>NC_143134.1:117411875-118014166 GCF_059928025.1 Delphinapterus leucas | reverse complement strand
CCCAACATTTCCCCATTAATTTGAAATGCCACCTTTATCATACTAATTCCCTATCAGCATTTGGTCTACACTAGACTTTCTACTATGTGCTATTCATCAGTCTATTTATTCATGTACCATTGCCATGCTTTAAATTATTTTAATCTTATTATCTAATAAAGCTTATCTTCCTTTCTGAAAAACTTCCTGGCTATTCTTATTTATTTTTCAAATGAATTTTAGAACCAGCTTGTCTAGTTCCAAAATAAAAGGCAAAGCAAATACTTGTTAGTATTTTTTCTAGGATCACAGTAAATTTATAGGTTAAAATAAGAAGGACTGACACTTGGTGCTGAGTCTTTATTTTCAAGAAGGCACAATGTCTTTCCATTTGATTATGACTGTTTATATCCCTTTAGCATTTTAAAGTTCCCTTCATTTAGATTTTGGATTATAGTAAGCTTATTCCTGAGAAATTTATGCTTTTGTTGCTATTACAAGTGAGCTCTTTTCTTCTATTAAGTATTTTAAATAGCTACTGTCTGTATTTTGGTTGAATTGTTTTAATAAACATAATAATAATTTCAAAACAAAAAGGTCATGTTCTAATCTATAAATGCACATTGGTTTAAGATTTAGGATAAAACAATTAGACTAGTGTCACACACTTAATAGATAATGATAATAAAGAAGATGAAATCTTGGGTTTAGAGTTTCATTAACCACTAAGAGAATATTTCAGGTAAGAAAAAAAGTAAATTAACTGGAGAGACAAAGTCAAGGGGAAGGCCCAAATTAAATACCATTAGTTAAAGTCAATGTTTTGATTCATATCACATGTTGAAACTATTCTAAAGAATGACAATTTATAAATGTTTTAAGTTCATAGGTGAATAAATAATTTCACCTAGAGCTCTATGAGCAGATACACAATTCTCCTGAGCGTTACAGGAGGGCCCAATAACCACATACCATGAGGTTTCCATGTGTCTCCCATGTTGGTGCTTCAGTTTTATAAAGCTCTTCAAATTGCTGTCTATATTTTGTAACTAGTTCCTTTTCCAATTTATCAACACAGTCTGCATACTCAACCTTAAAAAAAAATCCAAAACAGTAACTTATATGTTGAGTAAAAGGTAAATATTCAAATAAACAGAAATATGAATAAATTATAAAAAGGATTGAATTTTACAGGGTAAAGAGAAACAAGAGGACTAAATGGGCTTACCCTATAAGGGTGTCTTTCATCTTGGAAATAAGTGAGAAGGTGTAAGACACAACGAAGAATATACGTTCTTTCTTCATAGTAATAATCTGCAATCTGGGAAGAACCCAAAGATTCAAAATCAGTTACTCACCTTTGCATGGAAGATATTCAATTTTAAATTTATTGATTAAAAAATCACTTAAAGATGTGAATGGGGGACTTCCCTGGTGGCGCAGTGGTTAAGAATCCACCTGCCAATGCCGGGGACACGGGTTCGGGCCCTGGTCTGGGAAGACCCACATGCTGCGGAGCAACTAAGCCGGTGTGCTACAACTACTGAGCCTGCACTCTAGAGCCCGTGAGCCCAAACTACTGAAGCCCACATGCAGAGAGCCCGTGCTCCGCAATAAAGAGAAGCCACTGCAATGAGAAGCCCGCGCACTGCAACAGAGTAGCCCCTGCTCGCCGCAGCTAGAGAAAGCCCACGCACAACAATGAAGACCTAATGCAGACAAAAATAAATTAATTAATTAAAAAAAAAAAAAGATGTGAATGGAAAAATTAGATCTGTATAAACAATCACAGAAATGGAAACAGTGTTAGGCCAAAAGAAAGCAAAAGACCTTCATGAACTAGGATACAAGTAAAGTTATACAAGATAAAAGGAATTATTTAAAAATATAAACAAGTTTTCTAGCATGACTTCTCAGTTGGGCATTCAAGTAATAAACTGACTATAAACTGACAGGCCAGGGACTTTCCTGGTGGTCCAGTGGTTAAGAATCCGTCTTGCAATGTAGGGGATGCCAGTTCGATCCCTGGTCAGGGAACTAAGACCCACATGCCACGGGGCAACTAAACCCACACGCTGCAATTACAGAGCCCACACGCTCTGAAGCCCACAAGCCACTAGAGAGCCCATGTGCTGCAACTAAGACCCAATGCAGGGCTTCCCTGGTGGCGCAGCGGTTAAGGATCCACCTGCCAATGCAGGGGACACAGGTTCAAACCCTGGTCCTGGAAGATCCCACATGCTGCGGAGCAACTAAGCCCGTGCGCCACAACTACTGAGCCTGCGCTCTAGAGCCCATGCTCCACAATGAGAGGCCACTGTAATGAGAAGCCCGCGCACCGCAATGAAGAATAGCCCCCGCTCGCTGCAACTAGAGAAAGCCTGCGTGAAGCAACAAAGATCCAACTCAGCCAAAAATAAATAAATAAATAAATTTATTTATTTTTAAAAAAAAGACCCAAGGCAGCCAATAAATAAATAAATATTTTAAAATAAATAAATAAACTGACAGGCCAAATACATGAAAGCAAATATAAAAATACCATTAGTATATGTCCTAATGCTTGTAACTGATGTACCCAGTTCTCACTAAATACCAAATAGGAAACTACTTCAGAAGTCATGGTCAAATTCCATGTTAAAATGAGATCCTATGCCCACTCTCACCAGTTCTATTCAACACAGTATTAAAAGTCCTAGCCACAGCAATCAGGGAAGAAAAAGAAAAGGTATCCAAATTGGAAGAAAAGAGGTGAAATTGCCATTACATGCAGATAACATAGAAAACCCTAAAGATTCCACACAAAAACTACTAGAACTGATAAACAAATTCAGCAAGGTAGCAGGATACAAGATTAACATACAGAAATCTGCTGTGTTTCTTTATAATAACAATAAAATATCATAAAGGGAAAGTAAAAAATAATCCCTTTTAAAATCACATCTAGATAATCAACAACGACCTACTGTATAGCACAAGGAATTCTATTCAATATTCTGTAAAAACCTATATGGGAAAAGAATCTGAAAAAGAATGGATACATGTATATGTAAAACTGAATCACTTTGCTGTACACCTGAAACTAACACAACATTGTAAGTCAACTATACTCCAAAATAAAATAAAAATTTTTTAGAAAGGAAAAAAAAAAGAAAATCACACCAAAAAAAACAAAAACAAAAAACTTAGGAACAAACCTGACCAAAGAGGTGAAAAACTTATATGCTGAGAACTATGAAATATAAAATACTGATAAAGGAAATTGAAGATGATTCAAAGAAATGGAAAGATATCCCACGCTCTTGAACTGGAAGAATTAATATCGTTAAAATAACCAGACTACCCAAAGCAATCTACAGATTTAATGCGATCCCTATCAAATTACCCATGACATTTTTCACAGAACTAGAACAAATAATCCTAAAATTTATATGGAAACATAAAAGACCCAGAATTGCCAAAGCAATCCTGAGGAAAAAAAACAAAGCTGGAGGCATAACCCTCCCAGACTTCAGACAATACTACAAAGCTACAGTAATCAAAACAGCGTAGTATTAGCACAAAAATAGACATATGGGGACTTCCCTGATGATCCAGTGGTTAAGACTCCACACTTGCAGGGGGCGTGGGTTCGACCCCTGGTCAGGGAAGTTCCGCATGCCATATGATGCGGTCAAAAAAAAAAACCAGACATATGGATCAATGGAACAGAATAGAGAGCCCAGAAATAAACCCACACACCTACAGTCAATTAATCTTTGAAAAAGGAGGCAAGAATACACAATGAAAAAAAGATAGTCTCTTCAGTAAGTAGTGCTGGGAAAGCTGAACAGCCACATGTAAATCAAGGTCAAAGATACAACACTTCCTCACACCATACACAAAAGTAAACTCAAAAGGCCTTAAAGACTTGAATATAAAACATGATACTATAAAACTCCTAGAAGAGAACAAAGGCAAAACATTCTCTGACATAAATCATAGCAATGTTTTCTTAGGTCAGTCTCCCAAGGCAATAGAAATAAAAGCAAAAATAAACAAATGGGACCTAATCAAACTTACAAGCTTTTGCACAGCAAAGAAAATCATAAAACAAAAATACAACTTTGGGGGTGGGGGGAGATAAAGAAAGAAAGATAAAGAAATTTAAAACTTCAAATTAATCCTACTGCATTTTAAAAAGCCAGCAATGCTCAGAACACGGTCAAGAATCTGTTGCCCAATTTTACATCAAAGAATGGAAATGGTGACTAGCACTGACCTTCAGGATTAAGGCCTGGCTCTGCCTCTCATCTTGCAGTACCGTCTGAAAGAAAAAAGAACAAAGAGCCATCTTATTAGCAAAATCAATTAACAAAGAAAAAGGTAAACATCTTTACCTTACCCTTCAAGATTATAACTGCCCGTTCATTTCTGGATACATTTTTTTACCTAAGTGTATCCAAGTCTGTGCTCAAATCCCTGCCCCTCTCCTCTGGCCTCAAGTTCCTCATATATAAAATCAGGGGCTGGAAAGGTTAGATGTTGTCTCAGGTCCTTTTCAGCTCTGACATCCTGCGATTCTATGATTAACATGTCAATCTTTGACCTCTCGGGCCCTCCAAGTCTGAGGACAGACCTCGACTTAAGCATATGTTTTTTAAAGGCTTTACAAAGTCTTTCCTGAGAATGGCTGTATCTGATCACCTATCTCTGTTGCAGAGAACTGGCACCAAAATCCTGAATTATCTAAAACCAACAAGGAAAAGGATAAAGGTAGGAGAAGGGAGCTGGACATAACTACAAACCTTTAGTGAGTCCCGAGTACCTCTGTAATCCTCTTGAAGGTAACACTGGAGTAACTGCACACTCTGTTCTTCATCAAGACCCTGAAAACAGAGGTTACAAGGGAGGAACAGCCACCTCAGGTCAGAAACCACAAAGAGCACGCAAAGCAATCTAAAGATTTGTTCTATAGAATGAACACGGAACTTGAATAAACAAAAATTATTTTAAAAGATTTCACACAACATAATTTTAACCCAAATAGGAGAAAAAAGGAGCAGCCACTGACATGTAATTTACATGCCAGTTAAACTTACATGTCAGAAACAACTGTGCTTATTCACCAAGAACGTTAATATAGCAGCAGGCATGATATGGGTTTCCAAAATGAAAAGGAAACAGCTACATAATTAAATACAATCTGGGCGACTTAAAGAACACCCCAAGTATGCTGAAGAAAACTCTATGATATGCAGTAAACAGGGTCAGGCAACTTGACTTGTGGCTTTTAGCAAGAAGAATTGCAACTTGGGCATTTCTGAAATATAATATGCTCAGTTTAATCTCTAAAACTGAAATAAACTGAATTTTCACTAACAATCACTAACAACAAAACCACACATGTCCACCCTGCAGGTAATAAACAGAGCCAGTGCTAATTTTTACTCACCAAAAACTTGCTGATTCTTAAACCCAGTTCCTTCAGTGGTGAAGCTACATCTTTATTAGCTTTCACTTTTTCAGCTGAATTTGGACTATGAAAAGAACAGTGAATCATTTCCTCATTCTCAATGACCCTCTAGGGGTTTAAAACAAAAATATTAAAGATATTTTTACCACAGACCTTTTTCTGCCTTTTAGGTGCCTATAAAATACACATACATGCGCGCGCACAGACACACAGACACACACACACACACACAAGTTCATCTCTACAGACTTTATAACACAAAACTATGTCTAAGTAATAAATACAGTATATGTCTGTTACAAACTATAGTTATAACTATATTATTTGTAGATCTACTTAGTTACATTAATTATTTTTGATCCTTATAACTAGCCTGGAAGGTAAACATTACTATCCCCATTTTACAAATGGAATTACCAACACTTAGAAAGAATAAATAACTTACCAAAAATCCCACAGCTAATAAAAAGTTGAGGTGAAATTTAAAACCAGGTCTGTTAGTATACGTATATATATTGTCTATGTAGGCCTAGAAGCTATGACATTCCAGTAGCAGCGTGCACACTCAGCACCCAGATCTTTATTTCTAATACCATTCTCTAACAAAAGGTATCAGGACTCCTTGGAGAAATGGCTGATTCTAGAGCTGGGGTGGGGAAAATACCAGATGAGCTTGGAGCATCTTGTAATGCCAGAAAGTAAGAAAATACTCAGAAAACAAAAGCATGGGGACATGTCAAAACCTCAAAGAATGCCCAACGGCCAAAGCTGGAACAAAGTAAAAACAAAGTATGAAATATACATGAGTCCATAATGATTTAAATAAATGAATGAATAAATATATATATAAATAAATGGGGAAGAAGGGAAAAATCTTCCTTACAGAAGGAGTTCCAGTAACACACATATATGCTACCCCCTTCAGGAGGTAGTTTAATTTCACTACACCCACACACTGAAAGCGGGCTATACTGAGTGACTCACTTCTGAAAAATAGAGTAGGGAAAGAGAAAAGAGTGGCTTTACAGAAGAGATACTT
Organism: Delphinapterus leucas; assembly: GCF_059928025.1. NCBI lineage: Eukaryota > Metazoa > Chordata > Mammalia > Artiodactyla > Monodontidae > Delphinapterus > Delphinapterus leucas. The sequence goes on along the minus strand of NC_143134.1, from coordinate 118,007,693 downwards.
GGCAAATGCTACCTTACCCAAGTGAGCAAGGTTAACATCACCAGTGACTTCATGTGGATAACATGTATCCTCTGCCATGATGTGATAAGAATGGTACTTCACCTCAGTGTATTCTTTCCAAAAACCCACAACCTCAATCTAATAATGAAAAAAAAAAATCAGACTTCCAAATTGATGGTATTCTACTACAAAATACTTGACCAGTCTTCCTCAAAACTATTCAAGGTCATGAAAACCAAGGAAAGACTGAGATACTGTCACAGCTAACAGCTAAGGAGACATGACAACTAAATGCAATATGATACCCTGGGCTGAATCCTGGAACAGAAAGAGGACATTAAAAAAAAAGTTAAAAATGTTTAAAAATCTGTGTTAAATTCAAATTAAGCCTGCAGTTAAAAAAAAAAAGTCTGTCAGACTTTAAAATCCCATGCTACTACAAAAGGAACTTTTGTCTTTAAAAAAAGAAATTCATACCACAAATGCCCATTCTGTGAACTAAAGCATATTGTTGTTGGATTTTTTCTTTTTTTTTTAGAGAGACTCTCACATTTCACAGAAAATCCACAACACAAAGGCTAGTATAAAGTTAAACAATAAGGTCTGAAAGAGGCAACACAGAATGATGATTAAGAACACAGACACTGGAGTAAGACTGCCAGGTTCGAATCCTGGTTCTACCACTTACTAGCTGTGTGACCTTGGGCAAGTTACTTAACCTCTTTGTGCCTCAGTTTCCCCATCTGTAAAATGGAAACAATAATAATAAAAATACCTACATGTGATAACATAGTGCTTATCTTCTTTTTTCAAGTCCATATATTCTGGATACATAGTAAAGTATTTACAGATAAAACAACATGATGTCTGGGAGTTACTTCAAAATAATTATGGGGGAAGGGTTAACAGATGATCAAAAAAATAAAGTTCTTCACTAACCTAAGAGAATGAAGATGGAAGGCGAAGATGTAATAAAATCAACAGGTGTTCAGAAGTAGAAGGGAAATGAGGGCAGCTTGAGAACTATGATGCATAACAGAATAAGAGCTGGACTAGGAATTAAGATAAAAGAGTCTTCTTTTTTAACCACTTTCTATTTTATTATTGTTCTTTTCCACTGCCGAGCAAAAAAAAATCTATATATTCAAACAAAGAACAAAAATAGGGCTTCCCTAGTGGCGCAGTGGTTGAGAGTCCGCCTGCCGATGCAGGGGACATGGGTTCGTGCCTCGGTCCGGGAAGATCCCACATGCCGCGGAGCGGCTGGGCCCGTGAGCCATGGCTGCTGAGCCTGTGCGTCCGGAGCCTGTGCTCCGCAACGGGAGAGGCCACAATAGTGAGAGGCCCGCGTACCGCAAAAAAAAAAAAAAAAAAAGAACAAAAATAGTACCTATCTCAAAGGGCTGTTGTGAGGATTAAATAACTTACCGAAAGTCTACTGCTTACAGCAGTAACTGGTACATAGCAAAAAATACATGAGTGTCAGCTGCTATTTTGCGTCAGCATTGTTCACTGCTATATCCTAGCATTTGGTGCTGACGGTCTCTCACACAAACATGATGGACTGAAATAAGTATTAGGAATCTTAATTGAGTATTTAATAAATCCTCATCCCTGGATACTAGGGTTATACAACGGATTCAACAATACTGTATTTCCAGAAGGAATTTCCTTTTCTTCAACAGAGAGAAAAAAATGTGCCCTACTCTTTTTCCCTGGTTAGCCAAATTATATACCCTCTGATCTAACTAACCCAGTAATATCACAGAATCCTACATGAGGGTGGTTTCATCTATGTCAGGTTCCTCAGGGGAATTACTCAAATGAGACCCACAGAATAGCCATACCTGGGAGGTTTATAGTAAGAAAGCCCTTCTAACAGCCGCTGCCAATGTTTATTCAGCTCTGCCTCAATCTGATTCTGGAAAAGAAGAAGGAAATTATACAAATGCAATTTTAATCAGATTCCAGGATCACACTGAGGATAAAATATTCCTCTGAGTCTTTTTAATATGCATTTTTCCCCACAGTTGAAATAATTTTGGATATAGAATTCTGTAGTCTGCTTTTCTTTGCTTAACATTCTAACATAATGATTTAACCTTATTATGAAAATCTTGATAAACATCCTTTCTAGTGGTTGCATAATATTTTATCAAGTGGCTAGATCATAATTTATTTACCATTCTTCTAATGTTAGATACATTTAAGCTGGCTATAATTCTTTATTTATATGAATAACACTATGGTAAAGAGCTTTGTGCCCAAAACAATTTCTTTCTTTTAAAATATATTCTCAGACATGGAATTATCTGATGAAGGCATATCAAAAAATGTTAAGGCTCTAAAAATGATGTTAACATTCATTATGTTAATTACAGTAACAACACTAGTAATAATTATATGTCATCTTAACACTTTAGCCTCACAGAGTCAGAACACTCAGGGATCCACAGGAAGAACTGTTCTTTATTGATTATATACTTGGAAATGTCCTAAAAACCTCAGCCTCTGTGACCTAAGCAGCTAGCCAAACAGAAAAGGAAGAAAAGGCAAGTGAATATGAGGCAGAGAAAAGGCCTGAGAATCTCTGTTAGCCTATGGTAGTAAAATGGTGTTTGTACCCCTACTCTCAGCAGCCAGTCAAGTGGCACTGGTATCTTTTCAGAAAAGGAATCACTGAGGTACAAAGAAAAGTGGAGATTTCGAAAACTTCAACAGCTAGGCTATAAGACACACTGCATTTCAGCAAAGAGAAGTGGGGAATGCATAATGCCTATTTTAGGAATAATAAAAGGTGTTTACTTCCTATTTCAAAGAGAAGGGCATTTTTGGTCATGTAAACTACACAAAGAACCACAGAATCCATTCAAGAACACACCACTTACCAGTTCTCTCAGAGCTGACCTTCCAAGCAAAATTGTCCACAGTTCTCTACTACTCCTAAAAAATGACAGAAAGCAGAGGTAATCTTGCTCTTTCGGAAAAAAGAAAAATGTATATTTTAGAATTAATGAAACACAGTAATTAATGAATTACAGTACATCTTCTATGGTAAGAAGATGCCTCAATTTAGTATTTCTATTTCCTCCCTTCTCATTAAAATGTAATGACCAATAAGGAACAAAAGTCCAGAAAAAGACTAATCTGTTTCAGGACCCCCAACACCTTCAGAAAATTTTCTGAATACATGACATAATGCACTTTCTCAACCCAGTAAAGTCTAACAGTCATTATGAATGGCACTACGTTCATTCAATCATTAATGAATTCCCACTAGGTACCACACGCAGTGCTAAATACAGGAGATTAAAAAAACACACATGAGGAGCAGGGCCAGGTCTTGGTGTCAAAATGGCGGCCTCCAGGACAGCTCATACCGATGAGTATCCCCAGTACCTCCACCACCAGTGTCCTTCACCCCGCAGTGAGCCGAAGCTGCCCCCCACATCGCACCTCCCCAGAAGGCCCTCCAAGACCATCAACTCATCATTCAACAACAGGCGTATTTCTGGAGAAATGTGGCATCTCTGGGGAATATAGATAAAGTGATGGAAAAAACAGTGGCTGTTCAAGGGCTTATCACATACATCTTATCAGAATCTACTTCAGATTTATATTAACTTAATTCCAGTAAGATTCCAAAAGTGAGTCCTTTAAAGAATGTACATCACAGCAAGAGGAAGCAAAAAAAAAAAAAAAAGTAGGAACAGAGTGAACTGGTGAATCCATCTCCCAGAACAGGCTTTGTCTTCTCTCTAGCCGTGGAGCCATGGAAGCAACTTCTGCTTCTGATATTACGAAGAATTTTCATATATCCTTTGCTCAGATTCACCAATTATTATTTGTTTTATTATTTTCTTTCTCCCTCTTTGTGTGTGTGTGTATAACTGTATTATATATACAACACAAAAATGCTATTTGTGTACCTGTACACACACATATTTTTCCAAAACTATACAAAATTGTATTAGAGATATCATATTCCTTTATCCCTAGACACTTCAGTGTATCTTTCCTAAAAGCAAGGACAACTTCATACATAGTACAACAATTGAAATCAAGAAATTTAACATTGATACCAAAAAAATACCCCCCACACACATGAGATATAGTCCCTGCCCTCAGGGAGCTCTTCAAATATACTCCCAACCATGTGCTAACCCCAGTTCCTTCCCTCATCCATGGAAACATGTTTTGTGGTTCTTTTTTTAATCTAGAATTAAATTTCAAAATGTAATCATTAAGAAATTCTCTCAAGAAAGGATTATGGGGAATTCCCTGGTGGCGCAGTGGTTAAGAATCCGCCTGCCAGTGCAGGGGACATGGGTTCGAGCCCTGGGCCAGGAAGATCCCACATGCCACAGAGCAACTAAGCCCGTGCACCATAACTACTGAGCCTGCACTCTAGAGCCTGTGAGCCACAACTACTGAGTCCACGTGCCACAACTACTGAAGCCTGCGTGCCTAGAGCCCATGCCCCGCAACAAAGAGAAGCCATCATAATGAGAAGCCCACACCCCGCAATGAAGAGTAGCCCGCGCTCGCCACTACTAGAGAAAGCCCACGGGCAGCAACAAAGACCCAACACAGCCATAAATAAATAAATAAAAGTAACAATTTTTTTTTTTTTTTTTTTGCGTTATGCAGGCCTCTCCCTGCTGTGGTCTCTCCCGTTGCGGAGCACAGGCTCCAGATGCGCAGGCTCAGCAGCCATGGCTCACGGGCCCAGCCGCTCCGCGGCACGTGGGATCTTCCCGGACCGGGGCACGAACCCGTGTCCCCTGCATCGGCAGGCGGACTCTCAACCACTGCGCCACCAGGGAAGCCCCAATTTTTTTTTTAAAGTCATAAAAAAAAGAAAGGATTATAAAAAGCATAGGGATTATATTTTGGGAGATCCTAAATAAGCCCTAGAATGGTAACCTGAAATAATTAACACTGCTTAGAAAGCCTATTTTCAGAGAGACGATAAAAAGGTCCTAATAAAATATACTAGACAGTTAACAAGAATGCAAGTTATATTAACTACGAGGATAAATTGAAAAATCTTTTCCCCATTAAGACAGTAACACAAAGCACTAGCCCTATTTAAAAATGTTCAGGATTTTCCTGATCTTGTGGGATCTTCCCAGACCGGGGTACGAACCCGTGTCCCCTGCATCGGCAGGCGGACTCTCAACCACTGCGCCACCAGGGAAGCCCGAGTTTGGCTTTTTTATATTCCATATGTAAGTGATATCAGTACTTGTCTTTCTTTGTCTGAATTTTTAAATTTTCCTAACACCCTCAAGTTCCATCTGTGTTGTCTCAAATGGCAGGATTTCATGTTTCTCACAGCTTAATAATATTCCTTTGTGTATAGATACCAAATCCTCTTTATCTCTTAATCTGATGATGGACACTTAACTTTGTTTCCATATCTTGCCTATTGTGAATAATGCTGCAATGAATGTGGGAGTCCAGATATCTCTTTAAGATAGTGATTTTATTTTCTTTGGCTATATACTCAGAAATGACATTGTTGCATCATATGTAGTTCTAATTTTAATATCTGAGGACCTCCATTCTATTTCCCATAGTGGCTGTTCAAATTTACGTTCTACCAACAGTGTTACAGGTGTTCCCTTGTACGTCAAGGATTTTTTTTTTAAATAAATTTATTTATTTATTTAAAAAGAACAAAAAAATGTTCTAAGAGTGTTTCTCAAAATGTAGTTGGTCCTCAGCCCAAAGAGCAAAATCAGCTGGAAACAACATAGCAACATTGCAGAATCCTGGTCATCACCCAGAGCTACTCTTTCTCAGAGGTTGGGCATGGTAAATCTACATTTTAAAATGAGTACTCAAATGAATTCCTAAATTACCACTGCTCTAGGGCATCAGCTTGTCTCAGAGGAGCAGGTAAAAGACCTGGTCAGTATAGATCTTCTTTGCCTTTTTTTGGCTGCTTTGGGTCTTTGCTGCTGCACATAGGCTTTCTCTAGTTGTGGAAAGTGGGCTTTTCATTGCTGTGGCTTCTCTTGTTGCAGAGCACGGACTCTAGGTGCGTGGGCTTCAGTAGGTGCAGCACGCGGGCTCAGCAGTTGAGGCACACAGGCCCTAGAGCTCAGGCTCAGTAGCTGTGGTGCATGGGCTTAGTTGCTCTGCGGCATATGGGGTCTTCCCAGACCAGGGTTCGAACCCGTGTCCCCTTCATTGGGAAGAGGATTCTTAACCACTGCGCCACCAGGGAAGTCCCGATCTTCTTTGCCTTTTATGCTTGATATAGTGGCTTTTTTATTTTTTATTTTTTTGGCGGGGAGGAATGGGGAGAAAAAGATTCTGCTACAAAACAAAACTGGAGATAGATCACTGCCCTAGAAAAATACAGTAATTTTTACACTTACTACTTAAAAGAAAAAAAGTTAGCTATTTCTTTAGAAATTAAGACTCTCATTTGCAAAACTAAGTTATATTATGGTCTTTTTGTTATAAGGTGTCAACAACAATAATGTTTATTGAGAATGAGTTTGATAACAAGATTAGCCAACATTTATTGAGCAGTTATGTAAGGCACTGTGCTAAGTAAGTCTTTAATGCTTTGTCTTACTGAATATTTCAACTTACTTATGAAGCAAATACTATTATTATCCCCATTATCTCATCAGGAAACTAAGGTTTCAGAGTGGTTAAGTAAATTCTGTTAGACCACAAAGCTAATTTATAATAGAGCCAGGGCTTGAACCCAGGTTTGCAGGACTCCAGAGTTCAATCATTATATTACACTGCCTCAAGCTGCACCCAAGAATTTCATGCTGCAAGCAAAGACTGAGGCGAAGCCTTCTGTCCTACAGTGGCAGACCATTCCCTAACACAGCGGCTGGCACACAGGAGAGGCTCAAAATACACATGCTGATGAGCAAATATTAAAGAATAAGAATGATATAAGTCCTTTTTAGACCTGGAACAAAAAAACTAGAAATAACAAATATTATACACAGAAGTGCCAAGAGAAGGCAGAATAAAGGAGAAAACAGTGGTTTATCAGGAAGGGAATCCTTGTGGAAATGAGTGTTACTGGATCCTCAATTCCTACACATTTATGGTCTAGGAATAATGGGGATCCAAATAAATCTAAGGCCTTCACGATACTCATAAGCTTAGTGTTGGGAATGATAAAGGATGTTAAACATACCTTACACAATCAGCAAAAAGGTAGAAAGTACCAAAGGGCATGATCCTAATAATTAGACACTACAAAGGAAAATAACCATATAGGACAGAAAAGAGTCAGAAAAGAGAGAGACCACTGGGTACTGATCCAGGGATCAATGAAAGATTTCACCTCAAATTGAGATCTGGAGGTTTGAGCAGGTGATTTTCAAGACCCAACAGACATGGTTGGAATTGTGATGTCTAATTCAAGCCTCAGAGTAACATCTTCCATATATACTTTCAAGAAATGAAATAAGTGCTACAGTGTCTGTCATTTGTTTGCAGACACTGTAAATAAATAAAATAAATAAATTTGAGCTAAGTGTTTTGGGAAGAAACTAAGGCACAGAAATTCAATAACTTGCCTCAAAGGTGAGGTTAAAAAAACATATTGACTTGCAGTCCAATGTTCTAGCAGACAACATGGAATTCCATTCCTAAAAGAGCTGAAGTTAATGAAACTGGAAATTATCTTCCTTACAGAGATCCATGTGGTTGGAAACCTTTGGATGAAAGCAACCAGGAGATTAGAATTAACAGTCTCTACAATTGAGTCCTTTCGATAGAAAGCCTGAGACACAGTCAACCTACTCTGAGATAGTTCTTTTGAGAAACACAGTTATAATATTCCACACGGAAATAATGAATGCTCATGGATGCTCTGACTCCACAGATGAGGCACACCTCTCTTGCATGAACTGGGGTTTAAGCTAAGCAGCAAGCTTTTCAAACCACGGGGTTTTTGTTTGTTTGTTTTGCGGTACGCGGGCCTCTCACTGCTGTTGGCCTCTCCCGTTGCGGAGCACAGGCTCCAGACGCGCAGGCTCAGCGGCCATGGCTCACGGGCCCAGCCGCTCCGCGGCATGTGGGATCTTCCCGGACCGGGACACGAACCCGTGTCCCCTGCATCGGCAAGCGGACTCTCAACCACTGCGCCACCAGAGAAGCCCTGTTTGTTTTTTAAGCACACATTAACTGAAGAACACAACAGATACGCCAAAATGCCAAAATTCAAACTGACTTCCCGTCAAACCCTCAGTGATCCTCCCAAAACCCTACGTGATTTGAGAGTATTATTGCATTTTTGACTAGTGCCAACTCATATTAACATACATGCTTCACAGCCACCTCAATACTGCTCTGAAAACGATTCTCATTTGGAGAAACAGACTCATATGGTAAGGTGGCCTGTCTGTGGTCATCTGCAAATCAGCAGGCACCAGGAATAGAATTTAAGTTTCTTCTTAGTTCAGACCTCTAGGCATTTCAAACAGAAGGCTGCTGTTCAGTATAATCCCAATCATTATAGCATGCCTTCCAACACAAATAGAAAGGAAAGGGGAAAAAAAAGAAAAGAAAAAAAGATCGCTCCTAAAACAAGCTATGAGCAAAGCAGTGCCTAGAAATCCTAGTGTCATTTCTTCCACCTTCAGGTATGAGTTTGGTAGGTTCTCCAGGATGCAGAGAGCATCTTTCAGGCAAACTAACAGCTTTCCTTTCCTTGTCCTCTTTCATTAAGAACGCGCCTTGCCCTGCAGGAGCTAAACTTTACCCAAGCTCCACAATGGCTGTAAGATAAGCCTAAGAAAAGGGAGAGCACAGCGACCACAATGCTGCCCGACAGAAGAGCTGACACGAAACAGCAGAGGAAGAAAAAGCAAAAACGGTCCTCACAAGGTTCGGATAGTTCCATGGAAATTCCAAAGAAGAAAACCTCACTAGAGCGGAGAGATGAAGGAAATGGCAAACGGAATAAACATTTACCGAGAGCCTGTTACATGCTCTTCTGGGTGTTGAGGCTACAGCAGTGAACAAGACAAAAAAGTGGGGAACCACTGCTGGCACAGGGAGCAAGAAGTGACAGGGACGGTTAGGCGGGAGGCTGGAAAGGAAAAACACTTCAGGCTGCTAAGTGCGAGATGGAAGTATGGCGATCCGGTTAAAGCTTCGGAGTCGGACACGCAGCCCGTTCGGAGCTGGATTTGTGAGTCATCTGTAAATTACAGGGTGCCTCCCGGAGTTGTGGGAGTTCAAGAAGATAACGCGGATAAAAGAAAGCGCGTCGCCAGTGTCTGGCGCTAGTGCGCCTGTACGCTAGCAAGAACTGTCTCTTTCTTTTTTAATATTTTCTCTTCCCGTCCCCAAAACCCAGTACAGCGCCTGGGATGTCCGCTGACGGAATCGATGCATGAGAAAACGACTAGACGGATGGGATGAATGAAAGGCTGAGCGACGAAAGAGGGCTGAAACTGCCAGGAGGTGGCTCGGCGACGTCCGAAACAGACCTCCCAACGAGAGCACAGGGGGTAACCTGGGGAGCGCCGCCGGGCCGGGCACAGGAGGCTGCAGCGGGGCCCGGGTAGGGGCTCCCCCGGGCGACCGCGAAGCGCCGAGTCTCGCCTCGAGGGAGCGTCACGCCGTACAGGAAGCGAGGTGGGGGGGAGGGGGGCGCCGAGGGACTCGCCGAGGGGAGAGGGGAGGAAGGGAAAGGGACCGGGTAGGGAGACAGGAGGCCGGAGTCCAGGGAAGTGGTGAGGCACCGGCCCCCCTCTTGGAGAAGTCACCTCAGACCCCCGCGCGCGGGGACCGTTTGGCTGTAACCGCCTCCCGTCCCGGAGCCCGTCCATCTAGCCGGCCTTCGCCCAGCCACTGCTGCCACATCTAGCCCCCAATTTCCGCCCCGCTTCCGCTCGGCTTCGACCCCGCGCCTCACAGCCACACCCGCCGACTCGGCCCGCTCCGCACCTCACACACGGATCGCCGGCGGCCGCCGCCATCTTCGCGCGCGCGCGCGCTCCAACCCCGCCCCCAGACGCCACGCCCACGTGATCACTCGCCTCCAGGGCGTGGACGGGGCTTTTCGTCACGTGACGCCGGGGCGGGGCCAACATGGCGATTCCCAGAGAGGTGAGGAACTCCGGGCTAGGGCGGCTGAGGCTGTGAGGGAGGCGGCCGAGGGTCGACGTCTACGCCATAGGTGTGAGGCGGTGGAGGGTAGCCCGACGCCAGCTCCCAGGCGTCAGAGAGTGGCCTACAGTAGAGCTTCCCTTCTCGCAGCTGGAGAACGGATTGAGAAGGTGCTGGCTGGGCGAAGCTACCGCTCTCTGCCTGGCGGGGATTAAAGGGCCCAGAGTCCAGGGCGTTCCTGGTCACCCCAGTTTACCCGGAGTCTCAGGTCTAAAGACATGACCCGAGAGTGCGCTTCCCCGGCCCCTGGGCCTGGGGCTCCGCTGAGCGGTTCGGTGCTGGCAGAGGCGGCAGTGGTGTTCGTAGTGGTGCTGAGCATCCACGCAGCCGTGTGGGATCGATACTCGTGGTGCGCCGTGGCCCTCGCGGTGCAGGCCTTCTACGTCCAATACAAGTGGGACCGGCTGCTACAGCAGGGAAGCGCTGTCTTCCAGTTTCGAATGTCCGCAAACAGTGGCCTACTGCCCGCCTCGGTGGTCATGCCTTTGCTCGGGCTGGTTATGAAGGAGCGCTGCCAGGCTGCGGGGAACCCATACTTCGAGCGGTTTGGAATTGTGGTGGCGGCCACTGGCATGGCAGTGGCCCTCTTCTCATCGGTACTGGCACTGGGCATCACTCGCCCAGTGCCCACCAACACCTGTGTCATCTCGGGCTTGGCTGGAGGTGTCATCATTTATATCCTGAAGCACTCGCTGAGTGTAGGCGAGGTGATCGAGGTCCTGGAGGTCCTGTTGATCTTTGTCTACCTCAACATGATCCTGCTGTATCTGCTGCCCCGCTGCTTCACCCCTGGAGAGGCTCTGCTGGTACTGGGTGGCATCAGCTTCGTGCTCAACCAGCTCATCAAGCGCTCTCTGACTGTGGTGGAAAGCCAGGGGGACCCCTTGGACTTCTTCCTGCTGGTAGTGGTGGTAGGGATGGTGCTCATGGGCATCTTCTTCAGCACCCTCTTTGTTTTCATGGACTCAGGCACCTGGGCCTCTTCCATCTTCTTCCACCTCATGACCTGTGTACTGGGCCTCGGCGTGGTCCTGCCCTGGCTGCACCGGCTCATCCGCAGGAACCCCCTGCTGTGGCTTTTTCAATTCCTCTTCCAGACAGAGACCCGAGTCTACCTCCTAGCCTACTGGTCTCTGCTGGCCACCTTAGCCTGCCTGGTGGTGCTGTACCAGAATGCCAAGCGGTCATCTTCCGAGTCCAAGAAGCACCAGGCCCCCACCATTGCTCGGAAGTATTTCCACTTCATTGTGGTAGCCACCTACATCCCAGGTATCATCTTGGACCGGCCACTGCTCTACGTGGCCGCCACCGTATGTCTGGCGGTCTTCATCTTCCTAGAGTATGTGCGCTACTTCCGCATCAAGCCCCTGGGCCACACTCTGCGAAGCCTCCTGTCCCTCTTCCTGGACGAACGAGACAGTGGACCGCTCATCCTGACCCACATCTACCTGCTCCTAGGCATGTCTCTTCCCATTTGGTTAGTCCCCAGACCCTGCACACAGAAGGGTAGCCTAGGGGGAGCCAGGGCCCTAGTCCCCTATGCAGGAGTCCTGGCCGTTGGTGTGGGCGACACTGTGGCCTCCATATTCGGCAGCACCATGGGGGAGATCCGCTGGCCTGGAACTAAAAAGACTTTTGAGGGGACCATGACATCTATATTTGCCCAGATCATTTCTGTAGCTCTGATCTTAATCTTCGACAGTGGAGTGGACTTAAACTACAGTTATGCTTGGATTTTGGGGTCCATCAGCACCGTGTCCCTCCTAGAAGCATACACTACGCAGATAGACAATCTCCTTTTGCCTCTCTACCTCCTGATATTGCTGATGGCCTAGGTGCTGTGCAGCAGCCACGAAGGAAACAGGGACATGGGGAAGACAAATGGTCCCCACGGCAGCCAGCCACTTGGGCTTGAAGAGCCAGGAGGGGAGAAGCAGATTTAATTTTTCAGTTGATTGAGATTTAAAATAAAAATCAAAGCACTCCCGGGTTTAGTTTTCCTGATATTTTAAAAAGCAAAAAGGCTTAACCGATAGTGCAACAGCTCAAAGAGCTTGAGTGCGCCATAGGGCCCCCCCTCACCTTGCAGTCCTCGGGGGGGCCGGAGTGGACACTGGAGGCCGTAGGGCAGAGTGGTTAACACTTCAGGTTCTGGTGTCAGACTCATCTGGTCAGAATCCTTGGCTGAACCACTTCTTAACTGTGTGAGTTGCTTAATCACCCTGGGCCTCAATTCTCACGTCTGCAAGATGGGAATAATAAGAGCCTGCACCTCACGGGGTGTCGTGAGGTTCTGGCGAAGTGACGTGTGTGAGGTGACCAGCCCAGAGCCTGCACTTAAGTGCGGAAGTGTCACGTAAGTGAGGGAAAGTGTCATTGTTACCCAAGGCCAGTCCTCATCTCAGCAAAAAGCCAGGCAAACCAAAGGGTTATATGGGTTGTACTTGGAGACCAGAGTGACCCTACTCCCCTGGCTTCATTCAGAGGAGACTACGAGAGGAAAATAGCCAAGTGCATGTGGTTTCTCCCATTTGGGCTAGGAAGAGCTGAAGGGGAGAGATGGGATCTGTTTGTTACATCCCTGGAAGGGCTGGAGGAAGAGGATCCGTCCTGGGCCACCTACCTGTTTCAGCCAACCCCACCCTGCCTCAAGGCCTCTGCTGCCTGGCCGAGTGGTGCTGATGAAGGACAGGCTGGACAGCACAGGGTCCTTGTCAGGGGGTCCCTCCTGAGACCTCTCACCCTCCAGTCACGTCCACACCTGTGTTGGTCTCTTCTCTTGGCGAGAAATTAGAGGCAAGGTGTGGTGAAGTTTACTGAGAGTTCAGGATCGCTCTTCCGGGGCGGGGGGAGGGGGCAGTGCACGCTTCAGCCTTGCTCTCTGGGAGGGCAGAGTCCAGCTCTCCCTGGTTCCCCACCGCATCCCCCAGTGCCAGCACAGCCTGGCACATAGCAGGAACTCGGCAGACCTTCGCTGAATGGATGAACGTTTCCCATCGGTGAGAAGATAGCACAGCAGGTTTCTCAAGGCTGGACCGGGTTCTCCCCACTTGCCACCAGCCTGACAGGGAGGGGCCTAGGCAGGAAGAGGTGAGAACTTGGGCCCACCAAGGCCGGAAGCCAGGAGCCCAGCTCTGGGAGCTTGCTTCTGCCTGAGCGTCACTGCCAAGCCCTTTCCCTCGGAGAGTATTACGACATTGGTTTCGGGCTCAAAGGAGCCTTAACAAACCCTTCCCTTGGCTCAGGCTCCCCGTGACTGCTCGCTGAAGGAGGCAACACCATGTTAGGGTGTAGTGTATATGAGTGCTGGCTTTGCCCCACTGACTCCCTGGGTGGTTTGTTCCCATACAGAGTGGGGGTTGGAAGTCAAGGTCATAAAATCATAAGGCCGCTGAGGCCAGGCAGGTAATGCAATGAAGGAGGACAGGGAAGGGAAGTGGAGAGCACGTGTGCCTGTAAGAAGGCAGCTCCAGCCAGTGGTATGTAGGCTAGACCACAGGCCCCCGGGCTGTTGACCTGCTCATTCAAAGAAGCTTGGAAACCTGAATTGTTACGTGAAATCTCCCAATTTTAAAATGTTGTGGGTTTTTTGTTCGTTTGTTTTAAAATGCCGAGGCCCAGACAAAACAATTCTGCATTGTGAAATCGGCTGGTGGCCCCCAGTTTGCAACCTCTGAGCAGACCCCCGCCAGGCAGGTTTCAGATTTGGTAGTTGTTCCTGCAGCTCTGGGTGCCTGCCAAGCATGTCCAAACAGGAGTGACCTGTGGAGGCCCTCGTCCGGCCCCATGATGGTGCAGGTGGCCAAATGGGCCCAGAGAGAAGGGCCTGGCCTGAGGCCGGAAATCGAGTTGGTCACAGAGCCAGGACCAGAATCTCAGGCTAGATTCCAGGCTCTGGTTTTTTCCCTCCCCAGGAAAGGAGAACTGGGAGCATAGAGGTTAGAAGCACAGGCTCCGGATCCGGCTGACCTCGCCAAACGCCTGAACAGCTGTGGGACTTGGGCAGGTCACTTAACCTTCCCATGTGTCAGCTCCCTCATCTGTAAACAGCACCTACCTGAAAGGGGTGAGGATCCAGTGATAAAGCACAGAAAGCTCTTGGCACCATGAATGCCCACTAAATGTCACTTACTGTTATTAACACCGTGCATACCTCACCGGGCAGGGCTGGGCTACCTGCGATGATTTTCAGCAGGGTTCCCATCTTGAGAGGAAGGCTGCTTGGGAAAGAAGGATCAAGATGCTGCATTTGGAAGTCTTTTTTATTCAGTGTCTCCCACCGTAATGACCAAGAGTTCCATGTGAGAGGGGAGACTACGAGTGAGAAGCCGGCAGAGAAGCAGCCAGAACCCTTTCATGGCCGTGAGGCTGCCTCTAGGGGGAGGTTGTGTTGGGGTCGGGACAGACAGAGACAGATCTCGGGGAAGGCATCCAGCCCAGACTTCTGCTCCTGCCTGCCTGTCTGCACAGACACCAGCAGAAGGAAAGCCCTGGAGGAGAGATGCGAATTCCCCGTTGCAGCTGGGCGGTAGGTTGAGGCGCTGGCGTTGGTGGCCCACAGCTTCTCCCGAGAGGGGGTGGCGTCCCTGCCCTCAGAGGGCCTTTAGGTGTACAGTGGGGGAAAGGGCAGCTCAGCTGTCGGCTGGAGCCTGCAGAGGATGGGGAGAGGACCTCGAGGTGCTAGTAGCACTGCTCCCAGCCTCCAGGACCTCTTCGGGAGCTGTCTGGGGCCCACACACACCCTGCCACCTACCAGTTATCTGGGCTCCAGACCGTGCCAGCAGCCTCCATGAGGTGGAAAGTATAGGCCTGGCGTGAGCAGTCGGAGAAATTCTGCTCACTTTTGTGCACCACTTCTCCGTGGATTAGGATGAGGGCCCCTGGCAGGGACACAGCGAGTCAAAAGCGCACTCGAGGCAGGAAGGGACATGGTGGGCACCCCCTCCCTTAAGTGGTGTCGTGGGCTATTCATCCCCATTCCCATCCCCGGACGCTCAGGGGCCTGGAGTCTGCCCCAGCATCGGAGGCTGTGCTGTTGGACATGGGTTCCCCTGGGGTCAAGTCCCTTCCGCTGTGGCCCGTGCCCTTGGCAAGCCTCAGCAAGGGCATCCACCTCCATGGCATTTGCAGAACCAGACAGAAGCTCTCTGTCCCATGCCAGCCAGCTGGGGCCTCAGCCGGGAATGCAGAGTTGGGGCTCAGTTTCCCTTTTCTAAAAGGAAGGGTGTGCTGACAGCCAGGATTTGTGAGCACTTGTGGTGCACCATCTTACATATGACATCTCACTGGCTTCCCTACTTTATGTTTGGGGAAACTGAGGCTCAGAGAGGTTCAGTCATTTGCTCACAGAGACAGCTGGGAAGTAGCAGGGTCTGGATTCCAGCCTGATCTGGGAGACCCTGCTGTCAACCACACACCTTTCAGACCTCCCAGTGCCCACCCAGCCCTACCTTCCCTCATGCGGTGACTTGCCAGCCCTCAGGTGAGCTGGCTGGTCAGAGCAAGCACAGACCCCCAGGCATGGCCTCCGGGCCCCTCTGCACACCCCCTACCTCTCCGCACCGGTGTGGGCACAAAGAGGCTGTTATCCCGGGCTGGCTCGGTCCCAAGGAAGCTGGTGCCAGGCGCCGAGCCAGCAGGGGCCCGGACCATCCTTCTCGACACTCCACCTGCGGGCCAAGGTGGGGACTTTAGCCTCTCTTTATTCGGGGTCCCTCCCCTGTGGGGGGTGGGGACGAGTGGGCAGGGAGAGGCAGGTGGCCTCACCTGTGTGGGAGCCAGGGATGAACCAGAGGCAGCCATTCTCCAGCGTGGCATCTTCCAAAGCAATCCACACGCCCAGCACCCGGCCCAGAGGCTCCGTATACAGGAAGGAGGCGTCCTGGTGAGGGGAGACTGCAGCAGGCCCGCCTGGGCATGAGGCGCCTGGCCTCACCCCACCTTGGCCTCGTTTCTACTCACTCCGTGGTCCTCCCAGGGCCCTCCAGGCCCAGCCTTCCCATGAGTAGTTAGAATCTCACCGCTTCCTGGCCCGGAGACTCTGGGCAAGAGATTTCACCTCTCAAGCTTCAATTTCCTAAACCATAAAGCAGCCCCAACGATAACCTAAGCTCACGAGGCTGCTGGAGGATTCTGAGACAACGTAGAAGAGTGCTTAGCACAGGGCCTGACGTTGTAATCGCTGCCTGAAAAGCAGCTGCTATCGTTTAATTCCAGCCAGGTAACTCAAGCTGCCGTCCTTAACCAGCGAGAGCACCTCCAGCCACCAGATGGTCCAGTGTAAGCCACCAGTGGTCTAAGACTTGGAAGTTGGGTGTGAAGCGGGAAACGGACCCAGCATCCACATTGTAAACATCCCCTGCGTGATGCTGGGGCCCAGGCAGGATGGAGAACCGCTGAACAGAGGACCTTAGTCTGTAACAACAAGAGGGTGCTAGTCTCGCCTCATCCCTTCCTGGGGAACTGTGTGCTTTCTAAGCACCAAAGTTTAAGTCAGACTTTGACAATCCAGACAGTGTCCAGATGAAGGTGTCCTAATGGTGGGGGCCCCAAAACATTTGGAGGAGTAATGGCTGAAGGAGCTGGGGGTGCTGGACTGAGCAGAGAAGGCTCAGGGAGAGGATGGCCATCCCTTCAGGAGACTGTCCTCAGGCTGGATGGTGGGGAGGAAGGGGCCTCACAAGGGGAATGACTTGAGCTCATGTCAGGAAAGGAAGAGCTGCCTGTACGGGTGGTGAGCCCTCTGTCACTGGAGGTATTTGAGAGAAGTGGATCATCACCCATGAGGGAGGCTGGAAAGGGTATCTGGGTATCCAGGGGCTTTGTAGTCAGATCAGCAGTTTCTATGCTGAATCAGTCCTGCAGGGAACTTGGTAAAATACAGATTCCCAGGACCTTGCCACCCTCCTGACTCAAGATCTCAGGGAATGGGGCCCAGGAATCTGTGTTTTTAACCAGCAAGGAGTCGCTGCCAGGTTTGGGAACCACTGGGTCAAGGGCTCCAGGACACCCCCCTCCACCCTCCCACCCCCCACCCCCCGCATCCACTCTTTCAGGAAGCAGCAGAAGATGGCTTCTCCTCCGCTGGCCCAGGCTCTTGTCTACGGACGTCTTGGCAGGCGCCTTCCCTCCCTCTGGAGACCTGACAACCACTAAAGTCCCAGATCTCCTGCCGGGGCCTTTGCTGGCCCCCCAGCCTGCTCTTGGCTCACCTTCGCCGCCCAAGTGAGGTTGCTGCAGGAGAGAGGAGGGGCCGGGTGAGGCCAGGGAGAGCGGGGAGGGGCAGGGGCTGCCCTGAGTCCTCCGAGTAGGATGCTCTTCCCCCCGCCACAGGTGTTTATCAGCGAGGCTTCCAGGTCAGCACCCAGCTATCGAGCACCTACTATGTGCCAGGCCCAGGAGGGCTGCAAAGAGAAAAGCCACCCTGTCTGGCAGGGAGCTCCCAGTCTGAGCACACACGTCCCTAACGAGAACACAAGGCAGAAGTGAGGGGCAGTGGGAGAGGCTGGGGCCCAGGCCAGCGATTAAGCCTCTGGGCTCCAGGATCAGAGATGTGTCCTCTCTTCCCAAGGGCATTGGAAGGCTTTCTGGAGGAGGTGGCACTGGGCTGGGCCTTGAAAGCTGGGAGCAGAGCATTTCAATAGCCAACAAAGGGAGGAGGCAGCCCCGGGATCCCCTTTCCTTCCACGGCACCCTAACTGAGCCCCAGCTAAGTGCCAGACACTCTAACCAGAGGAGACCCGGTTTTCACGTTCTCCCGCCAACTTAATAATACTTCCTCAGGGAGGCAGCTTGCGGCCCTTGTAAGGAAGGGCTTGGTATGAGCACTGTGCCCATTTTACAGAGGGTAAATGGAGGCCTGGGGAGGACGGGGAGCTCACCTTAAAGATATACATGCTCTGCACCACCACAGGCATCCGGAGGCCCAGACTTCTGGCCAAAGCCTGGAAGGGGGCAGAGGTCACATGGCCAGCCCTCCCACACTCACATATGGCCCACCGGCCCACCCTCACCGACACCTCTGCTCACCTGCACCTTGGGGGAGTGTGTGACACACCTGAAGACAGGGTCATGGGCGTGCAGAGCTGCGGGACAGAGGTGGGCTGAAGAGTCAGTCCCCAGTCCCCATGCATCCCTCCCACGCCTAGGCCTGGGCACCCAGGGTCAGGCCTCGCTTTGATATTCTCACCTATTTTCTGTGCATTAAGCTTTCTGCTTGCTTATAACTGAGAAATGGGCCCCACAGATGCCTTCACCTGACCTATGACCTTATTCTTGACCTTCTAGCCCTGACTGGCCGCCCTCCAGAGGACCAAGGACTCCAAGGGACCCATCACTTGGTAGCAGTTTTGGTACTGCCGCTTGCTCTGTCGGACTCTGAGCACCGATTTCTCTCCTTTAAGCCTTAGTTTCCTCCTGTGTACAATGGGATCAGCCCTGCCTCCTGGGCTGCCATAGGACTCCATGGGCTAATGCGTGTGCGAGCACAGCCCAGGGCCAGGTACAGAACAGTCACTCTTCTCATTATTCACTACTGTTGTTATTACAAAAAGTGAGGGTTGAACGTATTTAATGCCACTGAATTGTATACTTCAAAATGGTTACGATGGTAAATTTTCTATTATATGTATTTTACCACAATTTGTAAAAAAAAGCAAAGCTACCATGATATAACTTCATGTTTAAAAATCAGTCTACAAGATAAATTATAAGGGTTGTTTTTGTTTTTGTTTTTCTTGCCACATCACGCGCCTTGTGGGATTTTAGCTTCCTGACCAGGGATCGAACTCAGGCCCTCGGCAGTGAGAGCACGGAGTCTTAACCATTGGACCGCCAGGGAACTCCCTACAAAATAACTATAATGCACGATCCTGAAAAAAAAGAAAAAAAAGAGGGTTTCCTAGCTTGGTTTAGGGGTCTTGGAACAGGGACCTTGTCAACATGTTTGGTGTTCCTTAAGAAGCCTTCAGGGAGCAATGGGACCCAGAATCCCCACATACCTGGGGCCTGAATCATACACAGGCCCGGCAGGAGAGAGTTGAGGAGCCTGCACACACCCATCTGCACGGGGCGGGGGGCTCAAATGGACCCCTCTTCCCAGGGATACAGTGGCAGTGTCATGTGATTAGCCTCGTAAGATGCAGGAGAGCAGGGCCCAAGAAGGACCCTGCACCCAGAAATGCCATTTGTTGGGCTACTACCTTAACGTGTGCTTTGGGGGATGGCCCCCAAACTCTTCAGACCTCAGTTTCTCTCCAGCCCCTGCTTACCATGGCCAATTTTGTTGATGGATTTCTCCGGAGGGACCAGGAAATTTCCTGTGGCACAAGGGACAGGTCAAGCTGGAAGGACTGGAGTCCAGCCACCCCCACCTCTAGGGCCCCAGTTCCAAACCTTTCTCATCAAAGACGCCTTTCTCAAAGAAGAACCGAATCTTGTCGCCGCTGCTCAAGAAATAGTCTGTGCTGCCCTGTGGAGAGGGGACAACAGAGGGGCTGAGAGAGCATCAGGGGGTCCCAGGTGGGCCTGGCAGAGAAGGAAGAGGATTCAGATGCTTCCCACCCCACAGAGCTGCAGACGCCTCTGAGGAACCCCAAGGACCTGGAAGCACAGCCAGAAGCTACAAGCATGGAATTTCTTAGAAACCTCTAAATAAATCACATGACTCATACTCCATAATGGCATGAAACACAGGTACTAGATCAAACACGCCTGGTTCCCAGGGAGCCTTGGGCCACTTGTTTTACCTCTCAAAGCCTCAGTTTCCTCATCTGTAAAAGGGGAATAATAATAGAACTGACCTCCCTGGACTGTTGGAGGCTTCAGGTTCAGGTAGAGGTTGAATCTTATAGAAGTTGAGAACACAGACCCTGGAGCTAGAATACTTGGGTTCAAATCCCAGCTCTGCCACTAACTGACTGTGATCACAACCACATTACTGAACCTCTCCAGGCTTAGTTTCCTCATAAAATATAGAGGCTATTAATGGCACCTATCTCATAGGGTGTTGTAGGGATTATGAATCAGTATATATAAGGCATATAAGAACAGTCCTTGGAATGTGGTGTCATGTGAATATCTCCCTTTATTATTATTATTACTACTGCTGCTAAATAGAAAACACCCAGCAAGGACATGGCTAAATGCTCAATAAACATAAGCTATTACTAATCCTGTTCTTTTATCTTAATAACCTCTCCTTGTTAATTTTATTGATTTTTTTTTTTTTTGACCACACCCTGTGGCTTCTGGGATCTCAGTTCCCCGACCAGGGATCAAACCCGGGCCGCAGCGATGACAGTGCCGAATCCTAACCACTAGGCCACCAGGGAACTCCCTTCTTGTTAATTTTAATATCATGTTTTAAATTTCTTAGCAGCACATGAAAGTGATGCTCCAGGGACTTCCCTGGTGGTCCAGTGGTTGAGAGAATCCACCTTCCAGTGCAGGGGACGCGGGCTCGATCCCTGGTTGGGGAACTAAGATCCCACATGCTGCAGGGCAACTAAGCCCGCATGCTCTAGAGCTCGAGTGCCACAACTAAGACCCGATGCAGCCAAACACATAAATAAATAAATAAATAAATAAATAAATATTTAATTAAAAAAAAAGAAGAAAATGATGCTCCAGGGAGATGCCCCATGCTTTCCTTGTGGCTTTAGCCACCTACGATCACCATATATTATCTTCCTTCATGGTGACGTAAGTACAGTTTGAGTGTCACCGATGACCCTACCTGGGTTCCCATATGGCACAGCCCCAGCACTCCCTCAACTGCACACATCTGCTGTCACAGTGCCTTGCGTGGCTCAACTCAGTGACCTGTCTGGCCCTTTCCATACCCTTCCCGCTGAAAACTAAAAGTTTTTATTCAACATTCTTAACTCCTCTGCACTAGCAGGGAAACAAGTCTGGGAAGCATAACTGATAATAATAATAAAGACGGTGACGCTACACGCGTGTCAAAGATTTTTACTTAACTCAGTAATTCACAAGGGAACCAGAAACATGTTGAAAGGAGAATTCCGAGAAACACACAAATATAGGCAATAAGAAACGCTGAAATGAATTTACATATCAATGCAAAACTGAATCTATCCACAAGGGCAATAACTGCATCCTGCCGGGCCCAGTTCATACCCATTTCTATGGACGAGTATCATGTGAGTTATTATCAGTTCTATATAACTTACAGAGTTGTATAATAACTCAAAAACAATGAAAGGTGCTGGTAAGCTGGATCGGAGCACTACTAGACAGGACACCGCCAATATTTTTTTCATTTTTAGGGATTTCCCTGGTGGTGCAGTGGTTAAGAATCTGCCTGCCAATGCAGGGGACACGGGTTCGAGCCCTGGTCCAGGAAGATCCCAAATGCCGCGGAGCAACTAAGCCCGTGAGCCACAACTACTGAGCCTGCGCTCTAGAGCCCGCGAGCCACAACTACTGAAGCCCGCGTGCCTAGCGCCCATGCTCCGCAACAAGAGAAGCCACCGCAATGAGAAGCCTGTGCACCTCAACGAAGAGTAGTCCCTGCTCACCGCAACTAGAGAAAGCCTGCGCGCTGCAACGAAGACCCAACGCAGCCAAAAATTAATTAATTATTTAAAAACCCATTTCAAAGTCTTTCACAGTATCAGTAGTGAATATTGAGGGTTTACTGAATACCAGTGCAGCCAAATGAAACCGACTGTTTGGAGGAAAGTGTCATTCTGTAACCCTTTTTCTTTCTGAAGTCCCCATTCTCTGGGTTGCAAGCCTTCTAGTCATTGTAATTCCCTTTATGCCCACCAGATGGCAGAAGCTCCTTGCCATGAGTAAGCGTGAGCCCCATTACTGAGCCTGGACCACAGCTTTGGCTTGGGGGCCCAGCCGCAGGCAGGCTCATAAATTCAGCCTATGAAGGGTTAAGAGAACTGTGTGGGAGAACCCCTGGGCCTCAACTTACCCATCTCAAGCTGTACTGAGTCCTAGTAGGTCACTGGGGGAAACAAGCAGTTCCTTGTCTCATTGGGGGATGACTTACCCAGGTGGGCCCATCAGAATCGCTTGGCTCATGCCGGCTTGCTGGCCACAAAGAGGTCCTTTGTGGCAGGAAAACTTCTAAGAAAGTACAGCAGGGCAGTGACAGCATGTACTTGGTATCAGGCAGATCTGGGTTCAAATTCTGACCCTATCAGTTACTAATTGTGTAGTTTGGGGCAAGTGAGCTGAGCCTCATTTACCCCACCTGTGTAATGGGGGCAATAATGCTGACCTCATAAATTCGTAGTAGGGAGTGAAGGAAATACGCATATAAGACACTTAGCCTGGAGCCCGGCCCACAGTAAGCTTGGGGCCTGATTCGTTACCAGCATGAGCCCATGGGTCTTGGGGTCCTAACCTTTCCAGGCTGCTGCGCTGGCTGGGGACTGAGCCACCCATCAAAGACCAAATCTCATTCTTACCTGCTCCAGGCACCTACCTGGGCTCTCAGCTGCTCCTCCTCCTGGGTGGAAAATTCCGTGCGACAGTGGAGAGGGACATCCATCTCAGCCAGTATCTCGCCAATCCTCCGTTGCATGGCCACACACTCGTCAGCAGACCAGAATCCTTCCAGCACCAGGAATCCATCCTCCCGAAACTGCAGGCAGGAAGCAGACTCAGGCTTCTTTCTCCCTGCCCTCAAACGCTCTTGATGAGAACTGATTTGACCCTACCCCAAACCATAAGCCGTGTGGAGGCAGGACAAAGCATCCTGTTCATTGCTCTGCCCCCCTCCCTGGCGATGGTGTCCAGCGCCCAGTGAAGAGCAATCAGTGTTGGCTGCTTGAATGAAGGAAGGGGAAGTGGAAGGGGAGGTGTCCCCGCCCTAACCTTCCAGGGAATACAACCTCATTCATTTATTCAGCTAATATTGGCTGAGCATCTACCGTGCACCAGACATGGTTTTGGGAGCTGGAGATTCAGTCATGAGCAAGCCAGCCATGATGCTTGCCTCTCAGAACTTAGTCTAGGGAAGGAGATGGATATCAAACAAACCAGCACACAGGTGAACTTATCACACAAAGTATGGTTTATCTACCTGAAATACAAAACAGCTGATAGAAAAATATTTATTGGCATGGGAATGTGTTCCACACATATTGTGAGTTTAAAAAAAAAAAAAGCCAACTACAAATCAGTATCCTAATTTGTGAGAACCTGGGCAAGTGCTTTCCCCTCTCTGACTCTCAGGCTATCAGATGGGGAGCACAGTGGTTTCTCCTTTATGAAACATATAGCAAGCAAGCAAGCAATCGGCGACAGCTTTTGTGTATTGTGATGGACCTTTTATTTTATTTATTTGGCCCCCCAGCGCAGCTTGTGGAATCTAAGTTCCCCAACCAGGGATTGAACCCGTGCCCTCTGCAGTGGAAGTGCGGAGTCCTAACCACTGGACCGCCAGGGAAGTCCCCTGAAACTTTTAGAGAGTCAAGGGCTGTATGCCAAAATATTGTCTCAGCATAGGAATCCATAGGTGGGTTTAAATTTTCTTTTTTGAGCTTTCCTGTATTTTTTTGCATTTTCCTCTTGCCATCAGGAACAAACAACAAGAGTCATGTTTTTTAAAAGTCTCCGTCGCTGTGATTCCCATGGGTTAGCCTTTTCGGGTCTGAACGCGCCCACCGGGTGGTTGCCCGGCCACCCGCCCCGCGCTAGAGGTGGGTTGTGGGTAGGGTGGGGCGGGTGGATCCGCCCCTCGTCGGCCCCGCCTCTTCCCAGACCCCCGCCCCCGCCCCCAGTTCACAGGATCCTGTGTTTTCTTCTGGTTTCTTCACGCAAACATTCCCACCCCAACCGCGGTGCGTTGGCCTGAATGGCCCCTGGCTGTGTGTGCAGAAGTTAGGGGTCATGGCTGTGAACCGACCACTCTGGGATTCAGTTTCCTCTTCTGAAAAACGTAAGGGGGTGGGTCGAGTTCCCCGGGACTACTCCAAGTCCGGAGGGGCCCCCCACATTTACCTGACCCTCGGGGTACCCACCCAGCAGGGCCCTACCTTCTGGAGCTGTGAGGGGCTCAGGTAGGCCATGAGGACGAGGCAGGGCGCACGGGTGGCTCTGCGGCTGTGCCTGAGGCTGGAGAGGAGAAAGGTCAGGAGGGGAGAGTGGCCAGAGCCTGAGAGGCCCAGGAGGATTTAACCCTTCCCTGCCCAGAGAAAACCGAATCCTGGCCTTCAGCTCCTCCCCGCCCCCCATCCAGAGAAAACCCATTCCCGGCCCCCAACACACCCACCCCACCCCCTCTCACTTCTGTCCTTGGGTGGGGCCCTTGTCTCTGCCCCACACCCTGGGTCCATCCCCCCAGCTAATCCAGGATTAGCCATTTCTGATCTCCTACAAGATCTTTAACTGCCTCCTTGCAGTTTCTTTGCAGAAACCACTCCCGGCTGGCTGTTTCCGAGGTGCCCAGAAGTTGTGTCCTAGGAGTGTCTGGGCAGGCAGGAGGACACCCGAGTCCCTGCCCAGGTGCCACAACTAATTGTAACCTCCAACCCATATCTGCCCCTGGGTCGAGGCAGGGTTAGAAAGTGCCCAGGCCACCAGCAGCAGCATCTGGGTGGGATGGGATGCAAGGTGGGTCTGGGGGCACACACATCAGACTCTGAGCTCTGCATTCCAAAGGTGGAAGAGGGCTTCAGAGGATTGCCTGGGCCCCCGCCCCTGCCCCCCAAGCTCCGATCCCCTGGGACTCTCTAGGTCCTGAAGGGATTACAGATCTGTCTGCAGCTCAGAGGAAGAGAGAAGATAAGGGGGGATCTTAGAAAGGGGAAGGGGCTAGAGCGGGGGCCTGGGTTTTCAAAATGAGGGCGAGGGAAGCCATGGTTCCTGTTCCCCACCCCCAGGCCCAAGATGCTGGTGCCTGAGGCCGGCTGGCACAGCGGAGGCCGCGGTCAGAACACCCACCCTTCCAACCAGCCCTGCTCGGCAGCTGACGGGGCCGTTCTGGCTGCGGCTTCTGAAACCCAGCCGCCACTGGCCTTCCCTGAAATGATGCTTTCTGAATGGCGAAGGGACAGAGTGTCTCAGGAGCGAGCGTGGGGACACTGCTCAGCCCTCAGGAGCCTTGGCCCTAAGTCAAGTCGTGTTTTCTGCGCCACCGCACTGGGAGTATAGCTGCTTGGTCCCTGCTTCCCAAGAGCAGAGAGCCAGGGGAGGGGAGAGCCCCGGCAGGCTCCTGAGGCTGGAGGGTGAAGAGGTTCCCAGGGGACAGGCCGGGTGAGGAAGACAGGTGGAAGACAGAACCCTTTGGGGAAATACAGCCAATACTCAAGGCAGGGAGCGATCCCAGCTGTCCTGGCCCCTTCCCAACAGATCCAGAGAGACACCTGCCATGTGCCAGGAACACAGTGAGGGTCCAGTAGTGCTGGGCTAGCAACTCCTCGGGGAACCCCCATCCAAGGCTTACATCCACACCCGGGCCTTACTTTCCCCATCTGTGCTTTGGGGATAACAGAAGTACCTCCTGGGCACTTGGAAAGTGCCCACTGGCTGTTCACCGTATGTTAGCAGGAGCTGTTCTCGGTGGAATGTGCGGGTATTTTTACTTTACTTTTTGAACTTCCCCAAGTTTTCCAAACTGCTGTTATCATCAGAGAAAAGGCCACCAGTGTGGTTTTAAATGGAGTGAAGAGCCCTGAGTTGGGGGGAGGCGGGGGGACGGCTGGGCCTCCCACGACTTGTTCATTCATTCCACTCAGGCTTTGGGAAGTGGGTGGGTGGTGTTTCCACATTGCTTTTTTTTTCCAAAAGCTAACCAGCTCCAGATCCGGTGCTTGGGCCACCCCAAGCCTGAGGCAGGGCAGCGGGCACTGGTGGGGAGGTACCAGACCAGACAGGAGAGGAAGACCTCTACTCTCGAGATAAAGGAGGGTGTTCTAGGGGGTTGCCCAGCCCAGCTGCTTGGCCTCCCAGTCAAAAATCCCACGACAGAGGCAGAAGAGAGAGGGACTCTTGACTCACTTCTGAGGTCACCTGGGGGGTCAAAGTCCCATGTAGGGAGGAAGGACAGACTCTGGTGTGTCCCAGAGGAGGTGCCCAAGCAGCAGGTAAGGACTCATTGTTAAGGCCAAGGTCTGACACAATGGCCTTTTTTTTTTTTTTTGCGGTATGCGGGCCTCTCACTGTTGTGGCCTCTCCCGTTGCGGAGCACAGGCTCCGGACACACAGGCTCGGCGGCCATGGCTCACGGGCCCAGCCGCTCCGCGGCATGTGGGATCTTCCCGGACCGGGGCACAAACACGCGTCCCCTGCATCGGCAGGCGGACTCTCAACCACTGCGCCACCAGGGAAGCCCCCCACAACGACCTTTTTTCTTCACCAAAAGACCCCTGCCCCAGGACCCACGTTGGCCCAGCACAAGCCTTGCTGGGCCAGGAGGAAGATAGATCATTTATTCATTTCCAGGAGCCAGGCCCTCTGCTAAAAACTCCACCTACCAGCAAAATTATCACAAAGCTGAGTAAGCCCCAGAACAATCCTGATTTTATAAATGAGGAAACCGAGGGTCCACATCAAATAAATGGCAGAGCTAGAATCCGAAGACAACTCTGCCCATCTCCCCCAGCCTCTGCCCTTGACCCCAACACCTTCAGCACCTCCAGCCCAAAGGGGCTAGAAGCTGGGTCAGGCCTGCCCACGGTGACTCTCAGTCCTGCCTCTGCAGAGCCCTGGAGACTGGCTGTTGGAATTACAAGGGACGGATGAGAGCAGAGTGGAAGTGCCCACTGCACAGCTGGGGATGTGGAGGGCACGGGAGGAAAGGGGCTTGCCCAGTTTGACAAAGGGGATGACTGAGCTGGGAAAAGGACCCGAGACTACTGGCTCCCATTCCAGCACCCTTCCCTCCCTCCCATCAAAGCTCGGGAGGGCCCGAACCTTAGGCCTCAGCCAGCAGAGAACGTGCTGGCTGTGGGATCCTGGTGGGGCCCACACCGGATGTGGAACAGGGGCTGCGTCCAGCTCGTGTCCGGTAGCTGCCTCCGAGGAGCTTCCGGTATCACGGGGCAGGCAGAGGAGCAGAGTTCATTATCTTCTAGGTGCCCAATAAATGGTCACTCCACAAACCAGTCCACGGGGCTGAGCGGGCCTCAGACAGATGAGGGAAGGGTCCGCCCATGACATGGAGACCTCCAGAGGCTACTTTCTGTTATAGATTTATTTGATATTTGAACCAAGTCTACAAGTTCAGACCCACGTGTAACAGATTGCTTCATGGTTGTCAGAGGCTAGTGTGCGTTATTTCTGAGGATTACATCCAATGACACGACGCAGAAAACACAAATGGACGAGTGGACATAATCATTAAGACGAGACGCTAAAACGTGCCTTAATGTCCAAGTGATCGATCTAAGGTGGGGACCCTTCTAAAGCGGGGACCCCGGTGACTGATCTAAAGTGAGCTGGCTTCCCGCCGCCAGGCGCTGAGTGGGCTGCACGTGCCAGGCGCCTGGGACAGAAACTGGAACCAGAACCTGGATAGCCCGCCCTCCCCGGCGGCAACCTCCTCACCCGTGGCCCCGCCTCCAAGTGTCCGCTGTGAAGGACCAGGTGGTGACAGGACTGACGTCAGCGGCTGAGGCCAGTAGTAGCAGTAGTCAAACTCGTGAGCGTGAGGTGGGAAAACAGAGTCCAGGTGAGGGGGCTCCTCTGGGCTCCTTAACACCGCGATAAGGGATTGGGGGCGGGGGGAATGGAGCACCGTTCATCTGGGGATTAGCCAACCCGAGTCCCCTCCCTTCTTGGAAGCTCCGGAACATTCTCTTCGGCCAACAGTCACAGAAATGAGAGCCTGCCAAGATACATGGAGGAGAAAGAAAACAAGACACCAAAAACAAGACACAACAATCCCCGCCCCAGGCGGGGAGAGGAACTACAGACTCCTGGACCAAGGTCGCAGCAGATTCGGAAGACATCCTGCAGCCTGCACCCCGGGGGGAGGAAACACAATTCAGTGTCTTGCCGCTCTCCTCAAGAGGAACTGCTGTCCCACCCTGAGACCCCAACTCACTGGCCTTTAGTGTCCTTTGTTTTTTTTTTTAGTTTTTTCTTTTTAATACCCAAACCATCAATTTTTAGAGCTTAAAAAAAATTTTTTTTTTTTTTTACTTAAAAAAAATCTAAACTGCTGCGGCAAACCCCAGGCCTGGCCTCTCCGCCTGGTGGCCTGCTTTCCCACGGGCCGTGCCACCAGAGCCCAGCCTGGCACCTCTGGGGTGACCGTCCCACAGCTGGTTCACCCTGGACTGCTCGGCTCAAGGCTGGGTGGGCCCTAAATGGTTTTGAAACCACCAAAAAAAGGAAAAGGGAAACGCAGCCCACCCTTCCTCAGACACCCCCCATCGGAACTGAACTTTCTTGGGAATGTATAAGTTATCTGGAGGGAGGGGATGGGAGGCGGAGAAAATAAATACCAAGAACTAAGTAGGTGTCCCTGGACCTCTGGTGTCGGCTCAGCCTCTGGGGCAGAGATGGCCTCCAGGGAGGAGGCCCTGATTGTCCAAATACTGTGCTCAGAGATGGACTACAGGTCTCTGATCTCCCCCTCAGGCGCCTGCCCCGCGCGGGGCGTGAGTCTTGAGGAGAAAGGGGCCAGCCCTTCAGGGGTGGTCCTGTGGCCCAGCTCCTGCCCCGCCCCCACTGAGAGGCTGGGCTGGTCGTCAGTCAGAGCCTCCTGGGCTCCTGGGCCTGAAGCCTCCCCGGAGGGCCCCGCTGCTGGCTGTTCTGGGCAGCCCGTGCTCAGTGCCCGTGGTGGCTCAGGCCTGCTCCTTGTCAGCCCTCCAGAGCCGCTCCTTCACCTCGGGAGGCAGAGTGTTGAACAGGTCCTCCTCCACCACCAGGCCACTGCGCTTGAGCAGAGGGCACTCGCCCAGCTCCACGGGCAGGCACTCCAGCCGGTTGCCCCGCAGCTCGATCTGGGTCAGGCTGGTCAGCTCGCCCACCCGTGAGGGCAGTGACTGCAGGACGTTGTTGCCCAGGTGCAGGGCCCGCAGCTTCCGGCACTGGAAGAGCTCCGGGGGCAGCGCCTCGATCTACAGGGAAGGAGCAGAGGGCGAAGTGAGGCAGGCGCACCTCGGACCTGGGCCTCTGGGCTTCCCTGCCCTGGGTACCAGCACCTTCTCTGATGCCCATTTCAGCTACCCCAGACCCCAGGGACCGGCACAATTTGGGCCCAAGTCTGGCTAACTTTCCCCTGTTCTTTAGGTCTCAGCTCTGCAGTCACTTCCTCCAGGAAGCCTCCCTGACCTCCTGGTAACCTATGGCACCCAACGTCCCCCGGACAGCACTGATCCCTTCCATGGTCAAACTGCTTGATCTCCTGTCGCCCCCAGACAGGGGGCTCTGAGAGGGCAGGGCTGGGTGTGCTGTGCTCCCCGCTGTCTCCCAGCGCCTAGCACCCCAGAAGCAAATCACAGTAGCCAGCTACTCCCAATCACACCCCGTCCTCCACCGCCCAGGGCTCACCAGGAGCCAGGCTGTTGGTCCTGCCTGGTTTAAGAGCAATTTATGAAAGCAGAGCAGCCTGCTGAGAAAATTCCACACCCTTAATTGTTGCTGAGAACTGGGGAGAGCTCACCAATCACTTCCCCTTCCTGGGCCTCAGTTTCCTTACCTGTCAAGTCACAGGCTGATGGGGGGTGTGGGGAACCCAGTGTTGGCCATTCAGAGCCCCCTCCTACTGATTTTGCAAAATTTGAATAATGGGCAACACCCACATGCCACTTACTACAGGGCAGGTTCGCTCTGAGCGCTGATGCTATTAACTCACTGAACCCTCGGAACTAACTGTAAGTACTTTGTAAACACTCTTTCCATTTTACAGATGGGAAAACTGAGGCCCTGAAGGAGCCAGCCTGCCTAGAGGTTCACAGCTGGAGAGTGGTGGAGCCAAGATTCGAACCTGGCTCAACAGTCCGTGCTCTTAAATGTCCACGCTGTTGATGGTGCAGCCTGGGTGGGGACCTGCCATGTCTCCTGCCACACGGGAAGAACCCCATAAAAGCCAGCTTCCTCCCCGCCCTCCTGTGAGCAATCAGCTACAAACACGAGCTCTGACTGAGCCTATTTTCCTACAACCACCTCCTTCAGATATGGTGGGCAGGAGGGACCCTTCCAGCAGGGCAGGAGCCAAGGGACTTGGGCCCGAGCCCATGTGAGGGTGACGGGGAGCTTGCTCTGTCACCGTCCCCATTTTCCCGCTGAGAAGGCAGAGGCCATGCCATGAGGGACACTGTGACTGTTTTAAAGGGGACTCCTGACCTGGGGCTTCAACGTGGCCCAGTGGTCAGGTATGGGGCAGAGGTGGCTTCCAGGTCAGCAGGGACATGAAGGTGAGAGGGCAGATGGGAAGTGGGCTCCGGCAGGACGGACGGGCCAGAGCCTCCCAGAGACCCCACTGCACCCAACACTGGCCTCCTCTGGTGACACAGACAGTGGCCAGGGAGTGGGAGGCTGGACCAGCAGGTGGCAGAGCTGGGGCTCACATCGGAGCCCTCCCCCTGACACGTCCCCTCCCCGGAGCACCCCCAGCCCATCAGCGAGCTCTTTCCAGGCGCGTGGAGAGAAAAGAAGGTGCCTTCAGTGGCTCAGTGCCCCACCCAGGCCACTCCTGTCCCTCGTGAGGTGTGCTCGTGCGCTGAAGGTGTGAAGTCGTTTCCCATCACCCCAATCCCGCCCTCTCCCACCTCCTCAGGGGCCTCAACGGCTCCCCCGTCGGCACTGGCTCCCCCTCAAGTCCACCTGGTCTTTGCAAAAGAGACAACCCTCCCAGGAGCCTCTCCAGGCTTCCCAACAAACCGTTTGGAAAGACGCCGTCTCTCTCCTTGGCCCGCCGTGATCTGGCTTCTGCCGCTGCCCACCCTGGAAACTACCTGGCCAGAGCCAGCAGCGGTCACTCCTCATCCACCGGACATGCAACAGTTCTCCTTTCACCGGACTCCCCCGTGGGCTGTGTGCCCACCCGCTCCTGCCTGGCCCGGCTCGTCGCCGTCAATCCCAAAGGCTCGAGCCAGACTCCCCTTCCCTCCATCCTTTCCCCCGTGACCTCATCGAGGACCCATCTTCACCCAGGAGCCTAGGGGGATGACTCCTTGGGCTTCAGGCTGACTCAACCTGGTTCCTTGGATGTCCCAATATGGGACCTACACTCTCCTCTCTGAAAACCTGTGCCTTGTCCCACACCTGGCCTCAATGACCCTCCAGCTACCCAGGCAGCCACGTGAGAAACCTCGAGTCACGTCAGACCTCTCTCTCCCCACATCCAATCCCGCCCATGTCCTGTGGATTCCACCCCCGAAGTCTCCCCCACATCCGTCCGTCTCGCCATCCCTGGCAGCCCTTGCCAGTCCAGGCCTCGCCCCCGCCTGATGGCTGCCCACGGGCTTTCCATCCACTCTTGACCTCTCATCTTGCCCCACCCCCAATACCCTCGAGTTGCAGCAGGAGCGGGCTCTCTAAATTCCAAGGCAGCCTAATGCCTTCGTCGTCGCTCAGTCAATGGGAATTCGGTGAACATTTTGCTCCACGTCAGGCACTGAACGAAAGAGCCAAGGTCCTTGTTGTCAGAGGGTCGAGGGAAGGGACGTGAGACAGATTATCTGAAACCAAGTGGGCAGGACAGGACGCTCCTCAAGCCCTGGCCTCAGGGGAAAGTCCAAATTCCAGGGGCTCAGCTCACTGCTCCTCCCCCTGGGCTCTCAGCTCTCTGTGGACAGAGCCTCCTAGACTCTCCCTTTCCTCTTCACCTGGCTAACTCCTTGTCCTGCAGGGCCAGATGAGATGCGCCCTCCTCCAGGAGGCCCGCCTGCCCTGGGGTAAGTCCGGGTTGAGGCCACTCCGCTGTGCCCCAGCCTAGTCTCCTCCACTGTGCTAAATGCTGGTTGCCTGTCTTTCCCTGAGAGAGGTGAGCTCAGGATGGGCAGCCGCTTGTTTGTTCCTAGGTCCCCAGCTCCCTGCTCCACACTAGGAGTGCTCAAAAAACATTCCCCAAATCAATGAACCAATGAATAACCAAACAAGTGGACGCCCACTTATCGAGGTGTTCGCTAACATGAGTTTAAACCTAAGAAAACAGAGGCCGAGGGCCTGAGCCGGGCCACACTCGCCCCTGCCTGTCCACTCACATGAAGCCCATAGCCCGGGGTGGCTCACAAGGAACCGCCAGGCCCAGAGGGAGGAAGGGAGGGGGGCTCCTGCCTAAAAGGAGGAGCCTGACTAGGACTGGCCCAAGCGAACTTTTTTCCCTACAAAGGCCTCTAGCATTCCAGTGGGCGGGGACAGGACATGATTAAGCACTGTGCTGAACTGGGTGTCAGAGGGTCTCCTTCCTAGGGACAGCGACAGCGTGCCTGCCCCCAGCTCTTCCTGAGGGATGACCTCAGCCAACAGGCATGACCTGGCAGCCATGCCTGGGGTGAGGAGCTGGGGGTGGGGACAGGTCGGGAATTGTACCCTCCACCCTCCACTGGCTGGGAAGGCCCATCAAGACCTGGTGCCCACACAGCTCCCGGGACAGAGTGGGCACCACGAGGGGTTCTTGGGATGCCCAAGGCAGCCCCGAATCCAGGGGCAATCTGGCCCCGCACTGTGCTCCGGGGGGGGGGGGCCACTTGGTCCCCCTCAACATGCTAAAGGAGGTGTGTGTTTGTCCTATGCTCCCCAAATGGGGCTTCTCCCCGGGAGGCCAATTTTCCTGACCAGTGGGCCTGTCCCAGGCCCTGGAGGCGGATTCTCCAGAGTGAAGCAGCCTGGGATCTGACCTTCACCCCTGTACGTTCTCACACATGCACACAGGTATAATTTGAGGGAGGGAGAAAGGATTTGTCAAAATCTCCGTGGTTTATAGGGAGAGAGGCTTAGGGAAGACGGGAGGGGTTCTGGTGGTCAGAGGTCTGGGGTGCCTGGACCCTCCAACCTGGGTGATGTTGGAGAAGGCATGTCCTTTCCTAGA
The DNA here is from genome assembly GCF_059928025.1 of Delphinapterus leucas. Lineage (NCBI taxonomy): Eukaryota > Metazoa > Chordata > Mammalia > Artiodactyla > Monodontidae > Delphinapterus > Delphinapterus leucas. The sequence continues at coordinate 117,974,563 of NC_143134.1, read as the reverse complement.
ACGGGACGTTTCAGGGGCTGCCTGCCTCCAGGCTGCTGCAGAGAGCTCCTGCCAGGAGGACTCACAGGGTGCCGGGAGCAGGGTGCCCAGCGCAGGGTGGACACAGAGCAGGAGCTCCATAAGCCCACGGGGCGGCTTCATGCTGCTGCCGGCAACAGGGGCGCAGAGGTGCTGGCTGGATTGGCTCTCCCTCAGCATCCCAGCCCCCGGCCACGGGCTTCCATAACCCCTAGCCTCGCTGCGAGAGTGTCCACCCTGATACCACCCTCTTCACTGCAAGAGGGTTTCCACTCGGAGTAGGAACAAACCGGGAAGACGTTCTTTCCAATATCAACCTCCCTCTAGGGCCCCAGAAGGGGTGGGCAGGGCAGGGAGAGGTCCCCCCAGCAGCTGTGGCTTTGTTTCCACGGCAGAGGCCAGGCCACAAGGCCACAGGACCACTTGCCCTCAACCCTCACCTGCCTGCTTCCGCGGAGGGGCCCTTGGGTGGGTGGCTTGTCCAGACAGGCAAGGGGCTGGTGCACGGGAGCCGCCAGAGGTCTCGATCGTCTCCCGGGCGTGGCCTCCAGTACCACGGGCCCACAACGGTTCGCACAATTTCCACTCCAGAAAGGCAAGTGGTAACAAACCAGCCCCAGCTAAGCTCAACCCTGCCCTCTGCCACCCTCGAAACACAGAGGGCGGAGGGTGTGAGTGGCGGTGGGAGTTGCGCCAGTCACCCACAAAGTTTCTGTCCCTGGTGGGCCCATCCTGGGCTCCAAATCTGGTCCAGGACAAGCTGAGAAAGACACTGCAAGCTCCAGGCCAAGTCCCACCTCCGACGACCGAGCTCTGAGAGAGCAGGGCAGGCCGTGGACCTCCTGCCCGTGCACATCACTGCCTTCGAGGAACCCGCCCAAGGCCACCTCGGGGACAGGCCCCGCCTGACCACACCATCCCTCCTGGCAGGTGAACTCTGCCACGTTCTGCGGCAGAGACGGCCTCCCAAGCCCACAGATTCTGATTCAGCAGGTCTGGTCCGGGGCCTGGGGATCTGTATTTTCAACCAGCTCCTCCCAGGGGGTCCTGGGAACCACAGCTGAAGACTCCACACCCAGGAGCACCCCCGCCACGAGCCACTCACCCGGTTGGCCGTGACGGCCAGGTTCTGCAGGTTCTGTAGGAGGCCGATGTCAGCGGGGAGGAAGGTCAGGTTGTTGTGGCTGAGGTCCAGGTAGCGCAGCTTGCGGCAGTAGAAGAGCTGCGTGGGGATCTTCTCGATCTTGTTGCGGTTCAGGTAGAGGCGCTCGAGGTTGGTGAGGTTGCCGATCTGGATGGGGATGTAGGCGATGTGGTTGTACCACAGCTTAAGGCAGGTGAGGCGGTGCAGGTGCTGGAAGCTGATGATCTCCTCGATGGTCTTGAGGTTGTTGTCCTTGAGGTCGATCTCCTGCAGGTTGTGGAGGCTGAAGATGGAGTGCGGGATCCGCTCCAGGTCGCAGCGGATCAGCTCCAGCTCCGTCAGGTTGGCCATCTTCTTGAGGCTGTTGAGGACGATGAGCTTGGTGCCCTCGTTGTTGATGGACAGCTTCTGCAGGTGCACGCCCACGTCCGTGACCACCTGCGGCAGCTTGCTCAGGTTGCTCTTGAGCCGCAACACCTTGAGCCGCTTGAGCTCGCGCAGCCCGTCGATGACGATGTAGCGGTTGTTCTCCGCGCTCAGGTTGCCTGTCAGATGCAGCTCCTCCAGCGTCTTCAGGCTGTAGATCCACAGCGGGATCTCCTTGATGTCCGTGAACTTGATGTGCAGCGCCCGCAGGTTCTCGCGCAGGAAGGCCAGGGCGGGCGCCTCGATCTTGGCGGCCGTGTGGTACAGCCACAGCTCCTTGAGGCCCGTGAGCTGCGCGATGCTGGGCGGGATGGTCACGTCGGGGATCAGCTCCAGCTTCAGCACCTCCAGCTCCACCAGGTCGAACACGGTGTCGGGGATGCCGCTGAGCATGAACAGGTGCAGCTCCAGCTTGTCCTGCGCGTTCTTGGTGAGCCGCTGCCGCAGTTTGTCCAGCGTCCACTCGTTGTTGAGGTTCAGCTGCCGCAGCTTGTTCTCACTCACCTCTGACAGGAAGACGGCAAAGCGCTTGGAGTAGAGCGGGTCGTACTGGTCGATGAGGTGCAGCATGAAGGCGAAGTCGTTCTTGACATCGGGGATGTCGCTGTAGCTGCTCTCCTCGCGGATGGACTCGAACGAGTACTTCTTGAGGGAGCGCCGGAGCATCCACCAGAGGGTGTACACGCAGATGAGGCCGTAGAAGATGACCAGGCTGATGTAGAAGGACGCCAGGATCTTGAAGAGCGTGGCCAGCGGGTGGGCGCAGCGGTACGTGCGGTAGCCCGTCAGGCCCTCGATGTCCACGGTGCAGTCCACGTCGAACTTGATGGCGTGCACGTAGCACACGGTGTAGCAAATGATGAGGACGAACTTGACCACCTTGATGACGGTCTGCCGCATGTACAGACGGTACACGACGTCCCCCTCCTCCACGTGGGTCCGGAACTTCTTCACCTTCTCGAACAGCGCCTTGGCCTGCTCCCCCTCCTTCTTGTCCAGCACGCCCGTCTCCGAGCGGTCCACGATGCCCTGCTCGATCCGAGACTTGGTTCGCTGCAGCATGGGCACGGTGGCCTCCACGTCCTCGCTGACCGTCGACGCCTTCTTGTCCATGGAGCCGTTCATCTTGCTGAAGGCCGGCTTGGGGTCGCTCTCCTCCACCACCGTCTCCGACAGGGCTCGCGTGGTCCAGGGCGAGTCGAAGCACTTGAGCAGGATGGACACAAAATGCTCCAGCTTCGAGCTGGTGCGAGGGAACTTGAACCAGAAGTTGCTGCAGGCCAGGAAGATGAGTGTGTGCAGAAGCACCAGGTAGGGGAAGTACTTGGCGAACCAGTGCAGGCGGTTCTCGTAGCACACCGCGTCCACATAGTTGTACTGGTGCCGGTCCAGGTCATACTTGATGCCCGTGGGGCCAGTGTCGGGGGTGGGCAAGACGGTGGAGTTGGGGTAGCGGGGCTCTGGGCCGGGGGCCACCCAGCCCCGGAATGAGTCGTTGCAGGAGTCCTTGGTGACCCACTTACACGGCAGGCAGATCATCTTGTCCTGGGTGACCTGCAGCGTGCCGCCAAAAACCGCGATCATCAGCATGACGATGGAGATGTAGTCGGTGAACACGTCCCACCACGGCTTCAGGATCCGGTACGCTGGCTGTGTGTCCGCAAAGTAGCGGAGCTCTGTCACCGGAATCATGGTTCAACCTGAAAGGGACCCACGGGAGGGGGTTACTACAGGGTGGCCTGGCTTTCTGAAACCCAGGGATCAGAGGCAGGAGACAGTGGACCCACTGTCCAAAACTCTACCTCAAGTCTAGCTGTGACTCACACTAGCTGGGCAACACTCATGGGCCAGCCCACGGATCGGCGTCTGTCCAGAAACCGTATGTTCACCAGGTGGCTGGGAAACCACCAGAGGGAAGGCAGGCAGCCTCCCCATTCCATAGACAGGAAGGCTGAGCACTGAGATCCAGGTCACGCTGACAGACTGCGAAAGCAGCCTCACAGGGACCCCCACGTTTCAGCAGGAGCATTCCTGAATTCTTGTCTAGACCCCATCCTGCTAATGATCAGACCAACCAGAGGGGCTAGTTGAAAACTTCCAGTTCACTCGGAACCAGCTGCCACGAAGCTGCGCCAGTGGTCCGAAGAGATTTATTCAAAGTGTGAGAAAAGCCAAATGCAGAAGAGGGGGCTTAGTATGAACTCACTTTTTTTTCTGTGGCTGTGCCGCGCAGTATGTGGGATCTTAGTTCCCTGTCCAGGGATCAAACCCATGCCCCCTGCAGTGGAAGCCCAGATTCCTAAACACTGGGCTGCTGGGGAGGTCCCTAAATACCTGTGTTTTGACAAATGGGTCTGTTTCTGTTGGGAGAGGCACAAGGGTGCCCAGGTTATGGGACGGGGCCACATTATTTTGATTATTTATAATATTAATAGTGACAATAGTAAGTAACAAACACTTCATAAAACAGGGCCTCCCTGCAAACACCAGATGCTTCCCATCTCATCTTCCTCGGGCACGCCGGGACGGGTGAGGACAGGAGGAAAGCAAACCTAGACCCCTTGAGGGAATAGAGGTGCTCAACAGAGAACGTGTGCCAGGCACCGGGCTGGTCCTTACCGTGGAATCCTCCTCGTGGGGTCCCTTTGACATCCAGATGCAGGGTCTATCTTTGGTCCCATTTCACAGATGGGATGACTGAGGCTCAGGGGAGAGTCACCTGCCCAACGTCACTCTACTACTCAGGGCCAGAGCCGAGATCCAACTCAGGCCTGTCCCTCCACCTCCCCACTCAGATCCTCACCACTGCACAGCCTCGCCGTCCACCTGCCCAAGGCCCCACGCAGGGCAGGGCCAAGAGATAGAGTCCAGGAGTTCAGCTTCCCTGCCCCCGCGGGGTTCCCAGAGCTCAGGTCACCGCAAGGCCAGCAGACACCACCACCACCTGCCCTGAGCCGGCGGCTCCAGCCCAGGGGTCAGCCCTCCTGGTGAGGCCGGGACTCACAGGCCAGGGTGAGAGCCTGCCCCACAGGAAGGCCCGGGCCCTCTAATGACCAGCTGGCCCCTCACACCACCCACACTCCTGGGCAAGCAGCTGTCCAGGGGAGGGCCTGCTGAATCACGCAGCCGGCCCCCAGCTGAAAGACACCCCGACACTCCTCCCTCCCTTCCTGGCCACATCCAGGCAGGCGCCCAAAGACTGGGGGCCGGAAGGTAGGAGGGGCCAGGACGGAGGGCCCAAGAATGTGCAACAGCCTGCCCCTGGAGAGTCAGGACGAGGCTGCCAGGGCAGGATGCCAGACGCTGGGGGTGGGGGCAGCTGATGACCAGGCAGGATGTGGTTGCAACCTCACTGTTTCGGGGGAGTGGGTGTGTCACGTACTGGAGAACACTCAGCCTCTCCCGGTGAGGAGCTGTCTCCGGGCCCCTGCTGTCCTGGGGCTTTGCTTATGTTGTTGCCTTCCTAACTCCTTCTGGGTCTGAGGTGGGAACTGTCCACAGCTCCGTCACAGGTGAGGGACCTTGAGACTCCAAGAGGTAGGAGACAGTCCCATCCACCGAGCGTGTCTGGCTCCTCCTGCCCCCCGGCCCCCAAACACCTGTCTTGAAGCACGCTCTAAGCTCTCCGTTCAGCCCCTGGCCCGTTCCTCTATGGGTAATAAATGTGACCAATAAAACGCCCCTGCCCCAGGGGGCTCTCGGGCCAGTGTGAGCATGTGGGGAGGGGTGGGAGAGACAGAGGAGTGTCCAAATAACTAGACTCAAGTCAGGGCAGGGGGCAGCCATGGCTATGGCAGGAGAGATGGATGCCACCTCCCTGCTGAGAAGGGCTTCGTGCAGGGGACGGTCCTGTGCTGGCCCCCGAGGCTGCTGGTGCCTCCTCAGCCCAGGCCGGCGCCCGTTCCACTGTGCCGAGGAGGCCTCAGAGGTTCAGAGGGGCAGAGCCAGGGGCCCAGGTCACACAGCTTAGAAGGGCAGGCCCGGCCTCGTGTGGGGGACCTGTCTGGGAGGGGTCACCCTTTAGCTGCACCGTGTTTCTGCCTCACCTCTGCCACCAACTCACTGTGGGGCTCTGGACAAGTCACTGCCCCTCTCTGATGGCGTTTTCGGGGAAATCTGGAAAGAAGGTGCAGGTGCCAAAGCCCAGGCTTTAGTCCCCAGGGTGCCAGGGACCGTGCCTTCCCCACGACTGGCCCCAAGAGGAGACGGCCAGGTGGTCGGGGCAGCCCCTCTGGAGTGGAGGTGACAGGGGGCAGCCAGCAGCCAAAAGCATGTGACCTGGGTGCAGGCCAGGGCTCTGCTGCTGCCTTGGCCTCGGGCAGGGTCCTCCCTGGCTCTCAGCCTCAGGTTCTTCACAAATGTCAGGGGCAGATTCCCCGCAGGGCTGCCCGGAAGAGCCCAGGGGACCCCAAGCTTCTAAAGCACTTAGGACAGAGTAGGGCAGCAGGCAGTCTGCACTGGTGTCATCAATCTTCAGCCTTTCCTCCAGATGCTGCTGGAGGACAAGGGTCTACCGCACACAGCAGGTGCTCAATAAAGGTATCAAGAGAGCACCTGAGGAGGGATGGGGAAGAAGTGGGGCGGGGAAGGGCGGGGCCTGGGTGGTGGGTGGGGCCACAGCTTCAGATGGGCGGGGCAAGGGAGGAAGCTGAGGCAGCTTTGGGTCCCCTCCCAGTTCCTGTGAACACGACTCCCCATTCCCACCTCCCCAGCCCCTGGCAACCACCATTTTCCTTTCTATCTCTATGAATGTGACTACTCTAGGTATCTCATACAAGTAGAATTATAGAATATTTGTCTTTTTGTGACTGGCTTCTCTCACTTAATATAATGTCCTCAAGGTTCATCTATGTCTTAGCAGGTGCCAGAATTTCCTTCCTTTTCTAGGCTGAATAATATTCCTCATGCCCATTTTATAGATACGGAAACTGAGGCTTGGGGAGAGAAGTCACGTGCCCAACTTCACACTGCCTGTCAGGGATTAGAGGCCACCTTCAAACCCAGTTCTGGGGTGGAGCGCTGACAAGTAGCACTTCTAGGAAGCCACTCAGATGGAGCAGATCCCAGCTGACAGCTGCCCCAGGGCACACCTGGGGGTGGTCAGGAAAGCACCATAAGGGAAAAGGGGCCTGTTTTCCTAGTTACGGAGAGTTCCCTTTTCAGGAAGTTTCCTGTAGGCAGTGCATTCATCCCTTCCCTGCACTGAGGCCTCCGGTCCTCCGCAGCCAGGACTGCCCCTAGCAGAGGTGTGCAACAGCTTCTCTGCTGGGGCCTCCGTTTCCCCGTCAGGAAGGGAACAGAGAATCTGTCATGGATGTGCCCACATTTTGTATAAGGTGGTCAAGGTACCAAGGGGCACGTGATCCAGGCCTCCACCCACCCTGACACCTCCCTTCCCACTGGCACCACTACAGACACTCCCTGGTCCTGGCAGTACCTGCCTACAGCCAGCAGGGAGGGAGAGGTGCCTCCAGCAGCCAAGACTTGGTTCCCCATCCATAAAATGCACGTGGTAACAGATGCCCTGCCAAGCTCTCAGGACTATCAGGAAGTCACAAGAGTGAGGTTTCCCCGACAGCCTGTGGGGGGGATCTCAGGCAGGTGGAGAGCAAGGAAGAATGGTGATAGGAGCTTGGAGGGAGAGGGCCAGCCGGGCCAGCCTGGGCTCTGCCACTCAGCAATGGAGAGACGCTGGGCAGATGACTTCACCTCTCTAAGCCTTAGTTCCCCCATCTGTGGAATGAGGCTAAGACAGATGCAGACCTGGCCCCCGACAGCAATCCTGACTTCAACAGGCAGTCGATGGGTAGATGAAAAGAGTGCAGAACCTGAGCACGAAGGAAGGAAACGGAAGGAGAAAAAGCACCCAAGACGCCTGCCCTGACACCTGGCAATGGGGCAGAGTTAGGTGGGGCCAGGCACAAAGGAGGCAGGCAGAAAGCAGATCCTGGTCCCTTAAAGAAGCCTCTAGAATACAACAGGGCCTTTTCAGCAGAATAAAGGAGCTCTGTATGTAATGCCATTTTGGAAAAAAGCGAGAGCCAGAATAATAAATAAATACAATCGCATGCTGATAAACCCTGACCAACTTGGGGAACGGCTCCCTCTTAGAGTGGGAATAGGAGGCAGGATGAAAGGAAACTGGAATTTTTTACCAGCATGCCTTACCTTTGTGATTGAAAAGTAGTACAGAATTTAAAATAAATACAGTCTAGAAGAAAAGAAAGAAAAAAATAAGCTCTCAGGTGGAGAGTTCAGGTGTTCTTTTGTGGCTCTCAGAGGGCAATCTCGGGAGGGTGATGGGGAGTCGGGTCAGATCAGATCTCTGCCCCAAGAGATGGAGAATTTGCAGAGGATCCTGAATAGAGGGCAAAGATTAAAGGGTTGAAATCGAGGTGGCTGAGAAAGACAAAAAGGCCCCATGCCCTGCTGTCCTCTGAGCTCCAGTCCAGCTAATCCTCCTTCTTCCAGAACAGATGCACTGTTTAAAGCTACAGACTGTGCCCTCCTGGAGGTCAGGGCTTGACACCCACCAGTGAGGTGGGGTTCACCCTGGCTGTACCAGGTAAAGCTCATGGGCAAGAGACCACCAAGGGGTGGGGATGGGGGTAGACTGGGAGCCCTACAGGATGGGGACCACTCCAGATTCATCCCAGTCTCTGTGCAGAGCCCGGAATACCGAAGGTAGAGTAAAGGTTTGCTGAACTGGGCTGAGCCAGGAGAGAGAGGAAGTAGGAGGGAGGTTGGCAATTGTCAGGGAAAGACTCTAGGACAAAGGTTTAGTCACAGGAACGTTCATCACGGTGTTATTTATACCCCAGGAAAATTGGAAACAATCTAGATGCCTGTTACTGGGTGATTGGTAAATACCTATTAAATGATCAGATGATAGAATACTATGAAACAATGAAAACATGTTAGAGCAAAACACTTGATGACATGACAAAATACGTTAAATGCAAAAAGTAGGTAACAAAACTGTGATAGAGTAAGAAGCCTCCTGCAGTAACTTAGACGTATATTTGAAAAATATTGGTGATGAGATCAGCCTGCTGTTTATAATCTTTTTTCACCCCAAACTTACCTCTATTTTCTGTTATAAGCATATGTTACTCAGGTAATTAAGAAAAAAGATTAAAAAAAATCAAGATTCCAAAGGATCAAGAATAGCTAAAACAATTCGGAAGAATAACGTGGGAGGAGACTTACTATAAAGCTCTAGGAATTCAGCCAGCGTGGTGCTGATATAGGGATGGATGGATGGACCAGAGGATTGGAAGAGCGAGCCTAGAAACAGACCCCAAAATTTCTGGAAACTTAGACATGACAGTGTCTATGCAGGTTCGGGGGAAAAAAATGGGTGTCCAGGAAAGGAGCTGGCTTAGTTACTCACATGAAAAAAGCATAGCCCCATCTACCTCCTTACAGGAAAATAAATTCCAATGAGTTAAAGACCTAAATTAAAACTTGAAAGTGTTTAAAGAAAAATCTAAGAGACCATCTCGATGGCTTTAAGACAGGGAAGGATTTCTTATCACAAAGAATAAAAATCCTTACAGGAAGAGATTGATCTATTGATCACATTAAAGTTAAAATGCATGCACATCAAAGGACATAATAATAAACAAATGAAAAGAACCCACAGACCTGGAGGAGATATTTGCAATAGGTATAACTACCAAAGGATTACTATCCAGAACAAATATACAACTGTTACAAATATATGAAAAAGACAATCCAACAGGCAAAAAATGGCAAAACGTACAGCTAGACAATTTATGGGAGAAAAATACAAAAGGAAATTCATGGATGAAACAATTCTTAATCTCATCACTAATAGGGGAATGCAAATTAAGACAGTCACATGCCATTTCGCTCCCTTGCGATTGGCAAAAATGTTGAATTCTTAAATGGGGAGATAGAATGTATGTATGCATCCTCCAACGGAGCAATTTCACTCCTAGGTAAAGATCTTAGAGAGTCACTTTACACATACGCATGAAGCCACAGACAAGAATGATCACTCCGGAGCTGTTTTTAATAGCAAAAAATCAACAACCTAGATGTCCATCAACAGGAGAAAGTATAAATTGCTCTAAGCATCCGGTGAAATGCTAAAGCAGTAAAGTTAGTGAACTTTAGCTACACGTACCAACATGGACAGGCCGCAAAACAATGCTGAACCCCAAAACAAGCTATAGAATAATACATACCTTATATAAGGTTTTCTGTAATGTACATATCCAAGTGTAGTGAAGGTATAAACACATGCACGGGGGCTTCCCTGGTGGCGCAGTGGTTAAGAATCCGCCTGCCAATGCAGGGGTCACGGGTTCGAGCTTCGGTCCGGGAAGATCCCACATGTCATGGAGCAACTAAGCCCATGTGCCACAACTACTGAGCCTGCGAGCGACAACTACTGAGCCTGTGTGTCACAACTACTGAAGCCCTCGCGCCTACAGCCCGTGCGCAGCAACGAGGACCCAACACAGCCAAAATAAATAAACACATGCATGGAGAGCCCCAAAACCAAGATGCTAATTTCATCTAGAGAGGGAAGAAAATGGGATTGGGGAAGAGGCTTATATTGTGCCTGAGATGATTTGAGACAGGGAGAGAGAGAAGGGGTGTGTGTGTGTGTGTGTGTGTGTGTGTGTGTGTCTGAAGCAATTATTGCCAAACATGAAAGTCGCACAAAGCTGAGCCCTGGGTACAAAGATATCTGCTCTAGTTTTATAACGTTCGTGTGTGCTTAAACTATTTCCTACAAAGTTTACCGGAACAAAAGCATCTGTTTCTACTCCTGGCTGCTCCTCTCTCTGGTCCTCACACCTGCTGGGCTCAGCTGGGGGCAGCCTCTACTAGATGATCGCCAGGGCAGCAGATTCAGGTCCTCCTTCCAACTGGCCTGCTCCTGGCTGGCGCAGAGGCACCTGCGGCCTTTGAGGACACTGAAGGATGCAGCATCACCCCTGCCCAGTCCTGCCCTGCCCCAGGGAGATGCAGAAGTGTGTAGGATGCAGCTAGACCCTTCCCACTGTCCAGCACACGCAGGTGCAGAGAAGCGGGACCAGGTTCCTGCAGCAGAACTAGGGCAACCCAGAGAGCCCCTCTCCTCCCCATGGTGGCAGGCAGATCTCGGGGAGTGTGAAGAGCAATAGCTTCAGAACTGGGGAGACATGGGTTCAAATCCAGCTCAAGCATGAAATAATTCCATGACTCCAGGCAAATTATTTAGCCCAAGCCTCCGTTTTTGCAACTTTAAAATAAGAACAGTGCTACCAACCTCATAGATCTGTATACAGTGACCCAAAAGATGTCCAAGGGATATTAAGTAATAATAAAATAAAAGATGTTGACCAGCATATAACATGATATATCATGCATGATAAAACAATATAAAATGTCACAAAACAACAAATACTTCATGACTCCAGTATGTGGTACTTAAATTTGCTACTTTTGTGAGAAGAAAAAAATACTTGGGAAAAAAACAAAAGACCTCCCTCACCGAGTCGTTTCTAAATATTGTAAGAGTTTACAGGAAGTACCTGCCATCTATCATGTAAGGAAAAGGTTAGCTTGCCCCTGCCTGCCCTACCCAGGTAACACACACACTTCGACAGGGCGCAGGGAAGCAACACCTCAGGGTGGGTGAGCTCAGACCCCGGGACGAATGACTTTTCTTCTCTAAGCCACAGTTTCTTCACCTGTAAAATGGGAATATTACAGTACCTCAGAGGCTTATTGTGAGAATTAAAAATAACATAATGCACATATTATGGGACAACCCAAGGCCTGGCACAGAGGAAGGCGCACTATACTTATCCCAACCCACATGCCATTGCAGAAACCCACCCAGAATTTAGTGGGGGAGGACACCCAGGAGAGCGCTGAGCCACAAGCACAAATACCTGCAAGCTTCCCCAAGGCCCCCAGGACCTCCCAGGACTCAGAGACCACACTCAATGGCCTTGAACTTCTGGAGCCCAGGCTCAGGACCCCAGGACAGGACAGAGACAGAGAGCTGGTGAGCGGTTCACAGAACCACCCCTTAGGTGTCCAGCCTGGTCCACATTGTTGATTTCCTCCTGAAGCTTCTCACAGATGGGGAAAGAGTCAAAGAAATGACACGCTGCCCCCTTGGGCGACCACCCAAGCATGCTCCACCCCCATGCTGGCCTGCAGAGATTTGGCTTTCACACCTGAGCCGAGGCAGGCAGGCTAGGCTGTGGGTAAACAGGGCACAGAGAGCCTTTTGTTATAGCCCAAATAGAGAGGCTGGGAAAACTTCCCAGGCGGGAGGGAGGGGAGGCAGGAGGCTTGCACCCCTCACCCCTCCTCTCGCCCCTCCTCGTACCTTGGGGAGGCTGTCCCTCCAAGGCTCTCCCAGGGAAGGGGGAAGGGCCACACCCAAGAGGCTGGAGGAAGACACTGGGTCACAGGTCTTGTCCTGGGAGTGCTCTGGGCCTGTGAATCTGCTCCTCGGTCAGCACCCTGGGGCCTCTTCTGCTCCCAGAGCAGGAGGGGAGGAGAGGGCCCACTCTGGTGCACACGGCCCACACCCGCCCCAGCATGGGCACTGCCCTGGAGGTCCCCACACCCAGCCGGGGAGGGTGCCGGCTTGGGGCACCACCTGGCTCCGTGCACCCTGCGTAGAAGGGCACACCCTCACTTTCTGTGGAAAGAAGAGGGGAGACGCCCAGGGTGGGAGGGGGGAGGGAACAAGTTTCCGTTCCAAACTCCTCTCCATGTGGGCTGGGCCTCCCAAACAGGTTGGTCCTCAGGCTTCTCATGCAAACTTGCAAGGGTACAGGCGGCCTGGGGTGGGGGGGGGGAAGGGTGACAGGTGAAGGACACCCACCTGGGGCTTCTGGCAATGGCTCCCCGAGCCAAGCACTCACAGGCAACAGCCCAGGCCTGAGGCTCAGGCCGTCCCCTCACCCCACCAGGCTGACGTGTTACTGACATGAGCTCCGGGTCACTGACGTGGACTACATGCCAGCACTGAGCCTGGTACTTCCTGGGCCTCGGCCCCCAATTTCCAGAAACACAGGTACGGCGGCTCCCCACTTCACCAGCATGTGACCTTGGGAAAGTCACTTCCCTCCCAGGGCTCTGGTTTCCTCATCCATGAAGTGGCCACTGAGTCTATTCCTGGTAGGGCGGTGGTGAGGACTGAATGAGGCGGTCCATAGAAAGCTTTTGGCTCAGGGCCTGCCACGCAGTAAGCCTCTGTAACGTCAGCTGCTGTTACCATCACGGGACGTTTTATCAGTCCCTTTAGGGGTATGAAATCTGAGGCCCAGAGAGGTTAACTGACCTGCCCAAGGCCACACAGCTAGAAGAAGATGGTGGGGAAGATCACCCAGGTCTGTCTTTCCATTGTGCCCACCTGTCTCAAAGGCCAGCAGGTCTCCTGGACCTACCTGGGCACCCAGAGGACCCTGGAAATGCTTCCTGGGACAAGACCCCCATTTCCGGAGGGGTACATGGAATCAAGGTCTCTGCAGGGAACTCTAGCAGGCCATACTCAGGAAACTTTGGTGGGGGAGCCCAGCTCTGGGTTTGAGCCCGGAAGCCAGGTGCTGGGTCTGGGCCCATGGCGGGCAGAAGGGCCTTGGAGACAGGCCTCGATCTGCTTTGAACACCAGCGCCGCTTTCCTGGACAGCGCACGAAAAGTGGGCAGGAGTGCCCACGGGAGGCCACAGACTCATCTGCTGAGATCCAAGGGGATTGGGACCAAGGGGGCCTGGCCGAGGGTAAGCCGTCTGTCGCCTGGCTCTCTGGGCTGGTGGGGGGCTGCCCCCAGGGATCCTGGCCCAGGCGACCAGTCGGGAGATGTGACAGAAGGATTCCTATGCCGCCCCACCCGGTCAGCACGTTTGCCAACAGGTCAACTCTGCTGGGGGCATGAAGTTGGCAGTGGCGCCTCTGAGGGTGCCCAGGTGCCATGTGAGAGCCATGGAATTTTACAGCCACTTTTACTCCAGTGGAACACGGCTCCCGGCATGAGGCTGTATCGCAGTGTCTATTTAATTTTGAGGTTTTACGTCCTCAAGAGACAGTTAAACAAAGAACTTTTTACGAGATGTGAGATGCAGTAGAAACGCGTCGGGAAAGCGCACAGGGAGATGTTTGTGGCTGGGTGTAAAAGCTGTTCTAGAAACCTCATCCGCTCGCACATACACACTGAAATCCAGGGCCTGAGGGAGCCCAGCCCCGCTTCTACACCAAGGGCGACCCTTCTGGCGGCAGCTGGTGGGGACCGGCACCGACAGAGTCGCGCTGGTCGGTGTTGGCCGGCACAGTCGAAAGACCCCCAGCCTCACGACGGCCTGCGGAGTGTCTTCAAAGTGCAGGTTCCTAGGCCCACCCCCCAACTTGGACTCTGCAGGGCTGCAGTGATGGGTCCAGGGGAACCAGCATTTTGAACAAGCTCTCGGGAGACTCTGAAGCACCCCGAAGCCCGAGAACCTAGAGAAAGAGACAAACGGAAGGTGGGGTAGAAAGAGCACAGGCTTCCAAGGCAAACAGACCCGGGTTCACATCCCGGCTCTGCCACCTGAACTGTACGGCTTTGGGCGGGAGCCCTCGTGCCTCGAGCCCTGGTCTCCTCGCCTGTAAAAGTGACACAACCTCACCCAGGAGACGGTGGCGGGTAAGATGGCAAACTTCACAGTGACCGGCGTGCCGCCTGGGCTCGGACCGCGGCCACCGTGGACGCGAAGGCTCTGCTGCTGGAAGGAGGGCGAGCAGAGCATCGTCCACCGAGAGGCCAGCTCCCGGGCTCCCACAGGAAGTGGCCCGAAGTGGCCTGTGCCAGAAGGAAAACGACTCCAGGAAAGACTGGGAGAAAGAAACAGGGGAGAGGGAGAGGGTCCCGACGGAGAGCTGAACACCGCCGGCCGAGGGACGCATCTCTGCACAGAGCTCACCCCCAGGGTGGTCCCTGCTGAGCCAGGCTGCCAGGCCGGGGGTTCCTCCTGCCGAAACCCGGCCTGAGGTGTCTACGCCCCAGCAGAGCATCTCTAGACCCAGGTCCCAGGGCAGCCCCCCCCCCCCCGCCCCCAACCCCGTCGCCTCACCTGTCCACCCTCAAGGCTAAAACCTGAGAGGAGCGTCCAGGGGGACCAAGATCAGGCTGTCCACCAGGACAGTCAGGTGAAAGGACTCGGGGCCAGGCTCAGGCCAACGCAACACAGCAGCCCCTGCCTCAGGCAGACAGAGGAGGGCCAAAACCTGGAGGCTAAAACCTCTCAGGCTGGCCCATGCCATTCCTCCCTGGCACAGAGGAGGAATTCTGACCTCAGATAAGTAGGACCTGCTGCTTCCTGCTCATCAGTGGCCAGAGACCTCGGCTCAGTCTTCCCTTCTTGTGGGGGGAGGTAAGAGTTCCTCAAAACCAACAGGAAACTCCTACAGGGCAGGGCTGGGGTTTGCTGACCTTGTCCCAGTAAACAGGATAGTCAACAAAATCACACATCAGGCACTTCCCACCCGCCTCTTCTGACGGGACTCACCCACAGCTCTACCCTCGCCTGGGAAAGAGGTCCAGGGCGGACCATTAAATGAAACGAGAGCAAGGTGCAAACCAGCAGCTCTAACAGGACTTGGTTTTAGGAAAATGAGCAAATGGTAAAAATACATGTGGGAGAACCTACCCCTCCTCACTCAAATCTCTGGAGATAGAGATCAAGGGAGACTCTCACTTTCTACATGACATTAAAATCAAGACATTATAGGGACTTCCCTGGTGGCGCAGTGGTTAAGAATCCACCTGCCAATGCAGGGGACACGGGTTTGATCCCTGGTCTGGGAAGATCCCACATGCCGCGGAGCAACTAAGCCCATGCACCACAACTACTGAGCCCACGCACCACAACTGCTGAAGCCCGTGCACCTAGAGGCCATGCTCCACAACAAGAGAAGCCACCGCAATGAGAAGCCCCCACACTGCAACGAAGAGTAGCCCCCGCTCGCCACAACTAGAGAAAGCCCACACGCAGCAACGAAGACCCAACGCAGCCGCCAAAATAAAAGCCTAGATGGGAGAGGTGGAGGCAGGGAGCCCTCGGACACAGAACAAAGGACCCCAGCCCAGGATTCCAGGACCTGGCTCAGGTCCCACATCCCTGCCTTCTTCCCGATGAGTTTGGGCAAGTTGCTTCCTCCCTCTGAGCCCCAGTTTCCACGTCTGTAAACGGGGGATCAAGGCCACTCCCTGAGCTTCCGCAAATGACCAAAGAGATCACTGATAAGGTTTGTTTTACAAATTATTAAGCAGCTTATACATACACCTGCTATGATTAGGGAACACGTTCTAAGACGCCCTGTGCTACCTTCCCTATATCAACATATTTAATCTTCAAAATACCCTAAAGGGAGGCAAGGTGCTAATATTATCCTCTTTCCATAGATGAGGAAACTGAGGCTCAGAGAGGTACAGTGACTGGCCCACAATCACTTGTCGAGCATGTGACAGCTGGGACTCAAACCCAGGTATGACTACAAAGTCTAGGTCCTAACCAGTGCACGCTCCTGCCTTTGGAAACTGTTTTCCAAAGCACAGGACGAGGAACCCCCGTCCCCAAAGACGTCCACGTGATCAAATAAGTGTGGGGAAACATGACTTGCTAGCTCCCTCTCAGAGACTCGCCATGCTCTCAGTGAGCTCTGAGATATCCTTCAAGGCTCTGAGAAGTCCTTCAGCACAGACTACGACAAGATATTGTTCCTGGAGTCACCTGACCACTGTGACCAAAGAAACTGGTGTTCCACAGGACACACCTCAGGAAATGTGGTCATGAGACAGCATGAACCACCACCCAGAGTGACAAAAGCCAGGGGTTTGCCATACAAGTTCACACCAGCCTGAGTATGGCAGCCACGTACTACTCAGCTGGCCACTAAGTCAGGAGAAGGAGGAAGAATTCTGTTTCCTGGCATCTCTGCCCTAGAAGCCCAGGCCTTCCAGAGAGAAGAGCAAAGGGCTGCAGGGACAGAGACACCACCCTTTGCCCTCCAGGCACCTGCTCGGCTGGCCTGGAGGGTGGGGGCCCAGTCCTTACCCTGCGGAAGGCTCTGCTATCTGCGAGTTGGCTGTCGGTGCTGAGGCTGGCCCACGTCTGTCTGGGCAGGGTCCTGGCATTCCTTTTGCTCCATGGAAGCTGCCTCCCTACAAGGAAGCAAGAGCTACAGTCAGCAGGGACGTGTGTGACTATCAGCGTTACCTGCTGTGCTGCCGACAGTTTCGGAGCCCCTGCTCGGTGCAGGGCCTGGGCTGGGCTCTGGGGTGATGACAGAGAATCAGATAGTCTGCGGGGGATATGCCAAGGCAACAATTACAACTGGCTCTTGAGAGCCCGGGGCTCTGCTGGGGGGAGCCCAGGCCCTACGGGGACATGGAAGAAGCACTAGACCTTGACTAGTAGGGTCAGGGAAGGCTCCCCAGAGAGGGTGTTGCCTGGGCTGACTGCTGGGGAAGAGTGGGAGTTGGAGAGAGAGCATTCCAGGGAGAAGGACCAGCACGTTTGCCTGGAGGGGAGAGAACACGACATCTAGAGCCTGCTGAGTGTTCTGGCTGGATCTAGGACTGGAGGCGGGAAGTGGCGAGAGGTGAGCTACAGAAGGGTGAGCTGGATCCAGGCAGAGACACACCCTCAACCCAGACACATGAGTTCGACTCAAACACAAAACCCAACCATTGGGCTTCCCTGGTGGCGCAGTGGTTGAGAGTCCGCCTGCCGATGCAGGGGACACGGGTTCATGCCCCGGTCCGGGAAGATCCCACATGCTGCGGAGCGGCTGGGCCCGTGAGCCATGGCCGCTGAGCCTGCGCGTCCGGAGTCTGTGCTCCGCAATGGGAGAGGCCACAACAGTGAGAGGCCCGCGTACCGCAAAAAAGAAAAAAAACAAAAACAAAAACCCAACCATCATCTATAGTCAAGAACTGTTTAGTGAGCATCTACTACATGCCAGGCACTCTGCTCAGAACTGTTCACAGGGGGGAACAAGACAAGTTAGGAGGGCGGGGAGAGAAGTGTGGTCAGGCTACAGCAGGGTAGGGGGAGTATTTAAGCCAGCCAGGCGCTGGGAGCGTGACCCAGCCATCAAGGAAGGCCAAAGGACGAGGAGGAGTTAGCAGGAAGGGGGGCGGGGAGGCGTGGTTACACAGACAAAGGGATCGAGGCGCCTTTCAGCTGTTTACACCACTGAACATTTATCACACCTACTCAATGCTAGGCACTGTGCTAGGAGCAAAGAAGCAGGAGATAGTCTCCAGCCTCACAGGGAGACAGTCAGTAACCTGGCAATCCCCCACAGAGTGATGGCAGCCAGACAGCGAAGCACCTGCGTCTGTAAAGGCACAGAAGCCATGGGAGCCAGCCTCTACCCCAACCCCTCCCCTCCTCGGCAAAGAGAGGGATACCCACGGAGGCTGGGAAAGCCAGTCACTTGCCCATGACAGAGGCAGGCCCAGAACTCAGGCCTCTGGACTCACTGGCACTGATTCTTCTAACCCTTCCTCTTCCAGGAAACACACGCTGACCACCCCCTACACATTCACCCACAGCTGATGCCTCTTTCCTCTGGGTTGCCTCTGTAATATTTCTAGTATTATGCTGGCCACTGTATCAACGTATTCCTGTCTGCCTTTCCTCCCAGACTGTAGCCAGGGACTGTGTTCTCGTAGCACCATTCCTGGCCCAGACCAGGCACTTACCAAAGGATGGTTGAATGAATGAATGAATGAATGAATGAATGAATCAAGGGATGGAGAGATGGTGTGCTGGGCTCCAGGGTCCCA
Organism: Delphinapterus leucas; assembly: GCF_059928025.1. Lineage (NCBI taxonomy): Eukaryota > Metazoa > Chordata > Mammalia > Artiodactyla > Monodontidae > Delphinapterus > Delphinapterus leucas. The sequence goes on along the minus strand of NC_143134.1, from coordinate 117,956,164 downwards.
CATCCAACCCACCTGACTCCCCGTGAAAGCCTGTGAAAACCCAGAATCACCTCCACTCTCAGGAGAGTCAGGAACCAGGCCGATCCCTTCGCTCCAACTCCTGCAGGCGAGGTCCAGGCCAAGCCAGCTCCCTGAGTTCTGACCTACTGGGGCAATCCTCAGGAGCTTCCACTATCCAGAAAGGCCATTCGAAGTTTGCAGAGGAAACAGCTTCCTAGCGGATGTGCCCAAGGGATGGAGTATTTGGTTGAGTTCCAGGGGGAAGTCACAAATATTTCTTGGGCTCCTGTGCTGTGCCTCACAGTCCCCGGAAGGCAGAGGGGCATTAGAGCTAACCCCAAAGAATCTCTAAAACTGGGAAGACAGGGAGGCAGGGGCCAGTCATTCATGCCCCAGCACCTCTCCAAAAGCCAGTCCTCCAGCACTGTCATCTGTCCTTGCCTCCCCTCCTGAGCCAGAGGAAAACTTGACCTTCACGAAGGCAATGCCAGTGTGACTGAGCCGTGGGCACTGCCCAGTCCCTCTGAACAAAGCTCTCACTCCCCCATCCCCTCCACAGGAGGGATCACCAACATCAGACCTCCTCCTCCTGCCTCCAGTCTGTCTGTCTGCCACTCTGTCCGCTCAAAGGGCAGGATACAGTTCGTCAGGGGTAAAAGGTACTCCTAACGGAAAAGGTGGGAGAGGCCCCTGGGAGCCTTTCAGCTCCCTCAAATCCTTCCTCCACAATTTAGGCCCAAATTCCCTTTCCCGCAGCAAGCTCTCTCCCTCCTCATCCTCACACCTCATCCTCAAAAGGCTTCCGGGGGTGGGGCAGCAGAAGAGCCCTCCGGGGAGCATGGTCACCAAGGGGCGGCCCCACCCTTCCAGCCAAGTCCCCACCAGGAGGAGGTTGCCAGCCACCCCCCAACCATCTCTCCTCCTTTCCAAAAAAGGCAGCACATGCATCAGCTAAGAACCAGCCCAATCTTGGTTCAGTCCAGTCCAGACCAGGGGAAAGAAGCAGTCAACAAAAGGAGCAGAATCATCATGAACCTCAAGAACCAGCGGCTATGCTGCTTCAGCTGGGCAGCCAACTTTGCTGGGTCTCCAGCCCAGACCTCATCAGACCTGGCTCTCAGGCCCATCTGGATGCACAGGACACCGGCAGGGTCCGGAGCCTCAGACCCTGGACTGGGCTTCCCAGCAACCCCAGCCCAGCCAGGCCCCACAAGCATAGCCAGGGATCTGCCCCCAAGTCAGGGCACAGTTCCAGCCCAGTCAAGAGGAGGGAGGGGTGTAAGGGAAGAGGAGGGGGCCAGGAACCCAGGAGAAGAGAGCAAGGGGAACCTTTGAAAACAGAAAAAAAAAACCTGCCAAGGAGAAAGCCCAGAGGTGGAACCTCTAGTAAGGGGGGCGTGTGTGTGTGGAGGGGTGAGGATCTGGGGGAACCCAGGAGATGACAAGGGGACCTGGGGAGCCGAGGCGGAAACTCCCGGTTATGTAGAGCGCAGGGAGGCACTGGGGTGCCTGGGAGGGGGCTCGCGCGCCGCGGCACCAGAGAGAGGCGGGGGGGGGGGGGCCCGGTGACCCGGGGGATGGGGAACCCGGAGGTAGGCCGAACTGAGCTGCCGCGGGAGGCCCCCAGGGAGCCGGCCCTGGCGGGCAGAGCCCAAGCTACCCAGGGTGCCCGGGGCCAGCCAGCTGGCCGGGGACGTACAGGAGTGGATTTCGAGAGGTGACAGCTCGCACCCCCTTCCCCACCCCACCCACTCACCTGGGCCCGCCGCGCGCGGCCGCCCAGCCGGCAGCCCCGAGCCCCTGCCGCTCTGTCCCGCCGCCAGCCGCTGCGCCCCTCCGGCGCCTCCTTTTGTTTGTCCCTCACTGCACCACTCAACCTCCTCCGCCCCGGAAGTGACGTCACCTTCGGGCGCGAACGGGGCCACCAGGGCGTTGCCATCTTTTTGAGGGGAGCTCTCTTCACGCCTGCACCCTCTCCCTGCAGGCACCATGTTGCTTTGGGGCGGAAGTAGCGGAGCCCGGGCTCGGCCCCCTTAAAACGACAGGGACGGCTGTAACCTTCGGCGCCTGGGGACGAAGGGTGAAGCGGCCGAGGCAGGGGTGAGTAGCTGGTGCCGGAGCGTTGCTGCCCCGGGGTCAGGTGCCGAGGCGGGAGGGCCTGGAAACCGGTTACAAGGTCGATTGTGCCAGACTACTCGTTGCGTTTGGTGCTTCTCATATAGCGGAGTGGCTACGCTGAAAGGTTGACCCAGCCGGGAGCTGTTGAGCGCGCTACTCGCCGACCCGCACTCGGACGCTGGGACCCGCCAGGCTGGTCCTCTCTGCACCCCCATCCCCCGCCCCACCCCCACCCCCGCGATCGTACGGTACCGGTACCGGTGGGGAGAGGGAGCCCAAGGCGACTGGGAGAATTCTGGGCAGAGCCGGGGCTGGAACCGGGTGCCGGACTCCAGCTCGACAGCTCTAGGGATCCTAAGTCCTCGGAGTTCCCATATTTATAATAGTAACGGCAAGCACGCCAAAAGAGAATCCATACAATGGAATACTATGCAGCCGCTAAAAAGAAAAATGCTCAATATGCACTAATATGGGACCACTTCCAAGATACCGTAGATGGAAAAGGGAAGGGGCGAAAAGAACAGCGCTGATTGGTGCTACCGTTTGTGTGAAAGAACGCGTGTGGGGGCATGGGTGTCTGCCGGTGTGTGCACCAGCCGGCTGGTGAGATGCACGAGTTGTTAACAGTGGTGGCCTCCGACAGGAGAACCGGGGTCGTGGGTGCCCGGACAAGGGGGAAGAATTTACTACCAAGCGAACAGGTTGGTTAAAAATAAAGTGGGATGCTGCAGATAATAACTGGCTCCCATTTATCTAGCTGACCAGTGCCTGGTTTCAGCTCTCCTGCTGGGAGGTCTTGTATTTCCCCATTATTAGAGGAGGAAACAGTCTCAGAGATTAGGGACCTTAGTAATATCTCATAGCCAGGAAGTGGAAAAGCTGGAATTTGAGCCAGGGAGGATTTTATGCTAATGCCCACCATTCTTCCTCATCGCACTCCCTCCTGAAAAGCTTTTTTGTTATCAACCATGCAACACTCAGCTTGGGACCTGGCACCCAGCGGGCACCCAGCGGGCACCCAGCAGCTATTTATTGGCTGTTTATGGACTGAGCAAGTGGAACAGACAGGAGACAACCAGCAGTGCAAAATGAAGAGAGGCACACATTGGAGGCCAGAACACTTTCCAGCCTTGAGACTCTGGACCTGGCATGTACTTCCCTGAGCCTCCACGCCCCCTCCTGTAGAACTAACTACAGTCACTGACACTGAGTGCTCCCTCGTGTCCTACTTTGTGCTTTACAGGCAGACTAGCTCCATTTTACAGGTCAGTAGGTGAAGTACAAAGAAGTTAAGAAAGTTGCCCATCACAACATTGTAAATCAACTGTACTTCAATTTAAAAAAAGTTGCCCAAAGGGGGTCCCCACAAGTCTTCACTCCCCCACTTCTGAAGAGGTTGTTGAGCTCCTTGGTCTCTCCCTCAGCCTCCTGGGGTCATCAGCACTAATTCTTTTTTTTTTTTTTTTTTTTTTGCGGTAGGCGGGCCTCTCATTGTTGTGGCCTCTCCCGTTGCGGAGCACAGGCTCTGGACACGCAGGCTCAGCGGCCATGGCTCATGGGCGCAGCCGCTCCGCGGCATGTGGGATCTTCCCGGACCGGGACACGAACCCGAGTCCCCTGCATCGGCAGGCGGACTCTCAACCACTGCGCCACCAGGGAAGCCCCAGCACTAATTCTTTGAGACACCTCAGATGGGCTAGTTGAGCTGCCAGAGGCTGTGGAGCTGATGTAGGACAGGACAGACACACAGTTCCTGTCCTTGGAGTCTGCTCAGGGCAACAGACAACCCAGCGGTTAGCACCTGTGATGAGCACTGTGGTGGGTGAACAGAAGCTTAGGCCTTGGGAGCACAGAGGAGGTAGCACCTAGTCCAGCCCCTAGTCCAGCCCTGGTGGAGTCACAGAGGGCTTCTCAAAGGAGGTAACTTTTAATCTGTGACTGAAAGATACATAAGATATCTGGGAGGAGAAATGATGAAGCTGGAGACTGTAGCAGAGACGCCCTCATGCCTGAAGATAACTGACATGATCAGAGACTATGCAGGTTAGAAATGATCAGTTTGGCTTCTGCCTGAATTGCTCTTTCCTCCTAGAGAATGTCTCCTCATGGCAACATCTGTGGCTTCCCACCCTCCAGGCCACACTTAACCTTCTGCATCTCCAAAGGGTAGGACTCCCTAATTTCATAATCCAGATGCAGGCAACAAAGGAACACAGGAGAGTTAGCAGTGAGGAAGTCCTTCACACTGGTGCCCCCTCCCCCCATTCATTCGGCCCCCAGAGTGGCAGCCCACTTGCTGACGTAGAAACTCTGCCCATGTGAACAAAGGTGTGTCAGCACAGGAATGTCCCTCCTGTCTCCCTGGCCATCTGTGCCCGCTGGGGTTATCAGGTTGCCTGTGTGCTGGGACATCTAGCTGGGCATGCCCCCCCAGCTTCTGTAGCCAGCAGGCCAAAGTCACTCCAGCTGCAGCAAGCGAGGAATCATTGTCGCTCCTACCCTAACAGACCTGGGGCCACATCCCACTCTCAGATGGCACTGCCATGTCCCTGAAATATTTCCCAAACCCTCATCTCTCTTCCTCATTCTTGGACAGTGATACAAGCTTTGGATTCACAGCTGGGGTCCCTCTGTGCTTTCTAAGACTTTCACTTTGGGTAAGTCATTTCTCCACTTTGAGAGTTTCTCCATCTGTAAAACTGATATGACGCTCTCTAATCTTCCTGCCAGGCACTAAATATATATACATATATTGTTTTTTGTTGCATGTGTAAAACTGCCCTAAAGAGTGAGATTCCGATTCTGGATCTGGATCCTGTGCCAGGAGGAAAAAGGAGTGGCTTTGCTACTGTGTATCTAACTTAGGATCCCCACCTGCCAACCCCTCTGGCCCGGAACCTGCAGTCTGGGCTCCAGAAGCCATTTCTCTCTCTTTTGCCAATTCCAAAGCCAAGGGGAGCTGTGTCTAAGTCAGTGTACTTGTTGGGGCTCCCCAGATAGGCTGTCACCTCCCTTGGGGCAGAACCGTTGACTTGACAAGTTTTCACCAAACACTCGTCTTGTAGGGACTCTGTGTTTTTAGATCCAAAACAAACTAACGGAAAAATCAGGATTCATTAACTGCAAGAGATTTTGTTGTCCTCTTTGGTTAACTAATTTTTATGGAAAGTCTTTTTTTTTTTTTTTTTTTTTTTAGTTTTGCTTCTTTTGTTTCTTGCATTCCTTTTTTTAAAAAATAAATTTATTTATTTTATTTATTTATTTTTGGCTGTATCGGGTCTCCATTGCTGCGCGCGGGCTTTCTCTAGTTGCGGCGAGCGGGAGCTACTCTTCCTTGCGGTGCGCGGGCTTCTCATTGCCATGGCTTCTTTTGCTGTGGAGCATGGGCTCTAGACGCGTGGGCTTCAGTAGTTGTGGCACACAGGCTCAGTAGTTGTGGCACGCGGGCTCAGTAGTTGTGGCTCTCGGGCACTAGAGCGCAGGCTCAGTAGTTGTGGCGCACAAGCTTAGGTGCTCCGTGACATGTGGGATCTTCCCTGAACAGGGCTCGAACCCGTGTCCCCTGCATTGGCAGGCAGATTCTTAACCACTGCACCACCAGGAAAGCCCTTATGGAAAGTCTTATAGGTTTAAATGTTACTAGCTTATTGTCATTGACAGGTTAAGTAGGCTAGGACCTGTGCTACATGCTTTCTGGGGGTGATTGCATTATTATTGTCCCCACTGCACAGATGACGAAGCTGACCCTGGTATGGCATGACTAAGATCCTATAGCTAGTGGAGTGGAGCTGGGACCGTTTTATCCAAGTCCAAGTTCCAAATCCAAGCTTTCATCTTCTGTGGTTTTTCGTGTAACACACTGGTCTTGCCTGGGCATGGTACCCCCTCCCAGGCCGCTTCCCCAGAGGTGCCACGGTTTGTATTTTCTCAGTAACTGGAGAGGGAAGGGGCTTCTGACATTTTGAGCCCAGGTGTGCTAAACACCCTTCTAGGCACTGTATAAATCTGCCCGGTAAAGAACTGACTCAGCCCAAATACCAAGTGTACCACTATTGAGAAACACTAAAACCAAATATCCTTGGGACTTCCCTGGCCATCCAGTGGTTAAGACTCCACCCTTCCACTGCAGGGGGCGCAGATTCAATCCCTGGTCAGGGAACTAAGATCCTACATGCTGCGCGCGCGGCCAAAAAATTGAAAAAAAAATTTTTTTTGTTTTGTTTCTTTGTTTGTTTGTTTGCGGTACGCGGGCCGTTGCGGAGCACAGGCTCCCGATGCACAGGCTCAGCGCCCATGGCTCAAGGGCCTAGCCCCTCCGCGGCATGTGGGATCTTCCCAGACCAGGGCACGAACCCATGTCCCTTGCATCGGCAGGCGGACTCTGAACCACTGCGCCACCAGGGAAGCCCTAAAAAAATTTTTTTTAATAAATAAAGAAAACCAAATATCCTTACTGCACAGAATTGGCTTAGGTGATGTGGGGCTAGGCTGCAAAGACAAAATCACCTTGCCTGTCCTTGCAAGCTGCCATGCAGGGTAGGAGCTGGAAAAGACGTGGCTCCTATCCCCAGGGACTGATGGGCTCCTGTAGGCGTGGCTCCTGTCCCCAGGGATTGATGGGCTCCTGAGCTGATAGAGGCAGCAGCACCCACCTCCTGAAAGAAGGATTTGGGGGGGGAGTTTAGACTTTGGAAATGGACGAACCAGGGTTTGAATCCTGGCTCAGGCTCTCTCAGCTGAGTAAGCTTTGTTCATTCTCCTCTTGAGCAAAATAGGGACGATGATGCCTTCCCATAGGCTGCTGTGAAGATGAGAGTTTAGCACAGGGGGGCAGGTGCATAGTAGGTGCTCTGAGTTCAGAGGAAGGCCCAGGCTGACCCAGAAGGCTTCAGAGAGGAGGCGGAGAGAGGTGGGGCTCAGCCCTGCCAGGGGGATCAGATTAAAGGGCATGTCAGGCAGGGCACAGCTTGAGCAAAGATGGGCAACGTCTGTTCAAGAGCAAAGGATTCGTATGTCTGGAAGAGGAGAGAACATGGAAGCTGCAGAGTCTGGATTCAGGCCAGCTCCAAAGGCCAGGCTAGGGAGGCTTTGGACTTTATCCAGTCTCAACGCAGGCTGTACCCAGCAGGAGGTGTAGCTGACATCAGCCGCCAGAGTATTGGTCGCTGAGGCGTGTTCCGAGGGGTCACCCACCTGCTGTTCACTAGTCGTGGTGCCTTCTGGCTGAGAAGGTGGCCAATAGCTGCCCGGATTGATGGAGGCGTGTGTTAGGCAGGGCACTGACCGCCGGGCGCCAGCCCCTCGCCTGGCAGCAAGGAAACCTGTGACCTTAGATGTCTGGGAGGCTGCACAGGAAGGTGTCCTAAAGGTCACCTGGTGCATCTCTGCTCCCTTCTCCAGGCAGGGTTGGCCTCCCAAGAGCTGCCTGCATTTCAGCACTTCTCAGACTAAATTTTAGTAATAACAATAACAATGATGACATTTGTGGAACACTGACTCCTTGCCCAGCACCAGGCTAAGTGGTTTTCACGTGTTATCTCATTGACTTCTCACTGCAACCCATGGGGCAGGAACTATCATTATTCTCACTTCAAAAATGATTCTCAGAAAGGGTTAGTAATTCTCCAAAAGTCACACAGCTAGTAAATGACTTCAGTCCACAGTCTGATTCCAGAACTTCACAGCCTCATTAAAAAAACAAAACAAAACAAAAACTGCATGGAAGTTTATAAGACGCCCCCCAAGCCAATCCCAGGGAGAGCCACTGTTAATAATTCATGCACAAACATATACAGTATATAATCAGGCAGCACTTGCTTTGTATGAATTTCAGATACCACGGTTTAGTTAAATAACACCAGTCCCTCAATAACACTGTTCAAATTTCAGTTGCCATGTAATGTTAGCTGTGAGTAATTGCATTAAGTATGGACTTTGCTGCTAGCTCTTCCATCCACAAATTGCTGTGGAAATGACAGATGCATAATGGCCAGTGACCAGTTACACCACTTCTTTCAAAGCCTGTTGTTGATTGGTCACCATGCGTGTTATTCGGCTCCTACGCAGACAGCAAAGCATGTCCTTGTGTTGCCTCCCGTCTCCCTGTGATAAACCCATGTGACATTTTATAAAAATGTATCAGCAAAAGAGGGAATTGGCCAACACACATGAAAGTGCAGCACAGAAATGCAGAGTGATAACACTGAAAGTGCAATTTGAACTGAAGGTAAATGGAGTGATTTAAAAAATAGCTGGCTGTGGGAATGTTGACACCACAGCTATTTGCTATTCCAGAAGCTCTAGGTATGCAGCCAGGGAAACTTGGTGAAGGTACACCTATCGACATATGAATGGGAGTGGTTCTGACAAAAAGGATGAAGTTGTCCTGAGGAAGTGATGCCAGCAAAAACATCACATTAAAGGAACTGCCAGATATATTTCATGACATTGAAAGTACAAAGGATAAAATGTTTTAAGTTGATCTAAACTTAGAAAGGAGTATGATGACTCACCAATGCATAGAAAAGATGCTCGTTCTGTATCTCAAGTTACACTACAGGAAGAAGGCAAGCACTGTTCAAACTCCTCTTGATAATTTTCCCCAGATTTATTGAGGCATAATTGACAGATAAAACTGTAATATATTTAAAATGTACACTGTGATGATTTGATATATGTATACATTGTGAAATGATTCCCACAATCAAGTTAATTGATACATCCATTACCTCACATAGTTACCCTTTTTTTAGGGAGAAGATCTACTCTCTCAGCAAATTTCAATTATACAATACAGTATTATCTCCTATAGTCACCAGTTAGATCCTCAGATTCATTCATCTTAGAACTGAAAGTTTGTACCCTTTTATCAACCCCTCCCTATTTTCCCCCATCCCCAAGCACCTGGCAACCATTATTATACACTCTGTTTCTGTATAAGTGATACCATGCAGTATCTGTCTTTTTTCTTTCTGGCTTATTTCATTTAGCATAATGTATTCCAGTTTCATCCATGTCATCACAAATGGCAGGATTTCCTTCTTTTTAAAGACTGAATAATACTCCATTGTATATACATAAATACTACACTTTCTTTATCCATCTAACCATCAACAGACCCTTAGGTTGTTTCCAAATGTTAACTCTCATGAATAATGCTGCAATGAACATGGGAGTATAGGTATCTTTTGAGACAGGGTTTTCGCTTCCTTTGGATGTATACCCAGAAGTGGGATTGCTGGATCGTCCTTGATACATTTTGATAAAGAAAGAAAACTCTTGAATTCCAATGTTTTTAATTTAAATTACACTAGTAATTTAATAAGTATTAAATTTATTACTAGTTTTACTACTTTTTCATTTGTCTCTACATGTGTAACAGACCATCAAGAGTTTTTAATGCTTCAACAACAACTTTGAAAGGTCACAGAACGATCATAATTTTTCCCATTAATTAAGTTCTCTTTGCATGATTTCAGCTTGCATGGTCATTTTTACAGTCCCACAGCACAGTGGGAAGTGAGGACTGTGTATGTGTATGCATGTACCACCACATATGTATCTATCTGTATAATTTTAAAATGCAAATGGAGTATATTGTCTTCAACCTGCCTTTTTTTCCTACCATACGTTTTTTAAATTGAGGTAAAACGCACATAACATACAATTAACCATTTAAAGTGTTCAGGTCAGTGGCATTTAGTGTATTCACAGTGTTGTGCAACCACCCCTTCCCTCTAGTTTCAAAATGTTTTCATTATCTCAGAAAAACACCCATTGAATAATCACTCCACATTTCCCCCTCCCAGGCCCTGGTAACTTCTGGTCTGCTTTCTGACTCTATGGATTTGCCTATTCTGGATATATCCTATAAAAGTAATCATACAATAGGTGACCTTTTGTGCTTGACTTCTTAGGATAATGTTTTCGAGGTTCATCCAAGTTGTATTGTACCATGTATCAATATGTCTGTTGTTCCTTTTTAAGGTTAAATAATATTCCATTGTATGAATATACCCTAATTTACCCATTCTTCTGTTGAAGGACATTTGGGTTGTTTCCACGTTTTGACTATTATGAATAACGCTGGTATTAACATTCATGTACAAGTTTCTGTGTGGACATATGTTTTTATTTTTTTCCGGTATATACGTAGGAGTGGAATTGCTGGGTCATAAGGTAATTCTATGTTTGGACTTCATAAAAATGTAAAACTTTTGTGCATCAAAGGACACTATCAAGAATGTGATCAAGGTCATTGTTTCATCTTGAGTTAATTTTTGTAGATGGAGTGAGATAGAGGTCCAACTTTATTCTTTTGCGAGGGGCTATCCAGTTGTCCTAGCACCATTTGTTTTGTTTTGTTTTTTAAAGATTTTTTTTTTGATGTTTACCATTTTTAAATTCTTTATTGAATTTGTTACAATTTGCTTCTGTTTGGTTTTTTGGCCGCGAGGCATGTGGGATCTTAGCTCCCCGACCAGGGATCGAACCCACACCTCCTGTATTGGAATGTGAAGCCTTAACCACTGGACTGCCAGGGAAGTCCCCCTACCACCATTTGTTGCAGAGGTTATGTTTCCCCCATTGAATGGTCTTGGCATCCTTGTCAAAAATCAATTGGCCATAGATGTTTGGGCTTATTTCTGGGCTCTCAATTCTGTTGCATTGGTCTGTATTTCTATCCTTATGCCAGTACCACACGCATTTTTCATGTAACCTGAATATATTTTTATGTCAGAATGCTAGGGGTGATCTCATTCCTTTTGATGGCTGCACAATATTCCATTGTATGGATAAATCATAACAAATTGAACCAGCCTCCAACTGATGGACATCAGATTGTCTCCAAGTTTTTCTCTCTCACACACAATGCTGCACAAATCATCCAGGTGGATACCTCTTTATGTATATGTATGAATATTCCTGTAAGATACTTCTAGAAGATGAAGTGTTAAGTCAAAGAGTAATATAAGTCACTATTATTAAGTTGCCCTCCGAAAGTTATACCAATGACTTTTAGTGCACCATAGTGTTGACTTGGTGGATCTTAATCTTCTTATTCTCTGCCTGAGAGGCAGAAAATAGTGTTTCACTTTAGTTTGCATTTTGTTAATTATGACAAGATTCAGCATCTTTTCAAGTTTATTGGCTATTTTCTTTTTTGTGTGAATTTATATCTTTTGCACACTTTTTTTTTTTCTATTGAGATGTTGGGCTTTTGTTATTGATTTATAAGAATCCCTTGCATATTAAGGCTCACACTATATTAGAATGGTCTGGTTACTTGTTTGTCTCCTTCATTCTGTGTGCACACCTTGAAGGAAAGGAAGGTATCCTATTCACCCTTGTGTGCCTGGCGGCTAGCCTAGGGCATAGCACATAACAGAAGTTCGATAAATATTTGCTGAAGCGATAAAAAGGTGTGCACCTAAGTCCCTGAACCAGATGTTGACAGTGAAAAGATGAACAGAGGAGAGTCCTTGTTCTAATGGAGCCCACAGTCTGGTTGGAGAGTAGACATTAATTCTCTCATTCAACAAAAGTTTATTGAGCAGCTTCCTCTGGGCCAGGTGCATAATGTCCTAAGCAGCCTGCTAGGATGAGAAAAATGCCAGGACTGTGACTCAGGTGACCTGGTCCTACTGGAATCTGGGCTGGTGAGTTCCCCTCCCTGGTCATCAGTATCCCCATCCGTAAAATGTGAGTGACTGGACCAAATTCTCTCATTTCCCCTTGAACACCTATCAGTCTGTGCTTCTTTGGCTCTTTCTGGAAGTAGGAGTCAGTGGCCTAAGGGGCCATCATGTCACTGCTCAGAGCCTCCCCTTGCTCCACAGTGGCAGTGAATACAGGCTTTGAAGTCAGTGTCCTGAGTTCAAATTCCGGCTCTGCTACATGCTAGCTGTGGCCTTGGATGTGTGACTTAGCCTCTTGATGGAACCTTTCGGGTGGAATTAAAAGTGATGGACCCTGTGTGGAGAAAAGGGAACCCTCTTGCACTGTTGGTGGGAATGTAAATTGATACAGTTACTATGGAGAACAGTATGGAGGTTCCTTAAAAAACTAAAAATAGAACTACCATATGACCCAGCAATCCCACTACTGGGCATATACCCTGAGAAAACCATAATTCAAAAAGACACATGCACCCCAGTGTTCATTGCAGCACTATTTACAATAGCCAGGTCATGGAAGCAACCTAAATGCCCATCGACAAACGAATGGATATACGAATGGATATATATAACAATGGAATACTACCCAGCCATAAAAAGCAACGAAATTGGGTCATTTGTTGAGACGTGGATGGATCTAGAGACTGTCATATAGAGTGAAGTAAGTCAGAAAGAGAAAAACAAATATCGTATATTAACGCATATATGTGGAACCTAGAAAAATGGCATAGATGAACCGGTTTGCAGGGCAGAAATTGAGACACAGATGTAGAGAACAAACGTATGGACACTAAGCGGGGAAAGCCGCAGGGGGGTGGGGATGGTGGTGTGATGAATTGGGAGATTAGGATTGACATGTATACACTGATGTATAAAATTGATGACTAATGACTAATAAAAATAAATAAAATAAAATTCATAAATAAATAAAGTGATGGACCCTGTGAGGTGCTCGGCAGGCAGCCTGGCACAGAGAAAGTGTGCAGTAAATAAAAGGCCATTGTCCTTACCCTTAGCATAGACTTCAGGGCTACAGAGGAGTTGTCCAGGGAAGACCTGCCTCCTGGAAGATGAGAGATGAGGCACATGGGGAGTTGGAGTTGGGTGTGGCCTGGGAAAGGCTGCCCTTGAATGAGTTGAATGGGTCCCCGGTGAGAGCCCCCAGGTGCTTATGAATGAGTTCCTGTGGAGGTCTCTAGGTCAGCCCAGTCAGTGGGAGAACTCTGGACTGGGAGGCCAGCAGTCCTGCCTCGAGGTGGGCCTGGACCAGCAAGCTCCCCACGGTGGACCTCTGCTATGAAGTGAGGCCACAGCCCCCTCTTGAGGCACGAAAGTTGTCCTGTGGCCTAATGTGTGGATCCCCAGGGCCAGCTAGCTGGAAGTCTAGACAGGGCTGGCTTTTCATGCCCCCTGCTGGCAGCTTCAGGAACAACAAGCACCCACTTCCCCTCCTGCCTTGACGCCAGGCAGTGTTGCTGGTGAGGGCAGCCCACGTGGCCACCTGTGCCCTTCCTGCCCTCGGTTCAGACCCCCAGTGGCTTCTCCCTCCCCTTCAAGTTCCTGGAAACTGTCCCCACGACGCCCACATGCTCACAAACACAGAGACGTGGACAAGTGCTCAAGGGCAAACACTTTTTTTTAAATTGATTTTTATTGGAGCATAGTTACTTTACAATGTTGTATTAGTTTCTGCTGTACAGCAAAGTGAATCAGTTATACGTATACATATATCCCCTCTTTTTTAGATTTCCTTCCCATTTAGGTCACCACAGAGCACTGAGTAGAGTTCCCTGTGCTATACAGTAAGTTCTCATTAGTTATCTATTTTATACATAGTAGTGTATATATGTCAGTCCCAATCTCCCAGTTCCTCCCACCCCCCCATCCCTCAAACACTTTTATTTGCACATGACGTCACAACCACACACAGATATACCCATGTTTAAAGTCACATTAAAACTTTCAGGGACCCTGTTCACTTTTACTTCATGGACCCCTTTCTCCATTAAAGGATAATAATAAAAGTTATATTTTACAAAAACAAAATTATATTTTACAACTATGTTGGTGTAAATAACAGATATCATCCAGGCTGCATTCATTATTATACAATTCATTGTTATTATATTCTCTTTATTTCTTATTTTAAAATAAATTAAAATGAAAACATTTTCATAGGCTCCTGAAACTATCACAGGCCCTCAGCACTAAGCCTCCTGAGGAGATCTGACGGAGAAGTCAGCCCCACCAGTGAGCATGTGTGAATTCACACACATCTAGCTCCAAAAAGTGCCCACTCTATTATTAATATCTGTCACTGGGGCTTCCCTGGTGGTCCAATAACCAGGTTAAGAATCCACACTTCCACTGCAGGGAGCACAGGTTCGATCCCTGGTTGGGAAACTAGGATCCTGCAAGCTGTGTGGTGTGGCCAAAACAAACATAGAAAAACCTGTCATTTACGGTCACCCTTTATGTGCCAGGCACTAAGTGAAGTGCTTTCCATGAATTATCTCTTTTTTTAAATATTTATTTATTTTATTTTTATTTATTTGGCTGCGCCAGATCTTCACTGCGGCACGTGGGATTTCGTTGTGGCGTGCGGGATCTTTTAGTTGTGGCATGTGGGATCTTTAGTTGCGGCATGCGGGATCTAGTTCCCTAACCAGGGATCGAACCTGGGTCCCCTGCATTGGGAGCATGGAGTCTTAACTGCTGGACCACCAGAGAAGTCCCTCCATGAATTATCTTATTTTTATTTTTTTTATAGACAGGGAAACTGACATTCAGAGAGGAGAAGTGATTTGCCCTGGGTCACACAGCCAAGGTCTGCGTGACCCCAAAGGCTGTGTTCTAGTCCTCTCCTCAGGGGTCTGCTTGGTGCCTGATCCCAGGGGAGCACCAAATGTTTGGCAGGACAAATCTGCCCCACAGAGGGTGCAGTGTAATGCTCACTCCCGTGCCCACAGACTCACCCGGACACACACACCGCCCCCTGCCCTGGCAGTGCTCTGCAGTGAAAGCCCCAACCTGGTTTCCAGCCCCAGCCCCGAGGCAGCGAGACTGGTTAAGCGTATCCTCATCCAGCACAGGTTCTCCTCGCCCTCCATGGAGCCAGGTGTCCCAGGCCACCTCCAGCCCCAAGGTACCACCTCCAGCCCCAAGGTACCACCTTTCCTGAGAGCTGGCAGTGAGGGTGAAGGGCTGAGATTGGGGCAGAGGAGAGGAAAGGGCCACAAGCTGGGATCTTTTCCCATGTGAGTTTCTGCCATTTACTGGGTATCCAGGGATGCAGACCCTCCCCCGACCTTCAGGAGCTCCATTTGAGTGTTTGTTATTATTTTTTCATTATTATGAATTTCCTTGCTTATTAATGGAGGTAAGAATAGCACCTGCTTTCCAGGACTGTTGAAAAGGTCCAATGACATAAGTACAGTCTTTATTTCAGTGCCTGGTGCCAAGTGAGCAAATTAGAGCTGGTTGTGTTAATATTATTCCTACCTCTGTAATCCGGTGAGATGATGAAAGCATGATTTGGGGCAGAGGAGGTGTAGCCACCTTAGGAGAAAGGACAGAAATCATAGACATGGAGTGATGTGGGCGACCGTGTCAGAGAGAGGATCAGCCTACCAGGCACCCACAGATTTTGAACCAAGTGGTCAGGAGATGGTCAAGGGGGGTCCCATAGGATTAAGCCCATCTGGAGGAGTCAGCAGGACATCAGGCACAGGACGGGAGCAGCAGCCCTACATTTGGCCGATCTGAGGGGACCACCCATCCCCGTTTGCTCAGGATGGTCCTGGTTTTAGCACTGAAAGTTCTGCATCCCGAGAAACCCCTCAGTCCCAGGCAAGCAGGATGGTTGGTCCCCCTAGAACATGCAGTGGTCACAAGGCGCCCACTATAACCAGCACTGGGCTCAGACCCAGCTGTGGGCCTCTTGTCCTCTGGCTGAGGGAAGCTGAAGCATGCCGACAACCACCCCCTGACATGACACATGGTGGAATGCCCCTCCTCAGATAATAATCACACTGCCCTTTGTTGCTCCAAGCTCTGGTTCTGGATCCACAGGGATCAGGGAGTACTTCCGGTTTCCAGGGAGTACTCTCGATTCTGAGAAATTAGAGGGTGAACTCTGGCCGGACTGACTTCCCAGCTCCTGGAATCTCTCAGTTCTGTTCCACGGGCCTTTGCACCACCTGGCACCCTTTTCCCTCCTTTGGGACTCAGCTGGAAGGCCACATCCTCCAAGGAGCCCTCCCTAACTCCTGCATGCGGGGGGCTGTGTCCCCAGCGCCCCCTAGTGTCCCACTGTATGTTTCCTGGTCGTCCGCAGCAAAGTACCACAAACTGGGCGGTTTAAACAACAGAAATTTATTCTCTCACAGTTCTGGAGACCAGAAGTCCAAAATCAAGGTGTCATTGGGGCCATGCTTTCTCTGAAGGCTCCAGAGGAGAATCTGGCCCACGCTTTTCTCTTAGCTTCGGTGCTGCCAGCAATCCTTGGTGTTCCTTGGCTTGTAGGTGCTCTACTCTAATCTCTGCCGTCACCTTCACATGACCTTCTCCCTGAATGTCTGTGTCTCTTCTCCTCTTCTTATAAGGACACAGATTATACTGGATTAAGGTCCACTGTTATCCAGTATGACCTTGTCTTAAATTGATGACATCTTCAAAGATTTTATTTCCAAATAAGGCCATATTCACAGGTACCAGAGGTTAGGACTTGGACATATCCTTTTGGAGGACACAATTCGAGCCATAACACACATTTTTGCACTTGTCAGGAAATACTTGCTGGATAATGAAGGAGACAGTGTTTGTGGGCATCTCTCACCAGGCCTGGTCCACACTGGAGTCTCAGCGCTGTGCCAGGGCCTGGCCAGAGAACATGCTTGGCAGAAGCTGAGGATGGAGTGAGGAACAGAGGAGGAATTGCCCCACCTTTGGACAGATGGCTAGTTTTCAGGGCTCTGAGATGCTTTGAAAGACCTTAGAGGAAGAGGCTAGGTTAGGAGGGGTTTAGAAGGGACTAGGCTAGGGAGTTGCCTAGTTTAGGCCAGACATTTCTTATAAGCAGGTGCCAGCAGCTCTCTACTTCCTAGAATCTTCTAGTGTGGACAAGCCTGAGCATTTACATATTAAAATATCCATTACTGGTTTATAAATTACTCTCCTTTTCTTTCCCCTCTAATAAAATTCGAGCGTTGTACTGATAGTTTTGAAATGGTGTGAACAGGTAGGTTATATTGGACTTCCGGTTTCCAGTCCTGCACATAAGGAGCTTAGAAGTTGTTACTCTGTCCTTATGAATAAAAAGCTGAGCAAAATGAAATATCAACACCTCTCCTTAGATCCATCGGAAAAGTGAGGCCACAGGGCAAACCGCTGCCGCCCTGTTGTTGTTGTGTACGTGTTGTACGTTGTGTACGTTGTGTACGTGTTGTCTAAGGCTGCTTTCCCACTACAGCAGCAGACTTGAGAAGCTGCAGCAAAGACTGTCTGTCCTGTCAAGCCTAAAATATTTGCACTGGCCCAATGCAGAAAACGTTTGCTGGTGCTGCTGTAGGATAAGGAGAGTGAATAAGGAGAACAACTAACAGACAGGAATGGTGAGTGTGGCTAGGGGACAGCAAGCAAAACGGACAGTGGCAGGATATCCCCGGCACAGGAGGCCTCACGTCTGATCTAATACGGCCTCATGGTACATGGGAAAGACTTGGATTTTATTCTTAGTATGAGGATTTAGAAAAAGAAAAGCAGAATCTGGAATCCAGGAGCTGTCTGGCACCTACAGATTTGGTCTTGTGTTGCACCTGAACAATTTCGCGGAACATCGACATCAGACAAAGCCATTCTGTGACCTTGAGGAATCAAGACAAAAACAAGACCCCTGGGGCTTCCCTGGTGGCGCAGTGGTTGGGAGTCCGCCTGCTGATGCAGGGGACGCGGGTTCGTGCCCCGGTCCGGGAGGATCCCGCATGCCGCGGAGCGGCTGGGCCCGTGAGCCATGGCCGCTGGGCCTGCGCGTCCGGAGCCTGTGCTCCGCAGCGGGAGAGGCCACAACAGTGAGGGGCCCGCGTACCGAAAAAAAAAAAAGACAAGACCCCTCCATAATCATGTCTAAACACAGACAAACCCGAATATTATTGAAACCACACAACACCAAGCACACCCCTCTCCTGGCTAATCCGAGGGACTGCAGCTTCCTTACCAATGGTAACCAGTCTCACTCTAGCCTGCCCTCCCTATAAATAAAATTATTGCGCTCCCCAACCGTAAAATTATCCTTGCTTCTGAAAGCACCAATCCAGAGCAAAGTCCCGCTCCTTGGACCCTCACCCAAATCACCCCACCAAAGTCCAAATCCTAAACTAGTTCTTTTTTTTTTTTTTTTTGAGGAGCGAATCGTTTGTTTTAAATTTTTATTGGCATACAGTTGACTTACAATGTTGTGTTAGTTTCTGCTGTGCACCAAAGTGAATCACTTATACATATACATATGTATTCACTCTTTTTTAGATTCTTTTCCCATATAAGTCCTATAATAAGTTCTAAGACCCTTTCACTGAGACACTCCATGGTTCCCTGGTGTGCATTTTCCCTTACTGGACAACCTATACATTCTTTTTTTAATATTCCTTTCCATTATGGTTTATCCCAGGAGATTGGATATAGTTCCCTGTGCTATACAGTAGGACCTTGTTGTTTATCCATCCTAAATGTAATAGTTTGCCTCTACCAATCCCAAACTCCCAGTCCATCCCTCTCCCTATCCCCTCCCCCTTGGCAACCACAAGTCTGATTTCTATGTCTGTGAGTCTGTTTCTGTTTCATAGGCAGGTTCATTTGTGCCATATTTTAGATTCCACATATAAGTGACATCATATGGTATTTGTCTTTCTCTTTCTGACTTACTTCACTTGTATTGCAATATGATAATCTCTAGTTACATCCATGTTGCTGCAAATGGCATTATTTCATTCTTTTTTATGGCCGAGTAGTGTCTCTTTAGTCTTTTAATCTAGAACAGTCCCCCTCATGCCCAGACACCCACTTCTTTTTTAGGGCTGTATTCTGACCCCCTTGGAGGAGAGAGAGAAGAAAAGAAGGAAGGAAGAAAAGGTGGGAGGGAGGAAGGAAGGAAAAGTCTCAGATGCAGTGCAGTTCTCAGAAAGTTCCAGGAAAGCCAGTAGGAGTCCTTGAGAGGGCCACATCTCCTGGCAACAGCTTGCCTCACTGTCCTTTGGGCACTGGCTGGGAGCAGCCCTTGGAAGCATGGCCTCTGTGCTAAGGATGGGGATGGATTTCTGAGCACAGCCGTCCCCTCTGTAACTTAGGCTCCTGGCAGTGCAGAGACACATCCCCGTGGCCACTACCAGGGCACTGCCTTTTTTTTTTTTTTTTTTAAACCTTGGCAATTTTTAAAAATAACTTTATTGAAATATAACACATGCACCATTCAACCTTAAAGTGTACCGTTCAGTGGTTTTTGGTATATTCACACTTGTGAAACCATGATCACAATCTAATTTTAGAACATTTTCATCACAGCAAAAAGACACCCATACCGGGACTTCCCTGGTGGTCCAGTGGTAAAGAATCCGCCTTCCAATGCAGGGGACGCGGGTTCGATCCCTGGTCAGGGAACTAAGATCCCACATGCCATGGGGCAACTAAGCCTGTGTCCCACAACTACCTCATGCCTCATGAGCTCTCATGCCTCAACTAGAGCCCACGTGCCGCCAACAACAGAGCCCATGTGCCCTGGAGCCTGCGCGCCACAACTAGAGAAGAGAAAACCCGCACGCCGCATCTAAGACCCGACGCAGCCAAAAATAAATAAATAAATAAATCTTAAAAAAATAAAAGACACCCGTACCCATTAGCAGTCGTTCCCCACCCTCACCTCCCATGCCACTCCCAGCCCAAGGCAAACACTAATCTACTGTCTCTCTAGATTTGCCTGTTGCATATCAATGGAATCGTACAATTTGTGGCCTTTGGTAATGGGCTCCTTTTACTTAGCATAATGTTTCAAGGTTCATCCATGTTGTAGCGTGATTCAGTGCTTCATTCCCTCTTATTGTCAAATGATATTGTTAAATCATATGGATTTAGCACATTTTGTTCATCAGTTGGTGGACATTTAGGTTTGTTTCCACTTTTTTGACTCTTAGGAGTAATGCTGCTTATGAATATTCATGTACAGGATTTTATGTGGACATATTTTTTTTCATTTCTCTTGGGTGTATACCTAGGAACAGAATTGCTGGATCATATAGTAACTCTATGTTTAACATTTTGAGGAACTTCTAGATGGTTTTCCACAGCAGCTGCACCATTTTACATTCCCAGAAGCAATATACAAGGGTTCCAATTTCTCACCATCCTCGAAACACTTGTAATTATCTGTCTTATTTGTTATAGCCATTTCTAGTGGATATGAAGTGGTATCTTAATGTGGCATTTACCTAATGACTAATGATGTTGAACATCTTTTCATGTGCTTACTAGCCATTTATATCTCTTTGGAGAGATTCAGATTTATGATTTGCAAATATTTTCTCCCATACTGTGGGTTTTCTTTTCACTTTCTTAACGGTATCCTTTGAGACACAAAAGTGTCTAATTTTTTTTTTTTTTTTGCGGTACGCGGGCCTCTCACTGTTGTGGCCTCTCCCGTTGCGGAGCACAGGCTCCAGACGCGCAGGCTCAGCGGCCGTGGCTCATGGGCCCAGCCGCTCCGCGACATGTGGGATCTTCCCGGACCAGGGCACGAACCCGTGTCCCCTGCATCAGCAGGCGGACGCTCAACCACTGTGCCACCTGGGAAGCCCCAAGGCATTCACTTGTTAATTTATGTCTGTTGAGTCTCTTTTAATCTATAACGCTCCAGGCTTTTTTTTTTTGGCTGCATTATGTCTGTGTTGCTGCGCAGGGGCTTTCTCTAGTTGTGGTGATCAGGGGCTACTCTTTGTTGCAGTGCATGGGTTTCTCCTTGCAGTGGCTTCTCTTGTTGCAGAGCACGGGCTCTAGGTGCACGGGCTTCAGTAGTTGTGGCATTCGGGCTCAATAGTTGTGGCTCGCGGGCTCTAGAGTGCAGGCTTAGTAGTTGCGCTGCATGGGCTTAATTGCTCCACAGCATATGGGATCTTCCCAGACCAAGGATCAAACCCGTGTCCCCTGCATTGGCAGGTGGATTCTTAACCACTGTGCCACCGGGGAAGTCCCAGACTTTTTTTCCCTCTTGCATTTTATTTGTTGAAGAAACAGGGTCATTTGTCTATAGAGTTTCCATCAGTCTGAATTTGTTAATTGCATCTCCATGGTGTAATTTAACATGTTCTTCTGTCCCTTGTATTTTAGTAATCCAGAGGCATGATCTGCTTTAGATTTGGTTTTAGCACAGCAATAATTTGCAGGTGATATGTGTGTTTCCAGAGTCAGAACGTGTAAGGTTGACTCTGTCTGCAATGTTAGGGGCCATCCATAATCTTCAACTGGATTTTTTTTTTTTTGGCTGCCACGTGGTATGCAGGATCTTAGTTCCCCGACCAGGGATCAAACTCTTACACTCTGTATTGGGAGCACAGAGTCTCAACCACTGGACCACCAGGGAAGTCCCTGGATCTTTTTTATTTGGCTGTGTTAGGTCTTCATTGCTGCACGCGGGCTTTCTCTAGTTGCGGCGAGCAGAGGCTACTCTTCATGGCAGCGTGCGGGCTTCTCATTGCAGTGGCTTCTCTTGTTGAGGAGCACGGGCTCTAGGCACATGAACTTCAGTAGTTGTGGCACAGGGACTCAGTAGTTGTGGCTCGTAGGCTCAGTAGTTGTGGTGCACGGGCTTAGCTGTTCTGCGGCACATGGGATCTTCCCGGACCAGGGCTCAAACCCGTGTCCCCTGCATTGGCAGGTGGATTCTTAACCAGTGTGCCACCAGGGAAGTCCCTGGATCATTTTTTAATTAGAGGTGATTTACACTTTGAAAGGGTCACTCTGGTTGCTGCAGGGGAAGGGGTCCCAGGGTTTCAAGGACTGAAGGATAGCCATGCAGCAAAGCACTTGCTGCCGTGCCTGGCACACAGGGACGACTCAATAAATATTAGCACTTACTGTTGTTGTTGTTATTAGAGCTGTGTGGGGGACCCAAGTCCTGAGCTCGGAGCCATTTTCTGGCCAGGGCATTCTCCTCTCTTCTCCTCTGCCCTTGGAGGAGACATCGTCAGTGCCCCATGGCTCTGGGAGGCATGTTCAGGAATGCGGCGGCCATCTATTTGCACCTGGTGGGGCCCTTCCGGGGAAAGAAGTCTGGAGCTTCGCTCGCCCGGTGTTTGCATCAGACTGTAAGTGCTCTAGCCCCTCGTGCTCTGCTGCTTGCGTGCCCCAGGGGTCCTGGGATCTGGCTTGGTTCCGGCTTCAAAGCTGTGCACGAGCCTCCTCTTTCAGGAGGCCTTCTCTGACCGCAGCCTGGATGTGGGCCTCTCCCTTGCCCTTGCCTCTAATCTAGAACTTGTAGCTATGCATCTGAATGGTCTCCTTGGAGCTGCTGCCTCCCCATCACCCCCTGTGCCCAGCCCAGTGTTTGGTACACAGTAGGTGCTTCATAAATGTTGGCTGAGTAACTACATTACGCATAAGCTCAAGAACAGGCACTGGTTCCCCCCTTATCCAAGGAGTGCGTGGCATACTCGAAGGCCACTCCACCGAGCACCCCAAGCTTCTAGAGTCCCCCCTCTTTTATCTTCTTCCTGAACTCACTCAACTCCATCCACCCCCTTTGCTCTCTCTCTGTGCCCCTGCACCCCTCTACTCCTTCGCCCACCCCAGCCCTCCACAGACTCCCTCACTCCAACCTCTACCCACCCACCCCCACTGCCCCGACTCATCTTCACTTTATTTTTTTAAGTATGATGCGTACCCGATTCAAACGTAATTCCTTATATCATTGAACCTATAATGCCATCAATATTAAGATGCACTGTTATTTTATGGACTAGTAAGTGGGGAAATTGCCAGTTAAACTCGTGCTATAGATTCTAAGACACATCTGAAAGTGCAATGTGCAAAAAATACACATATCAGAATCAGTCAAACATGGTATGCTCTCCATACAAGAAACTTAGAAACATAGAAAAGTACACTTATAATTAAATCACCTATAATTCCACCACTCAGAGAGAACCTTTCTTAACATTTGGTATGTTTCCTTCTAAATTTTTTTCTATTCACATATGGTCATAAAAAATATATATATACATACAAATATATATTAGGGTATATTTTTAAAAATATAATCATCCTGTACATGCTATTTTGTAGCCTGTTTTATTGATGTTGGTATATCATATTTACAAACATTCCTCTAAAATGTAATTTTCTCCCACATTTTTTAATCATAAAAATAAAACCTTTATTTTAGAAAATTTGGAAAATAAGAAAATTATAAGGAAGAGAAGAAAAATATCTGTCAACTAACCAACTAAAGATAATCACTGCTGACTAACATTTGGGTGATAACATGATTTTCCCTGGCAGGGATCACGCTCTCATTTTTAACTATTTTGACATGTTCTGAGTGCCAGGCCTGGTGAGAGGTGTCAGGGACAGGGCTGCCAATGTTAGCAAAGCACCTACTAGGTGTCAGCCCCATGCTGGGCTCTCTGCAAATCATTCCCATCAGCAAGACTCCCAAGTGATGGAAAAGCCTGGCCCGTATACAGACGGTCCCCATGCCCTTCTCCAGGGCAGGGGCCAGACACTAGGAGCCCTGCTGTTGCCACCACCCTGACCAGGGTCCTGTCCAGCTCCTCCTCCAACCTTGGGGAAGTCCCTGAACCTCTTTGAGCTTCAGTGTCCTCATCTTTACATGGGGATTATCCTGGTCCCTCTGATAGACGTGCTGTGGGGACTAAGCCCATGAGGAACAGTGGGGGCTCACTGTTAGATACAGCTGTGGCCCCACCACCTGCCGGCCATCTGAGACTCCAAGCCACAGGACCAGGAGGCTGGGAGGGACCACAGAGCCTATGCCCCTATTATACTGATGGAGAGACTGAGGCCAGGGGAGCTAAAGCACCTGTGCAATGTCACCCAGCCAAGGCGGGCTTAGGACCTGAGTTTGGTGGTTCTCAGGCCTGGCCAGTGTCTGCACACCTGCGGGTGAGGGGGAAGCTGGCCTGGAAGGAACATAGGGAAGGGGAGGGGAGGTCCCCTGAGCCCCCTAGGACCGAGCAAGTGTCCTCTTTGCCTGAGTCAGAACGTGGCCTCGTCTCAAACAGCCCTGAGTCTGAGTGTATCTGTTGTATGACCTTGAACACATCCCTCTCCCCGCTCCCCCTCCTCCATCTTCTCATCTGTAAAACGGGACCAGCCAGGTGGTCCTGAGAAGTCAAAGGAAGAGCTTAGCGAGAAGCTGCTGCAGTCACTGTCGCCACGATCCTTCCCGTGCTCTGCTCTCCCCCTTCCTCCTGCCCCTCCTCCTCGGCCCCAGCCCCTCCTGGGTCAAACTTTAGCCTGATGGAATCCAGGCTGTGTGCCAGGATACGTGGACCCTGGGCTGGCAGGTGGGCGAGTCCAGGCTGCTGGAGTGGGAGGAGCTGAGCGGGGCGGCGGGAGACCCCGCCCCCCTGTCTTGTCTGGGAGCCCTGCTCTCCGCCTCCCGCCTGGAGGAGTGGGCACCAAGGCTATGGCCCCAGAGAAGCTGCCTCCCGGGCAGGCCCAGGCTTCTGGGCCTCCACCACTGACCCTCTGTTTGTTCTGTCTTCAGCTCGTCATGACCAAACAGCTGCAGGCTCGAAGGCTGGATGGGATCGACCACAACCCATGGTGAGCTGGGCGGGGCTGGGGAGGGGTGTGGGGGCCCCCTGGGCTCAAGGGCAGGGCAGGGCTGGCGGTCCCTGGATTGGCAGTAACTCAGTGGTACCCAGGACGGCCGCGCACTCGGACGGGGGAAGATTTGTAGCCACAGCTCCTGAGAGGTGAGACCCCCAGCAGCCAGCTTAGGTTCGGATCTCAGCCCCGCCCTGCTTGGCTGTGGCATTTGGGGCCGGTGACTCGCCTGCTCTGAGCCTCAGTTTCCCATCTGGGAAATGGAGGTAATTCCCTTTCCCTTGAAGGGCCTGGGGGGATGAGGTGACATACTATGTGAGCGATGGCCATTACCCAGGCATTACCCAGGCACCAGGCTGAGGGCTTTCCAGGGATTCTTTCATTTCACACTTAGTACAGAACAAGCTAAGCTAAGGAATATAAGAAGGTAAGACACGGGCAGCTCCTCACCAACACTTGCAGAGGTTGACATCTTTTCTTTATTGACCTATTCTAAATATGAGAGGCATATGTGCCCCTTGTCACCCGTGATTCGATGGATGCAATGGAAGATGTGTGAGAAAGATTTAAAGACCTTCCCGCTTCCCCCCAACCACTGCTCCTGGCCCGCTCTACCTTTGGCCAAGGGCATTGAGCCACCTCTATATGTTAAAAAAAAAAAATCATTGGCTGTTGTTTTTACCAAAAAGAGAACCATTTTTTCTTTCAAACTCCCCTGCTGTACAACGCTTTGTGTTTTGCAAAAATCTTCCACCTCCATCTTCTCCTCTGATGCTCCATGGTGTTTGGGATGGGGGAGCTGGGCCCAAAGGCCCTGTAGGGTCCGGTTGCCCTCTAGGTTGGGCCTCCAGGGCCCTGTTCCCCAGGCTGCCACACTCTGTCCTCTCTGTGAGGCAGGTGGGCAGGCTTATGGCCCATTTTTCAGATAAGGTAAAGTCCAACTCCGAAGGAGGAAATGACTGGCTGGGAGAGACAGGAAGAATCTTTCCTGACTCACAGACCCAGCAGACTCTTGAACCCGTCACACCCATTGTACAGAAGGAAGGACTGAGGCCAGGAGAGGCTAAGTCTCATGCGAAGGCAGGGCAGAGCAGGAGCTGGCCTGGGAGGAATGCACGGGACAGCAGAGGAGTGTCAGGAGGGATGAGGGCCATGAAAGGTCCCAGGTTCCTGCTGACCCCAGGGTGGTGGCCTGAGGATCAGGACCCTAGAGGCCCAACCCACAGGGCAGCTGGTCTCCGTAGGGTATTTGAGCCTGGCTTCCCTGTCCCAGCCACCATGGAACATCCACCACCTGATTTTGCATCTCAGCTCTGCCTTAGTGGCTGTGTGACTCTGGGCAGGTCACTGGCCTCTCTGAGCTTCAGCAACTCTGTCTTCAGAGACACTGTGGCGCTCTGGAGAGAAAATGACCAATTTTAGACATAATGATATTTATTGTTATGCAAATTCAACTCCACCCAGCCTGACCCCTCTGCCCCCAACCAACCTGGAACTGCATACCAGCCTCTTCAGCCTCTCAGCCTCTCTTCCAGTTTCCCTGAACAGGTAGCCACTAGGCAGGGCCAGAAGAAAGATGGTCAGGGGCCAGAGACGGCAGATGGCAGGCCCCAGTCTGTCCAGGGTAATCGTCAAGCGCAGAACTGGTGCTTCAGACACCAAAGGCTGGCAGTGCTAACTGGGAGACGTTGGGCAAGTCGCCCGAACCCCAGCTTCTCCGTACCCCCTGTGATCAAGGAGCAGAACATGCCTCATAGACTATCAGAGATGATGCGAGCAAGCATTTCAAAGTGTGGTGCTGAGAGACACATGAACGGGTCATGAAATCCATTTCGGGGCGCTCAACAAGTATTTCTAAAGACTAGAGTAGAATAGGATGGGAAATACTGCAGTGGATCACACCGGAAGGAGAAAGTTGAGTCCATGTTTGTGCTCTACAGAGCTTGGGATGTAAAAGTGATTTCTTACTATGGATCGTGGTGGAAAGTTGGAAAGCCCCTGGGCTAAGACATGTGATCAGCATGGAACCAGTTATGACCACGAACAGATCTCCGGACCAGGGTGGATGCTGATCATGCAGTTTTTCTAGAAGGAGCCCAACGCCTTGCTCACCCTGCCCTGAAAGCAAGCGGAAGTCCAGGTCGGGGTGGAGGGTTGGGCTGGTACCCACTCTCTGTTTGTTGCCCAGGGTGGAGTTTGTCAAACTGGCCAGTGAGGCTGATGTCGTGAACTTGGGCCAAGGCTTCCCAGACTTCCCACCCCCAGACTTCGCCGTGGAAGCCTTTCAGCACGCCGTCAGTGGGGACTTCATGCTCAACCAGTACACGAAGGCATTTGTGAGTCTACCAGCCCCTCTGGGGGGTCCCTGGACATGGGCCTCTGAGGAGGTCCCGGGGGAGGACGGAGCAGATCTTTTTGGGCAGCAGGCCCATCTGAGTGTCAGGGTTCATGGGGCAGAGCCCCGGGAATTCAGCCTGGCCATGGTTCAGTGTTCACTGGTTGTCTCCTTTGTTCCAGTCCCTGGAACAGTTCATGGTCTGGGGGAAAGACAGATAAAAAAGCATGAGCCAGGAGCTCATGGTCTAGTGGGAAAAGCAGACCAAAACCCAAAACAATAGCAGAAGACAAAGGTAGCTGATATGCTGTGATGGAGGAGAATGGGGTACTTGGGAGCAAGAAGGAGGGAATGAGACCTGGGAGATCAGGGAGGGCTTTCTGAAGGAGGTGACACCTAAGCTTAACCCTGAAAGACAAGCTGCTGATTGTTTTGACTCTAAATCCGAAGTCTTTCTGTGAAGAACCACAGAGTAAATATTTGCCCCCTTGGAGTAGTTTCTTAAACTTTGGTGTGCATCTCATCGCCCTGGGGGAAAGTTCCCTCCAGTGCCACCACCCAGAGATAACCACTGCTAACAGTTTGCTACTTTGCTGAGTGTTTAGACTTTTGAACTTTGAACTTTTATAAATTTATTTATTTTATTTATTTTATTTGTGGCTGTGTTGGGTCTTCATTGCTGCACCTGGGCCCTCTCTAGTTGCTGCAACAGGGGCCACTCCTCGTTGCCATGCGCGGGCTTCTCACTGTGGCGGCCTCTCTTGTTGTGGAGCACGGGCTCTAGGCACGTGGGCTTGAGTAGTAGTGGCACGCAAGCTCAGTAGTTGTGGATCACGGGCTCTAGAGCACAGGCTCAGTAGTTGTGGTGCACGAGCCCAGGTGCTCCACGGCATGTGGGATCCTCCCGGACCAGGGCCCAAACCCGTGTTCCCTGCATTGGCAGGCGGACTCTCGACCACTGCACCACCAGGGAAGTCCCCTGAACTTTTAACTTTTAAAAATGCTTGTATAAACACACACACATTCACATGCCCGCACGTGAGATTTGTATTTCTTAACACAAATGGACTCATACTCTAGTAATGTTCTATAACTTATTTCACTAAATAGTATGACATAGGCATCTTTCCATGTCAAAACAGCCTCATTCTTTTTTTTTTAATTTATTTTTTATTGAAGTATAGTTGAATTACAATGTTGTGTTAATTACTGCTGTACAACAAAGTGACTCAGACGTACATTCTTTTTCATATTCTTTTCCATTATGGTTTATCATAGGATATTGAATATAGTTCCCTGTGCTATATAGTAGGACCTTGTTGTTTATCCATTCTATACATACCAGTTTGCATCTGCTAATCCCAAACTCCCCATCCAACCCTCTCCCATCCCCCTCCCCCTTGGCAACCACCAGTCTGTTCTCTATGTCCCTGATTCTGTTTCTGTTTCATAGATAGGTTCATTTGTGTCATATTTTATATTCCACATATAAGTGATATCATATGGTATTTGTCTTTCTCTTTGTGACTTACTTCACTTAGTATGATAACCTCTAGTTGCATCCATGTTGCTGCAAATGGCATTATTTCATTCTTTTTCATAGCGGAGTAGTATTCCATTGTGTATATGTACTCCATTAGCCTCATTCTTTTTGATGGCTGCATAGTATCCGATTGCCTAGATGTGCCATAATCTATTTACCCAGCCCTACACTGATGATCTGGTTTGGTTATCTCACTATTAAGCAATGCCACAGTGAATATCTCTTTGTGTATCCCTTTGTACACATATGTAAATATTTCTCTCAGATATATCCCAAGAAGTAAAACTAGAGAATCAAAGGGTGTAAGCATTTCAGCCTGTGCTGGATATTGTCAAATTGCCCTCTAGTAAGGTTTACTCACATACCCACCAACAGGCTGGTCTCAGAGCTGGCAGGAATATTCATTCTTTTCATGTACATATTGGGCCTCAGGACTTTCTTTCATGCCTGACCTCGTTTTTTTCATTTGGGTGTATATCTTTGTCTTATTGCTTTGAAAGAGCTCTTTATATATTAAATATCTTATTTCTTTCTCTTATGTTGCAGTGTTCCTCTCTTTGTCTTTTAACTTTGCTCATGGGATATTTTGGTGTACAGAAATTTTTCATTTTTATGTAGTCAATTCTGGTTTAGTGAATTATTTAGTTAAGTTCTAGACCTTAGGTTTCAGTCCCTTGGCTTAGCCTGGAGTGTTTTTTTTTGTTTGTCTGTTTGTTTGGGTTTTTTTTTTGCGGTATGTGGGCCTCTCACTGTTGTGGCCTCTCCCGTTGCGGAGCACAGGCTCCGGACACACAGGCTCAACAGCCATGGCTCACGGGCCCAGCCACTCCGCGGCATGTGGGATCTTCCCGGACTGGGGCACGAACCCGTGTCCCCTGCATCGGCAGGTGGACCCTCAACCACTGCGCCACCAAGGAAGCCCAGCCTGGAGTGTTTTATAAGTGTCCTCAACAAACAAGCATACAGATCCAGTCTTCCTCTCAAAGTGGGGTGCTTCCAAAGCTGCAACATAAAGTCCTATTCCTGCACTTCAACTGGCATGACCTTGGGAAAGTCATTTTCTTTCTCTGGCTCGCTGTTTTTCTACCAGTCAAATGGTGGGGATCAAATAATACCTCTTTTGCAAGGCTGCCAAGAGGATTAGATGGCACAAAAGTGCTACTTAAACTTAGAGGGAGGTGTTTAAAGTGTGGAGTTGCTACTATTTTGAGGGCTCCGTTGCACTGTGCTCCACGAAGGCATACACTCTGTCTGGTTTCCCACTGATCCCAGCCCTGGATGCTGGGCCTGGCACAGAGCAGGCTTTATGGCATGTGCTGGCGATGGAGATGAAAGAACTCACCCCACAGGAACTGACTCTGCCCCAAGGCTTGCTGCTGGAAGATGCTAGAATTGCCTGGATGCATCTGAGTGGGAGGCTGGGCCCAGGCTGAACCAGGCCGCTGACCCCTGCTGTCCCGGCAGGGTTATCCACCCCTGACGAAGATCCTGGCCAGTTTCTTCGGGAAGTTGCTGGGACAGGACATAGACCCGCTCAAGAACGTGCTGGTGACTGTGGGTGCCTATGGGGCCCTGTTCACAGCCTTCCAGGCCCTGGTGGACGAAGGAGATGAGGTGAGTGGGCAAGGCCAGGGCTGGGTGGGGGTGAAGGGTCAGGGTGGTGCCGACCCCAGCCAATCTGATCCTTGTACCAGGTCATCATCATCGAGCCCTTTTTTGACTGTTATGAGCCCATGACATTGATGGCAGGGGGTCGCCCTGTGTTTGTGTCCCTGAAGCCGGTAAGGATGCTGGTTGGGGTGTGGGTGGGCAGAGGGGTCCAAGGAGTGTGCTGGGTTGAACCCTGGGAGGTGGGAAAGAAGGAAGGAAGTGAAGGAGGGCAGTTTCTCCAGGGTGAGGAGAGGGGTGTCCAGAGCCCGAGAGGAGAGACAGTGGGGAGAGATACCTGGGGGGAGGAAGGCTGACTTTCTTGAGATGAAAGTCATGTGGGTAAGTATTGCCACCCCCTCCCACCTCCTTGCAGAGCCCCAACCAGGATGGGGAACTGGATTCCAGCAGCAGCTGGCAGCTGGACCCCACGGAGCTGGCCAGCAAGTTCACGTCTCGCACTAAAGCCCTTATCCTCAACACACCCAACAACCCCCTGGGAAAGGTACCTGAGAGACCTCCTCCGGGGACCCCTCCAGATTGGCTCACGTCCCTGCTCTGTTACTCTTGTGCTGCCATGGGGCCTCAGTTTCTTTGTCTGTGAAGTGGGAGGACTACCTGCGATGAGCTCTGAGGACCGAAGCTCCCAGAGGTCCCAGGGCCTGGGGCAGGGATCCCCAGGGAAGGTATCAGGCCTCGGGTGGTGGAGCAGGCTGGACATCTCCATGACTTGCCCATGAACCTGGGCCAGTGACTTCACCTCTCCAGTTTCTCATCTGGAAAATGGGAACATGACAGAACTGATGTGAAGGAAGACCCAGGCTTCCACCTGTGTCTCTCCTTTACTGTCACACCATTATCACACTCAAAACGCTTCTGACACCAGATATGTGGTTTTTTTTCCCACACTAAGCAATTCTGTGAGACCAGCTGGGTGTCCCACAAGTCAACTCAACTTAATTCAATTCTGACACTGTCTACCTGGAGATGGCGTCAGATCCCACAGGTTAAGGGCTCAGTCTCACAAGGCTGCCCCCCACCCCACTCCAGACACCAATCACAAGTCGAGGTTGTCACCTGTGCTGCTGACCTATGGTTGTAAATCTGAGGTGCCCACAACCCCCTCCTCGGTTCAGTTAATTTGCTAGAGAGGCTCACAGGACTCAGGGAAGCACCTACTTAGTTACCTGTTTATCAGAGGGTACGATAGATGAACAGCCTGATGAAGAGACATGTAGGGCGAGGTCTGGGAGGTTCCCGAGCACAGGTGCTCCTGTCCCTGTGGAGCTGGGGTGTGTCAAGCTCCTGGTACCTGGATGTGCTCACCCACCTGCAAGCTCTCTGAACCCTGTCCTATTGGGATTTTTATGGAGGCTTCAATTATCAACTCCATTTCCAGCCCCTCTGCCCTCTCTGGAGAAAATTCCAAACTTCCAATATGGCTTCGTCTTTCTGATGATCAGCCCCAATCCAAGAGCCCACTTAGAGTTGCCTCATTAGAACAAAAATGCTTCTAGTGCTCTTTTTTTTAAAATTTATTTATTTTTGGCTGCAGTGGGTCTTTGTTGTTGCGTGCAGGCTTTCTCTAGTTGCAGCGAGTGGGGGCTACTCTTGGTTGCGGTGCATGGGCTTCTCATTGTGGTGGCTTCTCTTGTTGCGGAGCACAGGCTCTAGGTGTGCGAGCTTCAGTAGCTGCAGCACTCGGGCTCCGTAGTTGTGGCATGCGGGCCCTAGAGCATGTGTGCTTCGGTAGTTGTGGCATGCGGGCTCAGTAGTTGTGGCTCACGGGCTCTAGAGCTTAGGTTCAGTAGTTGTGGCGCACGGGCTTAGTTGCTCCGTGGCATGTGGGATCTTCCCGGACCAGGGCTCGAACCCGTGTCCCCCACACTGGCAGGCGGATTCTTTTTTTTTTGGTTATAAATTTATTTATTTATTTATTTATTTATTTATGGCTGTGTTGGGTCTTCGTTGCTGTGCACGGGCTTTCTCTAGTTGCGGCGAGCAGTGGCTACTCTTTGTTGCCGTGCGCGGGCTTCTCATTACGGTGGCTTCTCTTGTTGTGGTTGTGGAGCACAGGTCCTAGGCGCATGGGCTTCAGTAGTTGTGGCATGAGGGCTCAGTAGTTGTGGCTCACGGGCCCTAGAGCACAGGCTCAGTAGTTGTGGTGCACAGGCTTAGTTGCTCCGCGGCATGTGGGATCTGCCCAGACCAGGGATTGAAGGCAGGTGGATTCTTAACCACTGTGCCACCAGGGAAGTCCACTTCTAGTGCTCTTATCACTTAGGAATTTACAAGAGTTTCCAGAGCCGCCCTGTGTCTAGGTCAGGATCAAAGAGCAAATAATAGAACAAAAGATGTTCCTAGTGCTCTTACCACTTAGTAATTTACAAGGGTTTTAGGAGTTCTGTGCCAGGAATTGGGGCAGATATATATATATATATGTATGTGTGTGTGTGTGTGTATATATATATATATATATATATATACACATATATATGTATGTATATATGTATATATATATACACACACACATATATATATATATATATATATATATATATATATGTATTTTCTGTTATCTCACAACCAACTTCACAGGGTCACTGTTGCAGGGATAGGATGGGACAGAAAAGCCCTCAGCACCGTCTCTGGCCCTGTCTTTTCATCTCTCTAAGCAGGCCTCTCTGTTTGGGGATGGTCCCTGCAGGTGTTCTCCAGGGCAGAACTGGAGCTGGTGGCCAGCCTGTGCCAGCAGCATGACGTGGTGTGTATCACCGACGAGGTCTACCAGTGGCTGGTCTACGACGGGTGCCAGCACGTCAGCATCGGTGAGCCGAGCCGGCCAGGGTGCCCCCGTTCCCCTGGACATTTGTGGCAGGGCCTTGAGCCCAGTCTGGGTGTCAGCGCAGGCCTGTTGATTAGGACCGAGGGGTCTAGACCCACACAGGTCAGGTGACCTGGGGCAGTGACTTCACCTCTCTGAGGACAGGGGAACACATGGCACCTGCCTCCCAGGGTTGTCATGAGGGTGAGCTCAAATAAGTCCTGAGAGTAGCTTAGCACATGGTGGAATCTGGAGCGTTGAGAGCCTGAGTGCCTGCTGGGGTCCAGCCCCCACCCCTCCCCTGCCCCCCCCCATCTCAGCAGCTTCTTTCTTTGGCCTTGGGCAGCCACCCTCCCTGGCATGTGGGAACGCACCCTGACCATTGGCAGCGCTGGCAAGACCTTTAGCGCCACAGGCTGGAAGGTGAGTCAACGAGGGCGGGGGTGATCCCTCCCTCTACAATCCTTGGTAGGTGAGTCTGGCCTGGAAATCCAGAAAGGGTTTGGTCAGGCCCCGAAGAGCCTCACCCCCTACCTATGTTCCTGGTCCAGGTGGGCTGGGTCCTAGGCCCGGACAGTCTCCTGAAGCACCTGCGCACCATGCACCAGAACTCCATCTTCCACTGTCCCACACAGGCCCAGGTGAAGGGGGGGGGCAGTACCCACCCCACCGGGGGAGGGAGTGGGGCAAGAAAGGAGTTCGGGCTGGCTCCAAGGTCAGGTCACACCTGACCTGCTTGTCCCTCCGCCCCCCCCAGGCTGCAGTAGCCCAGAGCTTTGAGCGGGAGCAACTGCACTTCGGCCAACCCAGCAGCTACTTTGTGCAGCTCCCACAGGCCATACAGCGCTGCCGTGACCACATGATACAGAGCCTGAAGTCTGTAGGCCTGAGGCCCGTGATCCCCCAGGGCAGCTACTTCCTCATCACAGACATCTCGGAATTCAGTGAGTGGGACTGGCCGGGCTGGGCCAGGTACAGGGCCCTGGAGGCTGCTCAGGGCTCAGCCTGGCCTCTGTCCCCCAGAGAGCAAGATGCCCAACTTGCCTGGAGCTGCAGATGAGCCCTACGACAGACGCTTTGTCAAGTGGATGATCAAGAACAAGGTGGGCTGGGCCTCTGCCAGGGCCGCTGGGTACGTTTTACAGGCTGTGCACTGCTAAGGGTGCCTGACCAGGGGGCTGATGCGCCAAAGTCCAGCCAGTCCTCTGCCTTGAGCCATGGCACAGGGTTGCATCCACTTCAAGGAATGGGAAGCCTGTTTTCAATTTGCTCAAATATGCCTTGTGGGCTGGCAGGAATTCTTGCCCTCTCAGGGCTTCAGTCTTCCCATCTGTACAGTGAGGAGCTGGCCCATTAACTCTGAGGTCCATCCAGCTCAGAGCTACGACTCTAAGACTTATTTCTTTTTTTTTGCTTGTTTGTGGTGTTTTTTTGTTTTTTGTTTTGGCCGTGCCACATGGTTTACAGGATCTTAGTTCCCCGACCAGGGATTGAACCCGCGCCCTCAGCAGTGAAAGCGCAGAGTCCTAACCACTGGACCGTCATGGAATTCCCTAAGACTTATTTATTCTATGGCTCTGCCCTGACCTACCGCATGATCTTCCCTGCTCTCAGCCTCCCTCTCCCTTCTGTGCATAAGGAGGGACTTGGAATGATGATTTGGGATGCTTTTCCTCTGACCTGGATGCAACACTGGGAGGTGCTGCACTGAACTAATTTTCCTTCTCCTGTCTCATCACGGAACGTCTCTGACCCCCTGGAGCCCCCCAGAGGCCTGCTGGGCTGTGGGGCCGCTGAGACATGGGCTTCCTCCTCCACAGGGCTTGATGGCCATCCCAGCCTCCATCTTCTGCAGCGTGCCACATCAGAAGCTCTTTGACCACTATATCCGCTTCTGTTTCATGAAGGTAAAGGACAGGCCTGGGGGAGGGAAGACCTCCTCAAGCCTCCCCATGCCTCCTGCGGGTGTGGGGAGAGGGGTAGGACCAGTCTGTGTTGGTGCAGGACGAATCCACGCTCCAGGCCATGGACAAGAAGCTACAGAAGTGGAAGGATGAGCTTAGGCCCTGACATCACCCCCTGGGCCCTGCACTGCCTGCTCCCTGACACTCTGCAGGGCTCTGTCTTTGTGCAGGTTTCAGCCATTCCCAGGTTGGGGGTAGATGGTACTGGAGGATCTCTTCTCTGTAACACAGAATAACCTCAGGGAAGAGCCCCCCTTTTGGTCTTGGGACAGTCAGGAGCACTTCCCCATGGTGCATAGCTGTGTTCCTGTTGCAGAGGTGAAGGAGGCCTGACCAGGGCCTCTCCCTGGTCCTCCCTGTGCTGGGCTATATGGTCTTGGGTCCCCTCTGGCCTCCCCAGACTCAGCTGGGACTCAGAGGGCAGAGTTCAATAGTGTACTGACCTTGGGTCTCAGCACTGGCCCCAGCCTTGCACTGGCCCCAGCCTTGCGTTGGCCCCAGCCAGGCCTCAGGCATCCCTCCCTTTCCTTATCTAAGCTTGATTTTGGAAAGTTGCCCTTAGGCTTGACTGTTCAAGCCAGTACTTTTGCCCATAATAAACTTTTAAGTTATTCAAACTGTTATTGGCTGCTTCTCTCTGCTTCACACCCTGGTGCTGATTGCAGATGGGGGCTTAGTCAGAATGGAAGGCAACTCCCACCTCCCTGAACCTCAGATCCTAGACTCTCTTTGTACAAATGTGTTTTGAGGCCCAAAGAAGGGCAGGGACTTGGACCTTGTCTGAGGCCACCCAGTTAGTTAATGGTAAAACCAGGCCTAGGGGCTCAGATGGTGTGTGTTACTGTTGTTGTTGGTGGTGGTGGTGGTGTGGTGTGGTGTGTGTGTGTGTGTGTGTGTGTGTGTGTGTGATGGGGGCCTCAGTTGAGTGTCTAACAGGGAAGACTCGGACAGTCACACCCCACAGGAATCAGAGTCCAGGCCAGGATTGCCAGGGATTACATAATTAGACAGAAGGGGAAAGGAATGTTTCCCCTAACATTTACTGCTCACGCACCATCTCATTAAAGGACCCTCTGAGACAGGAGTTACTGCCTCCATTTTACAGGTGAGGAAACCGCTTTGGAGGTGAGGGGACTTACCTGAGGCCATCCAGCTGGTAAAATGTAGAAATGCGATTTGATCCCAGGGGTGGGCCTCCCACTGGAAAGCAACGCAACTCCTGAAATCATTTGGAAGGTGGTGCTGGGGAATTGTCTTGAAGTTGCATTTGCATAGCAAGCTCATGGGTTTTGCTCATGTCACATATTTAACTGGGGAGCTGATGGGAACATATAGGATAATAAAATACATTTGGTCTTTGTCCCTGGTTCCTGGCACAGAGCTCCTAAAACCCTTGTAATTTCATGAGTGTTAGTAGTGTCTTTTGTTATTCAAAATGAACCCCTTCAACCATGTGATTAGAGGGTCAGAACTTTCAGCCTCAAACCCAGACCTCAGGGAGGGAAAAGGGACTGGACATTGAGTTCAGTCACATGGCTAATGATTTAATCAGATGTGCATATGTAATAAAATCCCACATAAAAACCCTAAATCAGGGCTTCCCTGGTGGCGCAGTGGTTGAGAGGCCGCCTGCCGATGCAGGGGACACGGGTTCGTGCCCCGGTCCAGGAAGATCCCACATGCCGCGGAGCGGCTGGGCCCGTGAGCCACGGCTGCTGAGCCTGCGCGTCCAGAGCCTGTGCTCCGCAACGGGAGAGGCCACAACAGTGAGAGGCCCGTGTACCGCAAAAAAAAAAAAAAAAAAAAAACCCTGAATCACTGAGGCTCAAGGACCTTCTGGGTTGGTGAACACATCGATGAGCTGGTAGGGTGGCCCATCTGGAGAGGGCGTGGAACCTCTGCACCCCCCTCTCCCAAGACCTTAGTCTATGTACGTCTTCCATTTGGCTGTTCCTGGGTTGTTATCTTCTCTAATGAAATTCTAATTGTAAGTATAGCACTTTCCTGAGGGCTGTGAATTGTTTCAGCAAATTATTTAATCTGGGGGTGGTCATGGAAATGCTGGAATTTGTAGTCGGCCAGGCAGAAGTGGGGGTGGCTGGTGACCCCACTTGCTGCTGACATCTGAAGTGGGAGACAGTCTTGTGGGACTGATCCCTTAACCTATGAGGTCTGTGCCAACTTGTCAGAATTTAATTGAAGTGTAGGATACCCACTTGGTGTCAGAGAATTGCTGTTTGGAACATACTTGGTGTTATGACAGGACACTTCCTTTTTTTTTTTTTTTAATTTTTAAAATTATTTATTTTTTGGCCAGGCGGCACATGGAGTCTTAGTTCCCGGACCAGGGATCAAACCTGCACCCCCTGCATTGGAAGTGCAGAGTCTTAACCACTGGACCACCAGGGAAGTCCCAGGACACTTCTTCATTTCCCAACTATGACTTTGTAATACTATCACTGTTCCAAAGTCAAGATTATGAAACAAAATAACAACTCAGAGGCTCAGGGTTGGAGCCCCTTTGCCATACTACACATAGCCTGATGATAAGAAAGTCCTCAATGGGGTAAACGCATAGATTTCTTGGATAGAACCACCCTGACCAAAGGTTTCATGTCTCATGAACCAACCCGGAATCTGCCCATAACTCAAATCTGTGACTCTACAGAGGTTCCAGATCTTAGACTGAGTAACCTCAGCCAACCTGAGATGCATAAATGACTTTGCCTTTCATTCAGATAGGGGAGAGCGGGGAATGGTGAAATAAACACAACCCCTGTAATGTTAACGCACCTTGAATTAGAAATGAATCTCTCCTCTACTAGGCTGTAAACTCCAGATCAGTATCTGCTTTCCCTACCATTGTGTCCCGGGCGGTTAGCACAGGGAGTTCCAGCCTCAAAATAGGATCTGCGTGATAAATATTTGTTGATTGAATGAATATGGACTCAAATTTATTATTTAAAAAAGAAAGTGTATCTCATCCCTTGCTGGTAGGAATGCAAACTGGTATAACCGCTTTGGAAGACAGCTTGGCCATTTCTTTTTTATTTATTTATGTATTTGGCTGCGCCGGGTGTTAGTCACGGCACACAGGATCTTCGTCGCCACGTGTGGGCTCCTTAGTTGTGTCATGCGAACTCTTAGTTGCTACATGCATGTGGGATCTAGTTCCCTGACCAGGAACTGAACCCGGGCCCCCTGCATTGGGAGCAAGGAGTCTTAGCCACTGGGCCACCGGGGAATTCCCAGTTTGGCAATTTCTTACAAAGCTAAACATAGTCTTACTGTTGGATCCAGCAATCAGACTTCCAGCTATTTACCCAAATGAGCTGAAAATTCATGTCCACACAAAAACCTGCACATGAATATTTGCAGCAGTTTTATTCATAATTGCCAAATACTGGAAGCAACCAAATGTCCTTCAAAAGGTGAATGGATAGACACACAGTGGCATAGCCATACAACGAATAGTATCCGGCAGTAAAAAGAAATGAGCCATCGGGGACTTCCCTGGTGGTGGAGTGGTTAAGACTCCGTACTCCCAGTGCAGGGGGCGCGGATTCAATCCCTGCTCAGGGAACTAGATCCCACATGCATGTAGCAACTAAGAGTTCGCATGACACAACTAAGGAGCCGGCGAGCCGCAACTAAGACCTGGCGCAACCAAATAAATGAATAAATATAAATAAATTTTTAAAAATTATATCTTCAACCTACTATTAAAAAAAAAGAAAAAGAAATGAGTTATCAAGCCATTAGAAGATATGGAGGTGATCACGGAGAGACAGCAGTGAGGACTTAGTTCCCTGCCCAGGAATTGAACCTGCGTAGCCCAGATGAAAACCAGGAATCCTAGCCGCTAGAGCACCAGGGGCTAGAGGCTAGAAGCAAAGTGGCCCTGGCTCTTTCCCCCATCTGAGAGCAAGAATGTTTCAAGGAGGCAAAAACTGTAAAAAACAGGTACAAAGTTTATTATTAGAGACACAGCACTATGGGAGAGCACACAGAGAAACAGTTTATTTAAGTCGAAGCTAGGCAGAAATACACACCCAGAGAGAAAGGGTGTGGGCATCCTTTCTAATGGGGAGGAGTGGAGTAAAGAGGCGATTTAAATCACTTATATAGGACAGTTCTTCCTGGTCTTTGTTTACCTTTGGCCAATTATTTCTTTTTTCACACATGACTGGTCCTAGGACCCTCCCCAAGCTGCGTGTGCAACTTTGTGCTAAGATGGATTCCACTGCAGAGGCCTGTGTGTATATGTCCACACTTATTATGGGGTGGTGCCCCCTCCCTTTTTGACCCCCAAGGAGCCTTCCTGCACATGTCCAGACAGGAAGTTTTCCTTGACCTCAGGAGTGGTTATCTTATCTCTTTACTTCAGCAGAGCTCAGCTTCTGCCACTAGCTTTGACCTTGGAGCATCTGGGTGAGAACAGAGCTTCAGTGTTACTCCACTTGACAAACCCCAGCTGTCCAGCCCAGGGGCCCATCTATCTCCTACTTTAGAGGAACTTTAAATGCATGTTGCTTAGTGAAAGAAGGGAGTCTGAAAAGGCTGCATACTGTCTGATTCCAACTATATGACATTCTGGAAAAGGCAAAACTATAGGGACAGTAAAAAAGATCAGGGTCCCCGTAGTTACCAGGGGCTTGAGGGGTGGGGGAGGTAGGTGGAGCACAGGGGATTTTTAGGGCAGTGAATCAATTTTGTATGATACTGTAATGGTAGATATATGACATTATGCATTTGTCAAAACTGTTAGAATGTACAACACAAAGAGTGAACCCTAATGTAAACTATGAACAATGCATCAATATAGGTTCATCAACTATAACAAATGTACACATTAACACATGTGAACAACAGAAACTGAGTGCGGGTTATGTGGGAACTCTGTACTATCTGTTCAATTTTCGGTAAACCTAAACCTCTAAAAAAGTAAAGTCTGATAATTAAAGGAGAGTAAATGAACGAATCTATAAAATAATTGGATTAAATTATTGCCAGCTCTGAATCACACTCCAGCTCTGTGCCTCAGGGTCCCCATGTGTAAAACCAAGCTGAGCTTTGAGTTTGGCGCCCGACGGGAGGAGAGAGGGTAGCTCTCCTATCGTCCAAGGGTTCAGGAGAGAACCGGATACCGTGCGTCTTTGGACACCCAGGCCTGCGATGAGCCCCGCCCACCCCCGGGAGCCCGCCCCCAGGAGCCAGTCCCAGGCCCACACACTCCCTCAGCCCGGCGCATAGGCCGCGCCCTCGCACGCCATTGGCTCTCCGATTGGACGGCTCGGAGGAGGTGTTGGCGGAAGGGGTGAGTCTGATTGGCTGGGCGGGGCCGACGGTGTGCGACGAACATGGCGGAGCGCGGGAGGAAGAGGCCCTGCGGCCCGGTAGGTGGAGGGATGTGGGATCCCGCGGCAGGGCGCGGGGTGGAGGCAAGAGAAAGAGCCGCTTGGGGGCCCGTGGCGGGGCCTGGCCCTGCTCGTCGCTGCTCCGCGGCCCGAGTCCCCGAGGTGCCGCATGCTTATGGCCTCAAGCACCCCTGTCCAGATGAGAACCGGAGGTGGGAGCCGGGGTTCGAGTCAGAGCCGGGACTGCGTTGGGTAACTCATTGCCCGGGGCCCGGATTCAGAAGACTGGACCCGGCTCGGAATCCCGAGCCCTTTCGTGGCGTATCTCTTCTGACACCAGGGCGACAGTGGGCAGGTCCTGTCCCCCTGAACCTGTTTCCTCTTCTCTCCAGTGGGAACTCATTAAACAATTTATTGAATGCTTACTGTGTGCCAGGTGTGGTCTCAGGCACTGGGGGTACGACAGGTCCCTGCCCTCCTGACGCTTTCTCTGGGCAGCAGGAGTGTGGCGTGGGGGGCGGGGGGAGGGTTTCCTCATTTCCTCACCACCTCCATTTAAAGAGAGGGGACAGCTGTGGAGCACCAAGTGGGACCTCCTCTCGGGTGTGACCATTCAGCCTCACTCCTACATCTCCTCCCACCCCTACTCCAGGGTGAACATGGCCAGAG
Source organism: Delphinapterus leucas (assembly GCF_059928025.1). Taxonomy (NCBI): domain Eukaryota; kingdom Metazoa; phylum Chordata; class Mammalia; order Artiodactyla; family Monodontidae; genus Delphinapterus; species Delphinapterus leucas. The sequence continues at coordinate 117,915,199 of NC_143134.1, read as the reverse complement.
GGTGGAGTGGCGAAAATGGAAGCAACAGAGTAAGTAAGGGACCGGGGCGGTGGGCTCAGATGGGGAGCTGAGCGTCTGTGCTCACCTCTCCCCGAGGCCACTCCATCAGTGCACAGCTGAATCTTGGGGAAAAGCCACCAGATTTGGCCCCTCTAGGTCCCACAGTACCCAAAATGGAGAAGACGGGGCCAGAAGCCCTGGGAGGCTCCTTTGGCTGCCGTCTCAGCAGCATTGGAGAGCCCAGGCTGCCCCTACTGAGAGGACATCACCTCCTGGACTGCTCCAAGTCCTCCTCACCTCCAAGTCCCTCTTCCCTCCACCAATCGGGATGTCCTCTTATCCAGAAAAAGAGGAGAAAAAGAAGTGGAAGGATCTCAAGATGATGAAGAAACTGGAGCGGCAGCGAGTGCAGGAGGAACAGGCAAAGCGACAGCAGGAGGAGGAGGCAGCTGCCCAGAGGGAGGATCGGGGTGAGCAAGCTGGGCCCTCGGTAGGGCAGAGAATGTTATAGCTGGAAGGGCCCTTAGGGGCCAGTGGGTCCAGACATCTTGTCCTGATGGAGAAAATGAGGCTCAGAGAATGGGAGGGACCCAGAAAACCGAGTCCTAACTTCCTGCTTAGGTAGATTTCGATTCTGTGGAGGGTAAGCATCATGTACCATCACTTTGTGCCTCTAGAACCTCATCATTGTAATATGACAGTTAATGTTTTTCCTTTTTTATTGATCACTGTGTGCTTTAATTTCACTTTTCATTTAATTATTTTGATTTCATATTAAGAATGTCTCTTTTTTCTCATTAAATAATACATGCTCAAAACAAAACTCCCCAAACAATACAGAAAACAATAAAGAAAGGAAAAATCCCAGCAAACATTGCAGCTAACGTTTCTCCAGCTATGTTAACACCCACTTATATATAGGTAGGGAGGTATACAGATACAGTTTTACAAAAGTTGAGACTGCTTTATCCACGCACTTCTGGAGCTGTTTTTTCTCATCCCACATTGTGTCCTGGATGTCATTCCGTGTTCGTACATTTGGATCTACCCTAACAAGTTGTATCTTTCCTCCTCGGCCAGACCCAAAGATCTGGAGGGTCAGGGGGCCATATTGTACTCTGTAAGCCCAGTGGTTACCAGTGATGATGGTGACAGTGGGGACAGAAACTGAGCATGTCAGCTGTCTGACACCGGGAAAGCCCTTTATCTCCTGTGGCTCCCTTTGGACAACTCTGGGAGGGAAAGTGTGGTGGTCCCTCTGAAGCCAGCTGTCCTACCTTTTGTGTGACCTTGGGTCACATATTTGACCTCTGTGGGCTGAAGGTTCCCCACCTCTCAATCAGGATCATGGTAGTGCCTACTTCCTAGGATTATTGGTTAAATGTGCACATATAAAAGGCACTAAGAATAAATATTAACTCATTATCTTCCCTATTTGATGCCTGGAGAACTGAGGCAGTAGGGGGCAGAGGATGTGAATATAGGTCAGTTCTTCTAACCGCTCCCTTGCCTGGCCCAGTGGTATGCCCTTCTTACGGGAGTCCTGGAGACCTGATTCCATTTTCTTCCTGGGGAGATTGAGGCCCAGAGAGGGGAGTTGGATCTATGCTGCTTAGCTCAAAACTCCTCACAGTAGGAAAATTCTCTAACTCTGGGCCCTGGGATTAGAGCAAGGGAGGGGAGGGATGGCCCTGGCCTCTCTGGCTGACCATGAACACCCCTGTCCTGCCCAGGGCGGCACTACACCCTGAGCGTGGCCCTTCCAGGCTCCATCCTGGACAACGCCCAGTCGCCCGAGCTTCGCACCTACCTGGCCGGCCAGATTGCTAGAGCCTGCACCATCTTCTGTGTGGATGAGATTGTGGTGTTTGATGAAGAGGGCCAAGATGCCAAGTGAGGGGCCATCCAGCGGGCCCCAGGGCTCAGGGAGAAGGGAGGGGCTGCCATGATTGGCTGGGCTTCCCTTTTTTCCCTGCCTACTTGCCTGGGCTGAGGATCCTGTCTGAATGCCCCCGTTGTAACCCTGGCGGGTCGAGTTGCAAAGCAGGGGCGCTGCAGAGGTCATACTGGGGGGAGGAGCTCTTGAAGGAAACCCGGTGGGCTTGAGCCCTTTCTTTCTCTCTCCAGGACTGTGGAGGGGGAATTCAGGGGAGTCGGCAAGAAGGGGCAGGCATGCGTGCAGCTGGCCCGGATCCTGCAGTACCTGGAGTGTCCACAGTAAGGGCATGAAGGACAGACTTGCCGGAGCATGTGGGAGGGGTGGTCACGGTGCAGGTCGGATGGGAGGTGGCCTCCCTGAGATGTGCGTCCTTTCCTAGGTACCTAAGAAAAGCATTCTTCCCCAAGCATCAGGATCTACAGTTTGCAGGTAAGGCTGGGGGTGGCTGACCCCCATTTCCCATGGATCATCCCCCAGACCCTGAGAAATCATGGTACAGTTGGGAAAGCAAGCCCAGGCAGGGCAAGGCCTGTGGCTGGTGGTAAGCAGCAGACCTGTGGCAGAGCTGGAACCTGAACCAGGGTTCCCAGCCTTACCTTCTACCCCTCCGTGTGCCTCTGCACCTCCCAGAATCTTCCTGGCCCTCCCCAACCACAGGGCTCCTGAACCCCTTGGACAGCCCTCACCACATGCGTCAGGATGAGGAATCCGAGTTCCGAGAGGGCATCGTGGTGGACCGGCCCACCCGGCCGGGCCAGGGCTCCTTTGTCAACTGTGGCATGAAGAAGGTAGGAGTTGGAGGGTGGGTCGAGACACGTTTCCCAGACACACCCTGGCTACGGAGGGCACATGGGTGGGGAGCCCTGGCCCCAGGCATCTCTGCCTGCCAGTCCCCCATTGATGCAGATTTGGGCCAGAGAAGTGCCTAAAATGGGGCTCAACAGATAAAGCCAGGAGCAAAATTTACTGTTTTAGAAAAATCAAATCAACAGAAGATAGTCCTTATACGAAAAACAAACCAAAACAAAACCCGGGAAAATCAAGTTCACAGTGCCTCTGGGGCTGTTCCAGGGCGCTGCCAAGCCGGGGCTCGGAGCATTCATTTGCCACCTATTAATCCTAAGTCTCCTAGAGAAGGAGACGAAACATTTAAACAGATGAGGGTCCCCTCCCCTCAAAAAGAACAGATCTGAGGTAACTGGCTAAAAACAGAACAGGATGACCCAGACCCAGATGAAGAGAGAAATGAATGTGAAACCCTCAAAAGAGAAAGTGTCCCATCCTGAATTCAAAACTGGGACAAGGGAATTCCCTCATAATCCAGTGATCAGGACTCCACGCTTTCACTGCCGAGGGCGTGGGTCCAATCCCTGGTCAGGCAACTGAGATTCCACAAGCCATGCAGCGCGGTGGGGGGAAAAAATAAACTAAAATTGGGACAAAACACGAACATCAAGTGTCCTTCGTCACAGGCTCCCATGTAGTCAGCATTTACTTCATGCCAGGCCCTGTGCAGTGTAACGATAGGTATTAGTTACGGACCATCTTCTGTTTGACAGATTAGGACACTAAGGCTCAGAGGGGTTAAGTGACCACTCAAACCGCTATAGCTAGTAAGTGGCATAGCCACCAAAATGTAGGAAACTGGGATTTAATCTACTCATGAAATACTTCCTACTCTGTGCCAGGCCTGGACCAGTGTCTTGCAGTAGTCGTTTTGCAAGAATGGTCTCTTGGACTTCCCTGGTGGCGCAGTGGTTCAGAATCCACCTGCCAATGCAGGGGACACGGGTTCGAGCCCTGCTCCGGGAAGATCCCACATGCCGCGGAGCAACTAAGCCCGTGCGCCACAACTACTGAGCCTGAGCTCTAGACCCCCAAGAGCCGCAACTACTGAGCCTGAGCGCCACAACTACTGAAGCCCGTGCGCCTAGAGCCCGTGCTCCACAACCAGAGAAGCCACTGCAATGAGAAGCCCATGCACCGCAACGAAGAGTAGCCCCGGCTCGCTGCAACTAGAGAAAGCCCGTGTGCAGCAACGAAGACCCAATGCAGCCAAAATTAATTAATTAATTAATAATAAAAGAATGGTCTCTGTGAGCAGGTCTGGCCCAGGTGCCGGGGAGCGGGGCTCGAAGGGTGACGTGGACCTCTGAGGTGCCCCTGTGTCTGGGAGAGCAGCGACCCCCGCTCTCCTGCGGCGGACAGCACCAGTTTCTTCTGGCTTCTTCCCAGGAGGTGAAGATCGACAAGCACTTGGAGCCTGGACTCCGGGTGACGGTGCGGCTGAACCAGCAGCAGCTCCCAGGTACCCTAAAGCGTCCCCAGCCTGGCCCGCCTGCGGGCTCGGAGCCACTTCCTTGTCCCCTCGCCCCGTCTTCACAGCCTGTCTGCTTCCCCTCCAGAAAGCAAGACCTACCGTGGAAAAGTCGTGTCGTCACAGGACCCTCGCACCAAAGCTGGTCTCTACTGGGGCTACACGGTCCGCCTGGCCTCCTGCCTCAGTAAGGACAGAGCTTCCTCCTGTGAATATCCGTCCTCTCTCTCTGGGAGGCCACAGAGAGCCTTGCTTGACCCCAAAGTCAGACCGGGGTCCTAACCCTACTCATTTGCCGTGTGACTTGGGCAAGTGCCTTCCCTTCTCTGGGCCTTGGTCTCCTTGAGTGCACTGCCTGGAATGCTTTTAAGGACTTCTGAGGAAAAGCATCTTTAATAATGTCTGCCATGGGGTCGGGAATGGGGGCAAAAGGGCCAGATAAGTCAGAGGCCCACTACTTGCTTTTGGAGTTCCTTCCTCCCCACCCTCTGCTTTGTCTCCCCAAGCTGGTACACGCACGGTCTCCGCCTGTTCCATCACTGACTTCCCAGCAAGAGTGAGGGGCCTGGCTGTGGCTCTCTTACCTAAACCACGCCCCCCAACACGCACGTGCAGCCAAGTGGCAGTGGCCTGTGGGGAACAGAGCCCCCAGTGAGCTTGCCTCCCCACCAGGTGCTGTGTTTGCTGAGGCCCCCTTCCAGGACGGCTATGACCTGACCATTGGGACATCAGAGCGAGGCTCAGACGTGGCCTCCGCCCAGCTTCCCAACTTCAGGTGGGTCCAGCCAGGGGAGGAGGAACGCAGCAGGGGACAGGACTGGTGGGGGCAGAGCTGTACGGACCGGGCCTCTGCGCATATGGGGGGCTGAGAGCCCTGGGAGCTGCACTCAGTGACCCCCCTCCTATGGGCGCCAGGCACGCTCTCGTGGTGTTTGGGGGCCTCCAAGGGCTGGAAGCTGGAGTGGATGCTGACCCCAACCTGGAGGTGGCTGAGCCCAGTGTCCTCTTCGATCGGTACGTCAACACCTGCCCCAAGCAGGGCAGCCGCACCATCCGCACCGAGGTGAGCCCGCCCGCCTCCCCGACCTCCAGGCCCAGCCTGCTCACCACCAGCAGGGGCTGGAGCCTTGGGGTCCGTCCAAAGGGGGGCGTTGCAACCTCTCCCAGTCCCCCACCCCGCCCAGGGCTGCCCTGAGCCAGCCTCCTCGCCCCCTTTTGCCTCTCACCACAGCAGAACTGCAGCAGGGACAAGATGAGAGTGAGCTGGGAGTTGGGAATCCTGGGTGCTGGTGCCCATCCAGCTGCTCCAGGAGCACCTGGCTGACCCAGGAGACCCCACCCATCCCTGCTCTAGGCCTGTTCCCTTAGCCATACGCTCCGTGTTCCACTTCCCCGTGTCTGACCCTGGTGGGCAGGGCAGCTCTCCTCTCTGGCACCTCTGTCCCACGGGGGACAGGATGCGACCAGCTCTGAGAGCCTTCCACCTGGGCAGCCGCTTCTGAGGGCAGCAAAGAACGCTGCACCTGGGGGCACTTCCTGGGGGAAGGTGCCACTGCTTCCACTGGTCTCAAAGGGTGGTGACCAGACAGGTGGACAGCCTCAGTCTACCTGTCCCTGAGAGCCCTGCCAGGGCCAGGTGTTGCACGCTTGCCAGCTACAGCCTCCCAGCAGGAATCCCTGCTCCCACCCTTCCGACAGCTGCACAGAGGGCCCTCCTGCCCATCACCACCCCCTCCCCCTCCCCCTCCCCGACCCTGGGAGGCAGCTATTACGGTCATCCCCATTTTACAGAGGAAGATACCTAGAAGCAGAGAGGTGAGGCCCTTTCCTGGCCAGTGACAAGATTTGCAGGATGAAGCTGGGCCTGTGCTTCGCAACCCCCCTACCCCAGGCCCTGCTGAGGGCAGCATACCCCAAGGGGCTGGGTCCTGGGCAGTGGGGCACCCGCTAGCTTCCCAGGCCCCAGCCTGTTGCTGTGCTTCTCTTCCAGGAAGCCATCCTCATCTCCCTGGCTGCCCTGCAGCCTGGCCTCACCCACGCGGGTGCCCGGCCCAGCTGAACGTTCTGTCGGGCCCAAGATGGCACAGAAGCAGTGGTGAAGCCAGAGGTTCCCATGGGTCACCTGGGACAGACACACCAAAGACTTGTCTCCAAAAATGAACACCTTTAATTCGACCCAGTCCCCCCGACCCCACAGTCTGGCTGGGGCTGCCCTTACTTGCTGCCTGCAGTGATGGCCTTAAGGCTGCCTGTCCGTGCCAGGATATTTGGCACAAAGAGCAGCCCTGAGGCCCGCTCAATGCTCTCGATGGGCACCAGGAAGCGCTCCAGCGGGACCGCCTCATCCACAGGCGCATTGGGCATCATATAGGAGCGGAGTTCGATCTGCCCGTCTGCTGCCTCCAGGATCAGCACTTTGAAGAAGTGGGTGGGCACCGCCACGTGGTTCTTGCCAATTACCTGGTACTTCACATAGGACTTCCCATCAGCCTCCGTCCTGTGGGCAGACCCAGGCACACATGGCCTTTTAGGGCTCCTGGGGGGCTTGGTCAGACCCAAGGCCACCGCCTCCAGGAAGCCTTCCCTGACCCGACCTCCAGCTTGTGTCAACCTGCAGGACCACCCCTCAGCGTGAGGCTTCTTTGCCCTGCTTGGCTCCCCCAGGAAGCTGGGAGCTCCCTGCAGGGTAGAGACTCACTCTTCCCCTGTTTTCTTCATGTCCAACACTGGGTCAGGTAGAGTGGGTGGTGGCAATAAACGCTGCAGAAAGAATCAGGCCTTCATTCACATTCATCCGTGTGGACCCTTGACTACTGTCTGTCTCTCCCTGTGGAGGGTGGGCGCCAAATGGGCAGGGCTGTGGCAGCAGAATTCCCAGCACCAGCACAGGGCCTAGGGCAGAGCAGGTGCCCGGAGCACCGGATGGGTGACTTCAGGCTAAGCCTCCACGGCGTCCGCTCCATTTCAGCAGGCCAGAGGAGGCACTTGCTAATTAAAGTACATCAGTGTCCCAGCCAGCGCCTCAGCAGGCCTGTGCTGAGCCCTTACTACGGTGACCTCCACCATCCCGCTTTGTCCCTTAAACAACCACGTGGTAGCTAATGGGTATTATCCCCATTTTACAGGAGAGGATGTTGAGTTCATTTGCCCACGGCACCCAGAAATGAGGTGACAGGGCCTGGATTCCAGCCCAGGCAGAGCCAGCTGTGTGGCCACAACCTCTAGCCTCACTCATCCCAGTGCTCAGCAGGCTAGAAAATCAAGCAAGCTGAGAAGAGCTCAGTCCCTTCTACCTGGGAGGCCGGGCTGCAGAGGGACAAGAGTAAAGGCTCAGGGTCAGGGAGATGGAGTTCAAACCTGGCTCCCGGGGAAGCATAGGGGAAGGTTGCTCCAAGTAGGGGAGCCCGAAGGCGAGAGCCTAGTGCAAGGGTTTCTACCCGCGCAGAACACAGAGTCAGGTGGATGTGAAAAGAGATGACACAGGAGAGAGGAACAGGGTAGACTCAGGGCCTGGTGCCCACGGGCAGAGGAGATGTCTAGGTGGGTACCCCAAAGGTCTCTGTGGAGTAGAACTGGGGGGCCCGAGACGGAATGGACAGACTCGCCAAGAAACCAGATGAGTGGGGACCTGGTGGTGTTGACACAGAGCCTGGGGGGAGCGTGGACGGGATGAACGGGAGGTGCTGGTGTCCCCAGGCCCCCCAGCTCTAGCCTTACCTGGGCAGGAAGAGAGGCCCCGTGCAGACATAGACATTTTGGTAGGTGCGGGTCAGGCTGCGGCTGTACTTTTCCAGGTTGTTCCAGGCATTCTGGTTGAGCTGGGGCACCTGGCAGGAGAAGTGGGCTTCAGTGAGACTGACTGGGACACTTGCAGTCAGAGGGCTGCCCCAGGCCCTGAGGGGCTGGCACTGGCATGGCGCCAGAAAGTTCCAGCTTGGGTGGGGGGTGGGAACAAGCAGGCGGAGGAAACAGGTTCATGGAAGGAGAGTCACTTAGCCTACATAGTCACGAGGGTGGGGCCCGGATAGAGCTCAAGGAGGTGCTACTTTCGTCCAGCTAGAGTGGGAGAACTAGCATCCCAGGTTTCAAAGCTGTTTCTCAGCTCCAAAGAGCCATCTGAAGGAAAGGAGCAAACCTCCCAGATAGAAACAGTCCTGCCCACTGCCCCCAGGGGCTCGTGGGAAGACCAGCTCTCCCAACCATCTCTCCTTTCCTTTTCCTAGTCTGAACCGCATGCAGAGCTCAGCGGGGAAGGTCAGGAATCTGCTCCTGACTCCACCACTTGAGCTCTCCAGTCCTCAGCACGGCGTCTAGTCAAATGGGTAGGGGACTGTGCTCCTGGGTGAGCACAGTCAGGTCAGAGAGGCTAGGACCTCACAAGCCTCACTCAGAGCCTGACATCCGTCTCCACGTGGGTGTCAGGCCCGGGTGGGAACAGGGCTAGAGGTAGGGCGGCTAGTCCAGGCGCACAGCGACTGCTACTAACAGCCACTGCGTGCAGCTATGTTTCCTTTTACTCCTGGAAGGAAGGCAGGGTAGGACAATGGCTGAAAGCTCAGAGTCCTCTAGGCAGGCTGCCTGGGTCTCCTCCCACTGTGACACTGTGCCAGTCACTTTGTCTCTCCGAGAATCACTTCCCTCATTATAGCTGATATTTACTGAATGCTTGCCGTGTGCCAGAAAGTGTGCTCAGTACTTTTACGTGCATGGTGCCCTCAGTTCCTCAGCGCCTCTGCACGAGGTAGGTGAATAACAGTTTTATCCCCATTTTACAGACAAGGAAACTGAAGATCAGGGAGGCGCCCGAGGGCCCTCGGTTAAGATCAGAGTGCAGAGTGGGTGCTCAGCGCCCCACCGCTCCGTCCCTTCCGCCTGCGGCGCGCGGTGTGTTTAGCCAGGCGCCTGGCGTAAAGCGCGCACTCGGCAGCTTTCCTATCTGCAGAGGAGCAAATCGAGGCTCAGAGGCGAGCGGTGGCCTCGCCTTCCGCCGCCGGGGCGGGGGGCGCAGGCGATACCTGGGGCGCGATGTTGCTCAGGTAGAAGGTGTCGTTCATGGCCTTCTGGCTCCAGCGGTGGTTGCCGGCGGCGGCGAGATGGCCGCGGTCGAAGCCGCTGCCCCCGTAGTCGGCGTTGGTGGCGCGGTGATACGCATGCACCGAGTCGTCCTCGTGGTAGTCGCAGGAGCGGCGGTCGCCGTCGCCGCGGAGATTCTCAGGCCGCAGCTGCTCGACCACCCAGAGCGCGCCGCGGGTGCGCGGGTCGTAACACAGCATGTACGACTCACGGCTCTTGAGCTGCGCCACCCCGGGCAGCCCGTACTTCGCCAGCTCGCCGGGGCTGCCGCCCGTCGGGGCCCCGGGCACGGCGGGAAGCCCGGCCGCCGCCGCCACAGGCAGCACGGGCAGCCGGCTCAGCAGCCCCGGCGCCGCCTGTGCGTCCGCCCGCCGCCGCCAGCCCTCGGCGGCTGCACCCAGCCCTGCGCCCAGCGCCAGGGTCAAGCCGACCCGAAGCAACTGCTTGGCCATGGATTGTGGCCGGAGCGCGGATGGAGAGCGGTCCGCGGAGACGAAGGAAAGCCTCGACCTCACGCGTCCAACCAGGGAGGCTCTGAAAGGGGCCGCACAGGCCTGCGGGGCCCACCGCGAGGATAGCGCCGAGTGGAGGAGTGAGAGAGCGGAACGCGGGTCCCTTCCACTCCCGAGCGCTCCAAAGTATTAATATTATACTCAGGAAGCCAACAGTAGGCGTCAGGACCGGCCCAACTGGACCTCCCGGGGCCCTTCCTTTGCCCTTGTTAAGACTGGGCGCTGAGAGGGCGTGGCATCACCGTCGCGGCTTGTGATTGGCTGCCCCCAGAACCGGCTCCGCCCCGCCAGGTCGCCTTGGTCTCCACCGAGGGATCCTCCCGCTTCGCCAACTAAGATCCCGCAAGCCCCCAGCGGAAAAAAAAGAAAAAAAAAAGCCTTAAAAAGGTTCATACCTTCTAAATCACTTAGAGGACTGAGCTGGGGAAATAAATCAAGGATGCAAGGATTCCCCACCGTATTACTTATAATAGAGGCCGGGGAATAAGCAAAATATTCGGAAATAGGCACTGGTTCCGGACATTTTTAGCACATTAGAATAGTATCTAGACCATAAAAATATTTTAAAATCATACAGCAACTTGCTCACCACCTAACGTGAAGGGAGAGACAATACACAAAACTCCGTATCAAGAAAATGACAATTATATAATAGTAATTGCATCAACGAAGAGAAGACCAACATGTTATCGGTGATTTTCTCCAGATTGTGGGCTGTGAACGACTTGTTGAATTTCAAAATTTTCTCAATCTAAAAAATAACTTGCTATGAAATCATAATGTAATACCTTCTGCCCCAGTGCACACTCTCTCCTCCCTACAACTGCAAATTGCAGTTGTTAAAAGAGTTGAATAGGCTCTTCCAACAATTTCCTAACCTTTTCCTTTGACCATTCTAAGAGCTTCCTGACTCCATCTTTGCTCAAACATTTTTCCTGCTCAGAGGTCTTGAAGGTTTCAGCCCCTCACAGAACCAATGCCCACTGCAAAGAACACATGATTTATTAAAGACAACTTGTCATCAACAGCACTGATTCAAAGAACGAAACAGATGAAAAAACAAAAGCAGACTAACATTCTGACCCTTGGAATGAGACAGGCTGAATTCATACAGCCCATTCTCTAAGCGTCCAAAGTCCTGGGGGCAGCTTCCCAAGCAGGAAGCCTCGGGGTCTCTAGCTCTCTGGGGACCTCCCTTGAGAGTCTGGGGAGGGAGAATTGCCAAGGGCAGTTCCTCCCATTGGCGAGCTCAGTCTAACCTGGATGTGGTCCCTGTGCTCTTTTGACCTTCATCACAAGGTCAAGGAGAGGGCACTGGACCCAGGTCTGCCACTGAGGCAAATGAAACGCAGTGATTCTAGTATGGTCCCAGGAGGGAAGGTAGAGGGACAGGCAAGAGGCAATGCATCAGGTGTCCTGGGCAGTGTCTGCTGGGACCCAGGCTGTGGCCCAAGCGACAGGCTGTGAAGGGATCAAGTTGTGACCGAACCACCAGCTGACAAGTTCTGGGAAGAGGGTGAGCCAGGCTGCTGGGAAGCAGCGCTTCTACCCCATGCCGGTGTCTTGCAGGCTGGCAAGGATACCAACTCTCTTGTCTCCCTTACACCCAGTTCTATTACAGAGCTCAGGGCCCTCCCAGGCAGGACCTGCTGGAAAACCAGGAGCAGAAGAGGATGTTGACTGACCTTGGAAGGTCAGGAAGACCATGACTCCAGCTGGTTTCCACCATTCGAGCCCTACCCTTCATCCCCAAATCAAGCACTTGCCAATCTGCAATAAATAACCAGGAGTCTGAATAAATAGTAAAAATCTCCCAAATACTGTGCTGGGAGAGGAGAAGGAAAAAGGCAAGTGCATGGAGTCCTAGAAGCATCCAATGGACAGCCTGGAAAGGCGCCTCCTTGGGAAAGCTGTCCCCGGCCCATAGCCACAAGTCCTGGCTGTCAGGCTAAGGAAGTTTCCGGGGGGCCTGAGGGTCCCTGCTGGCCAGTCTGGGGAGATGAAGAGGACCCGTGCTACGTGCTACGTTACCCAGCCTTCCAGATGCAAACCAGCTGCCTCCTCACAAAAGGAGGGAGGGCCTTGGTCAGAATAGGCCCACTAGTCCCACAGCCCAGCCTGGGAGGAGCCGGCTGCTCCTACTCAGTAGGCATGGGCCCCACATCCTGGGAGCAGCCCAGCAGGTGACCGGAGAAGGGCCTGCACCTCCTTCAGCTCCCCTGCCTGAGGGAGACATGGCTCTCCTGGCCCTGACAGGACCCAGGCCTTTGAGCTTGGCCACGCCTGGCCCAGAGAGACTCCCTTTGATCCCACCGCCCTTTATGGGACTCGCCTGCCCTGGGCCGGCACCTGGAAGCCATGGGAACGACTACACCTTAGAAGTACCTGGATCCCAACCTTAATGTCCTTTTTCTTTTGGGAGAGAAGGACCTTTGGGGGAACCTCTGGAAGACCCAGCTCTCCCTCTCCTCCCCACTCCCTCCCTGGGCAGGCGGGTGAGGCTCAAAGCTTCATGGGCTATTAATTCTCAGCAACTCTGGTTTCCAAGAACCCTGCGGTGGGGCAAGGGTGCAGGGCCCTCGAGTGAGGCGCTGAGGACTGGGGGCCCTGGGGGATGGGAACAGGCTGCGGAGGTCAAGGCTGACCTCCAGGAGCCTGGCTCAGCCAGACTCTTCATTCTGTCTCCAGGGTTCTTGGGCATAGCGAGGAGGGTGGGGGAGAGGCTGGGGATAAGGCAACCCAAAGGGAGGGGAGAAAGTGAGCAACGGAGAGAGGGGCGGACAGAGTGAGAGCCACACACCCTCAGTGAAAGAGGTGGAAGGAGAGAGGGAGACGGAGGCAGAGACAGACAAGGAGAAGCAAAGACCAAGAGGGAGTCACCTCCCTCCATACACATGAAAACACACACACGCGAGGGGGATTAGAAGACATACACAGCAACCCACAACTACACACACACACACACACACACACACACACACACACTCTGTGGGAAAGAGACAGAGGGTGAGACCTGGGCCTGGCAGCCTCTTAGCTCCTTCACGGTGTCACCTTCCCTGTGGAGGAGGCCAAGCACCAACCTCCAGAAGTAGTTTCTGGCTCATTTGCCAAGCACCTCCCCGACCAGCGCCCAGAAGACAGAGCAGGAGAGCAGGAAGAGAGAAGCAGAGCAGAGGCAGGGAGGGGCCCCTGCCTGCCCGCAGGGCCCGCATCTGCCCCAGCCCCAGGACACCACCTCACAAGCTCCTGCCCTGCTCAGCAGCCTGGGCCAAGGGTCCAGGGTTGAAGGGGTGGAGTGGGGGGAGGAGCCAGGGCTCGGTGGTTGGGAAGAGCAGGGCCCAGCGGGCCCCCGGTGGGAGCGACCAGGGTGAGAGGCCTGGAGCGGGCTGATCCTGCAGCGGCCCCGCTGGCTGGGACCCCACGGGCTCCTGCACGTCCCAGAAGCCAGGGCACAGGGGTCGGCGGTGGCTTCTCTCCCAAACCTGGGCCTCTTGCCGCCAGGCTACTGGGAGTCTTGGAGTTCCTTGGCTTTCTGTAGGATCTGGCAGACGTCTGTGATGGGGTAATCCTGGGCAGGGGAAAGGCCAACAGTATGCTTGAGAATTCAGCTCACCCTTCACCACCTCTGCTACCCCCAGCCCTCTCCAGTAGACCTGTCACCATGCTGGATCCCAGGCCTAAGGGATAGGGAGCACAGGATAGGTCCAGTCTGCCCAAACCTTGCATGGAGCTATACTACACCCACTGCAGCAGTTAACTTAACCAACCCAACTAGTCACCACCCAAAAGGTCTCACAGCCCCTTCCCTAGGACAAGGACCACCTGCTTCACCTCTCCCCACTCCTGCCATCGAACCCTGACCTCCACTGACAATGAGCCTGGAACAGGGCCGGACACTGTCCATGTACTAGCTCACTGGGTCACCTCAACAGCCCAATGAGGGCTTACTGTGAATCTGCCCGTTTTATAGATCTAGTCAATGAAGTTATTGAAAACCAACCTCAGGCCAGGCGTTGGCAAAGAAATTAAGGCCTAGAGAGGCTGCCACTTAGCTTAGGTCACATGACTAGCACGGGAGAACAAAGATGTGAACCCAAAATCGTCCGACTCTCAAGCCCATGCTCTTAACCACTAAGGCCCACGCTTTCCTTCCCCCGGTCTGAGCACGATTACCAACGGGCATTATTACCACATACTGGGTAATAAGTCGCAGCCTTGAGTGAATGACTTGGCTTCTCTGAACCAGCTTGGTTCAGAGAAGCCAAGTCATTCACTCAAGGCCACACCACACTCAAGGTCAGTGGCAAAGCCAGATTTAACCCAAACACAGACCTGCCTCAGGGGTCTGGACTCTTAAGCCCTGCTACCCTCTCCTGATCCTGACGCAGCCTATCACAGCAGCTGGCATGGGGCGGCCGCCTGCTAAGTGTCTGTCTCATGGCTGAAGACTGAGCCTGCCCCTCCAAACTCCATTACCTGCAGGAGCCGCATGTTTACCGTAAAGTCCCCTTCCAGCAAGTGCTCACGGATCAGTCTAAGAAAAACAAGCAACAAAAGTGCTGGGCCCCTGGGCCACTCTGAGTGCAGGCCCGCCGGGCCCCTTCCCGCTCCTGCCGCCCCACCGCACCCGCCGCAAGTTTGGTTTGATGCTCGCCTGAGAATCCCAGAAGCTCTCACCAGCCTCTCAAGAGCAGGCCCTGCCCGCCCCCTGCTCGCGGCCACACTCACATGAGCATGGCGCAGCAGACCAGAAGGAGGAAATCAAAGCGGCTGTTGTCGGCAAACAGGGAGTCCCAGATCCGGATGACATCAGGCAGCAAGAACTCCTGGGACAGCAGCAGTGTCAGCCAGCGGAAGGCGAAGAACTGGGGCTTGATATTCTGCTCTTGCTGGGGAGACAGAGGTGCAGGGTGGGTGCAAGAATCCGTGTTGGCTGCTTGCCACGGAACACCATGCAACCTATTAGACATGAATTCATATAAGCAGCAGGCCAGGCGTAAGCGCCAGGCACGCTGGGGCGGGGATGGCACGGAGCTGCCTAGGGAGCCTCGCTCAGTGCAAGGGGCAGCTCCCGCTTGCTGCCAGCCAATGCTGTCAGATCGTCTGATGGTTTTTTGAGAGAAGCCAGATACCCAAACTTTTATATCAGCTCCTTAGATTAATAAATACACTACACAGATTATAACTCTGGATTTATGGACAGAGAAACCATTATTGGGCACTCATTACGTGTCTGGCCTTGTGCTTAACATGGTAAATATCTCACTTATTTACTCCATACGGCAACCCTGCAAGGCAATTATTCCCAATGGAGACGAGCCCTCTGGTCAGCCACAGCAAATACTATTGACCGAAAAAGCATGTTACAAAACAGCAAGATGTGATTCCATATTTGCTTAAAAAGATATGTTTATATATATATCTTCTTGTTCATGAAACTTGTTTTGTTTATAAGTAAATATCCTTTTTACTGAACTGTTTCCTGAAATAAACATGGAATGCCACTCCACTAATTTTTAAAAATGAAGTTCATACTTCCTTTCTTAGAGGACTAACAGCACACAGTAAAGGCCCCGCACCGCGCCTGGCACACGGGGCACTGCATCCACCTCCCCCACCCCCAGCCCGCTAGGCTCCCACCACCTGCTGCCCAGGTCCCCCGGCCCCGCCTCGGCACCCGGCTCAGCACTCCCTGGCAGCAGCAGCCACGTCCAAGCCCCAGGCTCCAGCCAGTCCTCACCCTGGGCCTGGGATGCTCAGGAGCCTGCCGTCCTCTGCCCCCTTCTGTCTGCCCTGGCCCGTGTGGTGCTGGGGGTCCTCACCAGTTTCAGGTAGAGCTCCATGTCCTTATCCTTCAGGGTGGAGTACACCTTTTCCATCTTGTAGGTGATGCCACACTGTGAGTCGTCAAGGCTCTTGATGAAGTTGTCCCGGATCTCAGCCATGAGGTTGGTGAAGCAGAAAAAGGTGTCCGCCTCAGCGTGCTCTGGGAGACGGGCAGGGTGAGGGCAGCTGTGAGAGAACTGGCACCCTCCCGTGTCCCACCCCACCGCTCAGCTACGCGAGACACCCCTCCTCTCTGAGCCTCACCAAGTCGCCCCGCCTTGGCCAGGCTGCGCCCCTCCTCTGTCCGTGGCCACTCTCCACCCCCGACTAAGGACATCGCTTCTTCCTTCTCACACCTGACAATGCTGTGCACCAGCTCATTGACTGATTACATACTCTTCTGCTGACATTTTCTCCAATTGTGATTTACTTAAATCCTTTCTATCGTTCAGCTTCCTGTATATACAGCTCACCTCCTCTACCAGAAATTCAGTTACAGATAGCAAGAGGTCAGTAAACATCTTAACATTCTAGAAAGTTCAAGCCAGAAAAGATCTGAGATGATCCAGGCCAACCCGCTTATCCGACAGAAAATGAAGGCCCAAAAGAGGGAAGTGAGCTGCACAGCTAGATACAATAAAGCCCATTAGCCTGGAGCCTGTTTATCTACCCTTCCACTCGCTGTTGGGGTCGGTGGCAAAGGTGTAGTACAGGGGCCCCACGATCTCATTCATGCCCTGCACGTAAGCGATGCCAGGGTTGAGCTTGGCGTAGATGAACAGAATCCGCTCCACCACCTCCCAGTGGGCCTCACAGCCGTTGGGCAGCACCTGATACTCGTTCACGGATGAGGGCGCCGCGTTCTTGTGCGGGGAACTCATCTGGGGGAGAAGAGGAGCAGCCCGTTAAGGTGGGTGGCACTACCGACAGTATGTTCTCACCGGATATGTTCACTCACAAGCCGAAACCTAACTTCCATCTCATGGGCAACCCAGGGCACAGAGGAACGCGTCCAACACCACCGGGAACAAGCGGACAAACCCAGAATGTGCGACGCTCTACAAGCCAGCTGGGCTGCAATCTAATTTATGGTGATACAGGTCAGATGGTGCTTACCTCTGAGGGAAGGCGTACTGACTAGGAAGGGGCATGAGGGAACTTTCTGGATGATGGGAATGTTCCGTGTCTTGATCTGGTTGGCAGTTACACGGGTGTACACATAAGAAAAAGTCCATCTAGTTGTATACCTAAGATTTGTGCATTTATTGTAAGTTATACTTCAATTTAAAAAAAACTTTAAAAAAATATAAAAGTATATCAAAAACAGACAACTGGTTAAGACTCTTCAAAAAAGTCAAATGTTGAGGAAGGGGGAGTGGAGGCATGCTCCAGATGAAGAGACTAAAGAAACATAACATCCTAATGCAATGCATAAACCCTGAAGAGGTGCTGGTCTGGATTTAAAACAACCAAAATATTCTTGGTACGACAGAGGACACCCGATCCTGGACTGGATGTGAGGTCTTGTTATGGATTATGGTTAATCTCCGTAGATGAGACAATGGTAAGGAGGATGTCCTTATTCTCACGGGATGCCTGCTGAAGTACTTGGAGGCAAAGGGTCAGGACGTCTGTCTATATATGACACACACACAAACATGGCCAAAGGTTAACAACTGTTGAATTTAGGTGGAAAGTATATAGGTGTGCATTGTACTCTTCTTTCAACTTTTCTGAATGTTCCAAAATTTTCATAAGAAAAAGTTGGGAGATGAATGAAGAGATGATCCCCGCTGAAAACTCATGCAATAGAGCCGAGGTCCCCAACATCAGGATCCCCCGGGAGCTTCGTAAAGGTTCAGGTGCCTGGGGTTAACTGTATGAGAGCCACAGGCACACCCATGCAGGGACAGAGTATGAAGCTGTCCTGGAAGCCCAGGGTCCTGAAAACAGGAAACTCCCTTTTCCACTATATATACACATGTATACACATATACATATGCGTGTACGTGTGCACACACACAGACACACACATCACTAATGTTTACCCAGAGTGTTCTATTGCAGAACAGAGCTCCACAAGCCTTCCTGTTTAATGCCCTGAACGGCCTAGAATACTCTCTCAACATCATTTTCAAGATAAGGAAACTGAGGCTCAGAAATGTTAGGCCACTCATCAGACGTCTCGCACTAAAGTGAGCCCAGACCAGCTCACTCTAGAACCCGAGGCCCAGGCCTCAGAGAGTGCCCACTGCTTTCCAAGAATCTGCACAGCCGTGACCTCATTTCACCCTCTGGGCAATTCAAAAGCCACACAGGGCAGAAATGATTACACCCAGTTTACAGAAGAAGAGGCGGAGGCCCAGGAAGGTGAGTCTGGTGTTAGTTGCCCAGGATCAAACAGTCCGCTTAAACTCAAAACTGCCCAGCCACTGGTCCAGAGGTCTAGCGATGGAGCTTGCGGTCCGGTTCTCTATCACCGGGACCAGGTCCAAACCTAAAATCAGTTCTCAGCCACCAATTACTGTAGTAAAATGCATGACAGAAGCCGGGTCCCCATCTTGCCAGGCAGCTAGAACAGCAGCCAAGCAGCAGGGCCACCAACCCGGCCACGGGGCCACTTGGCCAAGCACGTGGCACCTCCTGACACACCCAGCTGTCGTGAGCACGTGGAACCCGGGGATTAGCCAGAACGGCCCCGTCACCCCTGTGGTGGAAAACGGCTGCTCTCCTGGAAACACAAAGCCCTGACCGGTCACTCCACTTGGGGGAGACGAGCTTAGCTTGTTGGAGGTTACAGAGGATTTTTCCATTGTTGGAAGACAGCGAAAAATTGTGAGGAACAAGTCAAAGCTCCAGGTGCCAAAGCAGTAGGTGTGAATTAAGGAACAAGACAACATATTTGTTTAGCTACAAGCAGCTTCTCAGAACCACAGGAACCTGCTAGAAGACCGAGGTTCAAACACTCGGCATCACCCGGCCAGCACAAGACCTACCATTCTTTTCTCCTAGGTCTCTCACACCCCTCCCCACTCCAGCCCAGCCCCCAGCCCCCACCCCCACCCCCTGTTGCCTGGACACCTCAGCTGCCTCCCAGGCGGCCTCTCCACCTCCATTCCTACCCCCGCCAGTCAAATCTTGTATAAAGGCAGACTTAAATCACATCCCTGCTCTTAGAATGGTGCAGGGGTCCCCAGGCCTCAGGATAAAGGCCCCGCTGGCCTCACCACCACTCATCTCTCCAGCATCCTCCAGCAGCCCTCCCCACCGAACCCCCCCCCCCCGCCCCTGCCCCGCCCCACCTCATGCTGGACTCCCTTCCTTGAACACACCCAGCTCTCTCCGGCCTGAGGACGTCCACACATGCCATCCTCTCCACCTGGAAGTCTCTTTCCTCTTCATCCTTGGAGCCTCAGCTTAAATGTCACTTCCTCAGGGAAGTCTTCCCTGATGCCCAGACCAGGTCGGCTCCCCCCATCACTGTTCCCACCGCACCTTCTCATCACACTGGTAGTTACTTTTCCAAGCGCCGTCTACACCACAGACCAGTAGTGTGGCTCCTTCACTGCACAGCAGGGCCCTCCCCCACACCCATTACACCAGCCTTTGATGCCTGACTTTCAGAGAGCCTGGAGGGGGACCGGGCAGGACCAAGGCTGCTTTGGGTAACTCTCGGGACAGACGGTCAGGGGTCTGATGGCCCGTGGCCACAAGTCCAAGAGAAGCAGGAAGGAAAAGGCCATCACGGGGCGTCCCTGGGGCTGCCAGGTTGCCTCTCACATTTGTGACCCCGCTCCGGTTCCGGGCCACCGTCTGGGATTTCAGTGTCGTCTGTTCCACCCGCTTACGAAGGGTCTCGAACTCATTCTGCGGATCCAGGATGAGGAGGCAGGGGTACTCGGTGGCCCTCTGGAAGAAGGATATGTCTGGGCACAGCCTTCTGTCAAGACGGAACAGGAGAGGACTGTTACTCAGCGTGGAATTTTTAGGCATCCCACCAGCACCCTGCTGCCAGATGCCCCAGCATCCCCAAAGCCTCTTGTATGTGTGTGCGTGTTTTTAAATTAATAACATTTTATTTCAAAAGCAATACAGTCACGGTATATGTATACATACCCATATATCTTACGTGTATTTGCAAATAGACACACACACACACGCATATGTATTTTTAAGTGTCCTTAGGGTCTTAACTCTTCTCTTAAAACAAACGTCTTTCCATGTCAACAATATCTCATATATAAAAACGTATTAACTGCATTGTGGCTTAAAATGGTAAAAGAGGTTCCGTTAAGTCACACATTATACAACAGGATGTTACACAGCTGACATAGGAGATGCTCAAGACAGAGCAAGAGAAAAAAGCAAGTTGGGAGACAGGCTCTAGATCGTGATCAAGTTTTTAAAATATATGTACTGCAGTACACGCACATTTTCCAAAGATCTTATACAGAGCACATTGCAAACTTGCCCTCTATAAACACTGAACAACGTGCTACGATCACTACCAGGGTAAGAACCTGTTTCCCCAGAACTGGGCTCAAGATGTGGTTCCTGACTTAAATGGGGCTATTAAACACCTGGTGAGTAGAGGCTCCAGACTGAGAAGGAAGGAGGCAAGAGCCTGTTCTGCCCCCTGGCTGAGCCGCCCAGGGTTGGGGTCCCACTGCGGGCACAATGAGCACAGGAGAGGAGCAGCCCCAGGTGGCGAGGGGCTGGAAACACAAACGGTGAAGGCAGAACTCAAAGCAGGCGGGCAGACTCAGAACCCAAGCTCTAAGCACTGGGTCCACTGCAGACAGGCCTGCCGGCTCCTCACCCAGCCCTGTGGGAGAGTCACCCGCCGCCAGACTCGCCCACCCAACACGACAGCACAGCCAGCGTCTCCACACTTCTCCACCAGGAGGAACGGCATGCACATGCACACAGCGTAGCTCACAGTTTAAAAAAAACACTTCTGACCCTGTTGCTCCTGTGCTTAAAACCTTTGCGCGCCTGCCCCACATCCCTGGGATGGAGCGATGGTCCGACCCCTGCTTGCCTCCAGTGTGGCCGCAGGCACACAGGCCTTCGCACTGCTCCTCGGACAGCCAAGCTCTGCAGGCTCGCAGGGCCTCCCACAGCAGCTCCTTGCCCAGCACCACAGGGCCCTCCCCTCCCCTCCCCTCCCTCCTGCCCCAAGGTGCCCGCTCCTCTCATCTCAGCTGCCGCCTCAGGCGAGGCTTCCCGACCTCAGGGTGCCCTGAAGCACCCTGAACTCTGCCTTCAGAGCATTCTCCACAAACTTTAGTGACACGGAGCATCTGTTTTGTTGAACATCCGTCTTCCCGTCCTCCCTGCCAGCTTTTAGGTTCCTTAAGGAGAGGGGCCATGTCTGTCTATTCCGCGTTCAACGCCCAGCCTGCCGTTGAGCCTGCCATGTAGCGGGGTCTCAATATTTGCTGAAGGAAGGAAGAGATGAATCCACAGACGCCAGGGCTACAACTGAAACTAAGGCAGGGAGGGAGGAGAGCCGGGCACTCAGGGCACTCACCGCACCGCCAGCCCCAGCCCAGGCCTGCTATCACTAGGGCCTGGACTCAGCTACCAGGACAACTCACCAGCAGTTCCTCAAACACGCCCCTGCGGGCCTGGGCTGGGAAGGGACAGGGCAGAAGAACTGGAAATCCCACAGAAGCCCCAGGGGCCGGCTCCCAGCGCCCAGCGCCCTGCTCACCGGACATCTTTGTCGATCTGCAGCAGCACCTCGTTGTCCTTGAAGTACGTGTTCCATCGGCTGTCGGGGTTAGGGTTGAGTGGCTGTCAGGGAAAATGAGCTGCTCTGTCCTTGGCCGGCTAGAAGCCCAGGGACAGATACCAGTCTGGGGGCCTGAGCAGTGCCTCCGAACCAGCATTCCCAGCAGAGACGCAGCTGTCGCTGAGACAGCCTGTGAGCTAGCTGGGGGGCAGCACAGGCCTCGTGCAGCCTCCCAAAGCACGATCACACTCCACACCCGGCAGCCGAGCCCCGTAGTCCGCTCTGAGTACTTCCCTGCGCAGCAAGGACTCTGTCTTTCCTGTCTGTAGCTCTAGAATGCTGCATGTAACAGGTGCTCACTAAACGCTTGCCTACTGAATGAATGAATATTGTATCATTAGGTCTCTTTGAATCTAACTCATTACTACTTTGAGTTGCCAATTCCAGTCCTTGGAGGATCGGCCTAGGTCCAATCCATCTCCACTTCCCGACTGCAAAGCACCAGGGAGGAGCTCGGTATTTGTGGCTGGAACGAGGCTTCCTCCAGGCCACACAAAGGCAGTTTATCCTCCCGCCGACCCTGCTCTGACTCCCTTCAACTATAATATCACAGAACCTTCCTCGAGGAAGGGGACTGAGGAGGAAAGGAGACAATGCACGTGGAGGACCTGGCTCAGCGCCGCACACACACGCTCCTGTGATCCCAGTCATTGCTTACAGTCCCGACTGGGCCCAGAGCTGCGGAGAACAGGGAGAGACAACAGCCTTCAGGGGCTGAGGAGCTAAATGCAGAAATGAGGTACTGGGAGGGCCAGAGGGGACCAAGAGCAGCTGCACCTGGCCTCTGGCATGAGGGACCTAGTCCATTCCAAAGCCCACACCTCTCCCCACTCTGCAGCCTCGGTCCCCACTGCGGACCCCTACTCACATGGTCCTCAAAGGTCACATCCTCCCTGGATACACCCATGTTGGCCTTGGCGATGCCAGGCTGGATGATCATTTCCCTCAGGAACTGAGAATACAGCTCCCTGTAGGAGAGAAGAGGAGAGAGGGATGATCCCCAAAGGTCTCACCCAGGGAGCCCGGGGCACAGCAGCAGCAATAGGAAGTGGGCCGGGCTCACACCACCTGCTCTGTCTGATACAAAGGGCCTCCCATCACCCGCCTTTGTCAGGGTCTCACCTCTGCTTGGCCAGGATGGAGGTCCATGACGCTCTCTCCAAGGGGAGGTAGTTCAAGAGAATCTGCAGAGAGAGAAGAGCAAAGCTCTGGCGAGCCCCCCAGCCCAACCCTGGAAGTAGATGGAGGCTGAGAGGCCTCAAAGAAAATGTCTGATAAACCCCGGAGACAGCAAGATGGGCTAAATAAAACCCAGGAACACAGGCATGGGCTGGGGGCAGCCTCCCCTTTTCTCCCCACTGGCTTCCCCCACCTTCATCCTGAACCAGCCCTTTCTACTGCATTTCCTCACACAGACTCTTCCAAACGATAATAAAACTCTGTGCTCAAAGGGGTTGGAAACCAGGACACCGGGGTTCTGCTCCCACCTCAGCGAAAGGCTTTAGGCGAAGCGCAGCCTTTTTTTGTCCCAATAGGCATCACTACCACTGAGCTGTCTGGACCAGGAAGCAGAGGGCTTCGCTGGCATTACAAAGTGTTCCATCCCCAAGGGGATCCTGGAGGGGACGCCAAGAGAAACAGAAAACACAGAACTTCCCAGAAGAGCTTCCTGGGACAAGCAAGGAAAGACAGAGAACAGGAAGAAGGGGCCAGGGGTGGGGGCAGCCCATGCAGGAACCCAGGGACTCTCAGCAGAGCAGAAGCTCCAACCCAGGCACACCCACCTTCCAGCAGAGGCACCGCAGTCCGCCCTCACAGGGGATGCCTGTGGACATAGCAGGCAAAGGTCACGCCCCCGCAGAGTCCCAGAACCCCCCAGTCCTCCACCTCGGAGCCAGTCGGCAGGGAATGGAGTGGGCAAGAAGTACTTCTTCAAGGATGGTTTTCTGCCAGAAAGATCACTAGACTAGATGCTAATCCTGTGTGTACTCTCTCTCCATGGCCCATCTGGAATGTTCTTTTGAGGATAACACCTTCTCACCCTTGATATTTCTTCCTCAGAGCAGCCTTTACCAACCACCATCTCTTCCCAAACAAAGTCAGGTCCCCTGACATAAACAATAATAACTCCATTGCTTCTCCTTCACAACATCCACCACAAATGGGATCGTATAATGTAATTTATATATTTATTTAACATCTTTAACCCCTACTACTGGGTAAGCCCCAGAAAGACGAGGACCAAATTTGTCTTACAGTCCCAGTACCTAGCCCAGGGCATGGCCCACAACAGGTAGTCCATAAGTATCTGTGGAATATAAACAAAGCTATGAATGCTAAGTGTTTTGGGCTTTACGGACATTGTTTCACTTAATCCTCATTATAGCCCTAGTAAGTAGGGAAGATCAGCATTATTGTCCCCATCTTACAGATAAAGAAACTCATCTGTAAAGTTAGAGGAATCAAGGACTCACACACAGGTCTGTCTGACTCTAGAGCCCAACTCAGCAGGCTGCATCCCCTGGGGCCTGGCAGATTCTTCAGCTCAGCACAGATGCCAAAACCCCTCAAGATCTTCAGGGCCATGTTATAAAGCAGAAACTAACACACCACTGTAAAGCAATTATACTCCAATAAAGATATTTTAAAAAATAATTTAAAAAAAGATCTTCAGGGCCTAAATATCACTCCTGAACAGAAAGACAAACTTCTCCTGAAATACTGTCATGAACCTCACTAAAGCAGCTGTTGCTACTGTCTCCCCAGTACCGTGAACAGGAGCTAATACCCCCACCTCAGAATCTGCATGGGGATGAAGGAGGCAACTCAAGCATTACTTGCTGACAAAGTTACAAGGGCAGAGCAGTCACAAGAAGCTACCCAGAACACCTTAGGGTATTTTTAAAGACAAGCAAAAGCCTCTGTGTTGCGAAGTTAACAGGCCACGGAGGGCAAAGTCAAAAGCTGCTGGGGTTCAGCTCCTTAAAGTGAGTGTCTCAAGGCTGGAATCTTACCATTAACCAAAGTTCACTGTTGCCTGAGTTGGCTTTGATTCTAAGCCAGGGATAGAACCAGGAACCACTCTGTAGCTAACCAAATTCTACAAGACAGGAAGCTTGCTGAGGAATGAGGAAAGACCTGACCTCAGATCACGAAGTCTCCCCTCTGCCCTCCAGTTACTCTCAGGAAGCAATCAGCATCATTTATAGGCCCATAAGCACCCTGTCTAAGGCCTACAGGCATGCTAATTGTGGCCGCCACTGCTCCAGGAACCCCCTCCAAGCTCAGGGTAGTCACTGGTTGTTCAGCTCCACAGAAGCTGGAGATGGCCCCAAAAGGCAGGCTGGCCCCCAGAACCGGCCAGGTGTGGCCTTGGGCACCCTCCCCTCCATCT
Source organism: Delphinapterus leucas (assembly GCF_059928025.1). Classification (NCBI taxonomy): domain Eukaryota; kingdom Metazoa; phylum Chordata; class Mammalia; order Artiodactyla; family Monodontidae; genus Delphinapterus; species Delphinapterus leucas. Next base: position 117,890,341 of record NC_143134.1, on the reverse strand, counting down.
TAGTCACAACGCTGCTCTAGGAAAACCCTGAAAATGGAGAGTTGCCTCTTACCACTAAAACTGAGTTCCTGAAGCTTTTCCAAGGCAATCGTGGGCTCCTTCAGGACATCCTGGAAATCTGCAATCCTAGAAGGAGGGAGGGGGAGGCAAATGAGGCACAACCAAACCCCAAGATGACAGGCTTAGCGACCACTCCTAAAGCCCACAGCTCCCTTACACCGCCAGTCTCCAACCTGTTCCTCCCTCCCCTTCGGGACATACAGATGTGCAAAGCTCAAGCAAAACCTGGCCAAAGGCAGCTTTGGAGAACTAGAGGTCACTTTTTCCTCTAAGCCCAGAAACGTAGAGATATTCTTGTCTACAGGTTCTCATATGAGCACCATGAAATTAGACACATTCTAATATTTAGTGAGCTGGCATTTACAGGGCACTTCCTGCTGGCCAGGCCCAACACACTGCTGCTATCTGAACTCAAAAAACCCTAGGAATCAGGAGTAATTTGATCTGTCGACGAGGACCTGTGCAATCAGCATTCCAAGCTCAAATGTGTAACCATTAGAAGACCTCTGGGCCTGCCCGCAGGCAAGGACAAAAGGTTTAAAAAACAAGTCCTGTACCACGGGGCGGGGGGGGGGGGGGGGGGGGGGGAGTGGGGGGAAGGGGATGAATTGGGTGATTGGGATTGACATACATACACTAATATATAAAACAGATAACTAGTAAGAACCTGATGTATAAAAAGTAAATAAAATTAAACTAAAAAAAAAACAAGTCCTGGAGGAAAACTGAAGAGTGAGCAAAATCAGCCAACGCTGCAGGATTTGGCCTGAGGAGAGAACAAACTGGAGAATCCAGGTTTTCTAGCATTTCTAGTAAGAAAAGGACACGTGGGACGGGGAGCATCTGGATAGACTAAGGTACTGGGGCAAAGGGTTAACAAGGGAAAAAAGGACAGGAGGTGGGGGTGAGATCGGGCATCGAGGCCCTGGAAGAGGAAGACACCAGGGGAAGGGATCCAGGGTGAGGAAGCAGAAAGAGAGAAAAGGGGCGACACCGAGGGGCAGGAGAGGTGTCCACGCTCCGTGCCCCCCTCAGGCCCACAGCAAAGAGGTTGGAAAGTAGGCGCCCAAAACCTTCTGCCAGGGGCAGGGCGGGGGGTGTCTCGGTTCATGGCCGCATCCGCGCGCCCCCTCCGCAGGTCAGAAGGGGCAACCTGGCCAGGAGCGGCCTGGCTGGTCTGCCCCAATGGCCCCTTACCGGCTCTTGTGCAGACTCGACATGGTGTTGACTTCCGGATCCCCCCGCTGCCTCCGCCGCCGCCAGCGCCGCCGCCCCTCAGGGACGCGGGGCGCTGGGCAAAGGCCTCCGACCGGAAACTCAGCCTCAGGCGCGCGCGTTCTGCTCCGCCCCGCCCCGTTCACGTGCCACCCCTTCTCCGCTCTGCCGTCTGGCGGCGCGGCGGGGTGGGCGGGGCAAGAGAACGCCGGGAACACGGTCCCGCCTCCGCTCCCCCACCTACGAGGCCCGCGGACCTAGTGCGCCAAGTTTGAGGTCGCGCAGGTGACCGCGCAGTCTGTGCTCCCCAAGGCTATTCCTTGACCTTTTCTGGGCCTCAGCTTCCAACTAGGCAGTATACCTGTCACCTTGTCCTCTTCCTTACACGTTCATCACCTGCAATAAGCTATTGAGTTATCGTTTCAGGGATGTAGACCTTCCCTGCTAAACTATACAAGGCCTGCCTGCTGGTCTTTTCACTGCTGAAACCTCGACGCCTATAGCAGTGACTGCACAGAGCAGATGGTTCAATAAACATTGGATGGAAGAGCAAGACTACAGATCAGTGTTTCCTTGACTTTTGGATTTCATGAACATGAAATTTATCATGATATCAGGACAATAGAAAAGGAAAGCCAAAATTTCAGGATCCTTCCCAAGAAAAAACAGTTGGCAGCCTCTCAATGTTTTTTCTCTACACCTATATGTGCATATGTGCATAATTGTCCTTTTTTTTTTTTTGAAGGGAAATTTTATTTTATTTATTTTATGTTTGGCTGCGTTGGGTCTTCATTGCTGCGCTCAGCCAGCTGGACTGCTCTTTGTTGCAGTGCCCGGGCTTCTCCTTGCAGTGGCTTCTCCTTTCGTGGAGCACACGCTCTAGGTGCTCGGCCTCAGTAGTTGTGGAGTGCAGGCTTCAGTAGTTGTTGCTCGCGGGCTCTAGAGCGCAGGCTCAGTAGTTGTGGCGCACGGGCTTAGTTGCTCCGCGGCATGTGGGATCTTCCCAGACTGGGGATCAAACCCTTCTCCCCTGCATTGGCAGGCAGATTTTCTTTTTTTAAATAAATTCATTTATTTATTTTTGGCTGTGTTGGGTCTTTGTTGCTGCGCACGGGCTTTTTAGCTGCGGCAAGCGGGGGCTACTCTTCATTGCAGTGCTTTCTTTTGTTGCAGAGCACAGGCTCTAGGAGCGCGGGCTTCAGTAGTTGCAGCACATAGGCTCAGTAGTTGTGGCTCACGGGCTCTGGAGTACAGGCTCAGTAGTTGTGGCACACGGGCTTAGTTGCTCTGCAGCACGTGGGATTTTCCCGGACCAGGGCTCGAACCAGTGTCCCCTGCATTGGCAGGCGGATTCTCAACCACTGCACCACCAGGGAACTCCTGTCCTTATTTCTTAAATTTCTCCACAGATCGGTGAAAAGTTTGTCACTGGACTGTATAATCTCGAAAGCCCCTCCAGCTCTCAGCTGCTGCCCACCAGGATTTCACTACTCCATGGAGCAAGCACAGGGAGACCTGTTCCTTTATTCACTCATCCCAAAATTTCTGCTCCCACTATGTGCTAGGTACTGTGATAAATGTTTCATCAGAATACAAAGATTATGTTCCTTTGCATGAAATATAAGAAATGAATAAATGTTGACTTAATTGCACAACAGGACAGGAATTTTTTCCAGGTTAAAAAAAAAATACCACCAGCCCTTTGAAAGATTGATTAGAAAGACAGGGAAAAACACAAACAACGTGTTAAGAAAAAAAGACAGTTGGCTATCATTCGGAAAAAAATAAAGGTCTGTTCTTATCTGACATCTGACAGGAAAGTAAATTCTGAATGAATTAAAGCTCTGCAAGGGAAAAATCCTATGGGATTAGAAAAAAAATATATAGAAAAATGTTTAGAATCTTGGAGAAGGAAGACATAAGGCCCAGAAGCCATGAAATATAAGACAGATATATAACTACCTAAAATTTTCAGTCTCTAAATGGTAAAGGAAAAGACAAGCATCAACAGGGGAAGATATATGTACCCTTTATGATAAAGGGTTAATCTCCCTAATGTATAGAGAGTTCTTAAATCAACAAGAAAAAGACAAACACCCCAAGAAGAAGAAGAAAAAAAAAAAGCATTCAGTCATTCAAGAAATGTATTGAGTGCCTACGACGTGCCAGGTATGTCCTAGGTATTGGGAATTTAGTAGTGAATAAAAGACAAAAATCTCTGCCTTCGAAGCATTGACATTTTAGTGAGGGGAGTTAGACATTAAATAAGGTAAATAAGTAAACTAAATGGTACATCAGATGGTGATAAATTCCGACAGGGGAAAATAAAACAGGAGTGGTCAGGGGGAGGGGCTGCAATTTTACATAGGGGGTCAGGAAAACTGCTGTGAGGTGATGTCTAAGCAAACACCTGAAGGAGGTAAGACAGCAAAGCTTATAAGCAGGCACTTCAAAGAAGAAATGAGACTTCCCTGGTGGTGCAGTGGGTAAGAAGCCGCCTGCCAATGCAGGGGACACGGGTTTGAGCCCTGGTCTGGGAAGATCCCCCATGCAGCGGAGCAACTAAACCTGCGCGCCACAACTACTGAGCCTGCGCTCTAGAGCCCACGAGCCACAACTACTGAGCCTGCGTGTCACAACTACTGAAGCCTGCGTGCCTAGAGTCTGTGCTCCACAACAAGAGAAGCCACTGCAATGAGAGGCCCGCGCACCGCAACGAAGAGTAGCCCCCGCTCGTCACAACTAGAGAAAGCCCGCGTGCAGCAACGCAGACCCAATGCAGCCAAAAATAAATAAATAAATTTATTTTTTAAAAAAAGAAGAAATAAAAATGTCTCGCTAGAACCTGAAATAACAATCAATTGGACTAATACTCAGAGGAATATGAATTGAACAACCATACTGTGCCTCTTGGTCTGGGAAAAGTCGTCAGTATTTATTGCACCTACCATCACTAGGTTGTAGAGAAACAGACTTCTCTCAAACAGCTTTAAAGAGAGTTAACCTGTACAGACTTTTCACAGAGCAATTTGACAAGCACTAATAAAAATTTTTTAACTTTATATATTGAAATATTATAGGTTCTCCTCAGTGGTTTCTTTTTTATTTTTCTTCTTTTTTTTTTTTGGCTGTGCTGCGCGGCTTGCGGGATCTTAGTTCCCCAATTAAGGATTGAACTCGGGTCTTCAGCAGTGAAAGCATGGAGTCCTAACCCCTGCACCGGCAGGGAATTCCGCTGGTTCCTTTTTTTTTTTTTTTTTTTTTTTTTGGTACGTGGGCCTCTCACTGTTGTGGCCTCTCCCGTTGCGGAGCACAGACTCCGGACGCGCAGGCTCAGCAGCCATGGCGCACGGGCCCACCCGCTCCGCGGCATGTGGGACCTTCCCGGACCGGGGCACGAACCCGCATCCCCTGCATCGGCAGGCGGACTCTCAACCACTGCGCCACTAGGGAAGCCCCCTATTATTTATTTTTAATTGCTTTTCTTGATCTCATATCCAGAAATCTTGCTAAACTCAATCATTAGTTTGAGGACTTCCCTGCCGCGGAGCAACTAAGCCTGTGTGCCACTAGTGCTGAGCCTGCGCTCTAGAGCCCGCGGGCCACAATTACTGAAGCCCGGGCGCCTAGAGCCTGTGCTCTGCAATAAACAGAAGCCACTGCAATGAGAAGCCTGCGCACGGCAAATTTATAAAAAAACAAACAAAAAAAATGAATTCAGTTTATTCTGTATTTATTCTGTTGAAAATTCTGTTAAAATTTTTGCATCTATATTCACAAGGGATATTGGTCTATAGTTTTATATTCTTGTCATGTCTTTGTCTATCTTTGGTATCAGGGTAATGATGGCCTCATGAAATGAGTAGGAATGTCTTCCCTCCCCTTCAATTTTATGGAAGTTGTGTAGAACTGGTATTATTTGGTATATTTACCCCTTAAGTGTCTGGTAGAATTTATGAGAGATTTTTTTAAATTTTTTTAAAATTTATTTTATTGAAGTGTAGTTGATTTACAATGTTGTGTTAATTTCTGGTGTACACCAAAGTGATTCAGTTACACACACACACACACACATATATATATATACATTCTTTTTCATATTCTTTTTTACAGTGACAATCTTTTTTTTTTTTTTCGGTACCCGGGCCTCTCACTGTTGTGGCCTCTCCCGTTGCGGAGCACAGGCTCCGGACGCGCAGGCTCAGCGTCCATGGCTCACGGGCCCAGCCGCTCGGCGGCATGTGGGATCTTCCCGGACCGGGGCACGAACCTGTGTCCCCTGCATCGGCAGGCGGACTCTCAACCACTGTGCCATCAGGGAAGCCCTCATATTCTTTTTTTAATGTTTATTTTTTATTTAATTTTTCTTATTAGTCATCCATTTTATACACATCAGTGTATACATGTCAATCCCAATCGCCCAATTCATCACAGCACCACCTCCACCCCCCCGCCGCTTTCCCCCCTTGGCGTCCATACATTTGTTCTCTACATCTGTGTCTCAATTTCTGCTCTTCAAACCAGTTCATCTGTACCATTTTCTAGGTTCCACATATATGCGTTAATATATGATATTTGTTTTTCTTTCTGACTTACTTCACTCTGTATGACATTCTCTAGATCCATCCACATCTCTACAAATGACCCAATTTTGTTCCTTTTTATGGCTGAGTAATATTCCATTGTATATATGTACCACATCTTCTTTATCCATTCATCTGTCAATGGGCATTTAGGTTGCTTCCATGACCTGGCTATTGTAAATAGTGCTGCAGTGAACATTGGGGTGCATGTGTCTTTTTGAATTATGGTTTTCTCTGGGTATATGCCCAGTAGTGGGATTGCTGGATCATATGGTAATTCTACTTTTAGTTTTATAAGGAACCTCCATACTGTTCTCCACAGTGGCTGTATCAATTTACATGCCCACCAGCAGTGCAAGAGGGTTCCCTTTTCTCCACACCCTCTCCAGCATTTGTTGTTTGTAGATTTTCTGATGATGCCCATTCTAACTGGTTTGAGGTGATACCTCATTGTAGTTTTGATTTGCATTTCTCTAGTAATTAGTGATGTTGAGCAGCTTTTCATGTGCTTCTTGGCCATCTGTATGTCTTCTTTGGAGAAATGTCTATTTAGGTCTTCTGCCTAAATTTGTCAACCAAATTCCACCAATAAGATTGTGCAATTACTGGAATACAATGCAACCATTCTAAAGAATTAAACAGGATTATATGATCTGACATAAAAAGTGATAAAAATATGTCCCAGAACAATTTGTATAGTATGATCCTATTTATGTTGTTAAATCCATCCTGCATTATGAGTTTACATATACACGTTTATAAATGCATTTTTAACACCTTTATTGGGATATAATTCACATACCGTTTTTTTTTTCTTTTTTTTCTTTTCTTTTTTTTTTTGGTCTTCATTGCTGCATGCTGGCTTTCTCTAGTTGTGCTGAGCGGGGGCTACTCTTTGTTGTGATGCGTGGGCTTCTCATTGCAGTGGCTTCCCTTGTTGGGGAGCATGGGCTTTAGGCATGCGGGCTCAGTAGTTGTGGCTCACAGGCTCTAGAGCGCAGGCTCAGTAGTTGTGGCGCACGGGCTTAGTTGCTCCACAGAATGTGGGATCTTCCCGGACCAGGGCTCAAACCTGTGTTCCCTGCATTGGCAGGCAGATTCTTAACCACTGCGACACCAGGCAAGCCCCACATATACAATACATTTAGAGCATACATTTAAAGTGAACAATTCACTGTTTCTCAGAATATCCACAGAGCTGTACATATACAACTATCATCCATCAACCATGCGATGATCATCACCATCTAATTTTAGATCATTTTCATCACCCCAAAAAGAAACCCTGTACCCAATAGCAGTAATTCCTTTCTCCCCCACCCCCTCAGCCCTAGGCAACCACTAATCTACTTTCTGTCTCTATAGATTTGTGTATTCTGGACATAGGAATATAATCATAAATGTATCATCTTTTGTGACTGGTATCTTTCATTTACCATGTTTCCAAGTCCCATGCATATTGTAGCATATATCACTACTTCATTCCTTTTTCTCACCAAATAATATTCCATCGTATGACTATATTATTCCATATCATATTCATTCACCAGTTGAAGGACATTCGGGTTATTTCTACTTCTTGTCTATTATGAATAATGATGCTGTGACAATTTTCTCTTGGGTATATACTTAGAAGTGGAATTGCAAGGTTATAAGATAACTCTATGTTTAACTTTTTTGAAGAACTGCCAAACTGTTTTCCAAAGCTGCTGCACCATTTTAAGTTCCCATCGGCAACGTAGGAGGGTTCCCATTTCTCCACATCCTGGCCAATACTTGTTATTGTCTATCTCTTTGATTGTATCCATCCTAGGATATGAAGTTGTATCTCTTTGAGGTTTTGATTTACATTTTCCTGATGACTAATGATGTCGAGTATATTTTCGTGTGCTTCTTGGCCATTTGCGTATCTTCTTTGGAGAAATGTCTAGTCAGCTCTTTTGCCTATTTTACGTTAGGTTACTTGTCTTTTTATTATTTAGTCATAAATTCTTTATATAGTCTGGATTACTAGTTCTTTACCAGATATGTGATTTGCAAATATCTTCTCCCATTCTGTGAGTTGTGTTTTCACTTTCTTGATGGTGCCCTTTGAAGCACAAAAGTTTTTAATTTTTTTTTTTTTTTTGCGGTACGCCGGCCTCTCACTGTTGTGGCCTCTCCCGTTGCGGAGCACAGGCTCCGGACGTGCAGGCTCAGCGGCCATGGCTCACGGGCCCAGCCGCTCCGCGGCATGTGGGATCTTCCCAGACGGGGCACGAACCCGTGTCCCCTGCATTGGCAGGCGGACTCTCAACCACTGCGCCACCAGGGAAGCCCAAAAGTTTTAAATTTTGATGAAATCCAGTTTGTCTATTTTTTTCTCTTGTGCTTTTGCTTTTGGTGTCATATCTAAGAAACCATTGCCTAACCCTAAATCACAAAGACTTATGCCTTTATTTTCTCCTAAGAATTTTATAGTTTTAGCTCTTACATATGCATGCATATTTTTAAAGGACTAAGGGGATACTCACCAAACTGCTAAAGAGTGGTGCCCTCTGGGGAAGGGAATGAAATTGGGGTTGGGTTAGGGTTTGAATGGGACTTTTCATTTTTTCCACCCTATATTTCTGTAATGTTTAGATTTTTTATTTAAACATGCACATTTTGTTTTGAGAATTCAAAATCAAAAGGCTTTTTAAAGGATTCAAAATTGCACAAACATGCTTACACATAGTTAAAGACTAAAAGATACTGTGCAGAACGAAAACATCCACAAAAGTAGTTGTTAGGAGGGTCGTGTCAAGAAAGGGTTCGTCAAGAAAACAGCATCTAAACTGAGACCAGAAGGACGAGGATATAGATGGGAGCAAGAAAAGTGTTTAGTGGGGAAGAAATTATTTGAGCCTATGGAAGAGAAGAGGATCATTAAAAGAACCAAAATTGCTTTAAACTGTCTGAATTGGAGAATGAAAGCGTGGGGGGGCAAATAAGGGAAGAGGGTGGGGAGAGAGACGGGGGACAGATCATCCTTGTCTACCTTAAGGGTTATAAGCAGCGGGGTGCTCTGATCAGATTTATTGGTTTTGGAAAATTCACCGTCGAACTGTGGAGAGAATGAGGGGAGGGAGCCGGGAGTTCTGTTAGGAGGCTGTTGCAGAAATCCAGAGGAGAAATGATGGTGGACAGAGTCGGGCACTACTGGCGGAGGAGGGGAGGGGCTGGTTTGAGAGATCCTTAGGACTTGGCGACTGGAAGACGAGCTAAGGGAAACGCAGGGGCCAAGGCCGACTCCCCATTTCCCAGGTGACAGCCGAGTTGCCTGGAGGGCGCATTAACTAGCTGGAGAAGTAGCAGCGCGTTTCGGGGGGAAGATGGTGACCGCTTTTGGACGCGTGGGTGCGAGCTACCTGCGGATAAGCCAGGGATAGATGTTCAATAGGGCGCTGGATGTAGGGGCTGGCGCTGGAGGCATGTCCGTGCTGACGAGGAAGGTGGAGTCAGTCCGCCCTTAATCATTCCCTGGACTCCGGGAAACCGCAAGGCAGAGCGGGCCCGGAAGCCGGTGTCACCGAGCGGGTCCTCCCCAGCTCCCCCAGCCCAGCGAGAGCCCGTGAGAAGCGCGCTGAGCACTGGGGCGGGGACCAACCGCTCCCTCCTCCACCCGCAGACCCAGCCGGTGTCCGGGGGAAAAGCCGTCGCGGGGCTCCGGAACCTTCGGCCGCCGCCGCCCTCGTTCGCCGCGGGACCCGTCGGGGGAACCCGTTAGCTGTTGCTAAGGGGCGGCCCCGGAAGTGACGCGCCCCGGGTTTGTTGACAGCGGAGGCGGCGGCAGCTGCAGGCTGCGAGCCGTAGGAGCCGGATCGGGGGAGGGGCCGGGCCCCGGAGCCAGCACCCGGCGTCCCTCAGCCCCGCCCGCCGCCCTAAGGGCAAGGTAATGGCCTCGGAGTCCCCCCGGCGCGACCCCCATCCCGCCCCCGGCTCCTGTCCCTGGGATCCCAAGCTCCACCCCTCCGACCCTCGTCTTCCGCAGACCCCGGCCCTAGCCTGACTAGATCCCATGCCTCCCCAGCATCTCCCGGGCCGCATCCTCCGCTCCTCCTCGCCGAGGAAGCATCCCGTCCGCTCCCGGGGCCAAGGGACATCTCTGCGTCCTCCCCCCTTCCCTTCTTGCCTCCGGTGCCTCACCATCGCCGCTGCAACCATTTGCAAAGGTCCATCTCGGCCAGTGGTGGGAGGACTCCGTTCTCTACCTCTGCTGCCAGGTCTGAGAAACATGCCTTTAAAAGTGAGCACCCTTCCTCCAGAAAGAAAATGACGCCTTGTCTCATGCCCCTACAAAATGGGGGATAGATGCAGGGCTGAAAGAGGCAGCCTCTGCCCCTCCTACCTGTTGGATGAGCTTAAGTTTCCCCAAAGCAGTGCTTGAAAGCTCAGGGATGACAAGGCGCGGGGAAATCCAACAGGGTGGCAAAGGGATGGGGTGGTAGCAAATCTAAGGGCCAAGGGAGCCTGATAGGTGAGTTGAAAGTGAAACTGACTGCTGGCTGCTATAGCTCTGTGGGTGGAACTTGACTTGGCTGCTTTTTGGCCCAAGGAGTCCAAGACTTCCAGTCTTTGTGCCTGTCAGCACATTTGATTTTTAAATCAGAGGGGGAATGCCTGATGCCTCCATGGAAAAATCACCCCATATGATCTTTCCCACAGAATGTTTCTCTTCAGGGTTCAAACTGGTTAGAATGAGCATTGAGGACAGCTTTGAAAAGGGTCACAGGAGAGTGTACTTAGGGCAGGAGGTGGTTGCCAGTGGTGAGGGGGTCTCTCTGTTTCAGTTCACTAGTTCATTCAGCAAATCAGAAATATATGTAAGGTGGAGAAAAATATATGTAGGGTGGAGAAAAATAGAGCAGGAAGGGCCACGGTAAGGGCCAGAGAGTGGGGTTGCCCTTTTTATAGAGGGTGGTCAGAGAAGGGCTCTAATAAGGTGATATCTGAGCAAAGACCTGAAGGGAGGGAGGGAGCAAGCCATGCAGCAAGCGCAAAGGTCCTGAGGTAGTATATCTGATGATTTTAAAAACCAGCAGGAGGACAATAGGGCTGGAGCAGAGTGAAGGAGAGGAAGAGTGGTTGACAAGGAAATCAGAGAAGACTAGGGGCCAGATATTGGTGGGGAGGATATCAGGGGCTGTTCATGTGATGCAGGGTCACAGGGTGTCTAATGGGGCACCGTTTCAGAACTGTATTAATCTGAAGTGTCTGGTGTTCAGAGAAAACATGTTCTAGATGACAAATGGACATTGTGCTCTGGCCTGGCATTGTAAGTACCCTTTCTCCACCTTTATAATGGCCACTGATGGAATAAATTTTAAAAGGGCAGCCACAGAACACTGTAGTTAAATCTGGTCATGCCACTTACTTTTTGGTTGTGAGAACGTGGGCAAGTCAAGCAGCCAAGTCAAGTTCCACCCACAGAGCTATAGTAGCCAGCAGTCAGTTTCACTTTCAACTCACCTTTTCCCACCTCAACGTCCGCATCTGTAAAATAGGGTTGTTGGGCTAAATGAGAGGTCATGCACTGAAGCGCTTAGTGCATTATTTAGCGCATATTAAATCCTCAGGACATTGCAGGTATGCCGATGGCAATGACAATGGTGAGGAGATATTTGCATGTGTCTACCTCAAAGCCTTTCTTTTTAGCACCAGCTGATATGTCACCAGCTGTTGGCTGCCTCCCTGAACTAGTAGAATTTTGGAGAACAGTGGGGGAGACAAAGTGGAAACTTGCTGTCACCCCTCAGTGGGAACAGTGGTTGCACATCACTGTCATGGTGGCTTGGTCCTGTCTTTTTTCACACCAGTGGAAGGTTATGGGGCCTTTTTTTTTTTTAAAAGAGCAAGCAAATCCCTATTCTGCCATATAATATAGGCTAAATGGTGGTGTTGAAATAAATATGACATGGAGATGGGCTGGATAGGGCAGTATATGTTGGCTCTACTTGTGTGGTTGGGTTGCGTGTGGCGGATTTGCTGGAGACTGTTGATCCTAGATGTGCCCAGCAGAGGCTGAGACTTTGCAGCATGCCTTATAGGGAGTGGAACAATGGTTGCTCTCTCTCCTCAACCCCCAAGCCTGGACTGTGTCATCAGGCCTGGGTCATAAGCTGAGCAGGGCAGCTGGGCCAGTGGATTTGAAAATGAAAAGTCAGAGCATACCAATGCCAAGAGCCAGGGTGCTGGAGCCGGTTGTTGTGGGTAAAAGCGCGGACTAGTCATCTGGGGAGCTGGGTTCAAGCCCGGCTCTGCTATGGTTCACTGTGTGAACTTGGGCAAGTCCTATCCCCTGTCTGTGCCTCAGTTTTCCTATCTCTACACTAACTGAAGGCTACTGGGAGGATGAAAGAACTCGGTGCATCCTAAAGCTCTCTACAAAGGTTAAAAACAGTTCTTGTTATGATTAGCACCACCAGGATTCTGCGACTTATTTTGGGGCAGAAGGCTTCAGTACCTCAGCTGTTCTTGACCCCCGAAATGCGAGTTCAGAGACCCCTGTTGGATCATTTACTTTGAGACAAACATCCTATATCTGGTTCAATCCCTGAAGCTGATTTTCCAGCTTCAGAAATGAGCAGAAGGATCTCTCCAAGCATTATTCTTAGGAAATCACTCCATAATTATTCATTACCACCTTCTTGCCATTATTTCATGGCATCTGCTCAGCAGCCCCATGTGGTAGGTTTGCAACCCATTGACAGATAAGGACCCTGATGAATATTGAGGCTGGTAAATATTGCCTGGGGACCTCATGGAGCTGAGGCTCCTTCACCCGCAACCAACCAGTCATGCACTCACTGTGTCATGGAGACCCCATGGGTCACACTAGGTCTCGTCCTCAGGAAGCTTCTAGTCCTGTGGTCAAAAAATGATATATGCCTGTAGAATAGTTACCAGTGATGCCCGATCATCTATGCTCAGGGCCCAGGACCCTCCAGGTTGTAAGCAGGCAAAGGCTCATGCCGCAGAAGGGAGACCTGAGGCTTGGAGAAACAGTTCCTGCTCATAGCATAATGGTGGAGAGAGCCAGGCACTTACTGGGGGACTTGGGCACATCAATGCACATATTTGAACCATAGTTTCTTCATCTGGAAAACAAAATAGTATGTCCTTATAGGTTATTTGTGACTTCAATGAAAACATGCATGGAAAGCTCAGAATTCTGGGTCTCAAACTAATGAATACATGTTTACATACTGATAGGTACATATAGACCCTTGTACATGTACATAGTCTGTGGCCGGTCACGTCACCACTGAGCCTCAGCTGCCTCATCTGTAAGTTGTCGATTATAATTCCTGCCTCGTGTAGTTGTTGGGAGAATTAAGTGAGTTAATGCATGTGGAGTACTTAGCAGAGTCCTTGGAATACGGTGCTCAGTATGGCTGTGATCACTGTTTGACTGCCAGCCTGGAACCCAGGTATCCCCAAGGCCCTCTGCCTCCAAGTGGCACCAGTGAGGGGTGATGCGCATTCCCCCTCATATCTTCCTAATGTAACCCACCCTGCAGATTAGTCTATGCAGGTCAGTGACCCCCCCGGGATGCCCTCAGATCCTCAACTGCACCCCTCCCCCAGGGGGCCCCTGGCACTTGCCTTGGCTCCCTTCACATCAGCCTCCCACCCCCAGTATCTGGCCTGTGATCCACTCCCTCCTGGAAAGCTTCCAGCCTCTGTAAATAGGATATTTGTTTGGGTTTTCCCCCCAGCTCCTGGGTTAATATTTCACAGGGTGGGTGCCGCTCCAAGGCTCAGAGCTTCTGGCTCCCTCAGCCAACAGAGAGGCTGGGGGTCAGGACACTGGTGGGGTCCCGTGCTCCCTCCTCTGGACCTCACATTCTCTTCCCCCTACACTGGATGGACAGAAGACTGGATGGTTTGGTGAGAAGCATGGCTTTGCTTTAGGTTTGGATTGTGTCCCACTCTTGTTACTTGTGTGATTTTATTTATTTATTTATTTTTGGCTGTGTTGGGTCTTCACTGCTGAGCGTGGGCTTTCTCTAGTTGCGGCGAGTAAGGGCTACTTTTCGTTGCGGTGTGTAGGCTTCTCATTGCGGTGGCTTCTTTTGTTGCGGAGCACGGGCTCTAGGCACGCGGGCTTCAGTAGTTGTGGCACGCGGGCTCAGTAGTTGTGGCTCGTGGGCTCTAGAGCACAGGCTCAGCAGTTGTGGCGCACGGGCTTAGTTGCTCCGCAGCACGTGGGATCTTCCCAGACCAGGGCTCGAACCCGTGTCTCCTGCATTGGCAGGTGGATTCTTAACCACTGCACCACCAGGGAAGTCCCTAGTTGTGTGATTTTAGACAAGCCTCAGTGTCTTCGTCAGAAAACGGGGTAACAATCTCTACCTCACGGTTTTTTAGTGTGATAACTCAGGCAAGAACAAACCTTTATTCTGTTACATGCCAGGCACAGGCCGGGCCCTGAGGATCCAGGAGTGTGGAAGCGGAAAGTGTTCTTGTCCTCCTGGAGCTTGTGGGCTGGGGGAGGGGTCGTTAGACAGATTGTTATATAAATGATGAATTAGCCGCAAGCACAGGATCCTAGGCAATGTCGTCTGTTGGTTAAGTTAGAGACTATATGAAATAAACCCCTTAAGGAGCTCAGACTGGAAGCAACCAGCTTGGAGGTGGCCGCTGCTATTCGCTCTCCACTGCTCCCCACCCCCCAGGATGTCATAGCTCATGGTGGATCCAGGCAAGAGACGGGATGGAGAAAGACACAGGGTTCTTCTTAATGTGTGCTCTTCTGTCATAATCAGAGTTCCCTCCATCTCCCGTTGCCAGAATCCCAGATGGCTGGTGCCTGCCACAAGATTGAGAAACCCTAGGGGCTGGGCATGGGGTGGGTAGAGATGGCCACCTCTGGCTGGTGCCAGGCTGTAGCTGGAAGGGGCCCAAGTGGCAGGGTGCTCCGGCCCCCAGGCCTCCAGCCTTGGTGCCAAGACAGATGGCTCCTTCCTCCTCCAGCTCACGCCAGCCCCCTGCAGCGGGGTCAGCACTGCAAAAAGGTGGTTAGCAGATCTGTGCCATCTGCCCGGGTTATCTTTTGGAGGCTTTTGGTGATCTTGGCGGCTGACAAGGTGGTGTTTCTTCCACCTGGGGAGCAGGGTTAGGGCAGAATGGCTACCTGGGTGACTGAGCTCATCCTGCAGAAAGGGCAAAGCCCCTGGCGGCTCTCTCATCCAGAGTGGTGAGGGTTCCACTGTGGCCACTGGGTGCCCAGCACTGTCCTGGGCATGGTGGGCAGGGGGAATCTGAGAGCGTGCCTTGCCTCCCAGGTTCCCTGCATGTGCTGCAACCCTACAACGTGTCAGGCCCACGTGGGGTGTGCAGCCCCTCGTTCAGCCAGTAGTCGTGGTATTGGGCCCATGGTGCCAGTGTCGCACACCCTCTGCCCTTTCAGCCTGTGAGCATCTTATCCTTCTTCCTGGAACGCCTTTCCCTTCTCTCCCTGCCACCGCCACCGGAGTGAACTATGACTCATCTTTTGGGTCGCTGCTGAGATGTCACTTCCAAGGACGCCTGCCCTGACTCCCCAGTCCAGGGCAGGTCCCCTGGCACGGGCACCCAGGGTCCCAGGTCCCACCCTCTCCTTCAGAGCACTGGGCCCAGTTCCGTGGCATGGGTTTGTGTGCTTCTTAGGTGGAGATCTGTCTCGCTCCAGAGCCAGCGTGCTCCACGAGGACAAAGACCTTGTCTGGTTTCGCTCACCCTTGGACCTACAGTGCTCAATAGACAGTAACCCTGGGCTAAGTACAGGGATGATGTCAGAGGAGACAGCCCGGTTCCTGCCCTCGTGCAGCTGGCCGTCTGGCAGGGAAGCTGGATAATTAAAACATCATCAGTCCTAAATGTTAGTTGTTATGGTAGGGCCTATGGGGGCACACAGCAAGAGCACCCTGGAGGGTCAGGGAAGGCTTCCTGGAGGAAGTGACACTAAGGCCTGAGTGTGCATAGACATGAGCTGAGTCAAGAGGAGAATTCAAAGGGATTGTGGGCTGGAGTGGTTGGGAGATGCTTCCTGGAAGAGGGACATGAATGTGTTTGGGGGTTTAGGAGCAGTATTTAGAACAGAAAGTGGATGACCAAAGGTCCGAAGGTGACCTTGTGCCTCTGGCCTATTGCCAGTAAAACGAAGGAGGCCAGTTCAGCGGGAGTAGGGGGTCGGGGGGTGGCGAGTAGGCCGCAGAGCTGGTCCCACTTCTGGAAGCCCTGAGTGACTGCTTGAAGAGATTGGACTTGGCAGTTTCCAGCAGGGCATGTCTCCCTGCCAGCGGTGCTCCTTCTGGGTCAAGATCTGAAAGTGAGTGCAGGCAAAGGAAGGCCATGCCCAGGGTCCAGGCAGCCTGTTTCTTGTGCTTTTCCTCGAGGGTGTCATGGCACCACTGGGGCAGCTGGCACAGTAGGCCTTGTGGCAGGAGACCCAGGCCTGAGAAGCAAGGGCCTGGAGCTGGGCAGGAACAGACCTTGCTCTAGGGCCCAGGGCAGGTGAGGCAGGAGAAAGAGATGTTGATGATGAAAGCTGCCTTTTAGTGAGCAGTTACTATGTGCCAGGCACCACGCTAAGCCCCTTCTGTATTGTTCCATGTCCATCTGCACACAGTGTTCTCTATTTTAGAGAAGAAACTGAGGCACAGAGGTGAAGACAGTTGCCCAAGTTCACCGGCTCTTATGCAGCAGGGCTGAGAATTGGAGCTGGGTTGGCCTGGCTCCAGAGCTCTTAGAGCACGGTCACCAGTGAGTGGTGCTGCCAGAATTGAGAACTGGCCATTGCAAAGGGCACAGCGTTCTGTGGCCGCCCACTCGGTTTCCTGAGCATCCTGGAAGGCTCACATGTGGACTAGGAGGCTCCAAGAAGCCAGGGGCAAACTGAGCTCCTGCATAACCCTCCACGAGATGAGGTTCACATGCCAGTTTGGACAGAGTAGCCGCTCTCTCTGAGCTTGAGTTTCCTCATCTGTAAGGTGGGCTCATAACCACCATTTGTTGTGCACTGAGTCATCTCAAGCTTGAGATGAGGCATTTTCCCAACAGCCCTGTGAAGTGGGGATTGTTGTCCCCACTTTCCAGGCGAGGAAACTGAGGTCCAGAGAGGTTAAGTAATAGACCCATGAATTGTGGAACTGGATTGAAACATACATCTGTCTAACCTAGAGCCTTCACTTAAAAGGAAAAAAAGCAATAGCTATTGAAGGATAATATAGATAAGGAAAGGACCACAAAGCATGAGCAGACAGTTTGATGAATTTCCACAGGTGTACACACCTGTCCCAGCCCTCCCAGAGGCCCCCCTGCCACTTTCTAATTACTGCCTCCCTGCAAAGGTAATCGCCACCCTTACTTCTAACACCATAGATTCATTTTGCCTATTTTTTCCCCTTTCTGATGTAAACTCTCATAGGAAAAAGGTTTGGGACTAATTCCTGACTGTCCTCAGGTCTATAAATGGTGGATTGTTTTCTATCCTGTTCACTCAACTTGGATGTGAAGGTTCAGTTTTCATTCTCTCCTAGCCACTTATTGTAGCTGAGGGTGCATAGTCAGTTAGATCGTTACTTCGCTGAACCCCGAATTCCTTTTAAACGTGGACCTCTTTGGTGTCCAGGCCATTTCCTTAACTTTTTGTTGAATCGCAGTATACATTTTTTAAAGTACACACGTCATAATGTACATCTCCCTGAATATTCACGAAGTGCACATGCCTGTATGCCCAGCACTCAGATAAGGGACTAGAAGCTTCTTAGCTCCGAACCAAACCCCCAAAGTAACCACAGTCCTGACTTCTGCCACACAGATTAGATTTTCCTGTTTTTTTTTATTTTGTTTGTTTGTTTTGCCATGCCACCCGGCATACAGGATCTTAGTTCCTTAACCAGGGATCGAACCCATGCCCCCTGCAGTGGAAGCGTGCAGTCCTAACTACTGGACCACTGGGAAGTCCCAGATTTTCCTGTTTTTTAACTTAAGGGAGTAAAACATAAATGGATTCATTCAGTATATGAGTACACACTCTTTTGCGTTTGGCTCCTTTCACTAAACATTGTGAGGTCCATCCAAGCTGTTGTGAGGTGGTACATTCTCATTGCTGTGTATTGTTTCACTGGTGAGTGGACCCTAATATTCATTCTCATGTCAGTGGACATTTAGGTTCTGTTCTATCAGGAATCGTGCTGCTGTGGACATTTTGTCTGTGTCTTTTTGTGAACATTTATATGCATTGCTGATGGGTGTATATCTGGTAGTGGAGCTGCTGAACACTGACCATATGTGTTTGTTCAGCTTTAGTAGATAGTGTCACACAGTATTCCAGTTACACTGCCAGTTCACACCAATTCATACTCCCACCAGCAGTGTGGGTAACTTCCCCTCGTTCCATAGCTTCACTATAACACAAGCTGGGTGTTGCCTGTATTACTATTGTTTCCAATGGAACCTTTTTGGTGGGTGCAAAATGGTATCTCATTATGGTTTTCCTTTCCTTTACGTTTATTGCGCATTTCTTTATCCTTTATGAAATGCCTGTTCAAGTCCTTTGCCTATTTTTTAACTGGATGCTATGTCCTGATCTGTAGAAGTTGTTTATATATTCTGAATACAAGCCTTTTGTTGGATATATTATTGGAAACGTCTTCTAGTTTGTGGCTTGCCTTTTCTCTTTCTTTTTTTTTTCCTATTTTTATAAATTTATTTATTTATTTATGTTTGGCTGCGTTGGGTCTTCGTTGCCCAGTTGCGGCAAGCGAGGGCTACTCTTCATTGCGGCGTGAGGGCTTCTCATTGCAGTGGCTTCTCTTGTTGTGGAGCATGGGCTCTAGGTGCATGGGCTTCAGTAGTTGTGGCATGTGGGCTCAGTAGTTGTGACTCACAGGCTTAGTTGCTCCACGGCATGTGGGATCTTCCCAGACCAGGGCTCGAACCCATGTCCCTTGGACTGGCAGGCGGTTTCTTAACCACTGCGCCACCAGGGAGGTCCCTTGCCTTTTCTCTTTCTTAATGGTACCTTTTGATGAAAAGAATATTAAATTTTGAGGCAGTCCAATTTATCAGTTTCTCTCTGTTTTTTTTGTGACCTATTTAAGAAATTATTGACTACTCGAAAATCATAAAGATATACTCCTATGTTTTCTTCTAGAAACCTATTGTTTTACCTTTCACGTATAGGTCTGTGGTCCATGTCAAATTAATTTTTGTGTGTATATGAATGAACATTCTTCACTTCAGTGCATATCAGTTTATCATTTTTCCCTTATGAGTCCTACTTAAGAAATCTTTACCTATCTCAAGGTCATGAAGGTAGTAGGAGACTTCACTTTTTTTTTATTGAGGTATAGTTCATGTACAATATTATATGTTACAGGTGTACAACATACTGATTCACAGTTTTAAAGGTTACACTTCATTTATAGTTACTATAAAATATTGGCTATATTCCCTATGTTGTACAATATATTCTTATAAACTATTTTATACATGATAGTTTGTACCTCTTACTCCCCTCCCCCTGTCTTGCCCCTCCCCCTTCCCTCTCCCCACTGGTAACCACTAGTTTGTTCTCTATTTCTGTGAGTCTGTTTCCTTTTTGTTATTTTCATTAGTTTGTTCTATTTTTTAGATTCCACATGTAAGTGATATCATACAGTATTTGTGTTTCTCTGTCTGATGAGAGCTTACTTTTTTTTTTTAAATTAATTTATTTGGCTGTGCTGGGTCTGATTTGCAGCACACAGGGTCTTCGTTGCTTCACGCGGGATCTTTAGTTGCAGCATGTGGGATCTAGTTCCCTGACCAGGAATCAAACCCGGGCCCCCAACACTGGGAGCACGGAGTCTTAACCACTGGACCACCAGGGAAGTCCCAAGACCTTACTTTTTTTTTTTTTTAATAAATAAATAAATTTATTTATTTATTTTTGGCTGTGTTGGGTCTTCGTTGCTGTGTACAAGCTTTCTTTAGTTGTGGTGAGTGGGGGCTACTCTTCGTTGCAGTGCGCCGGCTTCTCATTGTCGTGGCTTTTCGTTGTGGAGCAGGGGCTCTAGGCGCGCAGGCTTCAGTAGTTGTGGCTTGCGGGCTCTAGAGCTCAGGCTCAGTAGTTGTAGCGCACGGGCTTAGTTGCTCCGCAGCATGTGGGATCTTCCCAGGCCAGGGCTTGAACCCATGTCCCTTGCATTGGCAGGCAGATTCTTAACCACTGCGCCACCAGGGAAGCCCAAGACCTTACTTTTTTAATAACAGTTTTGTTGAGCTGTAATCCCTATGCCATACAGTTCACCTATTTAAAGCAGACAGTTCAGTGGGTTTCGGGGATATTCACAGAGTTGTGCGACCATCACCACAGTCAATTTTAGAACATTTTCTTCCCCCCAAAAAGAAACCCACAGCCATTAGCAGTCACTCCCCATCCCCGCCCCGCCCACCAACCTCTTAGCCCCAGGCAACCACTAATCTACTTCTGTCTCTGTAGGTTTGCCTGTTCTGGCTAAACATTTCATACAAATGGAATCATAAAATACGTGGCCTTTTGTGACTGGTTTCTTTCACTTAGCATAACGTTTTTCTTTTTTTTGCGGTACGCGGGCCTCTCACTGTTGTGGCCTGTCCCGTTGTGGAGCACTGGCTCTGGACGCGCAGGCTCAGTGGCCATGGCTCACGGGCCCAGCCGCTCCGCGGCATGTGGGATTTTCCCGGACCGGGGCACGAACCCTGGTCCCCTGCATCGGCAGGCGGACTCTCAACCACTGCACCACCAGGGAAGCCCTAGCATAATGTTTTTAAGGTGCAGTGTTGTAGCGTGTGTCAGTACTTCATTCCTGTTATTGCTAAATAAGGTTCCATTACATGGCTATACCATGTTTTTGTCTATCCGTTTATCAGTTGATGGGCATTTGAATTGTTTCCATTTGACTATTATGGATAATACCACTATGTACAACTTTTATGTGGAAGTATATTTTCATTGCTCTCGTGAGGAGCCTTCATTCTTAATCATATACAATGAGATTCACTGATGACGTGTCTTTAAAGCCCTGGCACATACTAAGCATTCAAACAGTGACAGCTATATACAGGTAATATATATATACACACACACACACACACACACACACACTCACACACACAGAGCAACGGACACCACAATTTAGCTGTTAACCAAAGACCCTGTAGGGAGTTCCCTGACGGTCCAGTGGTTAGGACTCGGTGCTTTCACTGCCGTGGCCCGGGTTCAATCCCTGGTCAGGGAGCTAATACCCCACAAGCCGTGTGCTGTGGCCAAAAAATATCCCCTGTAATCCCCACCCAAGCACTGGGTCCCCAACACACACATCTGCCCACAGACATTGGGAGGTCATAGAAATGCTCAGACAACGCCCCCTGTTCTTTGCAGGTCAAATCCACGTAGGTGGTAGCACAGCAGGGCAGGGAAGGGAGGAATCAGGAGTCCCGGGCCCTGACCCTGCTAAGCTGCTAGCTTGTATGTGCCATCCAGGGGCCTCAGTTTTTCTACTAGAGAGTGGACATAGGGCAGCTGGTCGTTCTGGCCCTTATGCATGGCTCACTTAGCTTCTTTCCCGTTCCCCAGGCCGTGGCTCAGCTAATGATCCTGTGAGTGTCAGGGAGTCACCATTGCCCCTGGGGGCCCCTGTCCCAGAGTGGCCTACCTGTCTGCTCCCAGCATGGCGTCAGACACCCCTGAGTCCCTGATGGCCCTCTGCACTGACTTCTGCCTGCGCAACCTGGATGGCACCTTGGGCTACCTGCTGGACAAGGAGACTCTGCGGCTCCATCCAGACATCTTCCTGCCCAGCGAGATCTGTGACCGGCTCGTCAACGAGTGAGCAGGCGTGGGGCTGGGGCAGGGGCCTGAGCCTCAGCATGAGTGTGTGCGGAGAGATTGGGAGCATTGTGTGTGCCCCCCCGTGGGGATATGCACACACGTGGGTATCCGTGGGTGCAAGAGAACACTGGCCCCTCCATAACTGTAAAGTTGTAATTGCGCATGTTGGTATGTGTGTGGAGGGGGGCGCACGTGAAGGAATGTGTTTGCACACACGTGGGCTTCTGCAGCACAGGGTAGGTTTGAGTGTAAAACTGCAGGTATGCATTACACCTATGAGAGGGTGTAGAAACCTCTCCTATAATATAAATGAAGGAGTTATATGCTGTCCTGTGTGTGTATTTGTGTACGCACACGCGTGTGCGTACACACACGATACACCTGTGCTTGTGAACACGTGTCTGTGTGTGAACCTGAATACATACATATTTATGCACCAGTGCCAGAATAATGGACCCCTGAGCAGGGATCAGATCATTCAGAAAATCTCTGTGTGGCTTCTCCAAGGGACTCCCCACTAATAGAGGCTCCTAGAAGGATGATATACAGGCCTGACTGCTGGAGGTTCGGTCCAGATGCCCAGAGGGAAATTGTTAGACCAGACAGTTGCATATAAAAGTGGGAACCTGTGTGTGACCTGAGAGCCCAACTTGTAAAAACATTCTGAGCATCTAATGTGGGTCAGGCACTATATTGGACACTGCGGAGCAGAGTTGTGTCCATTTTACAGATGAAGGAACTGAGGTCTGGGGAATTGCAGTTACTCGTGTGAAGTTGCCCAGGTAGTGAACAGCCAAGCCAGGGTGGTGTATGACTCCACAGCCTTTTCCACCAGACCAGCACCTGCTGGTATCTCGACAGAGTTTTGCTGAGCGCTTGCTCTGGACCCAGCTGGGAACTCCAAGCCCCTCGGCTCAGTCTTCCTGTTGGACAGGGTTCTGGGAAGGGCTGATCAAAGTCAGAAGCTGGCTTAAAGAAGATGGGGAGTGTGGACGTGTATGTTTGTTATAGAAGCGTCTACAGTTTGGCGGGGAAGAGCTTGGGATTTGCCATTGATAGAGGCCCCTTTATCACCAGCTGGTCTACCTTTGGACTCCTGGTTGCTGGGGCCACCCTTAGTCTCATCTGTAGGGTAGTCAGGATCCAACCAGGTGCTGTGAGGAAGAGGAGGGGAGGAGATGGAGGTTGCTGCCGGGGTGGCCAGGGAAGGCTTCAGAGGAAGGGGAGGGCTTGTGCTGGACCTTGAAGGGAGCATGCGGGTCCCTCCCCTGAGCCAGGCTTCCTTCCCTCCCAGGTATGTGGAGCTGGTCAATGCCGCCTGCAACTTTGAGCCGCATGAGAGCTTCTTCAGCCTCTTCTCGGACCCCCGCAGCACCCGCCTCACCCGAATCCACCTCCGCGAGGACCTGGTGCAGGACCAGGACCTGGAAGCCATTCGCAAGCAGGTGAGACCTGGTCACCAGGCACCGGGGATGGCCAGGGGAGGCCACCCTGAGACGGTCAGGCAGAGTTGGGGCAGGACCGGTCACCTCCAGCCCAGGAATCCTGAGGCGCCTCCAGGGCTCTCCCCCTCGTGCAAACCCCTCCCCAAGCCCCACGTGTGGCTCAGGGCCAGGCCTAGGCTGGGGTGTGGGTGCAGAGGTGATAATGGGGCTGTGCCCGCTGCCAGGACCTGGTGGAGCTGTACCTGACCAACTGCGAGAAGCTGTCCGCCAAGAGCCTGCAGACGCTGAGGAGCTTCAGCCACACCCTGGTGTCCCTGAGCCTGTTCGGCTGCGCGAACATCTTCTACGAGGAGGAGAACCCGGGGGGCTGTGAAGACGAGTGCCTCGTCAACCCCACCTGTCAGGTGCTGGTCAAGGACTTCACCTTCGAGGGCTTTAGCCGCCTGCGCTTCCTCAACCTGGGCCGCATGATCGATGGGGTCCCCGTGGAGTCCCTGCTGCGGCCGCTCAACTCGCTGGCCGCCTTGGACCTCTCGGGCATCCAGACGAGCGACGCGGCCTTCCTAACCCAGTGGAAAGACAGCCTGGTGTCCCTCGTGCTCTACAACATGGACCTGTCTGACGACCACATCCGTGTTATTGTCCAGTTGCACAAGCTGCGGTGAGCTGCGAGCCCAGAGCTCGCGGGGTGGGGGTGGGGAGGTGCGGATTGTCAGTCCCAGAAGACTCCTGAGCCCCCGGCCAGGCAGAAGGTGGGGATAGAAGAGACAGTCCTATTCCTTAAACCCACTGTTTTGGTCTGACCAGAGCTGTTAAGGGCACCTGGGTCCCAGCACGTTTTTTCCCAGAACGCCCTGGAGTGGTTGTAATAGGGATGGGCCCTCCCCTGCCATGGACTGAAACAGCAGGGGTCTATGAGGCAGCCCCAGTCTGTGTCCAGCTCCTGACCTGTGCCCCCAACTCCAATCTCCAGACACCTGGACATCTCCCGAGACCGCCTCTCCAGCTACTACAAGTTCAAGCTGACTCGCAAGGTGCTGAGCCTCTTTGTGCAGAAGCTGGGGAACCTGATGTCCCTGGACATCTCTGGCCACATGATCCTGGAGAACTGCAGCATCTCTAAGATGGACGAGGATGCAGGACAGACCAGGTGGGGACCCACCTGCCATGTTTGCTAACAGGGTATCATTCAACAGGCATTGACCAAGTGCCCCTCTGTCAAGTGCTGTCCTGGATGCTGGACAGAAAGAAACAAATCAGACCCTCCCGAGTCTGTGTGAGCTAGTGGGGACAGACGGGTCATTATTAGGGCTGCACAGGGCTCTGGGGTTGCCCTGAGGGTCAGGAAGGAGGGAGGAGGAGGAATGGCACCCAGGCTGTGCAGAAAGCTCATTCTGAGTTTGCCAGAGGAAGGGTGTCCTAGCAGAGGAGACAGCACGTGCAAAGGCTGGAGGTACTGCACGGGGAGTGACTGGGAGATTACGGCGCTCAGACGGGCCGGAGCTGGTGTGGTGGTATTAAGGTAAGGCCAGCATACCCGCCACTCGTTAGGTGATGCGGCAGACAGGCTGGCCCCCAGGTTCGTTGTTTGGAGGAGAGAGCTGATTCAAACCCATCCAGCTGTCACTGGCCGTAAACCCTCTCCCCCACCGGAATGGAGTGGGGTTTGGTTGATGGGCATGTCCCTTCATGACTGTTGGGGGAACCTAAAGGTGACACATCCTCACTAGAATGGCAGATAGGATTCTCCAAAGATGGCTGCAACAGTATCTCCTATCCCACATGTTCTCTACAGTGTGACCTTGTCACCCTCCCATCAAGAGGTGGGGTCTATGTCCGTCCCCTGCCTTTAAAAAAAAGGGACTTCTCTGCTTCCCTGGTGGCACAGTGGATAAGAATCCTCCTGCCAATGCAGGGGACACGGGTTTGAGCCCTGGTCCGTGAAGACCCCATGTGCTGCGGAGCAACTAGCCCGTGCGCCACAACTGCTGGGCCTGTGCTCTAGAGCCCGCGTGCCACAACAACTGAGCCTGCATGCCGCAACTACTGAGCCCACGTGCCACAACTACTGAGCCCGTGTGCCGCAACTACTGAGCCCGCGTGTCACAACTACTGAGCCTGTGTGCCACAATTACTGAGCCCACGTGCCACAACTACTGAGCCCACGTGCCGCAACTACTGAGCCCGCATGCCACAACTACTGAAGCCCACATGCCTGGAGCCCGTGCTCTGCAACAGGAGAAGCCACCCCAGTGAGAAGCCCGTGCACTGCAACAAAGAGTAACCCCTGCTCGCCACAACTGGAGAAAGCCTGTGCTCAGCAACAAAGACCCAACGCAGCCAAAAAAAAAATCAAAAACAAAATAGACAAGGCCGGAGGGCCTAGCAGAGGGCCCCAAGGAAACGCCTCGCCACCCCCCAGGGAGAGGCCCTTGTTTGTGCTGACCCAGGGCAGCCCCGGGCCCGAGGCCACTCACCCCAACACCCTCTTCCCTCAGCATCGAGCCTTCCAAGAGCAGCATCATGCCCTTCCGGGCTCTGAAGAGGCCACTGCAGTTCCTTGGGCTCTTCGAGACCTCCCTGTGCCGCCTCACGCACATTCCGGCCTACAAAGTGAGAGGGGGAGGGGGAGGGGAGGACCAGGGTGCCCTGGGAGAAGGGAAGGAGGGGTCTGCCCTGGGCCTAGAGATGGCGGCGCTGGGATCGGGCATCCCAGTGCTTGGCCTCTTCTGGGATGTTCTGATCATGCTCCATCTCCAGGTGAGTGGTGACAAAAATGAGGAACAGGTGCTGAATGCCATCGAGGCCTACACGGAGCACAGGCCGGAGATCACCTCACGGGCCATCAACCTGCTTTTCGACATTGCACGCATTGAACGCTGCAACCAGCTTCTGCGGGCCCTGAAGGTCAGTCCCGACCCTGGGGGCCCTTGGGCTCTGGTCCATTCCCACCATTCCCTCCTCTACACCCCTCCTCTTCCCCAGGACACCGGCCGTGCCGCCTCCCAAACCCCAGCCCCGCCTCGCAATGCCTAACTTGCCCCAGCGCTGGCCTCGTCCCAGGACTGTGGCCTGCCCCAGTTTCTGCTCCCCAACCCCTACTTCTGCCCTCAGGCAGCAGGATCAGGCTGAGCCCTGCCCCAGAGGACCGTCCAAGCCCCTCTCACAGCCCCAGGCCTGTCCCCGCGCAACTTGGACAGGCCTGGCCAACCCCGGCCCGTACTCTGTCTTCATACAGCTGGTCATCACGGCCCTCAAGTGCCACAAGTATGACAAGAACATTCAAGTGACAGGCAGCGCTGCCCTCTTCTACCTGACCAATTCCGAGTATCGCTCAGAGCAGAGCATCAGGCTGCGCCGGCAGGTCATCCAGGTGGTGCTGAATGGCATGGAATCCTACCAGGAGGTGACGGTGAGCCCCCACCCGCTGCCTGCTCTGACCCAGACACCCCACTTCCTGCTCACCCTGTGTGTCCCAGCCTTGCCAGCAGGCTCGCAGAGCCCTCCCGGTGCCATGCTTGCTCTCACCCTTTCTCTCCTGGCTCTGTACCGCCCCCCCCAACCCCCCTTTCCCGCTGCATTGCTGCCAGACTCTGGGACCTGGCATTCAGGGCCCTGGGACCTGGCCCCACCCAGCCAGTCCATCGCCCACTGCCACCCTCCCCCAGGGGCCCTGTCCTCCTGACTCTGGGCCTTTGCTCGTGCTAACTCCTTAGCCTGCCCAGTGACACTCTGCTGAGGTGGGTATTTTTTTCAATAACTGCTTTTATTATAAAAGTAATCAAAATTTTTACTGGAGAAAAATTACAGGTATAAAAGAAAAAAAAAACCAAAACACCGGTAATCCCAGCACACAGAGAGCCAAGATTAACAATGGATATCTATTGTTCTGGCTTTTAGTCTGTGCATATTTATTTAGTAAATGGGACCATTCTGTGTGTACTGTTGTATAACCTGGATTTTCATTTCAACAGCGTCTTGTAAATGTGAACATCTCCCATATCAACAAAACATTTTACAACAAAATTTTAAAAGCATTGTTTCTTTTCTGATTACAAAAGTGAGATACCTAATGCTTAGAAAACAAATTCAAGTAATAGAAAATGCACTAACTAGAAAGTGAAAGTTCCAATCCCAGCTCTCCTCCCCCCGGAGCAGCTGGTTTGAACAAGTCGGCTTCATAAGTGTTGGTGTCAACATAGTGTGAAGTGCTCTCATCCAAGGAGAGGCTGCCCTGGTGCTGACTCTGTGCTGGGGCTCAGAGGCAGTGGTCAAGCCCCATCCCCAAGGGGTAGCAGGACGGGGCTCCCCCGAATACACGGGCTGCACTTACTGAGTCAGCCCCACGGTTGAACATTTAGGTTGCTTTTCATGTTTTGCTATTTCAAATAAGGCTTTGCTGAATACAAGTAATTGATGCTCCTCATGAGACACGTCTAAAAGGAGAATGGCTGGAGCAGTGGGTTTGTGTATTTTTAAAGCATTTGGTACGTGTTCTTGCATTGTCCTCCAGAAAGGCTCTGGTGGGGATATAGTCTCTGCAGGAATGAGAAGGCCCCCTTTCCCACTGCCTGCCAACTCTAGACTTTAGAGCAACAGTTCTTCTTGCATTGAGATTGATTTTATAATCAGGTAAAAGGCTTGTCTTTTTTTTTTTTTTTTTTAACGAGAAAAGAATGCTAGTTGAAGACTCGCAAATTCATAAACTCTTTCAAAGAAATAGAAATTCAAGTAACAAGATAATCACTTTTTAAATTTTATTTATTTATTTAGTTAGTTATTTTTGGCTGTGTTGGGTCTTCGTTTCTGTGCAAGGGCTTTCTCTAGTTGTGGCAAGCGGGGGCCGCTCTTCATCGCGGTGCGCGGGCCTCTCACTGTCATGACCTCTCTTGTTGCGGAGCACAAGCTCCAGACGCGCAGGCTCAGTAGTTGTGGCTCAAGGGCCTAGTTGCTCCGCAGCATGTGGGATCCTCCCAGACTAGGGCCCGAACCCATGTCCCCTGCATTGGCAGGCAGATTCTCAACCACTGCGCCACCAGGGAAGCCCAATAATCACTTTTTGACTCGAGAGATTGATGATGTCCGTTGACAAAGGTCAGGGGAAGAACACACTCGCACTTTCCACTGGTGAGGTGTGACCTGAACAACCTCTTCACAGGGCAACTTGCAGAACCTGCCAAAACTGTGAATGCATTTATCTTTTGGTGTAAATTCCACAGTTAGAAATGTTCTTAGAGGAAAAAGATACATGTACATCCTCCCTTTTTGATTAAATAAGAAGTCAGAGGCAACCAAAATGTTTTAGCAATAGGGGCCTGGACCTGAAAGATTAACGTAAGATCTGCCCACATCATGGGATATGATGGTAAATCTGTACATCCTAACATGGAAACATGGATGGCCCTGCATGTTGATAAGTGAAGAGAAGTTTTGTACCAATATGGATAAAACCTTCTTTCGCCTCTCCCCTCCCCCAAGTATACATTTGTATTTCCATGATAGAAAATTCTAGAAGGTTGTGCATCAAACCTTTTTTTCTTTTAATATTTTTGGCTGCGTTGGGTCTTCGTTGCTGTGCGCAGGCTTTCTCTAGTTGCGGTGAGCGGGGGCTACTCTTCGTTGTGGTGCGTGGGCTTCTCATTGCGGTGGCTTCTCTTGCTGCGGGACACGGGTTCTAGGTGTGTGGGCTTCAGTAGTTGTGGCACGTGGGCTCAGCAGTTGTGGCTTGCGGGCTCCAGAGCACAGGCTCAGTAGTCGTGGCGCACGGGCTTAGTTGCTCCGCGGCATGTAGGATCTTCCTGGACCAGGGCTCGAACCCGTGTCCCCTACATTGGCAGGCGGATCCCTTAACCACTGCGCCACCAGGGAAGTCCTGCATCAAACTTTTAACGGCAATTACTTCTGAAGAATTAAGTGGGGGACTTTATAACTTTCTACTCAGATAGTATTTTTTGAAATTTTTATAGTAAGTATTGCTTTTATGATTTTAAATAATTTTTTTCTCAAATTACGAAATATATGTATATTGTGGGGGAGAAAAAGGACAGAGTTAACAAGGGTTAACAAGTTAATTAGAGGATTAGGATATCCTCTAATTTATATAAGTAACGAAGTATGGTGAACTTCCAGTATCTAATGAGAAAGCATGGAAGGAAATTATGAGGAAAATGCACTGAGAATACTGTAAAATAAAGAAAGAAAGAAACCCACAGACAGCACAAAGAGTAATTGAGGATGTGGAGTGACTGGAACTTTTCTGTGCTTCTGGTGGGAGTATAAACTGGTACAGCCACCTTGGAAACAGTCTGGTGTTACCTGGTAAAGCTGAAGACGTGCACAACTTGTGACCTAGAAACTCCACCCTGCGCGTGGGTGCCCTAGAGGAGCCCACACACATGGACACCAGGATGCACGTACAGGACATTGTTTGAAGTAGCCAAACACTGAAGTCTACCCGAACGTCCGCTAGCAGTGGACTGCATAAATAAATTAGAATTCTATACTGCAAATGAAAAAAAAATGCATTTCAGCTACTTATAACAAGATGGTTGATCTTGCAAACCTGTGGTTGAACAAAAAGCCACAAGATGCTGGAGAATCTTTCAAGTGAAAGGCAGGGATGGGGCTCTCTCGTGGGGAGAGGGGCTTATGACAAGGAAGGGACATGTGGGGACTTCTGGGTGCTGGCAATGTTGTTTCTTGACCCAAATGGTGTTTACATGGTTGTTGAAAAGCTTGTTTGCTTTATAATTATTTGCAAAACTATACATTTGTGTTTTATGCACTCTTCTGTATATTACAGTTCACGTTTTTAAAAAATATTAAAAAAAAAAAAAAGCCTTGTAGTCTCCTCTTCCAGGCAGCCTTCGTGGACCACCACAGCTCTGGATGATCTCACACCTCTAGAGAGCCCCTCAAGTCCAGCTCCCAAGGCTGACCCTGACTGTGCTCCGCTTGTCTCCTGGCCCCACCCAGGTCCAGCGGAACTGCTGCCTGACCCTCTGCAACTTCAGCATCCCTGAGGAGCTGGAGTTCCAGTACCACCGAGTCAACGAGCTCCTGCTCAGCATCCTCAACCCCACGCGGCAGGACGAGTCGATCCAGCGCATCGCCGTGCACCTGTGCAACGCCCTGGTCTGCCAGGTGGACAACGACCACAAGGAGGCCGTGGGCAAGATGGGCTTTGTCGTGGTGCGTGCGCGCGTGGTGGGGGCTGCCTCTCCCTCCCTCCTCCACAGCCCCACTGCCCAAAGGGAGGATTTAGGCCGGACCAAAGGAAGAATTTCCTGGGACTTCCCTGGCGGTCCAGTGGTTAAGACTCTGAGCTTCCAATACAGGGGCTGCGGGTTCGATCCCTGGTCTGGGGAGCTAAGATCCCGTGTGCCGCGTGGAACAGCCGCCACCCCCCCCCCAAAAAAAAACAGCTACTTCCACAGGAAGAATTTCCTAACGGTGAAAGTTGCTGATGACCCGTAGATTTCCTCCACCTAGAGAACACTCTGTCATCCTCTACCAGCCCCTCCACTCTCCTGTTGGGTCCCACTGTACAAGTCACTCCTGCCTCCTCAGACCAAGTGCCCCTCTTATGTCTTCCCAACTGGGATTAAATAAATATCTGAGGGCCTATCTGTTTAACATTAGCCTCCCCACTGGCTGTGAGCTCCGTAGGGAGAGACGCCATGCTTGTTCCTTCCATCATCCCGTCCCCGGCACTTCCTAGCGCAGGGCCTGGTGCACAGTGGGGAGTTAATAAATATTTGCTGAAGAAAGGAAGGCACATCTAGTCTCCTCCTTTCAGTTATCACTGGGGAGGCTGAAACCCACAGAGGAGGAGGGCCGTGCCCACAGCCACGTGGGGTCAGGCTCGAGCCAGGACTAGCACCCAGGCGTCCTGATGCCAGGTATCAGGTCCGTGGGTGGCACTTCTCCCAACAGCCTCCCAAATAGAGAGGCAGATTTGATCTTGTCGGGATGTATTAACAGGAATAGAATTGCTGACTCTTCCCTCCCTCTTGGCTCTTGGGGGACGTGGCAGCTCTTGAAGCCCTGGCCCCCTGGCGAGCTCTCTTCTCTGCCCGCAGACCATGCTGAAGCTGATTCAGAAGAAGCTGCTGGACAAGACAGTAAGTTGAGTCTTCATGGAGCCACCCTGCCCCTCCCCTAGCCTGAGAAGGGACTGGCTTGCCCCTGGGGGGGTGTCCACATTGTGTCAGGGGACCCTGTCACCGGGTGCCAGGAGCCTGGGGGCCCATCCAGGTAAACCTGTGCTGAGCCCTCTCCCCGCTTCAGTGTGACCAGGTGATGGAGTTCTCCTGGAGCGCCCTGTGGAATATCACGGATGAGACTCCCGACAACTGTGAGATGTTCCTTAACTTCAACGGCATGAAGCTCTTCCTGGACTGCCTGAAGGTAGTGCCCTCTCCAGAAGCCTCCTTGACTCCTACTTGGCCGCTCTTCTGTCCCCATGTCCCCCAGCAACCCCTCTCCCCATGGTTCCCATGGAAGGGCAGTGGGGATCAACTCACAGGCCCGCCAGCCCAGGATTTGCTGCCAACAGGAAGAAGCTCCAGAGGTCTTCCCTGACCCAGACGACCTGGCTGGGTGCTCCCTTAGAGCCCTCCCTCCAAGGGAGAACTCAGCCCCGTCCTTCTCAGCACGATTTCTCAGACTCTCCAGGTCTGGCTGGGGTCCACTGAGGTATCAGCCAGACAGAATTCTGTCCAGTAGGATGGTCTGTTCATCCTAAAACTCATTCTTGACTGTCTTGCTCTAGTTTCCAAAAGGATTCCCTTAGACTAATATTTTGAGCTTTGGTAAACAGAATCATGTTTGTCCCATTCATAATTTTGTAGGTCAGATCTCCACTCAGCCTTTGATTTTGTGGCAGGGAGCTCTACCACTTTAATCCCTTGTAGTGTGTGCCCAGCACTGTCCTAGGTGTACCGGAAGGTAGGAGAGCGGCAGATTGCACCCGCCCCCGCCCCACCCCCGCTTTGTCTATCTAGTTGAAATGGCCAGACAGATGCTCATAAAGCTTCTGGGTTACCAGTATCAGACACTAATTAAGTACTCATTGATATGACCCCCAACGGCTCTCGTTTTGCCAGGAGTTCCCAGAGAAGCAGGAGCTGCATCGGAATATGCTAGGACTCTTGGGGAACGTGGCGGAGGTGAAGGAGCTACGGCCCCAGCTAATGACTTCCCAATTCATCAGTGTCTTCAGGTTGGTACTTCTCTTCTTTTCCTTTTTGCCTTGGCTGCCAGGATGCTCAGAGCTCTAGTCAGTGCTCAGTTCCAGTAACTGCTGTTAGCCTAGATTTCTGTTAGGAATGCTGCCTTCACTCTATGATGTGGTCTCTTATTCTTTCAACCCTCCACAAATGGTCCTGTTGTAGCTGTATCTTACCTTAAGCGACCTTATATCCCCTTTAGAAGTCATCTGGGTACAAATGATAAGTGATAAAGAAATCAATAGTACCTCTGGTATCTGGTCTTTTAGTTGGGGTCCAGCAGCTGGTATCTGAAGAGGGACTTGGGGATCAGGACTCCATTTTTCTCTCTTCTTGGCAGCAACCTGCTGGAGAGCAAGGCTGATGGGATTGAGGTTTCCTACAATGCCTGTGGCGTCCTCTCCCACATCATGTTTGATGGCCCTGAGGCCTGGGGCATCTGTGAACCCCAGCGGGAGGAGGTAGAGGAGCGCATGTGGGCAGCCATCCAGAGCTGGGACATCAACTCACGGAGAAATATCAATTACAGGTGCGGAGTGGGGAGGCGTGGGACGTGGACGTGGGGTAAGTGCTAGGACAGGATGCTCCTTCCCAACAAGGTCTGGTGCGAGCTACTTGCCCTCCTCCTAGTCCTGTGTCAGGTGTTACTAACCGAGGTGTAGTCCACGTAGAGCACAGCATGTAAATGCGCACATCTCACCTCTACA
The DNA here is from genome assembly GCF_059928025.1 of Delphinapterus leucas. Lineage (NCBI taxonomy): Eukaryota > Metazoa > Chordata > Mammalia > Artiodactyla > Monodontidae > Delphinapterus > Delphinapterus leucas. The sequence continues at coordinate 117,857,239 of NC_143134.1, read as the reverse complement.
GTTTGGTGCCTGTTTCCTCACATCGACACCTGTGTGTACCCAAAGCCTGTCGTTTACAAACATTTGATACCTGTCCAGTTGTGAAAAAAGAAAGGAGAAAATACAGACACGCAACAGGAAACAAAACGGAAACCATTCATTCCCTAAAAGAGCATCTCCCCCCAACATTCTGGCGTCTCCCTTTCCAGCAGTTTTCTATGCACAGATTTAATTACCTCCAGTCCAGCTGGCATCAAGTCTTACTATCTCGTGTGTGAATTTCCAGCCGCAGCTATGCGTCTCCCTCATCGTTTTATGACTGAGTCACTTTCTGTGTGCACCTGGGCCATCTTGTATTGATGGACATTGAAGTTGAAAACCCGTGTTGGGAGGAACAGGCTCATGCTCGTGGCTTTGCCGACACTCCATTTCAGAGGAGAGCTGAAGTGGAATCACTGGCCCGGGGAGGGGGTGGAGGTTGCACATACATTTTTCAGGCTTTTGGACCATGACTCCAAATGATGCGTAGTAGAAGGCCATCATGGGAAGTGCAGTCAATCTCTTCTGCTTCCCAGGGTCCTTTGTCCCCCACCTCCCAGGCTGGGGCTCTCCTCCCTGCCGTGGTCCCCAGTTTCTGCACCACCTGATCTGTGTTCCTCCTACCTCCCTCATGCTCATGACCTCTCTCACCAGGGCGCTCTCTTTGTGGAGCCTGAAGGGCCGGGTGCCCCCCGTCCCCTCCATCCTACTGGCCTGCTCATCATTTGTCCACGGGACCCTTCAGTGAGGACAAACCCCCAACAAGAGACAATGCACCTCCCCCCACAATGCCCGGCATAAAAAGTGACCTTGAGGGAGTTCCCTGGTGGCCTAGTGGTTAGGATTCCAGGCTTTCACTCCATGTCCTGGCTTCATTCCCTGGTCAGGAAACCGAGATCCCTCAAGCCGCACAGAGTGGCAAAAAAAAAGTGACCTTGATTTTTCTTCCTATAGGTCATTTGAGCCAATTCTTCGCCTCCTTCCCCAGGGCATCTCACCTGTCAGCCAGCATTGGGCCACCTGGGCCCTGTACAACCTGGTGTCTGTCTACCGTGAGTACCCACTAACCCTTTGTTCACTCATCGGCTGAAAGCAGACTTGCCCTCAGGGAGGTGATAATCCAGGTGGAAGTACTATGAGAGCTGGTGTCAGTGCCTGCGTCTCAGCACCCAGCCCTCCGCTTTCTGGCATTGGTGGGACACCCAGCATAATGGCTGGCCCCTGCCTCATCGGCAGAAGCAGGCCTGGCAGAAGAGCCGGCCCATCCAGAGATCCCAGACAGCTTTCTTAATGTTTCCTGCTTCCATACAAGTGGATAGTCAAAAATCTCCATGCCTTCTGTAAGGCAGGGTAAGACCAACCCAAACCAAGAACTAACCCCTGAGGAAACAGACATCCGAGAGAACAGGAGAGAACTTGAAAACAAGTCTCACTCATTTCCTCGGAGAGACTCCCACCCCCTCTTAGAAGAGCCTGAACCGTCCTCTGCTCAGTGGCTTTGGGGGAGTGGAAAAAGAGGGTGCAGCACCGAGAGACTTTGATTGCAGACCAGGTTTGACCCCTGGTTCTCTCCTTTACTGGTTATGTGATCTCATGCAGGTTATTTAACCTCTCTGGGCCTCAGTTTTCTCCTCTGTAAAATGGGGATAATAACACTTACCTCATAAGATTGATGTGAAAAGAGAACCAGCAGAAAGTGCTGAGCCCTGGTGCCTGGATACTGCTCAGTCCTGCTACTGGTAGAGTGAATAAGAGTGCAGGCCTTGGGGGAAGACTGCCTGTGTTACTTTGAGCAGGTTTCTCAACCTCTCCATGCCTCATTTGCCTCATCTTTAAAATGGGGTAGTAATAGTACTTTCCGCATAGGATTGCTGTGAAATAAGACATGTAAAGTGTTTGGAAGAGTGCTTTGGCACATCCCAGCTGTTCAGTAAGCATTTGCCAATTTTTTATTATTCCTTGAGGTTAGTCTTACTAAAAAGTAGCACCTTACCTCAAAGAGGCAGTGTAGCACAGAGGAAGAGCCCTGAGCCCGGACTCCCTCAGACAAGCCTCTAGAATGACTTTGAGTGGATAACTTCATCTCTCTGAAGCTCAGCTCTTTCATCATTAAATGGAGATGATAAAAATAGCTCCTACGACATAGAGCTGCTGGAGGGCCATTGAAATGCCCGTGTTCTCCGTGGAGTGTATAGCCCTGGATACTGAGCCCTAGAATGTTCTTTGTTGGAGTGAACCATGAAGCCACCCAATAGGTAGCCCTGGTGGTTCCATCCTGGCTGGAAATATTTTGTTAAAGGTACAAATAAACAGGTTCCTGGATCTGTTGAATCAGGATAGCCAAGGGCAGTGCGTAGGAAGCTCTATTTTTACAAAAACTTCTCAGAGTAGAAGGTGCTGGTTTGGGTGACATTTGGTGGGGGAAAATGCCACCGTGAGGCAAAGAAGGGAAGAGCCTTTTCCAAGGGGTTCACCCCTTGCTTCCCCCAGGTGGCCTCAGGAACTTGGGCCCCAGGGCTGGGCAAACATGGCTCCTGGCCGGTTGCAGCAGTGCCCTCACTCAGGGCCGAGTCTTCATCCCGCCTCCTGGGAGGGCAGTTCTTGCAGCAAGGGTGGGTTTCTGGGCGACAGGCTGATAGAAATCCCACCCTGATCACCTGCTGTCGGTCCCTATCCACAGCGGACAAGTACTGCCCCCTGCTGATCAAAGAAGGTGGGATGCCCCTCCTGAGGGACATGATCAAGATGGCAACCGCGCGGCAAGAGACCAAGGAAATGGCCCGGTGAGAGACTGGCAGTGTTTCTGCTTGGAGCCTAGACTTGGGGGAGTGAGGGACACAGCCAGGCCCTCTCGTGGTTAGGAATGGCTGAAATTCCCAGGGGCAACTCAGCTGAGTGAGGAAGTGGACAGCATACTGACGTCCAGCTGGGGCCTCCCTGAGTGTCATTTTGGCCACAGTGCGGCCGGAAACTGGATGACCAAGCTCTGAGCGGAGCGTCATTGCCCTCATCTGTAAGCTTTATTTTCTTACGTCCTCTCATCCCTGGGCATTAGCAAGTCAGGTCAGAACTTGTCATTATTTTTGGCCAAAGACATTCCAACTAAAGAGAGGACACAGTATGGTAAAATACATTCTAGGGATCAGGCAGAATGCAAATGAGTTTCTGAATGTGAAGGTCCCGGACACGGCAGGGCCATCAAGGCCTTCCGCTGCTGTGTCGTTTTCACTACCGGGTCTAAAATATCATCTACCGGGATCTCACACCCATCAGTGCACAAGAGAGACCCTCAGAGATGCTACGTGTCGCAATCAGCAGTAACGACCTTGCTTTCCCAGGATGCATTCTAGAAGAGAACAGAGTTAAGTTTACCCCAGTTCTAAACACAGCGCAGAATAAAGAGTATCGTGGGGGAGGGGCCTGGAGCTCAGAGGCTCCCCAGACAACTACTCACTGGCTGTTTCTGCAGTTATTGTCGGCAAAAGGCACTGCTTGGGCTTCCCTGGTGGCGCAGTGGTTGAGAGTCCGCCTGCCGATGAAGGGGACACGGGTTCGTGCCCCAGTCCGGGAAGATCCCACATGCCGCGGAGCGGCTGGGCCCATGAGCCATGGCCGCTGAGCCTGCGCTTCCGGAGCCTGTGCTCCGCAACGGGAGAGGCCACAACAGTGAGAGGCCTGCGTACCGCAAAAAAAAAAAAAAAAAAGGCACTGCTTAAACGTTATTTTTGTTTTTAATTTATTTATTTTTGGCTATGTTGGGTCCTTGCTGCTGCGCGCAGGCTTTCTCTAGTTGTGGCGAGCGGGGGCTACTCTTCGTTGCGGTGTGCGGGCTTCTCATTGCGGTGGCTTCTCTTGTTGCGGAGCACGGGCTCTAGGCATGCGGGCTTCAGTAGTTGTGGCTCGCGGGCTCAGTAGTTGTGGCTCGTGGGCTCTAGAGCGCAGGCTCAGTAGTCGTGGCGCACGGGCTTAGTTGCTCTGCGGCATGTAGGATCTTCCCGGATCGGGGCTTGAACCTGTGTCCCCTGCATTGGCAGGCGGATTCCTAACCACTGCGCCACCAGGGAAGCCCACTGCTTAAACATTTAATTGACAGATTGGTCTGAGTTTGAGAATGGTAAAATGAGTGGTTCTCCAACTTAATCTCCCTAAAGAATCACCTAAAAAGATTGTTAAAAACATTCAGTTCCACTCTAGATTTTCTTTTCCGGTGGGCCTGGGAATGTGCACTGTCAACAGGGCTCCCAGGAGGTTTGAGAAGCACTGGGTAAGACTGACCCGTAACCTACCCCAGTCACTTTGAACATCTCTGTAAGACCTGAGGTGTGTACCCAAGCTGGCCAGCCTGATGGCAGGGTGCTTAGGAGAAATCCCTCTGCCTGTTCACCAGTCCTGTCCCACCCCAGGCATCCCTTACTTCCTAAAAGGCATTGAGGCACCTCTTTAGCACATGGAGGCTGCAGTGAACACATACACACACACACACACACACACACACACCCGCCACCAACCCAGAGGCTTAGTGTGAACGGGAAGGCCGTGCAGGGTTCAGGGTGACACCTGACGGCGGTTCCCAAGGGCCAGACTAGAGTGGGAGACAGACTCGAGATCTGAGCATGAGGGGTGATTCCCAAACGCTGCACGGGGACTTGGCCGCTGCAGGGTGTCGGGCCCTTGTACTTGTGCAAGCACAGCTGCCCTAGCCCTACCCGGACCTGCTGCTGGATCAGGATCTCTGGGTGAATCTGATGCGCAGCCAGTTTGGGGACCACCAGTAGACTTTGGGGAAGAAAAAGGCCTGGGTGTACAGGGAAAAGGTGAAGAAGGAAGATGTTGCTGAAAAAAAGACCAGAAGGTTTTGGAGGTTAGGCCTGAGCTGATTCAGGGAAGCCCCTAACCACAGATGCCCAGGCACTGAGAGGTGGGAAAGGGGGCCTGGGGAAGTAGGAGGGGAGCACGCGGGGCTGATGGCATTCGTGGCCACAAGTACCATTTCCTGGGCACCCCGCACATGCTGGCCACTCTGCCCACCACTTTGTACACTTCATCTCATTCAGCGTCAACATCATGGTTAACGTTGGCTAACAAATCCAGCAGCCTGATCAGCTGGGAGGGGCTGGGTCCACCCCAACCCGAGCCCACCCTCCAATCCTCTTTCTCTCATTGTCTCCAGCAAGGTGATTGAGCACTGCAGTAACTTTAAAGAGGAGAACATGGATACATCCAGATAGAGGCCTCTGCCCCCACGGCCGCCACTGCTCTGGACCACGAGGCTGGGAGGAAGCACTCTCAAGCAGCCCAGCTGGCAGATCCCCACCCGGGGAGCCTCCCACTGGATGAAGGGACACAGGGGGACTTTTGCACAACCGACGCTTTTCCTTAACATTAGTGAGATATATATATATTATATATATATAAAATATATATATATTATATATATATAATATATATATATTATATATATATTATTTTTTTTTGGTTAGGAAGTGTGAAGTTTTGTGTGTATGATTTCTGTACAAAAACAAAAGAAACACTCCTGAGTCCTCGCAGCTTCCTCGGCCATTCTCAAGCCCCAACTCAAAGCCTTCATCGCTGCCACACTCACTCCTACGCCTGCCAGACTAAATGCCTGTAACATTGTGAGTGTCCAGCCCTCGCCCTATAGCCTCTGACCTTGGCCTCCCTTCCTGTTGGGAGAGGCAGTGGGCTTTCGATAGCCCACTCCAGCACCCTAACCCGCCCACCAAAGCCTGAGGGCGCCCTCTAGGTTCCTGGGTGCAGCTGATGGGGTTTGGAGATTACAACTAACCCCACTGGGTCTCCCAAATGCCTTGGTGCTCTCGGCTGTGGGCCTCTGGGGCGAGCAAGTAAGCCGTGCCTGCCTAGGTCCAGGCAGTCCCAGCCCCAGAGGGCCCTCGAGGAGTGGAGCTCACAGTGGCTCTGCTGCCCTCTGGCCAGGCCTGCCTGAGGCCACGCTGCTATGGAGGCTGCCTCCTAGTCTCCCACCAGGTCCCAGGCTGTCGAAGGCCCCAGCCCAGGGCTGGTCAGAATTCAGGCAGATTCCACTGCCCCTTCTGCCAAACATATCCAGAACCTGCCCCCCCACCCTGGAAGCCAGCACCTCCTGGGGCCAGGGGCTTTTTCCCCTCACCCCCTACCCCTCATCTGCCCGCAGCACCCACGGTGCCCAGGCACCCCACCAGCAGAACTGAGCCTGCCTCACTCGCCCCTGCCTGCCCCGCTGCCCAGAGGACCCCACACCTCTCTCACAGGCAGGAGGTCCCCAAGCCAGCCTTTCCCGGTGGCAACAGGCAGACACCTCCAGACCAGCATTTGGCACATCCTGCAGCGGCCCTGCCCAGCCCTCCGGGGCCCTTCCCGCGCCCCTCCCATACTGACCCCAGGCTTTCCCTCGGGAACCTCCGTGCTGTTGTTTCAGAGAAGTGTGAGACACAAACGTATCTTGAAATATCTTGTGGTCCTCCCTTGATGTCACTCCGAATTGCTTCTCATGGCACAGACGGTGGTGAGGAGGCCCCTCTGGAACAAGGGCTGGGGAGCAGAGCTGACTCTGCAGGTGGCCCCTGGGGGGTGGCTTTTCTTCCCTCCTCCTTCCCTGGGCCTGTTTTTGGATTCTCCTGGTGTTTCTGCCTGCAGACAGAGTGGTCTGGATGAGCAGCCCAGGGGAGAGGCACCTGGCCTTTCTCCCCTGGGGTCTTTCGCTCCCAGCTGTGGGAAGGGCCAGCTGCCCTGTGTCCCTCAGCTTAGCAGATGGGCCACATCTGCCCCTCCCTTCCATGCTCACGTGGCCTGAGCCAGGCCCCGGGCAGAGCTCACATTGCATTGCATTACCACCTGGGGCCTGGGTAAATGTCTGTACTTTGGGATGTCACAGAAATACATTTTTGTGCAAAGTGGAGCAGAGTGTCTTTTTTTGTGGAAGGGATGGGGTCTGGAGAGGGCCCTGGGCTGGCTCAGGCAGTGCGCCTTGAGTGAGGGTGCGTTGGGTCAGTTTGTGTGCCCAGCCCAGAGGGTCAACTGCAGACTGGGGACAGGTGGCAGATCGGGCTGGAGCACCTGTTTTTCCTCTGCAGTCTCTCCACACCGCTGTGCCCAGACACTGAGGGTACAGCTGGCAACAGACCAACAGGGCCCCCACCCAGAATGGCTGTCTGATGGTAGAGACAAATGTTAAATATGAGATTATGACCCAGTGTGTGAGGAGCAGGGAGAAGGGAGCACAGAGCAGGCCCCTCCTGTGGGCCGGTGGGAGTGTGCAGCAGAGACTGGAGTTAGCTGGGCCACAGCCCCTTAGGGAGACGGAAGAGCATACGTGCAGATAAGGGACAGCGTGGTATCCTGGGCAGGGGAGGCTTCTCACAAGCGGAGACATGCGAGCTGAATCCAGCAGAAAGACCGGGCTGCCAGGCCTGGCTGTAGGGGTCCAGGGAAAGAGTGTCCTGGGCAGAGGGCCCTGCCAGGAGAAGACCTCGCAGGGAGAACCACGAAGCCGCCCACGTGGCTGCAGCAGAGTGGAGGGCGAGGGCGCCAGCAGGAGGGGATGAAGGAGCCGGGGCCAAATCCTGAGATGACTCAGCTTTGGCCTAGGATGGTCCTGGTTTACACCCGTTGTCCCAGTGTAGCTATCAGCAGTGACTTCCGTGCCCCTGAAGCCCTACTGAGGCGGCACCCGATGAGGGAGAGCTCTTCCCCAAGCAACAGTCTAGGTGCTGGTCCCAGATCAAGTGGGACCATTCCCAAACGTGCCAGGCGGTGTGCCCCAGTGCCCAGTGACAAAGGCCCTCTCCTAGACCAAACTGTAGCCAGGCTCCAAGCCCTCTTCTCCACTAGGCCTCAACCTTGGCCTATAAAAACTACAGACTTCAGGGCTTCCCTGGTGGCGCAGTGGTTGAGAGTCCGCCTGCCGATGCGGGGGACACGGGTTCGTGCCCTGGTCCGGGAGGATCCCACATGCCGCGGAGCGGCTGGGCCCGTGAGCCATGGCCACTGAGCCTACGCGTCCGGAGCCTGTGCTCCGCAACGGGAGAGGCCGCGACAGTGAGAGGCCCGTGTACCGCAAAAAAACCAAACAACTACAGACTTCAGCGCAAGTGATTTCATTCACTCCCACCTCTGACATTAAAAGACTTAAACACTAACATAGCTTCTAACAGCTCAAGGTCACATCCCTAGGATGACCCTAGCCCCCCCTTAATGTGCCTGCCTGAGAAAGCTCCAGGCTGCCAAAAGAATTTACTGTTTTTAACCAACACCTGACCACAGGCCCCTGACCACCCTTTCTTAGAGCGTTTACTAAAAAGGGCTCACAATTGTGAATGCTTTCTCTGTCCCTCTGAGGTGTATTTGTACCTCCTACAACTCAGGAGTGTCTTTCTCAAGGACCTGATAGCCATCCCTTTAAAATGTAGTCATCAGGAAGGATCCGGCCTCTGTCTCCCAGTCTCTGTGGGAGGATAGAAGTTGAACTTCAATTATTGCCAGATAGCAGACACAGCTGGCCCAATCAGCATTTACCCTGACCCACTGTTTGTCATTTTTCACTGCTCTGAGTCTCTTCAAGCCCCTGCCCTTCCCCATCTCAACTCCCTCATTCTCCCTTTAAAATACCCAGTCACCTCTATACAAATCAAAGCTGCACTGGGACTTCCCTGGCCTGAAGCCCTGGGTTGGGCAAGGCTGAAGGGTGTAGGTGCTGGCTTAGAGCCGGGGAGACAAGACAGTCCTGTGCTAGACACTCTTATTTCCATTATTGAGTCCTCCAACCACCTCAGCAGGGGGGTACTATTATCATCTCCATTACACAGACAGAAAACAGAGCTCGCAGTGGTTCAGTAACTTGCCCAAACTCATACAGGTAGGAAGAGGCAGTGCTGGGATTTCTGACTCTGACCCAAGTCAGAGTCAGACTTGCACCACGTACCTCCACTCTGCTCTCATCCCATCTGCAATATCTGAAAATGAATAGGAGGTAAGGGTATCACCACGGCGCAACCTTGGGCGAGTCCTGCCCCTCTCGAGGCCTCAGGCGTCACATCTCCGAACCGCGCACAATTCTGCAACCTGAAGTCACAACACCTGGATCTTTGAAGCGTCCAGGAAGCTGTACGCATGCGTTAGGCTGTGGCCCTGGGGCTGGTGGTGGAACCCCAGTGGGGCTGGGTCGAGGCTCCCGACGGCTCCCCGGCTTTCGAAAGTTACCTGTCTGGTGGGGGGTGGGGGTGGGGGAGTTACCGGCTGCGCGCGCGCCGGCCCCGCCCTCAGCCTCTTCAGGCACCTGTGGGCTCGAGGGCCTACTCGGCCGCAGCTACCGTCCAATAGGCAGTCTCCGTCACCCAATTCGGCCACGCCCACAGCCTGCCTCCTCCAATCCCCGGGTGGCGGTGGGTCCTCTCCCTCGGAGGGCCCGCCCCTCTGAGCGCTTCTTCCGGGTGGGGCCCCGGGCAGAGGCGATGGCGCCGTGGGCGCTGCTCAGGCCTGGGGTCCTGGTGCGGACCGGGCACACCGTCCTGACCTGGGGGATCACGCTGGTGCTCTTCCTGCATGATACCGGTGAGCCGGACCCCGCGCGACCCTGGACCCCCCCCGATCCCGCATGATTCCCTAGATGTCTGGGTCTCACTGAGTCCCTTGCCGAAGCCCAAGAGATCCTGGGATTCACCCAATCTCCTCCACATCCTGAGGCCCCCTCCCCATCTCTCATTCCAAGAGCCACCTGCTTTCTGCCTAATACCCAGTTGATCTCTAATTAATTCCAGAATCTTCCTGATCCCTGCCAGATACCCTGTCTGTCCCAGGACCCACCCGGTGCCCCAGATCCGACGACCGACTCGAGCCCCCTTCTCCCCTGATCCTGGGACCCGCCCGACCCTTCCCAGGAATTGACTCCCAAGATTCCGAGGATCAACTAGATGAAGGACTGGCATCCCGCCCAGCCCTGTGGCCACTAGCTGCCCAAGTCCAGGCTCCCCAGCCTCAGGCAAGAGAACACCGCATAGGGGAGCAGCCTGTCCCTCACGTCCTCATCCTTGATTCTCGCCCTGGTAGCATTCATTCATCCCATCAACCCCCTTCCACCCTTCCCCCTCTTTACCCACCACAGGCCACCTCCGTGGCCACCTCCAGCACAAGTTTTCACCCTCCCTCACTACCACCATCACAGCCCCCACTCATCATCCCTCCTTGCTCCAGCATAAAACCCCAGACCGGGGGCGTTCTCACTTTTCTCCCAAGACCTCAAGTCTCCTCCACTGCCTCTGCCCCTTAGCCTAAAAACCTGCTCAGTCTCCCCATCAGAAAGAACCCCCCCTCAGTGCAACCCCCCTTCCTTCTCCGCTCCCTTTTACAGTCAAGGGGGACCAGAGTTGGCCACACTCGGCTGTCTGGCCGTCTCCTGCCCCTCGCTCTTCAGCCCCCTGCCTCCCAAAATCCTTCAGTCACCTCCATGGGCTGGACCCTTCCTGGCCTGGGCTCCCCTGTTGTCCCTCTGCAGCATCCCAGCCAGCCTGCCGACCCTGCCCTCCTCTGTCTCTTGGGCATCTTGGACCTGGCCAGCCTCTCCGCATCTCAGAGCCAGTCCCCTCCTCCCTCTCCCCCACATCCAGCCAAGTCTGGCCCCATCAGCCTCCTTACCCCCGTCCATCCCCTCTTCTCCACCCTTCCTGCCACTGCCCTTGTCCAGACACGCTCCGCTCCGTGTCCCAGATAAGCCTCCCCTCTGATCCATCTTTTCTCTAGCAGTAAGAGGGCTTTCAGAAACATATCTGACCCTATAACCTTCCATGGTTCTCTAGTGCGCTCCAGAGAGAGTGTAGATGAACTGCTTTTTTTTTTTTTTTGCTGAACATGAACTTCTCCCTCCTGCACCCTTATGCAGTGGCCACACCTGACCATTCTTCAAACTCCATCTCCAGGCCTTCCCTCAGCCAGGGACACACTTCCCCCCTCCAGCTGCACCCCTCACCTGCACCCTCCTGTTCTGTCACCGCAGCCTCACTCTCCCCCTCTGGCCTCTCCAGCGCTGCGGCAGTGGGAAGAGCAGGGGGAGCTGCTCGTGCCCCTCACCTTCCTGCTCTTGGTACTGGGCTCCCTGCTGCTTTACCTGGCTGTGTCACTCATGGACCCGGGATACGTGAATGTCCTGCCCCAGCCCCAGGTAACCAGGGTTCCCAAACATCTCCTCCCCCGCCAACAGGGAACTCAAGGCCCCAGTAACAATCTCATGCTAGACCCTGTGCTGAGGGCTTTCCTAGGGAATCCTAGGGAATCGTCTTGCCAGACCTAGAGCCCCATCCTACAATGAGGAAATTGCCAAGACCCAGAGAGGGGAAGTAACTGGCAAAGGTCACACAGCCTCGCCATCCAGGGCACTCTGCCCCCACTCTACCACCTCCATTACACAGGGGATGGATCCCCAAATGTGCACACCCAGAGTTAAGCTGGCCCCCAAGGGAGCTACCCACCAGTGCCCTCTGCCTCCCAAGGGAACCCCATCGCATACTGTGTCCCCCCATTTTCAGGAGGAGGCCAAGGAAGAGCAGACAGCCATGGTTCCTCAGGCCATCCCCCTTCGGCGCTGCAGACACTGCATGGTGCTGGTGGGTGACGCAGGGACCTCCGTGGGAGGGTCGGGCAAGATTGAGACTCCTTGGCCTCATCCCTCCTCCAGGAAGGCCTCCCAGATGTCAGCCCTGACCTCCCGCCCACATTGTCGGGTCCAGAAGGGAGCCAGTGTTGAGGCCTGACTCCCTGTGTGCCCACAGCAACCCCTGCGGGCCCGTCACTGCCGTGAGTGCCGTCGTTGTGTCCGCCGATATGACCACCACTGCCCCTGGATGGAGAACTGCGTGGGGGAGCGCAATCACCCACTGTTCGTGGCCTACCTGGCGCTGCAGCTGGTGGTGCTTCTGTGGGGCCTGTACCTGGCATGGTGGGTTCCCCCAGCGCCCTGGGTGGGTGGGTGGGGGGGCAGGCAGCAGGCACCCACCAGGTGTGGAGAGAGCCAGGCTCCCTCTTCAGGGGCCTCGGACCCTCTCCCAAATGGCCGGCCCACCTGGGGTCCCTGGGGCAAAGCTGCCACCCACACACCCGCCAGCTCTGGGTCCCTGTCCCCCTCCTTCCCTGCAGGTCTGGCCTCCGCTTCTTCCGGCCTTGGGGGCTCTGGCTGCGGTCCAGTGGGCTCCTGTTTGCCACCTTCCTGCTGCTGTCGCTCTTCTCCCTAGTGGCCAGCCTGCTCTTGGCCTCGCACCTCTACCTGGTGGCCAGCAACACCACCACCTGGGAGTTCATCTCCTCACACCGTATCGCCTACCTCCGCCAGCGCCCCGGCAACCCCTTCGACCGCGGCCTGACCCGAAACCTGGCCCACTTCTTCTGTGGATGGCCCTCGGGGTCCTGGGAGACCCTCTGGGCTGAGGACGAGGAAGGCAGCAGCCAGGATGTTTAGGGTTGCTAGAGGCCGGGCCACCGTCTTGTGCCTGAAAACCAGAGGGGCTGCACCCGGGGGCGTCAGCGCTCCGAGGGCCTGGACCTCCTCACTGCTGCCCACTCCTTCCAGGCCTCAGGGTGGAGCTGAAGGACAGAACCCTGCCTCAAAGGCAGAAGAGGAGGAAGAGGACCCATGGGGGGCTCAGGCACCAAGGACCTGGGTTGTGGAGACTTCCACCCTCCCCACCCCAAGCCAGGCTGCCTCCAGTGCACAGTTTTATAAATTTAATAATCCATAAAGCAAGTCAAGTATTCAAAAAAACAAACCAAACCGCTCCTCGCTGTGCCTCCCTTTCGGGTCCAGGTCTTGCAACGGGCAGGGGAGAGGTGGTCAGGAGAAGGGAGGGGAGGCAGCACTTTGCCCGGTGACTGAGCAAAGCCCACGACAGCAGCCCGTGGCCGCCACCTTGAGTCCCAAGGGCTCATCAATACCAGGGCGCCCAGGCGGGCAGAAAGGCGGGCAAGCAGAGGCTCCAACCGTCGGGGGTGCAGGGGGTAGAGAGCCCGGGAGGCCCTCAGGGCTCCAGGAATCGCTGGGACACAAAGTCGAAGTCCCGGAAGGCAGCCTGTTGGCGGGCGGTGAGGGGGCTGCGGGCATCAGGCGGCGTCAGGGCAGGCGGCAGCCCCGTGAACTCGCCCTCGAAGTAGCGCAGGTCTGTGGGGCCGCAGAGGGTAGGCACAAACGGGGGCCGGACGGCTCGGGCGAGCAGGGCCTGCCAGTCGGTGGTCTGGGGGCAAGGGTAGAGGTGCCTCAGACGACGGGAGTGGCAGCCCCGCGGGCCCTCGATGCCTCCCACTGTGCCAGGCTCCTGGACCACTGCGGCCCTGGCCACTCACCCTGAAGAAAGGCTGTGTCTTGATCTCCTCAGCATCCCGCTCCCCTGCCCCCAGGCGCTTCTCGGGGCACTTCTGGAGGAGCTGGGGGAGAGGACAGGTGCTCATTCAGGGTGTTCGGGCCCCAGGCACTGCCCGCCTCCCCCTCTCCAGCCTCTCAGGTAGGGATCCCTGAGCCACGAGCAGCTGTCGGCCCAGCCCTGGACCCTTCTTTTTTTTTTTTTTAAAGAGTTTGTTTTGTTTTGTTTTTTGGGGGATGCGCCACGCAGCTTGCGGGATTTTAGTTTCCCCGACCAGGGATCGAACCCGTGCCCCCTGCAGTGGAAGTGCAGAGTCTTAACCACTGGACCACCGGGGAGGTCCCTGCGATTACCTTCTGAATGAGCTCAAGCCCTTGCACCGACAGAAAGCGCGGGTATGGGGCTTCTGCATTGACGATGCAGTCAAACACCTCCTCCTCGGTGTCCCCTGGAAACGGGCACTGCAGGGATGGGGCTCAGCAGGGTACGTGGGCCACCCCCACCCCCACCTGACCTGGAGGCCCCACCAGCACCCCGTCCAGCACTCACCTCGCCCACCAGCATCTCGTAGAGCAGCACGCCCAGCCCCCACCAGTCCACAGCCCGCGTATAGGCCTCCTGGGTCAGCACCTCAGGGGCCAGGAACTCCGGGGTGCCACAGAAGGTGCTCGTCCGGTCCCCAAAGCCGATCCCTGCAAACCAACATCCACACTGATGCCAGCACGGTGTGTTACCCACAAGAACCTCTCGCTGTAAGAATCAAGCACCCACCCTTATGACCCCATGTTCTGAACCTGTGCCGAGCCCTGCCCCATACCCTTGGAGGTGGGAACGGTTTTTATGCCACTTGATTGATGAGGAATCTGAGTCTCAGACAAGCTCGTGTGCCAGGGTCACACAGAAAGCAGAACCCAGTGCCCTCTCCCGGCCCAGGAACTCCCTCTGGCCAAGGGCAAGGGGCTCTTTTAGAGCTTTTAGGGCTGGGAAGGACGAGCCAATGTGTCCAGCTAGTCCCTGGAATGAGGGCTGGGAGGCAGATTTCCTGGGAGCTGCCACTTGCCCACCACCCTGCTGGCCTGGGCTGAGTGAGCACGACTGAAAGACGGGATCCTAGACAGGAGGCACCCACCTTCCTTACAGAGCCCAAAGTCTGCGATCTTCAGGAAACCCTGGGCATCCAGCAGAAGATTATCCAACTTAAGGTCTCTGAGGGCAAAGGCGGGGCAGATCAAAGAGGCTAAGAAGCGCTGAGGCCCAGGGAACAGCGGCCCCACCCTAGAACAGCCCAGGAGGAGGGTAGCATCTGCCCCCTCGCCCACTCCCCCAGCATGTCGGGGGCAAGTTACCTGTAAATGATCTTCTGCTCATGTAAGAACTGCAGCCCCAGGACCACACAGGCCAGATAGAACCTGGAGGGTTGGGGCAGCGGGTAGTTCAGGCCCAGGACTGTGGAGGACAGGGCAGGGAGGCACCAGGATGGCCATGGCCTGGGGACCCCAGATATCCCTGCCAGAGTCATGTGTGGGTGAGAGACTGGGAGTAGCCTCATGTGTAGCAGGGGTGGAACAGCCTGCCCTTCCTGGGCTCTGAGATTGTGCCAGGGATGACACCGAGTATCCTCACGCCGATCCTGGCATCCTCCCAGCAGCCTGCTGTGGATACCCGTCATGCCTATTTTTCAAATGAGGATCTGAGACTCCCAGTAAATGACCCACCCAGGGTCGCACAGCTAGTGGCTGAGCAGATATGTGAATCCAGGCTCCACAGCCCACACTCTGCTGGGCAAGAAATAACAACACCAGCTATTGGTTACTTACTGCTCACCAGTCCCTGTGCTCATCAATTTCTAAATGTTATGTTTATCCATGCAACAAGCCTATGAAATAGTTATCATTAGCCCAATTCACAGCTATATAAACTGAGGTCTGAGGTCACAAACGCTGTGAGGGTTGATAACCAGGATTTGAACCAAGGCCTCCCTGACTCCATGCTCTTCTGCTGATGGGCACCCTGGAGGAAGCAGGATGAAGGCGTCGCCAGGTACAGGGAAGTAGGGAAGGCTTGCTGGAAGAGGCGTACAGCAGAGATGGGAACCCACCGGGCCTGGGGCTCAGGGAAGACATCCTCATGGATCTGCATCATGAGGTCGCCACCGGGCACAAACTCAGTCACGAAGCAGGCGTGGCTGGAGGTGTGGAAGCAGGCAAGGAGGGAGAGTAGGAAGGGGTGCCCCATGCGGCCCACAGCCTCCAGGATTCGCTTCTCGCAGTACAGGCTGCAAGAGGAGGGTGTGGGTTTTAGAGGGAAGGAGGGAACCCAAAAGGGAATGAAAACCTCCCCTGACTATGCCCTGTCATGCACACAACACCCCTGGGTCACTGGCTCTTAAGTCAAAGAGCCAGGCAGCTAGAGTGATGGTTCATATGTATCAGGAGCTCACATAGGTCTTTTTTTTTGGCCACGCTGTGTGGCATGCGGGATCTCAGTTCCCCGACCAGGGATGGAACCAGCACCCCCTGCAGTGGAAGCACAGAGTCTTAACCACTGGACCACCAGGGAAGTCCCTCACATAGGTCTTGAACCTGTACAACCACCCTGTTCCCATTTCACAGATGAGAAAACTGAGGTGCATAAACGAGGGGACCTGCCCAAGGGCACACAGTTAACAACTGCAGTTGCTAACAAGAGAGCCCAGGCCTGGCTGGCCCCACAGGGTCACCTCTTACAAGCCCCAGTAGCATTCAGCTGCCTTCCAGGGCCACCAGCCCAGGCCTGCCATCCTGGGTACCCTCCACGTGCCCGGATGCCGGGAACCCCCTGGCCTCAGCACACACCTCTCTATTTCGTCCCGGCTCAGCACCTCTTGCTTCTTCAGCGCTTTGATGGCATAGTATTGACCTGTCCCCTTGAACTGGACCAGGAGGACCTGGGGACCAGAGAGAGGCTGGGCTCCAAGTGGGCAGTACAGGAGTCTACTTCCCCCACCCACTGCCCCACAGACCCCAGAGTCCCCCTAGCTAGAGTGTGTCGGGGCTGCCCACCCCCCTCCACTGCACCTCATGAGCCCACTACCTTCCCGAAGTGGCCCCGGCCTAGCACGGCCAAGCAGCGGAAGTCCTGAAGCCGGGGGGGTTTCCTGCAAGAGAGAGGGTACAGGAAGCCCCTGGGACAAGGGCTCGGCTCCGCCAAGGGCCGCTCCAAACCCTCCCTCCACGCCTGGTCCTGGGCTGTCCCCACCTGTGAGGCAAGAGGGGCAGGGGCTGGAGAGGCCGGGTGGGAGCTCCTAGGACTGCCATTTCCTGGGGTCTGGCATGCAGGTGGAGCTCAGTAACGTGGGCTCCGCAAGTGAGAACCTGAGAGCAAGCCAAGAGCTCGGGGCGATGTGAGAACGCCTGACATGCAAACACCCAAGTGAGTGGACAGATGTCTCTCTCAAACGCCAAGGTGAGCCTGCCAGGGGTACCTGGTGGCTGAGGCTGGCAGAGATGGCTCGAGTCGAGTCCTGGGCTCCATGTGGGGGCGTTTGGTGCTCTGTGAGGGCAGAGGGGCTCAGGGCAGAGGGGGCTTCCTCTCCTTCTTCCCTCCAGCCCTGCCGTCCCCACCCAGACAGCCCCCAGCATGACCAGCCCTGCCGCCGCTCACCGGCATCTCCTCAGGGGTCGGCTCCTGGGGCAGGTAGAGGCGCGGTGGCTTGGGTGGGGATTGGATCTCTTCTCGCAAGGGGGTCTTCTTGGGCGGGAAATTACTGTGGGGAGGAAGCAGACACACGACCGGACACAGGCGGATGGAATGCGGGGGTGGGGGTGGGGGGTGGGGGTGGACCCACAGCCTCGTGAGACAGAGAGACGGGTCAGAGGGCGAGCAACGGGGACAGGCACTGTCTGCATCTGGAGTGAGGTGGCTCCACAGAGAAGCAGGCAGCCTGGGGCGAGGCTCCTCACCTGGGCGAGGCAGGGTCGGCGGCCCCCCGGGGTGTGGCTGGGGTGTGGGAGCACCCTTTCGGGGGGCTGATGGTGCTTGGAGAGCTGCAGGGGGGCAGTAGGCTCATGACCAAGCGCCCCCAGGCCGCCATGCTGAGGTTCATCTGGGAAGCTCTCAGGAAGTCCTGACCTGGGGCAAAAGGGGGCTCAGTCCCGGGGTCTCCTAAGGGTCCCAGCCCTGCTCCCTACTAGCCAGCCTTCTCCACTCCACACCTCTGCGTTTTGAGAAAATGCGCTTCTGCCTCTGCAGCCGGGGCCTTCTCTCAATGACAGGGTCACAGAAGGTCACCTGCGGGGGCAGGGGGCAGGGCTGAAGACCAGTCCCCTCCCACCCCACCTGCCACGGGCACCTCCTCAGCCTCCAGGCTCCCACCCTGAGCCCATGTCAACAGACACAAGAGCCAGAAGGACTCAGAGAGATGGACAACATCCTCATTGGGACCAGTGGGGAAACCGAGGCCCGGAGAAGAAAGGTGGTCCAGGGTCACACACGCGGCAGGGCAGACAGGACAAGGATGCAGGCCGCTAGGCTCCCATGAAGTCCTCAGAGAGGGGCTGGGAATCCTTCCTTCCTCTAGATCTCCTCCCTCTGGGCCTCAATTTCCAGTCCTACGTGTGGGTGCAGAGCACAGGCTCAAAGGCCCTTCTTTGCTCTAACGGAGCCAGGGGCCCACGAGGTCAGAGGGCAGGGGCCAGTGGGCACCTGGACAAAGAGCAGCCCCTGCGGCACCAGGCTGAGGGAGAGCTGGTGACAGGCATTGTCCAGGAAGTCCTCCAGCCTCAGGAAGGCCACGCCGCACAGCTGCCGCCAGTCCCGCCAGTGCACCCCAATCTCCAGCTCTCGGGCCTGCAGTGGGGACGCCAGGTTGAGGGGTGGAGCGTGGCACGAGCCACTACCTGGCCGGCCTTCCACCCCACGGCCCACGGTCACCCCTGTCCACACAAGGCAGCCTCACCCGCTCCAGGGGGACGACAAAGGTCTGGTCCCAGGACTGCTTGGCCACAGGCCCCCAGGCCGTCTGGCCCACAATGCGATTGTCCACCTTCAGCACGGCCAACACCTCACCTGTGGGGCCAGAGCCGGGGCTCAGGGCAGGCCGGGAGCGGGGGTCCCTCGCTGTTCCCCAGCTTCCCATGCCCCCTACTCACTGGCCAGCTCGCCTCCACCACGCTGCTGCTTGGCCCTGCTCCAAAGCCAGCCCTGGGAGGGGGTCCCGGCCAGCGCGGCCACGGGGGAACGTCCAGGCACAGCTGTCAGCAGCTGTTCACAGCCCAGGAGGTGGACCTGCAGCGTCCCTGCCAGGGAGCATGGTGGGGGGCCGTTACCAGGTGCCATCCTCCAATGGACCCCTGGGACCCCAGGAATGCTACCTTCTCCTGGAGGTATAGCTAAACACAGACCTTGCCCACATTAGGCCTCGGCAGCCACCTGCCACCCTTGGGGTCGGCCAACTGGTCCTCCCCTCCTGCACACTCTCTACGTGTTGGAAGAAGCAGGGACATACAGGCAGAGGAGTGAGACTCAGACCTCAGCCGAGTTGCATGGGACCGCAGCGCGTGGCGACACACTGCTCAGGGCTCAGGGCCTAGGAACAGCGCCATGGCAGGGATGAGAGCCCAGGGAAGAGCAGGAGGCCTGGCTGGCAGCCCTGTCCCACCTCTTCCCCAGGCCTGTCTCCCCATCTGCACAGCGGCAAGCAGCGCCAGCTCAGCCCTACCTCCTGCAATGGGTACAAGCGTGTTTTGCCAACCAAGCAGATTCATTTTAGGGTCATTAGAGATGTGTCCCTCAAAGGGTAGAGGAAGCAGTGGGACTCTGGCCGCCCTTGAGGACATACACTGGGCCTAAGAGCACCATTTAGGGAGTCTGGGCCTGGGGTTTACACTCTGAGAGACCTCATAAAACAAGGCAGTGCCAGGGTGGAAGAATGATTGGAAGAATATGGGTATTCAGCCAGAAGACAGGATGTGGGGTGGCCCCAAGTACCTGAATTTTAGGCCATTTAACAAGCCCTTACCCCCACCTTCTCCAACTTGTCTACTTGGCTAACTCACATAAGCCCTTCGAGGCCAAGCTCAGACACCACCCCCTCCAGGAAGCATCCTTGATTCCCCAGGGGCCAGGTGAGGGGGCCCATCCAGCCGCTGTACTTCCCCTTCTCAGCTCTGCTCACAGTGGGATGGGGCCCGTCTACCCTGCATCAGCTCTGTGTTGGCAGGGGCTGGGCTCTCTAGTTGGCACCGTGTCCCAGGTGGGAAGTTCAGGGCTTCCAGAGTTGACACTGTTAGATTATTTGGAGGCAGATCCAGCTTGGGATAAGGAAGAACCTTCCAACAGCCCAAACTGCCCGGGACTGGGTATCAAGGCCTCCAGGGCTATGAGCTCCCTAACACTGGCACTTTGGGCGCTCTCATGGTTCCTCACTTAAATAATAGCTTCACCGACTGAGCGATCTCTGTGCCTGCACGGTGCTGAGCACTTCACACGCAACAACTCACTGAATTTTCGCAGCAACCCTATGAAATAGGTGCTGTCATCACCCCCATTTGACAGAGTGAAAAACTGAGGTCTGGAGAGGGGATGTCAGTTGCACAAGGTCACACAGCTAGGGGATGGTGAGGCCAGGACTGGAAGTCTCCAAGATTCTTCCCCACTGTGTTTCAGGCTCCTCCCTGGAAGGGAAGGAGAGCTCTGAAGTAGGAGGGACTCCCGGGTACCTGTCATGGCGGTAGGCTTCACGAGTGTCCCTGAAGGCTGGGGGTTCCCAGACACAGCAGTCCGCAGCTCCCGGGCCACTCTGCCACGCAGAGGGTGTGCAGGAGGCAGTCCCTCCAGCAGCTGCTCCAAGGCCAGCCGCAGGAGGTCCAGTTTCTGGGAGGACTCCTGGAGCTGGGCCTGAGCCTGCAGAAGGGATACAGGGCCATGGGGTAACGGCGGGGGCAGTGGCTCAGGCCACCTGGAGACACCCTGGCTGAGGTCTAGACAAGAATGTGCCTCCTGTTTCCTCATTGCCACCCCTCACAGCCAGTCCAGCGGTGTCTCCCGCCACTGCAGAGGGTGGTACCACTCAGAGAGGAGCAGCAGTGGGTGGGGACCATGATCTGACCTCAGCTAGCACCTTGCGGTCCTGTGTTCGCCGGCTACCGAGCAGCTTCACCACGTTCTTGGCGCCCTCGGCCACGGCAGCCTCGATGCGTAGCCGGTGCCGCAGCTCCTCCACCAGCAGCTCCGGTCCTGGGAGGAGGGGGTCAGCCCTCAGGCCCATGCCCGGCTCCGCTCTGCCCATCCACACTTCTCAAGGCCTCACCTGTCTCAGGGGACCCGCTGGCCTCCAGGCTGCTGATCTTCATTCGTAGCAGGGCCACCTTCAGCTGGCTGTCCTGTAGCATCTGCTGGGCGGCTGCCAGAAGCTTCCTCTCCTGCGGGGTTGTGACATATGCCCCCTGAGGCCAGGACCAGGCCGGAGCCTCCCTGGTCAGATCAGGGACTGGAGCAAGCCTCCTCCATCAGTCCAGAATTGAAGCTAAGCCTCTCTCGGTAGGCCAGATACTACAGCCAAGCCTCCCTTTTTAGATCAGGGTGAGCCTCCACATCATGCTGGGAGTTGGGACAGGTTGGGAGTTGGGCTGAGATTTCCCATTAGACTGGTGTTTTGCCTTCTCTGTTAGACGAGGGGTTCGAGCCATGCCTTTCCCACCAAGCTGAGATTTAGGGTTCTGCCTCCCCCATCAGACTAAGGGTGAGACTGTCTCTCTTACAGGGTCAATGGCCGGGTTGCATTTCCCTATCAGAATAGGGGCTGGTAGTGGGATGAAGTGGGAGATTGGGATTGACATATATACACTAATATGTATAAAATAGATAACTAATAAGAAACTGCTGTATAAAAACAATTCAAAAATTCAAAAACAAAAAAAGAATAGGGTCTGGATCACCATCTTCTCTAATAATCTGAGAGCCAAATCTCTTCCCCTCAGATCCCAGGGGCCTTACCTTGGGAGTGCCACTGGCATACGTGTGGGTCATATTCTCGGCTCCCTGCTTGACCTTCAGCTCTACCTGCAGCTGCCTCTGTAGAGCCTCCAGGTGTCGGGCCCTTGGCTGCTCTGCCAGCGGCCGAGGTCCTGAGGCCGCAGGTTCTGTGTGCAAAGAGTGTGGGGCTCATGAACCCCTCCCCCAGAGCCGAGAGCCCCTCATGGCCTAGCTCTCTCCTCCCCGCCCCTCCCGGGCAGGGGCTACGAGAGGAGGCTCTGAGAGAGGCCAGGGCCAAGGCCAAGGAGCTGGGTCAGCCTGCCGCCTGCTGTCCCGAGAGGCCTGCTCAGGTTCCTCACTCACCAGCCGGGCCAGGCCCGGGGCCGGGCAGCAGGATGCGGGCATGCAGCTCCCGCAGCTCCCCGTGCAGCTGCTCCAGGCGGCGGTTGGAGGACCGTAGCAGCTGCCGCACGTGGCCCAGGTGGCGGCGGTCGGTGGCTGCCCGCCGCAGGTTCTCCACACCCTCCTTGATTTTCAGCTCCTTCTGGATGGCCCGGCGGATCGCCTCTTTCTCATCCCCTGGGGGCCACTGGCCCGCCCCAGGCTGGAAAGGCAGAGGCCTTAGTCCCCTCAGTCCCCACCTCCACGGCCTCAGCTCATCACAGGCGGAGGGGGAGGGAGGCAGGCGCAGTCGGCACCCGGGACTGACACACACAGTTTGGGAAGCAACTATGAGCTTAGAGCTAGCATCCCTAAGCCAGATGGAAACCCCAAGGCTATTTATCCAGCCCATGCTCCTGTCCTGTGCCATCAGAGAGAAGAGTAAGGGGGAAAAATTGTTAATGTTTACATGGTGTTCTGTTCTAAGAACTGTGCAGACATTAACTTGTTGATCCTGACAGCAACCCCATGAGGTAGGTGTAGTTATTATCCCCATTTTATAGATGAGGAAACTGAGACACAGAGAGGTTAAGTAATTTGCCCAAGACCACAACACAGGGAAGGAGATGCACCGTCATCTCTTGGGCCCCAGCCTCTCCCTGCCGGTCACGCTTACATCAGGCTGCTCTCAGTCTGGGATCCAGGCTAAGGTCTGGGGACCAGAAAAGAGGCTTGGCACTGAGAAGGGCCCCACCACCACCACCAAGGTCACGCAGACAAGGAAGCCTGTGGCCTGAGTGGAAGCTAGGGCTGTTCCCCTGATCTTCCGACACCCCAGCTGGCAAAGCAGAGACACAGAGGGGTTGAGGAGGTCTCCGGGGCCCACTCCCAGCTCAGCTCCTGGGAGGAATTAGAAGGCTCTCTCACTGCTTCACCCCAAGCGAGAGCAAGAAAGAGGAAAAGCTCCTTCCCAGAGGCCATTTCAAACCAACGGGTGCTGCTGCTGACCTCAGCCCAGGGTAACCCATGATGCCCCCAACCCAGGACTGCCTCAGAGCCCTCACCTTACCTCTCGGCTCTCCATCTCCTGAGCCCAGTGGAGCCTTGGGGACCCCCACCCCAGGCCTCCGCTGGCCCTCTGGCCCGTCTGTCAGAGGGCAGGGGCGGGGCTCAGGAAATCCTTTGAGGGCCCTAGGCCAGAGGGCCAGAGCCAAAGGCCTGAGCAAACAAAGATCCCGCGGAGCTGGGGGCCCGGCACCGGGGTCCTGAGTCACCCAGCTACCGCTGCTGGGCGGAGGTTAACAGGAAATCGGAAAATATGTACAAGCCACGGCTGGAACAGGCAGAGGGACCTCCGGAGGAAGGGGGAGGGAGGGCACAGACGCAGCCCTGAAAGTTGCCCAAGGGGTGGGGGCACTCTAGGAGTCTTGTGGACAACATTTCACCCTTGACCAGAGCCCATGGTCCTGCCTGCTCCGGGCTGGAATCCTGCCAAGTGCGCACACACCTCTCCCTTTCGGCTCCGCGGCTGGGGCGCTATGTTGTACACAAACGTCCCCATACCCATTTGCTCTGGGCTAGTACCCCACCTCTCCCCACTCCCCAATAAGACACACAGCCTCGGTCCCACGCGAACCTATTGCCAGCTCCGGCAAGAACCCCGCCCCCTCGCCATTTGGTCTGGAACCCTGTGTACCCGAGGGTTCCCCCGGGAACTGGGTAGGCCCCTTCCTCTGGGGTCCCCACTCGCCGCCTGCCTGTGTGCTCTGGGAAGGACCCCACGACCGCGAGGGAGTGGCACCCTCCGCCTGCCGCACACATTCTTCTCCCCTCCCAGGACCCGTCCCTAGGTGCCTGCACGGCCCCCCTGTGCTTTCGCAGCGGATGCACATCGGCCTTAGAGTGTTACCTGGAAGAACAGATTTTAGGAAACTTGGGGCCCACCCTGGTGGCCCTGACTGCGGACTCAGACGTGCTCATGGTTAGGCCTGACTGGAGGCTCTGATTCACTTGGAGGTGATTTGGGGACGTTTCCAGGAGGCAGGAACAACTTACCCCCAACGCTCAGGTCTGCCCTGCGAAGGTGTAGGGGGGCGCAGGGCAAGCGCTGGGAAGGGACACGGGGAGGGGCTGGGGACGTAGCCGGAGCCCGGGGTAGTGAATGAGGCTCCCCCCACCCCCCGGCCCGCGCCCGAGGCCCGTCCCCTCCGGGCGCCGTTCACCTGCTGCGGCGCCCCCTCTTCCATGGCGCCGCTCGGGCAGCTCGGCCCCTCCTCTCAACCACTCCGGTTCCGGAAGCCCGGGCCCCTCCGCCAGGGCTTTCAAACTTGAAACTTCCCGGGAAGCGGCGCCGGAGTCGCGGGATCGGGCGCCCCCTCCCGAGGTCCGCTGGCCCTCGCGGGACCTGGGATCAGCGCCGCCTCTCGGCCGCGAGGGATCGAGCCCGGCTCCTGACCCAGAGGCCCCGGCGCCTCCCCCGGATCCGATGTTCCGAGGGATTTGGAGCCCAGCGCCCCTCATCTGAGGCCGCGGTTCCCGCTCCTTGAGACACTGACCCCCGCCCCGCGATACAAGGGCAGAAAAGGACATTTCCCGGGCCGGAGTTGTCCAGCTGCCGGGTCGCGCGCCCAGAGGGGCGGGCCCGGGTGGGGACAGCGCCGCCTGCCGGCCGCGGGGCAATGCCTGTGTGGTCTGTCCTCTCTGGGCCGGGTCAGCCTCTTCCTCGGAACCCCGCCGCGACCTGGCTCCCGCCCGGAGTCACTCTTCCTCTCCCATGCCATTGGTGTAAAGTGGGCTAATCCCATACCTGTCGCCCCCCAAGGAGCCTTGGCCCTGTCTGTAATCACTGTAAGAATGTACGCGTGGGAAAACAATAAAGCTTTACCCAAATTACAAACGAATCCAAAATCCCTCAGGACCCCCGCCCCATCACTTGACTAGACTGGAGCTTTCTGGTTCAGCCAGAGCTGCTCAGCCTTTGCCCTAAAGGGCTCATCTAAACAGAATACACATTTAAACCTTGAGAAAAAGCCACCATTTCAGGAAACTAGCCTGCGCTAGGCGGTTCTTGCAATGGCTTAGGTATGTAGGGGACCCTGGTTCTTTACTGCCTAGTCTAGAGTTGTTTAGGCAATTCCTGTTATCCTGTGCTCACCAGCACTTTGTGCCAGGACTTTACTGGAAGGAGCCTTGTCCAAGGGGCCGGAAGTGAGTAAGGCTCAAATACTGAAGGTGGCTTATTTGCTGACTTGGAAGAGGTGCCCTCCAGTGCTTTTATAGGAGGAAACCATGTCAGTTCCACTTTGCTCTATCACCTCCTTCACAGTGGACTGGAAAGTGAAATCGGCAAAACATGGGCAATCCTGGGATTGTCCTGCAATGGGAAATCAACCAAGTGACATGAACATATGCTAAGGAGACTTGGTTCACTGGGGGACATGCCGACTTCATAATCAGAGCCAAGTGCAACACTTTTACATATATATATACAAATCAGAATTATTGAAGGTTAGACATTTAACAGCTAGTAAGCAAGCTAGCCAGGCACATGGTAGGCTCCTTTAAGTGGGGGTTATCGAAGTGCCCTTAGCTGAATGTTAACAAATAACTGAGAGGTAAAAAGACTACCAGCTTCTGACTGTAGGTCATGGGTTTCAGAAAAAAAACATCAAACGAGCAAAGCTCTGCCTTTCAGGAGGGTATCTAGTTCCCATCTTGAGGCTCATTTATCCAATCCTCCAGTCAGAAAGCTGAATTATGTGGAAGAACAATGATTTTTAACTTTGCTGTGAAGTGTTTCACTGTCTCAGTGGCCACTGAGGGAAAGGGGTTCAGAAATAGAATACATCCACCTTTCCTAATGAACCCCAGGCTGGACAAACCTATAGCCCTGGGCTGATGGATGAGTCTGACAAGATAGCTGCATCTTACATGTCTGATGGTGATGGTGCTTCATAAAATTGTAATTCTTAGGAAAACTGAAGTTCACATTTAACACCCAGTGGGTAGTGAATAGCCCAAACGAACTCTGGCTAACGAGCTATTAAAGTTGTGTAATATCAACCTGAAAGGAACTGTCCCAGCAGGCTACATAAAGAAACATTTACCCCTTTCTATACTTTTTTTTTCCTTCCTGGTACTGCAGACATCAATCCATCTACATTTAGATTTGCCTCCCTTGGGTAGTATCTGAGTATGCAATGTTACTAACTAATCAAGTTGTAACACACCCTCCACTTTA
This sequence comes from Delphinapterus leucas, assembly GCF_059928025.1. Lineage (NCBI taxonomy): Eukaryota > Metazoa > Chordata > Mammalia > Artiodactyla > Monodontidae > Delphinapterus > Delphinapterus leucas. The sequence goes on along the minus strand of NC_143134.1, from coordinate 117,831,292 downwards.
AAAGTCCTCCCTGTTCTTGTTCTCATCACAAAACTGCAGTCCGTCCCCTCAGACCCATTAAAAATAAAACTTGTAAGTCTTCATTAAATGAAATCCTGAAAGTCTTCATTTTTTGCAATAGAATCCCATTCTGACAATAGCCAGAAAGGGTTTATAGCAAAATATAACAAAAAAGGCAAAAAAACCAAATTTGTGTTCATGGGACCAAGTGAAACCATGAAACCAGTTGTGTTATAAAGCAGTAATGATAAAGATTACCAAATTAATACACAAACACAATTATACAGTCCTCTGAAGCCCCCAAACTCCCAAGAATCCATCAAGTAAAAGACTCCTACTTTTCAGCACCCAAACAGCTAACACAGGTGAAGCAGGCCAGATGCCAAGCCAATCTGTCAGCCCAACAAGACATTGAGGTACTCCACTGACATTTAAACTCTACACTTTATAGAGCCAGCATTGGTTGAAATAGTAAGGGCCTGTCATGGAGGTCAGAGAGCACAGACTAAAGTCTTAAAAATATCAGTACATCACTGGAGACACAACCTCAATTGCAGAGCATTCCGTACAAGTTTTTAAATTAAATGTAAAGACACATTACAAGCTACTGTCCTCTCTGCCCCAATTCATGCAGTTAAGTTCCCCTTGTAAGCAGAGTATGGCACAGCTTTGGAAGAGGATGTCCCAAGAGAAATGAGCTACACAGCCACTATTTGCTCTTTTCTTTTTAGACGTCCTTGTACCAAAGGCGCTTTGAGCCATTCACCTGGCACTTCCCAAAACATACTTGCCTAAGAGCCAGCCCAAGAACTCTTGCAGTTGCAAACAAAGCACACTACTTTGTAGCCATCTTCCAGTACACTAAGTTTGCCCCTTCTGCCTTCTCACAGCCTAGCACTCCTTCAGATTTACGGCCACAGCGGAAGCTAAAGGGTTGTCTCAATAACTGGGAAGAAATTACCTTTAGGGGCTCCTATCTTTTGACCACATTCCCCAAAATAAACATTGTAGTTTGATTAAATAACCTAACAGTGCCATGACCTCACCGGCACATTAAAAACCAGTTTTGGTAAGCTGTCACTCTGTGAAACAAAAATCACAGGATTACTTCTTGAGTATTACTTCAAGTGACTTTTTTTTCCATAGTGAAAAGTCCCTTAAATGCTGACTTCAAAATCAAAATACAGAATCCCCTCACGAATCTACTACATTCCAAGTAACAGTAATTTGTCTATGACTTCCAAACATACCTTTCCACATAGACGTACCTATGATCTGAAGCACAGCTCTCCCCATTTCCCAGTCACTACGAACGGAAGTAACAAGGCCAAAAAACAAACACAAAGCAAAAACTAGCTTATCATCTAAATTCAAAAGCAAGTACTAACATTTCTCTGTAAAACAAGGAGAATGACCCCAGCCAAAAAAATCTTTATGTTCCTTTATTGGAGCAAGATTCCTGACCAGTATACAGTGATGTATTTGCTACAGAGACCTGTGCAGAAATTACATACTATCCATCTAGACAGGTTTTCGTTACACTTTGCCTACTGATGGAATAGTTCCATTTATAAAGTTTTTATACATCAAAAAGCTTTGAATTTGACCAGGCGGTCCATTAATTCATCTCTGAAAAAGCTAAGTGGCATTTAACTTTAGCTACTATACTTTACAGCATTAAAAAGCTTATGCATTTAGGTAGCTTCTCAAAATGTGATTTATGCACAATGGCATTTAGCAGACAGAGCAGAGTCCATCATCTCCCCCAGATTCACACAGACAGGTCTCATTTGAGAGCTATATGCTAAAAGAGCTGGTACTTTGAGACAAAAGTACTCCTAACCTGAGTTTCTTACCACCAATACGGACTTCTTACTCTGAAAGCCTGTCTTCTCGGCCACGTTTTACAGTGCCGGTGAAGACATGCCAACAATCGTCCTGTGTATTAACTCGGCAGTAGAGCACCAGGTCTGTCTGATGGTGGTGGCAGGCACTATTATATCCAGGTAAATAAAAGCCCATATTTTGAAATGCCAATTTGAGATACAAATCAAGGGTACAACATATTCAGAACTGAGTTTTCAGCAATCTGATATCCCAAATGATGTGAAAAATTTCAGAAACTGATGTCAAATTGTACCCATATGGGTTCCCAGCTATGGAGACATTAATACATTGATTCAAATCCCTTTACTCAATCAACATAGCCCTGAGGTCATCCTGCAAAGTGCATATCAAAAAATACGAAGTTAAGGTGACAAAGTTTGACAGTAACATTATACAAGTCAAACTTGCAAAGTCATATTAAGTATATCTGTTCTGAGAGAAAAGCATCAAATCCTTTGTGTACACATTTAGTTTTATTGTAACAAAGCAACTTGTACACTTTTAACGTTTAAAACTGAGCATCATCTTTCCTTTCCAGTGAAACAAAAAGAAAAATTTAAAAATAAACAGGAACAAAATTACAATAGAGAATGTCAATTGCAAATAAGATCCTACAGGTTCTGCTGATTCTCCCATCGAGTGGCAGGGCTCAAGTCATCATTAGGAGAGAATTTTATTTTAAAAGTGTCATCTTAAACTGCAAGGATGTCCGTTAAACATCACAATTAAACATGCCAAAGGAGAAGCCATGTTGTCAAAATGCCCACTTAACCCACCCAAACATCTCAAACCCACCCTTTGCTGACCTTCTATAACCCCATTTTTTTAAGTTTTTTTTTTCTTTTTTTAAACAAGAGAAAGTAGACAGATACATGTTGGTAAATGCTAACTGTCCATATTCACATAGAGACACAGTGTAATCTCTGAGCCCAATATACAGAGAAAGGAGGAAAAAAGCTAGAATTCTATGCACTACTACACAGGGGCCTAGCACCCTCCAGCTTCCAGCAGAGCTAAGGGAGCAGAAGGTTTTTCTTTTTTCCCACAGAGCATGATGGTGTTGATTCCATAAAGTTTTTGTTGAGACAGGAAGGGATAAAAATGAATTCGGAACAGAAAGGGGTAGAGATTCTTTTCCCACTGAATTCTGCTCAAGGTATTTCCCCCCAAAATAAGTTGTGAGCCATGGTATAAAGGAGAAAAGAGACCTCAAAAACAGGGCAACTGAGCACAAGAGGAGAAGGAGAAAAAAAAAAAAAAAAAAAAAAAAAAGACTGCAACTTGCTCCCAGGGACTGGAGAAAATTAAAAAAGGAAGGTTGGAATCCATCAGTGTTCCATTAGTCATCTTCTCCTTCATCTTCCTGTAAGAAAAAAAAAGCAGGCAGTTAATCTTTAGGGTTAATTCTAAGGCCAGTCCCCAGTATTCATATGGACCATGATGGACTCCATAGAACATGACATGCCAAGGGAAATTAATTTTAGGAACCTCTACCGTGGTCCCTTGGTATGTGCGAAGGATGGTTCAGAACCCTCTCCACATACAAAAATCCTCGGGGGGTGGGGGGGACGATGACGACTTCCCTGGCAGTCCAGTGGTTAAGACTCCATGCCCACTGTAGGGAGTACAGGTTTGATCCCCAGCGGGGGCACTAAGATCCCGCATGCCGCTCAGCATGGCCAATAAATAGATAAAGACATATAAATTTTTAAAAATTTAAAAAAATCCTCAGGATGCCCAAGTCCCTTAAATAAAATAGCACAGTACTTGCATGCAACCTACCCACATCCTCCCATATACTTTTAAAATTGTCTCAGATTACTTATAATAACCAATACAATGTAAATAGTTGTGAATACAATGTAAATAGTCGCCAGCACTTGGCAAATTCAAATTCTGCTTTTTGGAACTTTCTGGAATTTAAAAAAAAAAATCTGTTGGTTGAATTTGAAGAATGGGAACCCACAGATACGAAGGTCAAACTATACATCAGGGCTTCCCTGGTGGCGCAGTGGTTGAGAGTCCGCCTGCCGATGCAGGGGAGGCCCAGTCTGGGAAGATCCCACATGCCACAGAGCGGCTGGGCCCGTGAGCCATGGCCGCTGAGCCTGCGCGTCCGGAGCCTGTGCTCCGCAACGGGAGAGGCCACAACAGTGAGAGGCCCACACACTGCCAAAAAAAAAAAAAAAACCACACAAAAACAAACAAACTATACATCAGTCTTCATCAATTCTTTTTTTTTTTTCCCCAGGGCAACGCAGCTTACAGATTTTAGTTCCCCGACCAGGGACAGGAGCTGGGACTCAGCAGGGAAAGCACCCGAGTCCTAACCACTGGACCACCAGGGAGCTCCCCAATCTGCATCCCAATCTGATTCTTGATTAAAAGACCCAGTGACGTTTCAGACAAATTAACTTTTCAGAAGTAACCAAATCAGACATCTTTCAGACCAAGTAATACAAACCAAAACTCACTCTATCCCAATATGATTGTAAGAATTTTATAGTTTGTCCAAAACATATGTATTTTTGTTATTTGGGAGATTTCTCAGAATTTGAGCAGCTGCACTGTCCACAGCCCTTTCATTAAGTACTGGCTAGGGAATGACATAATTGAACAGTTATAAGTGCTAACCACAAAAGCAGAACTAATTGAATCACTGATACAATGAGCTTATCAAAATTTTCAACCTTGGACAAAACAGCCTATCTTTTCTACAAGTTTTCCCACAATTTGTTGAGTCAGTTCCACTATACAAGATAAATAATCTCCAAAGTAACATGGTGAATTCTTTGACGATTTTCTTTTTGGATTTAACCAAATCTTTTTACCTCTCCTTCCTCCCCCTCATCATCATCTTCATCTTCTTCACCTTCATCCTCATCCCCTTCTTCATCAATATCTTCCAGTCCTTCTTCCTCTTCATCATCATCGTCTTCTTCTTCTCCTTCCCCTTCCTCGTCATCCATGTCTGGAACCTAGGGAAAAACACACCCACACAACCAAGAGTCACCTCAAGAACTCATTTCCAAACAAATGAAACAAGTGCAACCTTGAAAAGAACACTCTCAACTCACCAAGTAGTACTGTAATGGATTTGGCCAAATATCATCTTTGATGACCTCTCCTAACTCATCTGCACCTGCATCAGAATGATCAGTAAACCAGGTGAAGAAGCTTTCTGGTTCCTCATGCTGTCTCTTCCTGCTGGCTTTATTCTGAGTTTGACTTGAACGTTTTGTCAAATCCTAAATGAAGATGGAAGAACTTTTGACACAGGCTCACTACACCTTAAATACCTATAATTTAAAGAAAGTTTTAACCCAAAAGCAGAGCAAAAAGTGGATGTTACATGATCTACACTATTATTCTTATCTAAAAAAAGTTACAAAAAGTACAGCTAATAAAGAGAAAGAGAAGCCCAAGAATTTTAGGTCTACAAAGAACGCCGTCAAATTTGTATATCAAGCTTTTCTTGAAAGTTACCATCTAGACTTGGCTTTTTTTTAAAACAAAATTAGTTCCACTTCAACAACCAGTATCTTAAACACAGTATAATTTAAAATATATTTACTACTTAAACACAGAGAGGGCTTCCCTGGTGGCACAGTGGTTAAGAATCCGCCTGCCAATGCAGGGGACACGGGTTCGAGCCCGGGGCCGGGAAGATCCCACAGGCTGCGGAGCAACTAAGCCCACACGCCAAAACTACTGAACCCGCGCTCTGCAACAAGAGAAGCCACCACAATGAGAAGCCCGCGCAGCGCAACGAAGAGTAGCCCCCACTTGCCTCAACTAGAGAAAGCCCGTGCGCAGCAACGAAGACCCAACGCAGACAGAAATAGGTTTTGGGAAACCACACGTTACCAATGTAGAAACCAAAATGATTTAGTCCACCTCAACAAAAACTTGCTCTATAATTTATAAGACCACAAGCTACTGTATTTGGCTTTAACGAAATAGACATTTTTATATTTTAAGGATCTGCATTTAACACATCACAAAAACACCAAATATTTAATTAAATAGTTCAACTAGATCAAACTAGAGAAAATATCAATGCCCAACAATCCCTCAAATACCTTTCCGGATTTCCATTTGATTTCAGTGGACTTTGAAGATGGATCACCACTCTCATTCAGATGAAATTCTTTGGAGAGAACTTTATTTTCAAAGTAAGGGTTTTCATCAAAATACTACAATAAACAGAGAATTAGAAATCAATACAAAACAGCCCTTCTAACCAATCCTCAAGTTGATTTCCATAGTGACAAACAAGTTACTGATACTTACAAAATCTATTCTGTAACCTGATTTAATATCTTCAAATTCTGTCACTTCAACTCTTGTCAAATAATGCAGCGCCTCTTCATCCTCCTCCCCAAGCAGTGCAGACACTAGATCAGTAAATAGGCCAAATGATTATTAAACAAACATTAACAAACAACTCAAGCAATCCCTTTTACAATTTCCCGAATTTGGTTTCATAAATCCATTATAAACTGAAAACCAAATGGCTCAGTGTCAGAGCTGTCACTTTCTTTTAATCAAGTAATTAAACAGAATCCCAAATAGAATAGGATCTCTTCTAAATAGAAAGCATGAATTGCAAGCCTCTCCCCGTTTCAACCTCTGCATGTAATCAACATGGTGGACCAGGTCCTCAACCAAGGTCCCTCCACTCTCTAACAAGTGGACATCCCACACCCTCTAATAATGCTTTGCCGCAACATACCTTGTGGATGGTTAACAAATGTTGTTACCCAAAAATTTGGGATTTTGGCGATCAATTCCGACCTCTTCTGAAAAAACGGTTGGCGGAGTTTGTTATATTTCTGTTCTACTTTCAAAATCTCCTCACTGGCTTGTTCGTTAAGTCTGAAGCAAATGAAAAGACATGTTGATGAGGACGGTACTTAACAAATACAAAAATTGCTGAGATTACAGAATATTTACTCTTATTAGCTTTAGAACAATGCAAAGTATGCATTTATAAAAACCAAATCACCTAGATTTTTGTAGCCAGAGACCCAAGTCAAAATTGAGATGGCCATTTGATCAGCTTTACCAATAGGCACTGGACAATTGACAGTCCTGACGGTGCCCAAACAGCATTTTGGTAACTTTGTATATCTATCTACTCTGTTACCAGGCCAACTTCGATTGTTTCCCTCAGGCAGATCAAGAAGAAAAAAAAAAGCTGCCAACGAAGTAACAAAGTTATAAGGCAAGTCAGAGCAACAATGATGCCATAATACTAAACTATCACAAGTGCACACAACGCAACTCAGACAACTTGTAGGCTACGAAAGCAAACCCTGTCTTTACAAGGTCAATGTATTTTAATCAGAAACTTTTTGGTGACTGGAAAATGTTTCACAGGAAAATAACACTGAATCCTCATATTGGTATTTCCAACTAAGTTATAATCATCTCCACTTGGCCAGTAGATACAGACGTATTTGGCCATAGTTTCAATATTTACCAAACCATAAGATGCATGTCAGAAAACTTCAAAGCAAATTGAGAAAAACTTCACCTGTCTATTTCATTTTGTACTTCATCAATATGTTCAATTGCTTCTTGCTGTTCTTTTTCTGCAAGAAAAAGGTGCATGAGACTCAATACTAATTTGAAAATAAATTTAACTGCTTTTCCTTCCTGATGTTAACAGTCTGTGATGTTATATCAAAGCTGTTTAAAAAAAAAACTTGCCTACTACTACAAGGCATGCTTTCCACGTGTTCATGTGTATAGTTGACAAATTACTTTTCAATTAAGACTATTCACAAATCATGCTGTTAGACTAGTCAAAATGTTTGACTGTAACGCTTTTACGAGTTCTATTACAAGACCAATTAAAGTTTCTATAATGAGATAATAAACGCTATTCAGAAATCCTTAAGTTCTCTTTAAAAAATTACATTATAAGCCTGCAACAGAGTAGCACCAGCTATTAACTAGAATACGGAAACTAACCCATGACAATAACAAAAATTAGGACACCACCTATCTCCATGGTGAAACCCCCTTTTACACGAAGTTGAAAATATTGCTCAGTATTGATTACTATTAAGACAGCAGACACGCCTACAAAGACAGGGAAGGCCCTGGGAACTACCTCACCACCGTAAACACTGGACTTTACCTTCTAAGAATATGAACCCCCGGATTCGAATCCGACCTTTCTCGCCCCTCCAACCCAATTTCAGGCGGGCTGATCTCAGAGGCGGCCCCGCACGACTTTGGAGCACACTTACAGGGAGCAAGCATGCAGTCAGAAACTATGGGCCAAAGAACGGAGAGGAGGAAAAGGGGGTGTGCTACGGCAAAGGTACCCTTTTGTCCGGTAAAGACCACAAAACCTACAAAGCTAAGGGGGCGTGAAGGGGCCAGATCGCGCGGTTCATTTCCGGCAACCAGCCCGGGTGGTGCAGCCCCCCTGCCGAGAAAGCCTTTACGGAAAAGCCCAGTAGGTTTGCTCCGAGCGATTGTAAAGACCCTCCGACGCCCCGGTCGCCGCGCCAGGTTTCTCAGCGCGCTGCCGCGACGAGGTGGCCACCCCACGTGGGGGCTGCCCGGGGCCAGCCAGAGCATCCTCCGAGCAGCCCGGGCCGCGACGCGGCCGCGTGCTTCCCCGCGCCCCCACCCCGCCCCAGCTCGAGGCAGAGGACCGCGCCGGGGCCGGCCTCCGGGTGGGAGTGTGGGGGCGCCGCCCGCGGGCCGGGCGCGAAGGGGGAGCCGCGCGGAGGCCCGGGCGCGGGGCCGCGTCCGGCCGCACCATGTGGCGGCGACGGCGGCTGATGGGAGCGAGGCATCATGGCGGAGCACAATAAAGAGAGGCTTCTCGGGAGGGAGGGAGGGGGAGGAGAGCGAGGGAGGGGGGAGAGGAAGGGGGGGTCTCCTCCGCCCGCGCCGAGCAGGCCGCAGCGCCCCCGCCTCGCAGCGCCGTCCGCCGCCGCGGCGCCACCCGGCCCCGGCCCGGCGCGCACAAAAAAGGGCGCCGAGGCGCGCGCCGACCCGTCCGCCCGGCGCCCCCCGCGCGCCCCGAGCCCCGCCGGCGGCCTGCGGCCGGGCGGGTGGCGAAGATGGCGGCGCGGGCCGGCCCCCGCCTCGCCTGCTCCTCACCTGAGGTCTCGTCGGCCCCGTCGTGGTTGGAGTTGAGCTCCTTTTTACTGACTTTGGCCGCCGGCGCCGACATGGTGCTGCTCCGCGGTCGGGGGGGGAGCGGGGAGGGGGAGAGAAGGGAAGGCGAAGGGGGCGGGCAGCGGCTTCCCCTCACGCCACACGCGCGGGCGCTCGCTCGGTCCGGTCGCCTCCTCCCGGCGCTCGCTCGCTTTCCCTCCCCCTGGCTCGCGCGCTCTGCCCTCGCGGCCTGACGACAAGGGAGGGGCTGGGGTTGCGTGCCGGGCCCCGGCCCGGGCTCCTGCTTACGGAGGGGAGGCGGCGGCGGGCGGGCAGGCTGCTCTGCTCCCTCACTCACGCTCCGCGCTCCAGCTAGCTGCTCGATCTCCCCGAGCCGCCTCCTCCTCCACCTCCTCCTCACGGCGAGGGGCGGGCGGCAGGGCGCAGGCGCGCCAGGCCCCGCGCGCACGCCCCGCCTCCGGCCAGAGAGGCTCGCGCCGCCTCACCATAGGCTAGGGCGCCAGGACCAGCGGGCGGAGCCGCGGCGAGGAGACACAGGGCCTGGCGAAGAGGCGGGAGGAAGGAACGCCGCGACGTACGGGGACTGCCCCCCGCGCCGCGCTCCCCTCCCCCGCTTTCCCCTTCTCCAGCCCGACCCGGGACTTTTGCGCGCTACGGGCGCGCGGCGGCCCGAGGGGCGGGGCCTCGCCAGGCTGCGCGCAGGCTCCCAGGCGGGTGCGTCACGTGGTGGCGGAGCGGCTTCCCCTGTCTGCCGGGTGGCGCGGGGGAGAGGGGTGTCTGCAGTCCCCCGAAAGCGCAGGCCTCGTAGTAGCCTGCCTTCAGAGCACTGGAGCCCAGATATATATCCACCCCGGGTTCTGCACTCTGGGACACTACTGGGGCGCCCCTCGTGGGGGAAGGAAGGCGCCACCTCCATCCTATTTCCCAGAGAGGGAAGCTGCCTTCGGAGTCAGGCTTGTTTGCAAAGCCCGAAGCTGCCCAGGCCATTCACAGGGAGGGGCTTTTCCTGCCTCTTAGTCCAAGCTCTGCCCAGCAGGCTGTGTGCACTTGGGCAAGTCATTTTCCCTCTGTGGGCCTATTTGTTATGAAATTACAAAATTCAAGAAAGGCTGACAAACGGAACGTTGTGTTAAGTGGTGATGTTTAAGCAGGGCCACGCTAAAGTGGAAGTCCTCTGAAGGCAAGGAGGTGCCACATTCATTCGCGGGTGCTTTTGACCCAATTCAGTGCCTAATTCAAGGAGCTTGCAAGAATCCGTACAGAGTGCTAAGCGCCACTCCCAGCAACTGCGCCTGCATCGCACAACTGCAAGATGGAGTCGGCTGTGTTAATTTCATTTCGCTACGTCACAGAACAAGGCCTGCTTTAGAAGCCAAGTCTTGAAACAGGAAGGCCAAGGCATTTCTGTTTAAACTATGCTTTCCAGGTAATGCAAATGTACCACTCACTGCTCTACTCCCTCCTGCAGGGCCCCAAGACATGGACACAAAAAGTATGAAATCTCTCCTTGGGTGTTTATAACCAAAACCAGGGGTTGGATTATTTGCCTTCCAGGACTCACATGTTACTATCAGTTCTTAAAGCTCAAGCAGTGTCTTTCATGTTCAAGATAATCCATTGGTGGGTGATCGATAAATGTTAAGTGGCAGACAGTCCATGGGAAGAGAATACAAATGTCTTCTTGGGGCTTTCCCCAAAACCCAGAAGTTAATCTTTCTCCTCCAAACCTTATTATTCTCAATTGAGTCCAGCTCAATCCATACCCATCCCAATTGGACAGGATTTTTAAGGGAAGAATTATTAGCACCAATGAGAAGCTGGGAAATGTTTGACAACCAGCTCCCAGAAGAGAAAAAAACACACCAAAAACCCTGATTTGTAGCATTTGCTGATTTCAGTGGTGTATAAATACTCCTACCATGGCAAATTTCCTGCTACCACTTTTTTTTTTTTTTTTTTTTTCGGTGCGCGGGCCTCTCACTGTTGTGGCCTCTCCCGTTGCGGAGCACAGGCTCCAGACGCGCAGGCTCAGCGGCCATGGCTCAGGGGCCCAGCCGCTCCGCGGCATGTGGGATCTTCCCGGACCGGGGCACGAACCCGTGTCCCCTGCATCGGCAGGCGGACTCTCAACCACTGCGCCACCAGGGAAGCCCTCCTGCTACCACTTTGATGTCACTGAACAGAGATGGAAAGAAATACCAGGCTCCAACTTCCCTGGTGGCGCAGTGGTTAAGGATCCGCCTGCTAATGCAGGGGACACAGGTTCCAGCCCTGGTCCGGGAAGATCCCACATGCTACGGAGCAACTAGGCCTGTGTGCCACAACTACTGAGCCTGTGCTCTAGAGCCCGTGAGCCACAACTACTGAGCCTGCGTGCCACAACTACTGAAGCCCGTGTGCCTAGAACCTGTGCTCCGCAACAAGAGAAGCCAGTGCAATGAGAAGCCCGTGCACTGCAACAAAGAGTAGCTCCCTGGGCTTCCCTGGTGGCGCAGTGGTTGAGAGTCCGTCTGCCGATGCAGGGGACGCGGGTTCGTGCCCCGGTCTGGGAAGATCCCACATGCCGCGGAGCGGCTGGGCCTGTGAGCTATGGCCGCTGAGCCTGCACGTCTGGAGCCTGTGCTCCGCGACGAGAGGCCACAACAGTGAGAGGCCCACGTACCACAAAAAAAAAAAAAAAAAAAAAGAGAGTAGCTCCTGCTCGCTGCAACTAAAGAAAAGCCTGTGTGCAGCAACAAAGATCCAGTGCAGCCAAAAATAAACAAATAAAATTTTAAAAAACAAACAAAAATACCAGGCTCCAGTGCACTGCTGAAGCACGTAGCATGGGCCACAGGCTGTGATAAATACACGCATTTCCTTCTCTTTCAGTCCTCACAAAATACAAGACAGGTATTAATATCCTCATTTCACAGATAAACTCAACTTTTTTTGATACAGGTGGCAGGACCAAGGCTAATGGATAACAAAGCTCCTGCCCTAAGGACAGAGTTTTTCCACTTTTTTGACATGAATTACAGTAAGAGGTACATTTGACATTAGGGCCCAGTACACACCTACACACAAAACAATGCTTACCCTCACTGAGTGTGATGACTCTTAATCTTCTATTTTCTTTAAATGCAGGTCACTCTCCACTAAAATGATTTCATGACCCACAAATGGGATGAAACGGTCTTAAAAACACTGTGCTGAAGGCTGCTTTCATACACAAAACAAAGCCTGCTCACCGGTTGGTACCAGTGACCCAGAGCATCTCCTAAGTGACTGATCTACCAGTGTTTCCCATGTATCTGCAGGGGCTCCAGGGAGCCTTCTAATGCCTTCTGGTTAGGCAATGGGCTTCAAGGCTCCCACCCCAGCCCTTAGGACCATCCTGTTCTTCCAGACCTTTCCCACAGCACTTCTCAAGATGAATTCAAGGAGCACACACTAGGAAGTGGAAGAGAAAGAGAAAGCAAAAACGCCAAGTTTCAGTAAACAAGGGAGTGGCATGGACACACTAAGAGATAATTCACCCACTGAATTATTCTCTGTGGTCTCTCTCCCCTCCAACCTTAGGAGCTCTGCATTCTCTCCTTGGCCTCTCACCTCACTCTCAGAATTCCTCTCCCTTCTCCTTCCCAGCTTCCTTTGAAGGAGGAGAATCCCACAGCTTAAAGATTGGAACAGAGATGCTGGCATTCCCTGAAATGCAGCAGTGTCCCAGGATGAACCACCTTGGAGGGACTGTGGTTGCACCCTGCCGTCCCTTCTGGTACTGTTAATTCTCCCAAGAAGCTAAACAGAAGGCGACCAGAAGGACTCATCCACATTTTGCTGCTCACAAGTGGGAAAGAGTTTACTATCCGTCTCAAGAGCAGTGGTGATGAGCCAATTGCTGTCTTGTGTTTCACTTCCACTTAAGCCTCACAGCAAACCTAACAGATACTATTGAGCCCATTTTACAGAAGAGGAAAGAAGCACAGGTTATGTCACTTTCCCAACGAGGTCACACAGCTGGATGCAGCCAGGTTGCGAGCTCTGTCCAGCTTTACCACATCGGGACATCGGCTGGGCAGGAGGTCTTTGCACCTCATTTGGAAGGGGATGGACTGAGACCCATTAAACGTAAACTTTCCACATCACCCAACAGATCCACAGGAGCTCTGCAATGAGGGCTCTTCATCCACTGCTCCTTCCACAAGCAAATGTGGACCTCAGCCAAGTGAGCAAATTAGGAAGATTCGTGGACTCCAAGCCCCTCCCCTCCATGCTGAGCCAGCTGGCTGTCACTTCCTGGGGCAATGCTGTCCTGCCTTCCAGGACCTATCCAAACTCACCCTCACCCCCTCCAGCTGCCCCCCTGCCGCGAAGGCCCCACCACACCCGCGATCTATCCGGGAGGCCTAATCACCAGAACAATGCACTTTGTGCTCAACTCCAAGCTGTGTGTGTGCAAAACACAGCCCTCATCTCCAAGTTAAGTGTTAATGGGGGGGTGGGGCAGACATGAAACCAACAATTAGAATGTACAGGCCAGGCTGGGGTGACTCTGGGTGCTGCAAGGGCAGAAGGGGGCTCCTAACACACAGCAGCTGTCGCTCAAAGGAGAATACCTGCAAGGAGTGACTTTCCAGCAGGAAGCTGCAGAACGAGTAGGCATGCACATGTAGGGAGAGGAGAGCGATCCAGGCAGAGGACAGACAGGCTTCCAGGCCCCGAGGTGAAAGAATGGAGCCCCAGGAGGTGAAGAGAGGTTAAAGGTGCTGGAGGGAGCCTGAACCTGGAGAGGTCTGCAAGGACCGGGTGGGCAGTGCCCCGGAAGTCTCTTAGTCAGTACCTCGAGGGCAATGGGAAGGCTAGGAAGGGTTTTAAGCCAGGGAGTCACATGATTGGCTTTGCTCTGCCTGGAAGGGAGGAGGAAGCCGGAAGCAAGAGGCGGAGGAGGGGGCAGTAATCCGGGCCAGAGTTATGGGCGGGCAGCAACAGCAGGAAAGAGGTGGACGGATATGAGGTGTTGAGGAACCACCAGGACTCAGGGATCTGATGGCACGTGGAGGAGAGGAGAGGGGTCACCCGTGTTTCCCCCAACCTCAGGCTGGCTACTGGTGTCACTTGACCAAGACAAAAGGAACGAGTTTGGGGGCTGGGAGCGTAGGTGTGGGGTTGGGGCCAGGACCGAGCTCACGTGTGCTCCAGGCCTCCCACTTTCACCCCTTCTGGTTCTTCCTTCACGTACACCTAATCCATGCACCCCATGCTTAAAACCCTTTAGGGGAATTTGCAGTCATCTCAAAAAGTGTGGGGCAAAAAAAAAGAAGAAATCACCTAGAAGTCAATCCTTGCAAATCCTTTAAATCTCCAATAAAACGTAGTGTCCGGACGTACCTTCCTTCGGCAAGTTTGGAGAAGCAGACTTTTCCTCTGGCCTGGAGGCAGGAGTCCGTCTCGGTTTCTTCGGTTTCTTTGCTTGGGGTGGAAGTGAAGACTGGTGTTTGGGGGCCATGCTGGGAGAAAAGCCAAGAATCCACCCAAGGGAAAAAGCTCGTACCAGGAGCTCTGAGAACTAAGGCTGCCCCAGGTGACAAGAGGTTTAAATATACTCTGGAGCCGCCTGGAGGGGATATTTACGTGACAGTGGGACACACCCATTCCCCCTCCCCCAGCCTCAACCTCCTACCCACCCTCCAATCAAGATCAACTTCTTTTACTTGCTCTTTGCTTTTCTTTCTAAGGGCTTTCTCGGCAGTGGGGTGGTGGTGGGGGGAGGTGTTTTCCTTGGGCGGGGAGCAGTTCTGTGCTTTCCGGGACCCTCCTGGTCTTGACTTGAAGCACCAGTGGCCCATCCCCCAGTCCTGTCTCAAATATTCTCTGTAGGCAGCACTGCCCACATTGAGAACTGTACTCTTCTTTTTTTCCTCTGGCCTCCTAGAAGATTTAAACGTGCTCTTGTCTCACCTCAGCCTGGAACATTCTTCAGTCTCCCCACTCCCACCGCCTTGTCTGGCTAACTCCTTCCCAACCTCCACGTCTCAGCTTGGAGGGATAAATGAATGTTAAAATAAAGGAATCCAGGACTTCCCTGGTGGTCCAGTGGCTAAGGCTCCGCGCTCCCAATGCAGGGGTCCTGGGTTCGATCCCTGGTCAGGAAACTAGATCCCACATGCCGCAGCTAAAAGATCCTGCATGCAGCAACTAAAGATCCTCTGCTGCGCGCTGCAACGAAGATCCTGAAACTAAGACCCAGCACAGCCAAATAAATAAATATTTTAAAATAAAAGAATCCCAGTCGAGTATTAGAAAGCAAAACGAAAAGCAGGTACCCTTGAGAGGACTTGGGACAGCCGTTCATTCTTCTCTCATTTCAGGTACGATTAGAAGGTTAAGAGTTTGAAGAACCTGTAGAAGGCATGTTGTCTGGGTGGGGGGTCCCAAAACCCAATGCCTGTCAGGTAACAACTATGAGTAAGGCAAGCAACTGGAATTCACAACAGCTGGAGGAAGGTAGGTTGGTATAACCACTCTGGAAAACGTGTGCCGGCTCTATCAAAGCAGAGCCTGGGCTGAGTTACTCTTACCCAGCAGTTCTACTCCCGCCAACATGCTCAACAGAAATGCATACCTGTGTGCGCCAATATGTGTGATAAATGTGTACAAGAATGTCCATAGCAGTGAGATTCATACTAGCCAAAATCTGGAAACAATACAGATGTCTACCAACAGCCAAATAAATAGGTTGTGGGATATTTATACAACGGAACATGATAAAACGATGAAGACAAATGAACTACAGCTATGTGCCATCATGTGAATGCAGCCTACAAACATAATGTTGAGTGAAAGACACAAGACACAAAATAGGACAGGCTGTGTGATTGCACTTATATAAATTACAAAAACAGACAAACTGATCTATGCTGTTAGAAGTCTGGAGTGTGGTTACGTTTGCCCTGGGGAGGGACATCATCTGAGGTGGGATTAAGGGCCTTAATCCTTTCTGGTGATGCCCAGTTTCTGGATCTGGGGTTTGCTATACCAGTGTGTTTGGTTTGTGAACCCCAAGCTGCCATATCTTTGATTCTTCTAAAGAACAGCCAGAGGTATACATTTTGTTTTCAATCTTTTTTTTTGGCTGCTTCAGGTCTTAGTTGCAGCATGCTAGTTGCGGCAGGCAGACTTCTTAGCTGCGGCATGCAAACTCTTAGTTGTGACATGCATGTGGGATCTACTTCCCCGACGAGAGATTGAACCCGGAGCCCCTGCATTGGGAGCATGGAGTCCTACACACTGGACCACCAGAGAAGTCCCAGAGATACACATTTTTATACGAAATCTCTGGATTTTTAAAAGTTAGCAACTAGGGCTTCCCTGGTGGCGCAGTGGTTAAGAATCCGCCTGCCAATGCAGGGGACATGGATTTCAGCCCTGGGCCAGGAAGATCCCACGTGCCGCGGAGCAACTAAGCCCGCGTGCCACAACTACTGAGCCTGCACTCTAGAGCCCGCATGCCATAACTACTGAAGCCCATGTGCCTAGAGCCCATGCTCTGCAACAAGAGAAGCCACCGCAATGAGAAGCCCATGCACTGCCACAAAGCAGCTCCCGCTCACTGCAACTAGAGAAAGCCCATGCGCAGCAATGAAGACCCAACGCAGCCAAAAAAAAAAAGTTAGCAACTAATTAAACTTTTTTTTTTTTTTTTGAGGTATGCGGGCCTCTCACTGCAGTGGCCTTTCCCGTTGCGGAGCACAGGCTCCAGACACACAGGCTCAGCGGCCATGGCTCACGGGCCTAGCCGCTCCGCAGCACATGGGATCCTCCCGGACCGGGGCACAAACCCGCGTCTCCTGCATCGGCAGGCGGACCCTTAACCACTGCACCACCAGGGAAGCCTAATTAAACATTTTAAAACATACTTTGTGGACCAAGTAAAGCATGTCATCCGGCCACTTTCAGCCTATGAGCCATGAGTTTACAACCTCTGAGATAGTGCAATGATTTTCCTTTTTTTTTTTCTGTTTGTCTTCTTTCCATTAATTACCCTCTTAAAATAAACCTAAGGCATAAGTCAGTGGTGTCAATACTGATAAAAAGCTGAGCTCTTTCTGGAGGAAGACCGAGCACCACCAACATCTCTTACTCCCTTCCATCCCTCCATTCTCTGACAGCTTTTGAGGGACTTTGGGCTTCTTCTAAGACATTTTGGTTTCACAGCTAGGCAAGCTGAGACCTGAAAGAAGTGATTTACCTAAAGTCATGACGAGAATAACTGAGTTAAAACTGGAGCCCCAGTTCTGGGGTCATTTTATCACAAGGATGCACTTTCTAACCAGCCTAAGTGTCAGTGTTTACACCTGTAAAATGGATGATAATAATACCTGCCTCTTTGTTTCAGGATTTTCAATTAAGGACAAAGAGTCATCTTTCTCCTGTTTTTACCAAAGAAACTGTCCAAAACAACAGCATGGAAAACAAAAACAAAAACTCTCTTTTGATGAAACTGGGAGTCAGCTAAACCCCAAAGCACAGAATAGGTGGCTGGATGGGCAAAGCAGTGGAAAAGGAACAGGATGTATGCAGGAAGAGAGGACAGATGCCCTAGCTACAGATTTCTGGGAGTATCAGCAAAGGACACTTCTGGCAGCTGAGGGGCAAACCCTAAATCCCTTGCTTGTAGCAGCCAGAAGGGAGTGTACTGACAGGATGCTGCACCAGCTCAGTTCCTAGAAACAAAGGAGAAGGGGGTCAGTGAGGAGTAGCAAAAGGAGCTTCATGAGACCCATACAAATTCCAATTACCTTGAGATTCCCTTTTATCACCCACCAACCTGAGATCCAAAAGTTAAAAACAGCCTACCTGGGAGAAGACACCTTAAATGGATACAGCCCCTTTGGAGGGCAGTTTAACCATCAGAGTATCTATCAAAAGTGCAAAAGTACATACCCTTGACCCAGAAATTCCCCTTCTATTTTTTATCCTACAGATAAATGAGGTGGCACCTATGCAAAGCAATTCACTGCAACATCATAAAAGTGAAAGCTTGGAAACAACCTAACAACTTCTTTGGGCTTTGGGTGACCACAGGGTATAATCTATACAGTAGAATGAGCTGCAACCATTAAATCAAATAGGGAAAAAGAGCCATGGTGAAGTGAAATAAGCAAGGTCCTACTAAGCAGGTAGTATGTTACCATTTGTGTAAAAGGGAGGGTAGAAAAAAAATACATGTTCACTTATTTGCCTGTATACTTGTAACACAGCTCTTAAAGGACTCCTGCGAAGGTGATAACTCAGCCATCCCTGGGGAGGGGACTGGGTGGTGAGAAATGAAAGGACAGGGATACAGAGAGATCTTTCACTCTTCACCCTGTTGTACATTTTGAATTTTGAACCTGTGTATATATTACATTAAAACAAAACAAAGATTACCTGAGCTCTAGTACTTAGAAGCACTTACATCACATAAGAACAGCACCCACTTGGTACACGTCAGCTTAAATTCAAACATGCAAGACCCCACCTTTCCTTTCCTCCATAGCTTCCAAAAGTTGAACTTCCTGGATTCCCAGAGGTGTTACCAGGCAACTGTGCAACTCTGCTTCATTCCAGAACTGGCTGCAGACAAGGTGGAGGTAAGGCAAATGACCTCCCTCCACTCCACCCAAAAGTTGACAGGATCATGACGTTCCATAACCCTGAGGCCAGGCTCTCTCTGGGAACCAGAATTTTCCAAAACATCCCAAACACCCGTAGCTGTATGAGAGGATTTCAATAGCATTATCCTTTTAAACCGTCCCATCAACCTTTCCAGGACAGTATTATGTCCTTATTTTACAGATGGGAGAATCAAACCAAATGAAAAATTGACAGCCAGAGAATCTTGTCCAAAAATCAAAAGGATAGGAATAGAAGACTCAGGATTCAAACTGGTGTCTTTCTGGACTTCCTTGGCTGTCCAGTGGTTAAGACTGTGCTTCCAAAGCAGGGGGCACAGGCTCAGTCCCTGGTCAGGGAACTAAGATCCCACATTCTGCGTTTCTTGTCTTAAATGGGTGCCAGGGCCTGAGGGTCATTTGGTACCTCTTTCATTGCCCTCACACTGTTCTCTGGCTCCTTGGTACTTACTAAAAAGTTAATAATAAGGAATTCCCTGGTGGTCCAATGGTTAGGACTCAGCACTTTTACTGTCTGGGGCAGGGACTAGGGGAAGGGGAGGATGGGGTGGTTGCGGGGGGGAAGGGGGGCGGCCGGTTCGATCCCTGGTCAGGGAACTAAGATCCTGCAAGCTGCGTGGAGTGGCCAAAAATAATAATAATAATAATCTAAAAAAAGTTACACCGGTATCCCACCATCAAGAGATAGGAGCTACTATTCGCCCCTTGAGGCATGTTGATCCAACACAGACTGAGTACCAAGGAATGATTGAGATCATGGATGAAGTGGATATGAAAGGTGAGGTCTATCCATTTGGCATAGTTGGGATGGCCAACAAAGGGGATTGCCTACAGAAAGGGGAGAGCGTCAAGTTCCAATAGTGTGTCCTGGGCCATAATGCACAGACTATGGCCTACAACATCACACCCCTGCGTAGGGCCACAGTGGAGTGTGTGAAAGATCAGTTTGGCTTCATTAACTATGAAGTAGGAGATAGCAAGAAGCTCTTTTTCCATGTGAAAGAAGTTCAGGATGGCATTGAGCTACAGGCAGGAGATGAGGTGGAATTCTCAGTGATTTTTAATCAGCGCACTGGCAAGTGCAGTGCTTGTAATGTTTGGCGAGTCTGCGAGGGCCCCAAGGCTGTTGCAGCTCCACGACCTGATAGGTTGGTCAATCGCTTGAAGAACATCACCCTGGATGATGCCAGGGCTCCTTGCCTAGTGGTTCTTCGTCAGCCAAGGGGACTAGATAACTCAGTGGGACTTGGTGCCGAAAGAAAGATCTGTTAAGCTGGTGTCATTGACTAACCACATCCACAAAGCACATCATTAATCCACTATGATCAAGTTGGGGGGATTCTGGTGAAGGGTTCTGAATATCTCCCTCTTCATCCCTCCCAAAATCTGGAATACTTATTCTATTGAGCTATTACACCAGTTTTAACACCTTCCTCATGTTATGTTTAAAAAAAATAAATACATTTAAGAAAACCATTTAAAAATTATGCACAGTTGCAGCCTGGAAAACTTAAGGTGGTGCCTTATAGTATCAATTTTAAGAGCTTTATTTGGTTCATTTTATGCAACTGGTAATTGCAAAATCCACTTCGCCTGTGTAAGTGAAAACTATAGACTGTTACCTTGTTGACCCTATGAAATTCTGCACTTGATACTTAGTATGTACTCTACCTTCATTACTTCTGGCAAGATGTTCTGCCTTAGCACTCAGTTGCATTCTTTTTCCTTTTCTTTTCTGTTCATTATGCTTTAATTCTGAGGACCATATTATGGTAGAATATATTAAAAATTACAAAAATTTGTATAGGCAAACCAATTCTTTAAGTTGTGGCCAAATGTTATTTTTCATATCATTTATAATCTTGTCACAGTCCACTTAATGAAGTTTGGTTAGATTTCAGTGAAAATTATCTTCCAGGGTAGTTTTTTTTCCCCCCACCCGGGAAGGGGGGGGTAACTTTACCACAATTAGTATATCTGGTACAGAATTTCATGCAAATGAGGTGTGCCAGCAGTGTGATAATTTAAACGTATTTAAACAAAAACAAAAGGATGAATGCACAAACTTGCTGCTGCTTAGATCGCTCCAGTTTCTTTTACTGATTTCAAAACAAAACAAAACAAACAAAAAATAATTAAAAAGTTGTGCCTGAGGGCTTCCCTGGTGGCGCAGTGGTTGAGAGTCCGCCTGCCGATGCAGGGGACGCGGGTTCGTGCCCCGGTCTGGGAAGATCCCACATGCCGCGGAGCGGCTGGGCCTGTGAGCCATGGCCGCTGAGCCTGCGCGTCCGGAGCCTGTGCTCCGCAACGGGAGAGGCCACAACGGTGAGAGGCCCGCGTACCCCCGCCCCCCCCGAAAAAAAAAAAAGTTGTGCCTGAAAAAAAAAAAAAAGATAGGAACTACTAACAAAACATATATGTCCTATAATATGTATTTGTGTGCAGTTTAAACAGGATTATTGTACAAAGCTGGTTTTTAGTCTAATTTTTTCCATTAACGATTTTTCTTTTTCTTTTTTTTTTTTTTGTTTTTATTGGTTTTTTTGCGGTACGCGGGCCTCTCACTGTTGTGGCCTCTCCCGTTGCAGAGCTCAGGCTCCGGACGCGCAGGCTCAGCAGCCATGGCTCACGGGCCCAGCCGCTCCGCGGCATGTGGGATCTTCCCGGACCAGGGCACGAACCCGTGTCCTCTGCATTGGCAGGCGGACTCCCAACCACAGCGCCACCAGGGAAGCCCAACGATTTTTCTTTAACATCTTTTCATGACATTATATATACTCCTGTGACAACATTTTTCATTACTATATTGCTTTCTGTTGGGTAAATGTCTTATAATTTATTTAACCAAAACTTGACAATAGAAATTTAAGATGTTCCTACTATTTTGTTATTATAAGCAATGTTGTGATAAACATCCTGGCAACTAAATCTTGACACATATGATTATTTCCTTAGAATACATTCCTAGAACAGCAATTGTTGAGTGGGAAAGTATGTAAAATATTAAGGGTTTGTAACATGTTGCCCAATTGTCCAGCTGCTCTCCTGCAGTGTTTGTGTATATTTCACTGAACCCTGCCTCATTCTCTGAAGTTCATATTCAGTAGGTGGAAAATTTTATCTCAGAAAAACAGTTTTTCTTTTCTTTTTTTTTTTTTTTTTTTTTTTTTTTTTTTGCGGTACGCCGGCCTCTCACTGTTGTGGCCTCTCCCGTTGCGGAGCACAGGCTCCGGACGCGCAGGCTCAGCGGCCATGGCTCATGGGCCTAGCCGCTCCGTGGCATGTGGGATCTTCCCGGACCGGGGCATGAACCCGTGTCCCCTGCATTGGCAGGAGGACTCTCAACCACTGCACCACCAGGGAAGCCCTGATTTATTCTTTATTGAAGTACAGTTGATTTACAATGTTGTATTAATTTCTGATATACAGCAAAGTGATTCAGTTATACATATACATATATACATACATATATATATACATACATATATATGTATGTATATATACTCGTTTTGGGGGAATATTTTTTGGCCGCATCGCATGGCACGTGGGATCAGGATCGAACCTGTGCCCCCTTCAGTGGAAGCGTGGAGTCTTAACCACTGGACCTCCAAGGAAGTCCCTATATATTCTTTTTTTTAAAAAAAATAAATTTATTTATTTTATTTTTGGCTGCATTGGGTCTTCATTGCTGCACGCAGGCTTTCTCTAGTAGCGGCGAGTGGGGGCTACTCTTTGTTGCAGTGCGCGGGCTTCTCATTGCAGTGGCTGCTCTTGTTGCAGAGCACAGGCTCTAGGCTTGTGGGCTTTGGTAGTTGTGGCACACGGGCTCAGTAGTTGTGGCTCGCGGGCTTAGTTGCTCCGCAGCATGTGGGATCTTCCCGGGCCAGGGCTCGAACCCGAGTCCCCTGCATTGGCAGGCGGATTCTTAACCACTGCCCCACCAGGGAAGTCCTATATTCTTTTTATTATGGTTTAATACAGGGTATTGAATATAGTTCCCTGTGTTATGCAGTAGGACCTTGCTGTTTATCCATTCTGTATGTAATAGTTTGCATCTCTAATCCCAAATTCCCAATCCATTCCTCCTCCACCCTCCCTCCCCCTTGGCAACCACAAGTCTGTTCTCTATGTCTGTGAGTCTGTTTCATAAATAAGTTCATTTGTGTCATGTTTTATTTATTTTTAATTATTAATTAATTAGTTTTTACTTTTTGGCTTGCTGAATGGCTTACAGGATCTTATTTCCCTGACCAGGGATCGAACCTGGCCCTGCACACAGCGCCCCCACACCCTGGCAGTGAAATCGCCAAGTCCTAACCACTGGGACTGCCAGGAAATTTCCTGTGTCATATTTTAGATTCCACATATAAGTGATATTATATGATATCTGTCTTTCTCTTTCTGACTTACTTCACTTAGTGTGATAATCTCTAGGTCCATCCAGGTTGATACAAATGGCATTATTCCATTTTTTTTTTTATGGCTGGGTAGTATTCCATTGTATATATATATCACATCTTCTTTATGCATTTGTCTATCGATGGACATTTAGGTTGCTTCCATGTCTTGGCTATTGTAAATAGTGCTGATGTGAACATCGGGGTGCATATATCTTTTCAAGTTACAGTTTTGTCAAGATACATGCCCAGGAGTGGGATTGCTGGATCATATAGCAACTCTACTTTTAGTTTTTTGAGGACTCTCCATACTGCTTTCCACAGTGGCTGCACCAATCTACATTCCCACTAACAGTGTGGGAGGGTTCCTTTTTCTCCACACCCTCTCCAGCATTTGTTATTTGTAGACTTTTTTTTTTTTAAGTTGGGTTGACTGCGCAGGTCTTGTTTGCGGCATGTGGGGCGTGCGGGATCTTTAGTTGCGGCATGTGAGATCTAGTTCCCTGACCAGGGATCGAACCTGGGCCCCCTGCACTGGGAGCGCCGAGTCTTAGCCACTGGACCACCAGAAAAGTCCCGTTGTTTGTAGACTTTAATCGTGGCCATTCTGACCAATGTGAGGTGGTACCTCATTGTAGTTTTTTTTTTTTTAAGATTTATTTATCCTTTATTTTATTTTTATTTTTGGCTGGGTCGGGTCTTAGTTGTGGCATGCAGGATCTTTGTTGAGGCATGCAGGATCTTTCGTTGCAGTGCATAGGCTTTTCATTGCAGCGTGTGGGCTTCTCTCTAGTTGTGGCGTGCAGGCTCCAGGGCACGTGGGCTCTGTAGTTGTGGCGTGTGAACTTAGTAGTTGTGGCGCGTGGGCTTAGTTGCCCTGCAGCATGTGGGATCTTACTTCTCTCACCAGGGATCGAACCCGCATCCCCTGCATTGTAAGGTGGATTCTTTACCACTGTACCACCAGGGAAGTCCCCTCATTGTAGTTTTGACTTTGCATCAGAACAATTTTTCTTATGCTTCTTGACAATGGCATTTCTTATTTTGTAAATAGCCCATTCATATCAATTTGCCCAATTTCCTGTTATGATGTATCTCTTTTCTTCATTAATTTATAAGTGTATTTTATATATTAGGCATATAAGCCTCTCTTTTACATATTGCAAAATATTTTCCCTAGGTTATTTGCTTTGCATTGTATTTTTAGTGGGGTTTTTTTGTTTGTTTGTTTGTTTTTGTGTTACACGGGCCTCTCACTGTTGTGGCCTCTCCCGTTGAGGAGCACAGGCTCCGGATGCGCAGGCTCAGCGGCCATGGCTCACGGGCCCAGCCGCTCCGCGGCATGTGGGATCTTCCCGGACCGGGGCACGAACCCATGTCCCCTGCATCGGCAGGCGGACTCTCAACCACTGCGCCACCAGGGAAGCCCCTTTAGTGGTTTTTAATTTTTTTTTTTGAGACTCACTAAAGTATTTTATTTTGATGTAAGCAAGGCTCTCAATCTTTTCTTTTTTTTAAAAAAAATTTATTTATTTGGCTGCGCCCTGTCTTAGTTGCGGCACGTAGGACCTTTTAGTTGCAGCATGTGGGATCTAGTTCCCTGACCAGGGATGGAACCCAGACGCCATGCACTGGGAGAGCGGAGTCTTAGGCACTGGACCACCAAGGAAGTCCCAGGATTTTCCCTTTAAAAGATGAGAATTCCCTTGTCTGAGACTTTGAAAATTGCAAGGAACTGATAGCTCAGCCTTTTGTGGAGTGGATATTATATGTTGTCAGGCACTGAGCTAGGCCTTATGGTTGCAGAAATGAAAACGATATGGCTCCATCATTCAAATCTCATAGACTAATGGAGTGTGTGTGCTTGCAGGGATTTTGAGGGCAACACCGTTTATTGAGCATTTTAAGTATTCTATTCCGCTCTGAAATGTCACCTTTGACATACGTTAAAAAATATACTTGGGCTTCCCTGGTGGCGCAGCGGTGAAGAATCCGCCTGCCAATGCAGGGGACACGGGTTCGAGCCCTGGTCCAGGAAGATACCACATGCCACGGAGCAACTAAGCCTGTGCGCCACAACTACTGAGCCTGTGCTCTAGAGCCCGTGAGCCTCAGCTACTGAAGCCGGCACGCCTAGAGCCCATGCTCTGCAACAACAGAAGCCACCGCAATGAGAAGCCCACGCACCGCAACGAAGAGTAGCCCCTGCTCACCACAACTAGAGAAAGCCTGCGCGCAGCAAGAAAGACCCAACTCAGCCAAAAAAAAATAAATTTATTAAACATATATGTATATATACTTAAGTCTGTTTCTGGACTTGCTGTTCAGTTGAATTGATATATATGATTATCCCAGTGTCAATTCCACATTCTATATTATTATTTTACTTGGACTATTTTCTCTCTTTTTTTTTTGACTTCAACTTTTAAAAAAAATTTATTTATTTTATTTATTTTTGGCTACAGTGGGTCTTTGTTGCTGCACGCGGGCTTTCTCTAGTTGCGGAGAGCAGGAGCTACTCTTCATTGCGGTGTGCAGGCTTCTCATTGCGGTGGCTTCTCCTGTTGCGGAGCATGGGCTCTAGGCGCGCAGGCTCAGTAGTTGTGGCGCATAGACTCAGTAACTCTGTGGCATGTGTGATCTTCCCGGACCACGGCTCGAACCCGTGTGCCTTGCATTGGCAGGCGGATTCTTAACCACTGCGCCACCAGGAAAGCCCATCTCTCTCTTATTTTTAACAGCTTCATTTAGGTGTAATTTACATGCTGTATATTTCACTCATTTGCAGCATAAGGTTCAATGATTCTTGGTAAATTTACAAAGCTGTGTAACCATCACCACAATCTGATTTTAGAACATTTCCATCACCCCAAAAAGAAACTTTATGCTCATTCCCACCCCCAGCTCCAGGCAACCACTAATCTACTTTGTGTCTCTATAAATTTGTCTTTTCTGGACATTTCATATAAATGGAATCATACAATATGTCATCTTTTACATCTGGCTTTACTTTATCTGTTTCTTAATATGTAGTGAGCCTGACTTCTTTCATTATTCTTCAGTTTTAGGAAATTTCTTGGGCATTTCTCAGAGTAAAATGATTGTTCCAAAAGAAGTTGTTATCACACAGAATTAAACTATAGCCCCAGGACTTCCCTGGCTGTCCAGTGGTTAAGACTCCACGCTTCCACTGCAGGGGGCGCAGGTTCGATCCGTGGTCAGGGGACTAAGATCCCGCATACCTTGCTGCGCGGCCAAAAAATAAAATAAAATAAAAGTTAAAAAGAATACAAATAGGGACTTCCCTGGTGGCGCAGTGGTTAAGAATCCGCCTGCCAGTGCAGGGGACACGGGTTCGAGCCCTGATCCAGGAAGATCCCACATGCCGTGGAGCAACTAAGTCCATGTGCCACAACTACTGAGCCCGTGAACCACAACTGCTGAAGCCCGCACGCCTAGAGCCTGTGCTCTGCAACAAGAGAAGCCACGGCAATGAGAAGTCTGCACACTGCAACAAAGAGTAGCCCCCGCTCACCACAACTAGAGAAAGCCTGTGAGCAGCAATGAAGACCCAACACAGCCAAAAATAAATAAACAAAATAAATAAATTTATTTTAAAAAGGATACAAATAAATAAACTATAGCCCCAGAATAATTATATACATCATAACCTTACAAGGTAACTGATTGAAGGTTCTCTTCGTGTATTAAGCCAGTTTGCTTCCTAAAAACAAAAGACGTATATACACTCAGCTGCATGGCAAATCATTCTTCCTTTCTGAACCTCAGTTGTTTGTTTGTAATCTGTATAATGGGGACTGTAACACTTGGAATCGTGAATATCCACTTGCTTTACCTCCACTTTCCCTCTGTAGGGCCACACCAGCCCCTGGTGTGGCCCTACAGAGGCCACACAAAAGCATGCGCAGAACAGGTACGTTAATTATGGCTACATTTTATTAAGCTCTCTCAGGTGCCAGATGCACTGAATTTTCACAATGACCAGGTGTGGCAAGTATTGTAATCATCCCACTTTATGTGTTCACTCAAGGTGGGCACATATTTATTGATGACCTACCTACTGTGGGTGAGCACTGGCCTGGCACAGGTAAGCTTGAAGCCAAAGAGACAATGGTCCCAGCACATGGTAGAGTGAGGAGACACACTGCACGGCAGAAAACAAACAGTGAATGTGTAATACCAAGTTAAGAAGGCAGCCAAGCAGGATTGCAATGGAGAATAACAAGGAAAACCTCTTTCAATCAAGTCTTCAGGGAAGGTTGGTCTAAGAAGAAAAATCTTGTCTCGGACTTAAAAAATAAAAAGGAGAGAATTCCCTGGTGATCTGGTGGTTAGGACTCAGTGCTTTCTCTGCCATGGGCCTGGGTTTGATCCCTGGTCGGGGAACCAAGATCCCGCAAGCCATGCGGCACCGCCAAATTAAAAAAAAAAAAAGGAGCCAGCACCTTGCAGGGCTGGGAGAGAAACATTCCAGGCCAAGGAAAGTGAGGCTCAGAGAGGGACAGGAAGGGCACAAAGTCACACAAGGACTACAGAATAAGCCAAGATTTGAAACCCTAATGCCAGATGCCAAACTCCCCTCCATGACATTCTAGTAACCGTCCTTAACCCGGCTAAGTGTGGGGACTCACATACAGGAGGTCCGAAGAAAAATCAAGGCCTTGTTTGACCCTGAGTGGACGGATGGCTGCTCAAGGCTGGGGCTGAAGCTACAGCAATGCTTGTGAGTGCGGGGAGGATTTATCATCCTGGGCTCCCGGTTGGGGAAGGGGCGGGAGTTGTACCCCATTGTCCTTCCCTTCCTTCCCGCTCTCAGACTCCAGCTCTGACAAAGCTGTTTTAATAAGTTTTTTAAGCCTTTGTCTTAATCCACCTTTGAGCAGGGGACTTTCCGGGTGGGGGAGGGATGGGGCCTGTGCTGGGTGGAAGCAAAGGCCGAGAGGCAGAAAGCGGGCAGGCCAAGAGGGAATCTTGAGGCCTGAAGGGACTGAATTGACTTCTCAAATGTCACCTCCTCCTAGAGGTCTTCCTTGTCTGCCCTAGATAAAGTAGTTTTTCCCAGATGTACCCTTATCCTTCTCTGTTCCCTTCCCCTGTTTTGTTTTTCTTCTAGTCTTTGACTTATAGTAGGCATTCTATTAGTATTTGTTGAATAAAATAGTTATTTGTGCTCTTCCATGTGAGAGGCATGGGGTTGGGCCTTTTATCACCACATCCTTCCCACCCCACCCTCCATCTCCCCAGTAGTAATGACCCTAGGCTTCTTCCAAGCCCTTTTTACCCTGTAATTACTTATGTGTCAAGGCTCAGAGTATAAATTCCAAGAGAGCAGAACTGCTTGGTGATCTCGGCTACTCCTGAGCACAGTGTCTGACACGTAGGGGGTGTAGGATAATCATTTGCTGAATAAATGAATGAATGAGTGAATGATTGAATGAAGCCCTTACCTAGGCTGGTAAAGGCCTCCCAGGGCTGAGCTGGGAAGCCTGCCTATGTGACTTTGAGGTAATGCCTACTGCCCAGAACTCCATGGGATCTTCCTCTTCTGAGCGGCTCTTATTTCACTGATACTGCCTTTACTCTAAATAGTTCTGGGATTCCTCTTGAGTAAGTGTCTCTTAAACCTCAGAGCACAAAAGAGTGACCAGGGAAATCCCAGAGCGCACCTTAGAGGTAATGAATTAGCGGGGCTGTCCTGGGCTAAGGGAATCTAGCTGTTCACAATCCATTCTCCACTCTACATCCAGGCATCTTCTTAAAATACATAAATCCAATCAAGTCACTCCCTTGCTGAAAACCCATCACTGGTTTCCTGGTGATCTAGTGATAAAGTCCAAGCTCCATGTCCCTTTAGCATCTTCAT
The DNA here is from genome assembly GCF_059928025.1 of Delphinapterus leucas. NCBI lineage: Eukaryota > Metazoa > Chordata > Mammalia > Artiodactyla > Monodontidae > Delphinapterus > Delphinapterus leucas. Next base: position 117,802,322 of record NC_143134.1, on the reverse strand, counting down.
GGTCTGGCCCCTGTTCACATGCACCATCAAGGCACCAGGTTCTCTGTTGCTTTGGGGACTTCTTCTCAGAGTTCTTCCTTCTGCTTGGAAGACTCTCCCCCTCTCCCTACTCCTAGTTTTCATCTTCAGGTTGTCCTTGCCAGGCTGACTTTTTTTCTTCAGACCTCAGCCTAGAAGCCCTCTCCTCCCTGAGGCCCAATCTGCAACTGCAGAGGGCCCTCTGCTGGCCACACATCCCTGGCCATCGCCGAGAGCTGAGGCAGGGTTTTGTGACTGACTCTCTCTCGTGCAGCTGTAAGCTTGTTGAGGGCGGGAACCATCATAGTTCCCAGAACCTATCACAATGCCTAGCTCATAATTGGTGTCAACCCGGGGGAAGACGGCACTGATTTAGATGGCCAGTCGTGTGTGTGTGTGTGTGTGTGTGTGTGTGTGTGTGTGTGTGTGTGTGTGTGTGTGCTGAGAACCTACCCTGTGATTTAGGACTAATCTTTCCCATCCTTTAAGGCCCAGCCTCCCTTTGTATGGTCTCTCTGATCCCTTATGGCTTGGTGGTAATAATAATGTCAATAATTAAGAAGTACTGATAAATACTGATAACATACTATGTACTGCTTTTTGTGCTTGCTTTCCAAGTATTAACTCATTCAGTCCTGTTTCAACCCAATGGGATAGGCCTAGCAACCTAATTTTATAAATAAGAAAACTGAAGCATGGAATGATTTAAAGAAAGGAGCATGGTCTTTGGAATCAGGCAATTCTGGGTTTTAGTCCAACCTCCACCTCACCAGCTATGCATGACCATGGGCAAGTTGCAAAGGTCTCTTAGCCTTCGTTCTTTCCCAGATCTGTGAAATGTGAGTTGTAATAATACCTGACCTATCAGGATGTTGTGAGAATTCATGCAAAGTGCTTAGCACATATTGAGAACTCCATACTCTAGGAGGTGTTATTATTATATAATTGTTTTGTCCTTGGAGCATGGTAGAGACATTCAGAAGTTGAGTTGTTTTACTAAATAGAACTGAATGTTCCTGAAAGAATTGTCACCAGGGTTTTAAAATGGGGATGTCTTCTTTTTTGACTCTTTGTCTCCTTGAATGCATTTGAACATTCTCTGAACACACACTGACTGAACTTTTTTGCAGCAAGAAGTAGAGGTAGGAAGCAGGAGTCTTCCTGGAAATGCCCTGGTAGGCAGGATGAGGCCTAGTTGAGATTTAAAAGGGGTTCTGTCCTCAGGAATTCCCCGGCGGTCCAGTGTTTAGGACTCCAGGTTTTTGCTGCTGAGGGCCCGGGTTTGATCCCTGGTTGGGGAACTAAGATTCCACAAGCGCATGGCAAAGCCAGAAAAAAAAGCGAGGGGGGTCTGTCCTACGTATAAGGCTAGAAACTGTTCTTACTGATGGCTAGACATTCATTCAATTAGTCTTTACTGTGTGTCAGGCACAGTGCTGGGCTCTGGGGACATCTATGTTCCCCATGCTGGAGGAGCTGACCCCCTGGGGAAAAGACAGGCAATACTACCTTGTTACTAAATTACAATTTTGAGGAGTGCTCCAGAGAAGAGAAACTCAGTCCCCTGAGAGCCAACAATAGGCTTGGGATCTGGTTTCGAAGTAAATAGGAGAGCAGGGAGGAGTGCTCCAGGCAGAGGGAAAGTACATGGAAGCCAGAGGTCAGGTGGAGGAGTTTGAATTGCTGTCATGGTAACAGGGAATGGCCAGAGTGTCTGAGGCTTCAGGATGGGGAAAAGGGGGCTGGAGAAGCACCGCAGGGCCACTTGCTGCCCAACTGCACGTTCTCCTCCCCTTCCTCCTCTAGTGAGCCCTGCTCACCCTTTCAGCCTCCTCCTTTCTGGCACATATGCCTGCTCAAAACTCTCCTACCCTGGAAATGTTTCCCCAGCTGTCCTGTCCACCCGAGGTATAATACTCTCTCCAGCACGCTACGCATTTGTCTGTTCATTCATTCCCTCCTTTCTTTTCATAAATAAACCACATAAAACTTGAACCCTACAAAGAGAGGAAAACTCAAATTACCCAGAGGCATCTGTTATCCATATTTGGATCTATACCCCTAGGTTTTGTTAGAAACATATATTGTTATAAAAACAGGATACAATGTATATAAATTGCATTTTATAAAAACTTTAATATCCTGCAAACATTTTGCCACATTTAAATAGCAAATAACAACACTCTTAATGGCCACCTGAGATTCTATACCATGTACCATAATTACTCAACCAAAGGCTTACTATCCATTCTTTCTCAAATATTTATTGAATACCTGTTGTGTGCCAAGACTTTGCTTGGAAATTTAGGCTGACTGGGCTTCCCTGGTGGCGCAGTAGTTGAGAGTCCGCCTGCTGATGCTGGGGACACGGGTTCGTGCCCCAGTCCGGGAAGATCCCACATGCCGCGGAGCGGCTGGGCCTGTAAGCCATGGCCGCGGAGCCTGCACGTCTGGAGCCTGTGGTCCGCAACAGGAGACGCCACAACAGTGAGAGGCCCGCGTACCAAAAAAAAAAGAAATTTAGGCTGACTGCAGGATCTTGTTATTATCATAGTAATACTATCGTAAATGAATAGTTGCTGAATATCCTTGGGTCTCAATGTCTCTGTGAATCAGATGTTGATTCAGGAAAAATTCCCAGAAGTAGGATTTCTGGATTAAAGAGGAGGCACACTTTAAGGTCAAATTACCCTCCAATTAAGTTTTACCAAGTTACACTCACACTTACTTTCTATGTTGAGCTTCCCAATACTATCCATTACTTTCTCTACTTCCTCCTTTCCCTCCTAAACCCTCTTCAGGCTGGCTTTTGTTCCCACTACTCTCATGCAATTGTTTGGGACGTTTAATACTGCGGGCCACCCTTTTCTTCTTCTTCTTTTTTAAAAAATTTTTAATTTAATTTATTTTTTTATTTTTGGCTGTGTTGGTTCTCCATTGCTGTGTGCGGGCCTTCTCTAGTTGCGGTGAGCCGGGGCTTCTCATTGTCGTGGCTTCTCTTGTTGCAGAGCACGGGCTCTAGGCGCGCAGGCTTCAGTAGTTGTGGCACGTGGGCTCAGTAGTTGTGGCTTGAGGGCTCTAGAGCTCAGGCTCAGTAGTTGTGGCGCATGGGCTTAGTTGCTGTGCGGCATCTTCCAGGGCCAGGGCTCTAACCCATGTCCCTTGCATTGGCAGGTGGATTCTTAACCACTGTGCCACCAGGGAAGCCCCACCCTTCTCTTCTTGAAATATTCTCCTTCCTTACTCAGGTGAAGCAGGTCTTATTAGCCTCATTTTACAGCCAGGAAACCAAGGCCCAGAGAGGTACCAAGTCTATTAAAGAGGACATAGCACTGTTCAGGCGTCATATCCAGGCCTCCCGACTTCCACAGCCTTGAGCTTCTTATTTTTATTTTTTTTTAACATTTTTTATTGATTGCTGGGAAGATGTTTTCATTTATTTATTTATTTATTTGGTTGTGCTGGGTCTTAGCTGCAGCAGGCAGGCTCCTTATTTGCGGCTCACCAGCTCTTTAGTTGTGGCATGCGAACTCTTAGTTGCAGCATGCATGTGGGATCTAGTTCCCTGGCCAGGGATGGAACCCAGGCCCCCTGCATTGGGATTGTGGAGCCTTAACCGCTGCACCACCAGGGAAGGCCCATTAAGCTTCTTTTTGAATGTGAATTTTGGAATACTTGGTGATGTTTGCAAGTGTTTCTAGTGTTAAGAGGGCCTCACCAGGAGAATTTTGTTTGGTTCTACTTTCTTTCTAGGAAATTTCTATTGCATTCCATTCTTTCCAGTGTTGCTAATCTAATCGGTCCTCATGGCCTTGGCTGGAACAGGGTCCCAATGAGGACTCAGTCGTGGGTACAGAGGGGCCTCTGATTGGGCAGGTTTCCATCCCTCTGAGAGTTCAGGGAGAGGAGGAAAGCGGCCCAGAGAACCTGGCCAGAGTATTCTTGCTGAGAGGCTCAGAACGGGGCCTTGGGGCCAAGCAGCTTTCGGGGGGTCTTGGGCAAATGTGATGCAGGCTTTATGGGTGATGTGGGGCAGTTATTTTTCAGACAATCAGCACCCTCAAGCGACATTCATTCCAGTTGATTCCTCATAGTTATCTTAAGGATTATTAAGATCAACATACAGAAAGCTCTGGGTTCTACCTGACACATGGTAGACACTCAGTAATTGGTAGTTGTGCAGGCCTTTAACTTCGGTTTAACAAGCATTTTTCTACATTCGACCTCATTTGGGCCTTCCAACTACTCAACCACACTGGATCCGCATATGGATGTTTAAAATCGCCATTCTATTGTGGCAGAAACTGAGGATCAGACGGCTAGCACTTGGCTTCGAGGTGGTCGCCAACTGGAGCTCTGCTGGAGCACTCGGCAGCTGCGCCAGCTCTGCGCCCCGAGGCCCCACAACTCCAGCCCGCCGCAGCCACAGCCCCCCACCCTCGCCTCTGCGCCTGGCCGCTCAGCGCCATCTTTGAACTTGGCACGAGCGCGTCCCTTCCGCACTTCCCTCCCCACCCAGAGTAGACGCGCATGCCCCAAGCGGGCTCCCTCTGCGTTTGGAGAATCCAGAACTGGTATTGCTTGTCGCACCGTCGGAAAAGAATAATTTATCTCTTCTTCTTGGATCTTGGGGTGGGGGGGAGGAGGAGGAGGAGGTGGACAAGGAGGAGGAGGAGGAGGAGGAGGAGGCGCGCTGACAAATTCAAAAATGGCGCCGATAGCCTCACCTTCCCAGCCTTCCGCTCTGGAGGAGCGGGGGCGAAGGTTGCGTCGGACTGCGCCGGCGCCGGGGTTGGGGGGGGGGGGGGGCGGAGCCGTCTCCACGGTAACCCGCGCGCAGCCGTGGCAGCTCTGCCGCGCGGGAAGCGCGGGTGCTGAGGCGCTGGCTTCAGGCGGGGCTGCGAACACCGAGCGGCCCGAGCGGCCCGGTCCGCTGCAGGACGAGACCCTGGGCGTGGCGTCCGTGCCCTCGCAGTGGAGGGGCGTCCAGGGCATCCGCGGGGAGACGGTGAGGGCGCGGGTCTGGCTCGGGGCGACGTGGGCGGGAGGGCGAGGGGCCTCGCGCGGCTGCCGGCCCAGGTTCTGAGGTCCCACCGTTTTATTTTTATATTTTAACTCGCAGAAACTAACCCTTTGGGATACCCCCGTCTCAATTTCCCCAGTCTTTGAGTAGCAACAAAAGAGTTTTTCTTTAGAACCTCTAAAAACCCCACGTTTTGAAGGATTTCGTGTGAACTGCGGTTTTTAGGCATTTCAAACTAACTTTCACTTAAAAAAGACGACCAAACTGCATTTTCAGGTCGAGACACACCCGTTTTCTAGTACGTAGTTTAATCCAAAGCACACAGACGAGGTGGTCTGAGATGAGGGCAGGGGCTGCAGGGGCCCAGGGCTTCTGAGGGATCTGTGTGTAGACTTGGAGCCCCTGCTGCGTCGGTGGCGATTCCTCCGTCACCAGCGGGTGAGCTCCCTCCCGGAGCTTACACAGGGCGCTTGTCTGCATCGGACAGGAAATAAACTGTATGTAATAAATATACTGTGTGTTAGAGGTGAGCAGTGGACATGGACAAAAGAAAAAGGGCGAGGGGTTAGAAAGTCTGGGTTGGGGAGTGAGAGGTGGGCTGCAGGGCGGACCTCATGGAGAGAGTGATGTTTGAGCAAGGACTTGGAGTGAGAGAGTTCACCAAGTGGACACCTGAGGTAGAACAGTCCAGGGAGAGCAAACTTCAAGTGCAAAGGTCCTGGGGTTGGAGCCAATCTGGTGTGTGTGAGGAGGCAGGTGGGGCTGGAGAGGAAAGAGAAGGGGAGAATAGTTCCAGGTGAGGTCAGAGAGGGTAAGGAGAGGCAGGTCAAGTATAGGGCTTGCTCATCATTGTAAGGATGTTGGCTTTTCCTCGGTGAAAATGAGCATTGCAAGGGGGCTGCATATTTCCCAGCAGAGGAAACTCAGGCTTAGCTTGCCACACAGGTGTTAGAACCTGCAGAGACCATGTCCTCACCAACACCAATACCAATGAGGTTTCTATGATGTCGTACTCTTTTTTTTTGTTTGTTTGTTTTGCGGTACACGGGCTTCTCACCGCTGAGGCCTCTCCCGTTGCGGAGCCCAGGCTCCGGACGCGCAGGCTCAGCGGCCATGGCTCACGGGCCCAGCCGCTCCGCGGCATGTGGGATCTTCCCGGACCGGGGCACGAACCCGCGTCCCCTGCATCGGCAGGCGGCCTCTCAACCACTGCGCCACCAGGGAAGCCCTATGATGTCGTACTCTTGAGGACAGGTTTCTTGCCTCTGGCCAGCAGTCTGCAGGTCTCAAGCCAGATTTCATCTGGCTTCAAAGCACTTCACACTTCGCCATGCTGGATAGAAATGGTTCTAGTTAAAAGCAAAGGCAGCGGATAGTTTAGTTATATGTATCCATCTCTACTGAAGGTAAATGTGTAATTCACATTAACTGGCTGTGAAAAAATACTTGAAATAGTTCTTGTTTGCTGAAGATTCAGATTTAATTTAATTTAATTTTTTTTTTTTGGCTGCGTTGGGTCTTCGTTGCTGCACGCGGGGTTTCTCTAGTTGCGGCAAGCCAGGGCTACTGTTTGTTGCTGGTGCGCAGGCTTCTCACTGCAGGGGCTTCTCTTGTTGCAGAGCACGGGCTCTAGGTGCGTGGGCTTCGGTACTTGCAGCACGCAGGCTCTAGAGCTCAGGCTCACTAGTTGTGGCGCACAGGCTTAGTTGCTCCGCGGCATGTGGGACCTTGCCGAACCAGGGATCAAACCTGTGTTCCCTGCATTGGCAGGCGGATTCTTAACTGCTGGGGCACTGGGGAAGTCCAAGATACAGATTTTAAAAGATTCCAGGTTGGGAACCACTGACTCAGTCTAACTTTTTACTTTTTTTTTTTTTTTTAAACAAAGAATGAGATTGAGGCTTGTTGATTTTCTCGTAGCTATAGTTTTAACCCATAGGGCTCTAAGAACTGATTCTAATACTTGAGGTGTAAAGGCTTTCATCTCAGGTGTTCCAGTTGAATCAGTCTTTCCTGTCTTATTAAGGAGATTCTTTATTAAGTTGTAAGACTGTTGCAGGGGTCAGAGGAAAGTGGTAAATTGCTTTTTCCAAATTAACTTGTTTCTCTTTATAGAAGTTTCTGTGTCCAAAATTTAGAAAAAAATCTGGATAAGCAAAGACTGGAAATAAAAACCACCCCACAGCCTCTTGCCCAGGCATTTGGTTTATACATGCTCCTTTTTTGTTTTGTCTGTTTTCTCCCATTTTTTTTACAAAAATGGAATCACACTGTACATAATATTTTGTAGACCCACTTTTTTCACTCAGTACACCCTGAACATCCTTTGTGTTTAAATTTTTTTTTATAACTTCATTTTATTTAATCAGTCCCTTTTGAAGGACTGTTTCCAGTTTTTCTCTTATCGACAAACCCTGTGATGAGTGTTTTAGCTAAATTTGTATGCAGCTTCTTAATTTTTTTTTTGTAAGTTACTTTGGAAAAGCCGAAAATTGTTCTTTGCTTGGCCCACGTAGTGGTGCAATATTGGAATGTACTTTTACGTCCCAGTGATGAATTTTTTTTTTTTTAAGTATTAATGATCTTTGGCCTGATTTGACTTTTCTTGTCTTGTTTCGATTGGTTCACAGAGAGACAGGGTCCTGGACTTTGGGACCAGTCTGTGGGTTTGAGTGCACAGACTCTTTGGGGGCTTGGCCTTGGGCCAGTCATGTGATCTCTTCTGCAAAATAGGTCTTGGTAGAATACTTCTGTGGGATTAAATGAGATGCTCCTAAGAAAACAGTTTGAGATCCCAGCTCTGTTCAGGTGGTGGGGGGGGGATCACGAGTGTCAGCGCTCAGTCAAGCAGCTGTGTGAGATGAAGGGCTCCTGATTGCCTTAACCTTACTCATCTGCTTTCTCAAACTCGGCTGGCCCTGGAATGCCCTGGAGAGTCCTGAAGACTACGAATGTCTGGTCCTTACCGGACCCTGGGATGCCCTGGAGAGTCCTGAAGACTACGAATGTCTGGTCCTTACCGGACCCTGGAATGCCCTGGAGAGTCCTGAAGACTACGAATATCTGGTCCTTACCGGACCCTGGAATGCCCTGGAGAGTCCTGAAGACTACGAATGTCTGGTCCTTACCGCCAGTGATTCTGGTTTAATCGGTGTGGTGTGACCTAGGAATCTGGTTTTATAAAAGCTCCCCAGGTCATTCAACGTGTGGCAAAACTTCAGAACCACTAATTTAATCCACCCTACTCTGCAGCAGAGTTACCTTTCTGAAGCCCATTCTGACCCTATCAGAATGTAGGGTGCATTTTTCCATTTTTTTGTGGTGAGATACTTATAAAATTTACCATATTAAAGTGTAAATTCAGTGATATTAAGTACATTCACGATGTGCAACCATCACTACCATCTAGTTGTAGAACTTTTTTATCAGCCGTTGCATTTTGGGCATTCCGATCTGTCTCCTTTGGACTCTGAGCTCCCAGAGGGCAGGGTGTGGGTCTTGTGTACTTTTGTATGTCCCAGAGGCCCCCAGGAAATACTGAGTTTAATACTTTTCTTGTGTCCTGTCATCCATGGGCATGATTCTGATGCATTTCTCCCCTCCTGCTTTGGCTTGGCTGGTTTTTTTTTTTTTTTTTTTTTTTTTTTTGCGGTACGCGGGCCTCTCACTGTTGTGGAGCCCACGCGCCACAGCTAGAAAGAAGCCCATGAGCCGCGACGAAGAGCCCATGCTGCAACTAAGACCCGATGCGGCCAAAAATAAATAAATATTTTTTTAAAAATCCCCCAAAAACCAACAACAAAAAGAACGGGAGGTCATACCTTGATGTTGGTTCTGGGTTCAGTTACCTGCACACTCTTGGAGGTCTCACACCAGCGAGACAGGAGACAGTGTAACTGTCTATGTTGCATCACAAAATCTACTCAGCTCAACTTGGTTTTTTTTTTTTTTGGCTGTGCTGTGAGGCTTGCACGATCTTAAGTTTCCTGACCAGGGATTGAACCCCGGCCCCAGCAGTGAAAGTGCCAAGTCCTAACCACTGGATTGCCAGGGAATTCCCATCAACTTTATAGCCAAGATAGTCCCATCATACAGCTTCTGCTAGTTAACATCAAAATGTATTTCACACCAGGGTCAAATTTTGTTGGTATGCTGATAAAGAGCTGCTGAATTAGGTCAGGAGTCATCTCGGCTCCCATCACACCTGAGTATCATCAGGTGTGTGTATAAGACTCAGAAAGGACATGGAAGGGAGGGCTGGGAAGAGAACCTGAGGGGAAGGGAAATTCTGGGAGGGGGGGGCAGCAGTGAGCCTGAATGGATGTGGCAGTGACAGTGCTGAGCCATGTTCACATTGGCAACATTTCTCAGCCCCTGGGGAGGAGCCCTGTCTCACCCCATCCTACCCAGGTGAAACCTGGGTCCCCAGAGAAGGGGAAGGGGGGCAATATGAGCACTGTCTGCACCTCGAGGGCAGAGATGAGGGCTCTGGGGCCTGGGGTGTGGCCATGGGAAGTATATAGCTGAGGGGCTAGGCCCACATCTGGGGTCTGAGTGCCCTCCCCATGGCATCAGCTGGGGGCATGTTAGCAGAGCAAATTCTAGGACCCCATCCTAGACCTACTGAACCAGAAACTGTACAGGGAGGAAGCAGCAGTTTGTCTATTAGGAGCCTCCCGGTGATTCTGGGGCCCTGCTCATTGACGACGCTAGTCTAGAATGGTCTCTGAGGTCCTCTTCTACTCTGGAGTCAGGTGTGCGGCTCAGGTGGGTTTTGGGGGTGAAATGACGGGCTGTGTGCTCCGTATTTGCTGGTAGTGGTTACTGCCGAGGAGAGTGAGGGGGCTCAGCCTTCAGCTGCATGGCGTCCCAGACCTCTGCCTATTCTCTGTGTGTTTCTGTATTTCGTCATCCTCCCAACCCCCATTTTAACAGATATTACAAAGGGGTGTGTCTCACAACTGATGTGTATATTTAATATAGTTTCCTCCTGAAGAGCTATTACTAAATAATTGGTATGTTTTATTTATTTATTAAATTTATTTATATATATTTTTTATTTTTGGCTGCGTTGGGTCTTCGTTGCTGCACACAAGTTTTCTCTAGTTGGGTGTGCAGGCTTCTCATTGCGGTGGCTTCTCCTGTTGCAGAGCACGGGCTCTAGGCACGCGGGCTTCAGTAGTTGTGGCTCGAGGGCTCTAGAGCGCAGGCTCAGTAGTTGTGGTGCACGGGCTTAGTTGCTGTGCAGCATGTGGAATCTTCCCGGACCAGGGCTTAAACCCATGTCCCCTGCATTGGCAGGGGGATTCTTAACCACTGCACCACCAGGGAAGTCCCAATTGGTATGTTTTATAATCAGTAGTCAAGGAGATCTAGAAGGTATATTTTTAATAAGAAAGTGACTGTGTTCTACTTACGACCACTGCATGTTGACACCGTGTGAATGGGTTTCTTTTTTTAAAAAAATTATTTATTTTTAAATTTTTGGCTGTGTTGGGTCTTTGTTGCTGCACATGGGCTTTCTTGAGTTGGCGGGGAGGGGGGGCTACTCTTCCTTGTGGTGCGCGGGCTTCTCATTGCGGTGGCTTCTCTTGTTGTGGAACATGGGCTTCAGTAGTTGTGGCACGCGGGCTCAGTAGTGGCTCGTGAGCTCTAGAGCGCAGGCTCAGTAGTTGTGGCTCATGGGCTTAGTTGCTTCGCGGCATGTGGGATCTTCCTGGACCAGGGCTCGAACCCCTGTCCCCTGCATTGACAGGAGGATTCTTTTTGTTTGTTTGTTTGTTTGTTTGCGGTACGTGGGCCTCTCACTGTTGTGGCCTCTCCTGTCGTGGAGCACAGGCTCCGGACGCGCAGGCTCAGCGGCCGTGGCTCACGGGCCCAGCCGCTCCTCAGCATGTGGGATCTTCCCAGACTGGGGCACAAACCTGTGTCCCCTGCATCGGCAGGTGGATTCTCAACCACTGCGCCACCAGGGAAGCCCGGCAGGAGGATTCTTAACCACTGCGCCACCAGGGAATCCCCTGGCTGGACAGTTTCTGAATGAATGAATCATGCATAGGCACTGTCGACATGGGATTCCTTTAACCTTTGGGGCTGAAGGTGGGGAAGAGTCCTGTTCTCTCACAGAACACCCCTCTGGGCCACTGTTGCCATCTGTTGCTGGAGAGTGACTGGTCGCCTGGCCCATGAGGGCCGTTTCCTCAGTCACGGGAAGTGTTCCTGAACTTGATCGACCAGTCCTTGAGGCCAGCAGCGGCATCTTATTTCCGAAGTGGGGCTTTGTGGGGTGGTGGTCTGGGAGACAGAGCCCTCCTGGGTATGGGCTAGGGCTCTGGCAGCAAGTAACAGAAACCAGCCAACCAGCTCCCGTCGGACGCTTTTCTTTAGGATGCGGAGGTGTCTCCTGGGCTTGGCATGGAGATGCAGCTGGTCCTGAGGAAGGGGCAGGAATCAGAAGCTAGGCGGCTTTGGGACCCTCTCTCCACCTCTCAGCTCTCCTGTTGCCACACACCCCGTGAGGCCTGTCTCTGCACGTCTCCTGTCTGCACTGTGGCGCTGGCTGATGGTTGGCACTGTGTTTCAGTTCTAGGCATGTGCCGTTTATCTTGGAGTCTTTGTCTCAGATGTGAATTTCCCTGAGAGAACCCAATTGGCCTGGCCTGCTTAGTCTCTGCTTCTTGTCCAGTCGGTAGCTACAGGCCTGGTGTTTGGGCCCAGCCTGCATCATGGGTAGGAAGTTTTTGGAAAAACTGGCCCTTGTGGGAGGGCAGATTCTCTAGAAGGTATTTCCTCACCATTCTGGGCCTCGGTTTCCTTCGTTGGCAAGATGCAGGAGCCCTGACATTCTGGGTGTCTGTAGGCTCTCTTGGGACTGGAGGGCAGGACTGCCACCTGGACTCTGCTCCCTGAGTCCCACCGGCTTCCTGCTCCGCTGAAGGCTGCACAGAGTTTGAGGATCTTGGCTTGGGAATGGTTCTCCTGTTTCTTGGCCACATGTCCCAGTGTGATCGAAGTCTGGCTGGATCCCACCTGTTTTCCCCTGCAGTGCCTCTGAGGTGCAGAAGGCAGGCGGCAGGCCCAGCATCCACAGTGGTCACCTGCCCAGGGAGCAAGGATCCTGCTCACCGCGAATTCTTCCTCTCACCTCTTAGAGGGCTTATTATGGGAGCCGCGCCCTGGCGACAGCCACATGCTGCCTGGCATGGAAGGCACCACCCTGTATGTGGCGGCCATGGGCAAGCCCTTCCCCCCGGAGCCTCCGGACCTCATCCCTAGATGGGTCAGGGTCGGTTATGAGTTATGTGTATCTCGAACCGTGGGAGCTGACTTAGGTGTCCCAGAGTGAAGAGAGAATAATAGTGGCTTCTTACCAGTTAACAGAAAAAAATTATGGCTGCAGTGTCATTGGTTTTAAGTTTTTTAGTTAAGTTTTAGTTAAGTTTCCCTCCATAAATTTTCCTTAGTGTTTTGGCATCTGTTATTTGCCTGAATAAGCAAACAGCAAAGGAACACTAATAGCAATACCTGAAAAGTTAAGAGCTTGTTGTCTCTTTGGACATTTTTGCTTGTGGTTGTGACCTTACATTAATTTTTACATTAAGACATTCATGTAACATTCTCTTAGAAACATTGTTTTGAGTTCATCTGATGTGATTAGCGGCCAGGATTTTAGACTGAGAGAAAACACCTTGACTGAGAGATAATTCAGTGTCGTGTGTCAGAATGCCTGGATTCAAGCTCTGTTGTGATTGTCTCTTTGCTGTGTGACCTTGGGTGAGTTACTTAACTTCTCTGTGTCTCAGTGCCAAGCTTAGAAATGCAAAAAATAGGATTTACTTTATAGGGTGGACGTGAGCATGAGTAAGATGATACAGGTAGGGGCTTCCTTGGTGGCGCAGTGGTTAAGAATCTGCCTACCAATGCAGGGGAAACGGGTTCGACCCCTGGTCTGGGAAGATCCCACATGCTGCAGAGCAACTAAGCCCGTGTGCCACAACTACTGAGCCTGTGCTCTAGAGCCCACGAGCCACAACTACTGAGCCCACTTGCCACAACTACTGAAGCCTGTGCTCCTAGAACCCATGCTCCGCAACAAGAGAAGCCACTGCAATGAGAAGCCCGCACACCACAATGAAGAGTAGCCCCTGCTCGCCACAACTAGAGGAAGCCCATGGGCAGCAAGGAAGACCCAACACAGCCAAAAAAAAAAAAAAAAGATGATACAGGTAAAGCTATGGGGACAGTGCCTCAATTAGCACTTAACAACTGGTACTGTTACAATCTTTGAGATTCACCCACAGTCTTTTAACATTTTGTCTCGGCATGTTTACTTTCCTTTTTTCTTTTTTTAAAATAAATATTTATTTATTTATTTGGTTATGCTGGCTCCTTAATTACAGTACGTGGGCTCCTTAGTTGTGGCATGCAAACTCTTGGTTGCGACATGCATGTGGGATCTAGTTCCCTGACCAGGGATCGAACCTGGGCCCCCTGCATTGGGAGCTCGGAGTGTTAACCACTGTGCCACCAGGGAAATCCCGTCGGCGTGTTTACTTTCTGATTCCTGTGCCCATCCATTGATTGATCAGTGTTCACGCTCCCTCAGTGGACTCCTCGTCTTGTGGCTTCAAGTCACATCTGTGGTTGGATGCTTTCTGGAGCCTCATGCCTTGTGACCAGTCTTAGAAATCCTCGACGCCTCCATGGGGATGTCTGAGAGGCATCTGTCTAAAGGGGGTCTAACAGAAAGCCTTCTGTGTTCTCTTCTCCTGGAATTTGCCCTCACTTTCAGTTCAGGGACACCCCATCCACTGGTTCTCATCATGGTCCTGTGGCTTATACTGCGAAGGAATCCCTAGCCCTTTGTCCTGGCTCACAGACTTTCTGTTGCCTGGACCTTGCCCTTCCTCACCCTCTGCTCCCAGGTACGCTGCCTGCCGTCCAGCCTCTAAGCATGGGGCCTTTTCTTCGTAAGGTTTTGTTCTGTTCTCCCCCCAACCCTTTCCTGGGACCCTTTTTCCTGCAGCTTTCCACTTGTCCTTCACACCTTAGCTCAAATGCCATCTCCCCAGAGGCTCCCTCGCCATCCCATCACACTTGCGTCCCCAGCTGTTCCCTTCTCTCCCACACCTCTGCATCCATCTAGCGCCACTTGTGTTCCATCATGTTTTTCTTGTGTGTTTATTTGCCTGTCCCCAACCCCTACGTAAGCTCCTTGGGCACAGGAATCTTGCACGTTTGTTTTCTGCTATATCCATAATAGCCTGACAGCACCTGGCAAGTAGATGTTAAATAGAGAAATAAAATGTGTGTGTGTATATTATGAATGAACTTGTACTATCTGTCAAATACCATGCAAAGTGCTGGGGATGTAAAGATAGACAGGGTTCTTTCTTTTTTTTCTTTTTTAAATTAATTAATTTTTGGCTGTGCTGGGTCTTCGTTGCTGCACGCGGGCTTTCTCTAGTTGTGGTGAGCGGGGGGCTACTCTTTGTTGTGGTGCGCGGGCTTCTGTTTGTGGTGGCTTCTCTTGTTGCGGAGCACGGGCTCTAGGCACGTGGACTTAAGTAGTTGCCCCAGGAGGGCTCAGTAGTTGTGGCACAAGGGCTTAGTTCCTCTGTGGCATGTGGGATCTTCTCGGACCAGGGCTCGAACCCATGTCCCCTGCATTGGCAGGCGGATTCTCAACCACTACGCCACCAGGGGAGCCCGGGGCTACTCTTCATTGTGGTGTGCGGGTTTCTCATTGTGGTGGCTTCTCTTCTTTTTTTTTTTTTGTGGTGGCTTCTCTTGTTGCAGAGCATGGGCTCTAGGCACGTGGGCTTCAGTAGTTGTGGCACGTGGACTCAGTAGTTGTGGCTCGTGGGCTCTGGAGCACAGGCTCAGTAGTTGTGGCTCATGGGCTTAGTAGCTCCGCGGCATGTGGGATCTTCCCAGACCAGGACTTGAACCCGTGTCCCCTGCATTGGCAGGTGGGTTCTTAACCACTGCTCCACCAGGGAAGTTCTTATGCTGGAGGGGCTCAGAGTTTAATGGGAGATGGAGAAGCAAAGAGAGAATTAAGTTGAACGTGAAGAGGAGCATGGTGACAAGTGCTGAGTTCTCCACGTTCTAACAAGAGCTGCGCCTGGGGAGTAGCCTGTCTTCTCCCAACTAGCTCATCATGGACACACATATGTCCTTTGATCACGGTGGCACCTTGGAAGGTTCCCTACTGGAGAGGGCTGGCTGCCAAGCTGGGGGAGAAGAGGGGTGTTCTGTTGGTGACCAGGTCTGAGGTTCTTCAGCGCTGGCTAAGACAGCCACTGCTGGCCCTAAGATGACCTGATTCTTCTTGATGTCCATATTTTCAAAAAGGGCCTTCCCATGTCCCCTCCAAATAGTGTCACCGAAAGTCCTGGGTCAGGCCCTCACTGGGTCACCCTAAACCAATCAGTGTGGCGGGGGGAGGGACCGAGTGCTCCGATTGGCTAGCTGGAGGTCAGGTATCCCTCTCAGTGGGTTGTCTTCACCCATGCCACAAAGAAAGATAGGCTATTTACTAGAGGAAGGGGACAGACAGAAGGAACTGCGGTCCAGTTATTTATCCTTGGGGGAGGGTGAGTGCCCTGGGCAGGTGATGCTGGGAGTACATCTGGCTGGTGACTGTGTTTCGATGTCCTTCTCCAGAAAAGTTGCCAGACGGCCAGCACGGCCACTGCTGAAGCGCCCGCCCAGACCCGGAAGCATGTAGATGCTGAGGTGCAGACCGAAGCCCCTGAGCCCGTCAGCCTGCAGCCGGTGCCCCAGTGTGATGGCCCCCGGCTTGTGGCCTTTCTCCGGAGAGTGGAGGCCATGGTTACCCGAGAGCTGAACAAGAATTGGCAGAGCCATGCGTTTGACGGCTTCGAGGTGAACTGGTCCGAGCAGCAGCAGACGGTAGGGATGGGCTGGTGTGGGCCTGGGATGTCTCAGGTTGAGGCTCTACCCCATTTTTAAGTCCTTCTTTTGTGCCATGCAAATAATAGTAACACCAAAAATAATAATAACAGCATTCACCGAGCTCTTACTTTTTGCCAGGTGCTAAGTTAAGGAGAAGTCACTGGGCCGTCCCTGCTGCCCTTGAAGTAGGTGCCCTTGTTATCTCCATTTCACCGCTGGTAAGCGGTAGAGGCAGGATTTGAACCTGGACAGTCTGACTCTGGATCTTATTTTCTTAACCACTCAGCTGTGTTTCCCCAGGCACTCTCTGTGCCAACTCATCTATCCCTCAGGACAACTGTATGAGGTAGTGCTATCCTGATCTCCAATTTATATTTATTTTTTATTTTTTCTTGGCCACGCCGAACAGTTTGTGGGATCTTAGGCTTAGTTCCCCGACCAGGGATCAGACCCGGACCCCTGGCAGAATCCTAACCACTGGACTGCCAGGGAATTCCCATGATCTCCATTTTATAGGTGAGAGTCAGAGAGGCTAAGGGACTTGTCCACAGTCATACAGCTGTAAGCGGCTGAGCTGGAGTTTGAGTCCTGGTCTGTCTCGTCTCACTGCCATGCTCTAGTGACTTCAGCATCGCCAAGACTTTCTGGTCTCGAGGCACAGCTCAGAGCTGTCACCCTGTCAGCTCAAATGTCCAGTTGGGCACACAGCCTCTGCTTTGAGATCAGGTAACCTCTGAATGAAGGAGGGCCCCTTGGTGGCTTTTGCTCCACCCTGGTGTTTCCTGTGGACAGGCTACTGAGCAAGCAGTAAAAACTTTTCTTATACAATGTTTTCTTCCTTTAGAAACGGAGATAATTCTGTATTCAGAGGTCATAAGCCCTCCTCTACTCCCCTCCTCTTCTTGTATCTTCCTTCTATCTATTTCCAGATACATAGTTGCCCTGTTCCCACCAACTCGTTGATAGGTATGGGAAAGTCGGTTTATTTGAGAGAAATCCTCAAAATCCCTCTCAAAAATAGCTGCCAAGTCCACACCAAAGTGTGGAGTCATTGTATCTTTTTAAGCAGAGCACAAGAAGAAGGTAATGAACGTTAAAAGCGCAGCTCAGCCTGCCCCCTTTTACAGTTGCATTCAGAGAGGTTAAGCTTTTGTTCTTAATTGTTGAGGCTTTTCCACCCTTCTGTGCAGTTAGTTTGGTCCACCTGTGTATTACTTTCTCCCCCTTTAAAAACTATTCTTTTCTGATTACAAAAGCAATACATGTTCATTATAATAAATTGAGTCATTGCAGAAATACAGAACATGTAATACGTAGACAGTGAGTGGGAGCCCTGGTTCAGAGGCCTTTCCCATGCTACACTGACACATAGCATTAGTGCTACTACGGTTGTCATTAAGAGCATTTTAAACAAAAATGGAAAGCACTGTACATTTTGTGACCTTTCTCACTCACCAGAGCTTTCCACGTCAGTTCCTATAGAGGGGCCCCAATCCCCCTATAACCTGCATCACGTCCCACTGCACAGACACACCAGCCTTTCTTGAGTCCCCTGTTGTTGGACATCCCAGCAGCAGCTTCACTTCTAGACACGTATCCTCCGGAAACACGTGAATGGGCGGGGGGTTGGGCAGCACCCTCTGGGTGGCCATGTGGCGTGTGGTCCCCTCATGGCCCTGAAGTTTCTTGCCTTTCTGACTGTTGGGCAGAGGAGTAATGCTTTCAGATTTTTCTGTTATATGACAGAACTGAAGTGAATCTCTCTCTCACTTTGTTTTTCTTTTGCATCAGTATTTTGATTAGTTCTTCCTGGTGGGATTACTATTTTGGCTGACATGTCTGGTTGTTCTGTGTCTACTCCAGCTGTCTAGGTGTTGGCCTTGACATTTCATTGCCGTCCTTGGCTCTAGTAGCCCCGGAAAGCCTGAGATGCCACTCTTTTTTTCTTTTCTTTTATTTATTTATCATCTTTGGCTGTGTTGGGTCTTTGTTGCTGTGTTGGGTCTTTGTTGCTGCGTGCGGGCTTTCTCTAGTTGTGGTGAGCGGGGGCTACTCTTCGTTGCGGTGCGTGGGCTTCTCATTGCAGTGGCTTCTCTTGTTGCGGAGCACGGGCTCTAGGTGCGTGGGCTTCAGTAGTTGTGGCTCGTGGGCTCTAGAGCTCAGGCTCAGTAGTTGTGGCGCACGGGCTTAGTTGCTCCCCAGCCATGTGGGATCTTCCCAGGCCAGGGCTTGAACCCGTGTCCCCTGCATTGGCAGGCGGATTCTTAACTACTGTGCCACCAGGGAAGCCCTGAGATGCCACTCTTAACGAAGGACTGTAACTTCACAATTCTAAAATCAGTGACAACATGGCTGAACACTTCAGAATTAGAGGTGAGGAAGAGGTGACCCAGGGCACCCCCTGAAACCTTTGACCTCTTTGCTGTGTCATGTCCTGCCTCTTGTTTCCATGTGGGTGTGGCTGACTGCTGTGAGGCACTGTGACCAATCTTGGGGTCTTCTCTCTTCAGAAGCAAAGCCCGTTCTGTGTTGTCACGTTGCTACAGATGTCATCCATCCGTGTATCTCTCTATCTCTCTATTTCTCTATCCATTTATTTATTTTTAATATTTATTTATTTGGCTGCACCGGCTCTTAGTTGTGGCACGCGGGATCTTTTTTGCCATGTACAGGATCTTTAGTTGTGGCATGTGAACTCTTAGTTGAGGCATGTGGGATCTAGTTCCCTGACCAGGGATCGAACCTGGGCCCCCTGCATTGGGAGTGTGGGGTCTTAGCCACTGGACCACCAGGGAAGCCCTTATTTATTTTTTATTACCATTTTTTATTTTATTTATTTATTTATTTTTGGCCGTGCTGGGAGGCTTGCGGGATCTTAGTTCCCTGACCAGGGATCGAATCCCAGCCGCCAGCAGTGGAAACGTGGAGTCCTAAGCACTGGACCTCCAGGGAATTCCCTATTACCATTTTTTAAATTGAAGTATAGTTAATTTACAATGTTGTGTTAGCTTCAGGTGTACAGCAAAGTGATTCAGTTATACATATGTAGGTATGTGTGTGTGTATATATATATATATATATATATATATATATATTCTTTTGAGATTCTTTTCCATTATAGACTTGTTTCCTTTTTAACTGCTACATGATGTTTTACCATAAACTTTTTTTTCTGGAGTCAGGTTTGTTGAGGTATATTTTCCATACAGGTAAACTCATCCTGTGTGCTGTGTTGAATCTTGGCAAACACATACCCATCAGTGAAGGTATAGAACAGCCCATCTATCTTTTTTTTTTTTTTTAATTTTTATTTATTTTTGGCTGCGTCGGGTCTTTGTTGCTGCCTGCGGGCTTTCTCTAGTTGCGGCGAGTGGGGGCTACTCTTTGTTGCAGTGTGCGGGCTTCTCATTGCAGTGGCTTCTCTTGTTGTGGAACACGGGCTCTAGGCGCGCGAGCTTTAGTAGCTGTGGCACTCGGGCTCAGTAGTTGCGGCATGCGGGCCCTAGAGTGCAGGGGCTTCAGTAGTTGTGGCGTGTGGGCTCAGTAGTTGTGGTACGTGGGCTTCAGTATTTGTGGCTCGCAGGCTCTGGAGCGCAGGCTCAGTAGTTGTGGTGCACGGGCTTATTTGCTTCGTGGCGTGTGGGATCCTCCTGGACCAGGGATCGAACCCATGTCCCCTGCATTGGCAGGCGGATTCTTAACTACTGCGCCACCAGGGAAGTCCCGAGAACGGCCCATCTTTCCATCCCTCTGCATTCTCATCTTTAGATTTTAAATTGTACTGATCATTGCAATTATAAATGGTGTTATGATACATTATGTATATAGTTTATTTTTAATATCAACTTTTATTAAATTTATAAAACATGCATAAACACATGCACAAATTGCAAGTGTTCAAGTCCATACTTTTCACATAGTGAAAACATTTGTAGAACCAGGACTGAGATCAAGAAATGGAATGTCACCAAATCCCCAAAGGTTTTCTCATGCCCCGTCTACTTCCTGGCCCCACTGTATGGCTTTGTTTTAAAATAACAGATTTATTGAGATATAATTTACATCCCATATCATTCTCCATTTGAAGTGTACAGTTCAGTGAGTTTTAGTATATTTCCAGAGGTATGTAACCATTGCCACAGTCAGTTTTAGAACATTTTCATCACCTCCCCAAAACAGAAACTCCATATCCATTAGCAGTCACTCCCCATTTCCCCCGCACCTCCTGGCAACTGCTCCACTTTCTGTCTCTGTAGGTTTGTCTCTTCTGGACGTTTCATATAAATGGAATCATATAACAAGTGGTCTCTGTGATCGGCTGCTTCTGCTTAGCAGAGTGTTATCGAGGGTCCTTGTGTTGCAGCGTCTATCAGGGCATCATTCCTGTTATGGCTGAATCACACTCTGTTGTAGGGATATACCACACTCCGCTGTTACGGATCGAGCTGTGAGCACTTGTGTACAAGCGTGTGTTTCCAGCTCTCTTGTGTATATACTTAGGAGCGGAATTGCTGGTCCATATGGTAACTGACGTCTGAGGAGCTGCTAGACTCCTCAGTGGCTGTGCTGCTCTGCTTTCTCACCAGCAGGGCGCGGCGCAGCTGTCTACAGATTTTGGACTCTTTCCGTTGGATGGTTTCTTTATATGGGGTTATGAGGTCAAGAAGTGTGAAACTATTCACAGGAGTTTTGGTCTATGGTGCAAATACTTCCTGGAAAGTGTGTCTGTGGTGCAAAATCCCTCGCCGTGGCCGGCATCGCCGGCCTTCTCGTTAGCTGCTGCTGGCCACCTATGGGCTGAGAAACAAGGTGCCAGAGTTTAAAAAAAAATGTGTGTGTGTGTTTAAATACACATAACATAAAATTTACCATTTTAACCATTTTTAACTGTACAATCCTGTGGCATTGAGTATATTCACATTGTCGTGCAACCATCACCACCGTCCAGCTTCAGAAGCCAAAGCTTTTGAAACAGATGTGAGTACAGGGTCCAGCTCTGATCTGGAGCCTGGAGTCTGTCTCAGTTCCCAAGGCCCTTCCTTTTGGGTTTCTGGAAGCATCCTGTTAGGGGAGATGTTGGGATGAAGGCTCCACACTTTCCCCTAGGGCTGGACGGTGGCCTTGAATCACTTATAGGGATTGGGAGGCCCAAGGCTGTGTGCGCTTTTTGTTACACTGCTGGGTGGCTTTGGGGCTCAGGGTTGGGGATGGTTTGTCTCTTGCAGGTGACCTGCCTCCACACCCTGGGCTACCCCCCAGCCCAAGGACAGGGTCTGCATGTGACTGGTGTCTCCTGGAATACCACTGGCTCTGTGGTGGCCTGTGCCTATGGCCGGTGAGTGGCAGCAGGGCTGGGTGTGGGGCAATAGAAGGCCCTCAGACCCTTGTCTGAGCCTCTGTCTCCCCGTCTGTGCAGTAAGGGGTTGGCCCAGAGCTTGGCCTTTCTGGGAGTCTTCCTTCTTAAGGCTGCCTGGGCATCAGGTTGGCAGGAAAAGAGCAGGGAAGGGACTCCCAGTGCCCACCTGCCAGCACTGGGCAGTGGGCCCCAGGCCTGCCTCACCTGCTCCGAGAGCTGTCTCCTGATATGCCCAGGTTCGCCCAGCTGGAGACCCTTTTCCAGAGAAACTCATGCCTTCGGGGTGCCTCAGAGGAGCCTCTGCCGCTTCGATACCGAGCACAGTGTCTATGTGTGATGGGGCTATAGAGGCTCACCTGTTTGGGGGAGTAGGGGTGAAGGTGGGGCAGGTGATAGGAGCACAGTGGGGGCAGGGTGGGTTGGGATGAAGCCCAGGCCGAGGGGCAGAGCTAGCTCAGGCACGTCTGTGCAGGCTGGATGACGGGGACTGGAGCACGCTGAAGTCCTTTGTGTGCGCCTGGAATCTGGACCGGCGAGGCCTGAACCCGCAGCAGCCGTCGGCGGTGGTGGAGGTGCCCAGCGCCGTCATGTGCCTGGCCTTCCACCCCACGCAGCCATCCCACGTTGCAGGTGAGACGACCAGCCTAAGTTGCCTCTGCTTCCCACCCTGCAGAGGGTGGCCAAAGCCCTCCCTTGGGCCCTCAGCCCCTGGTCACGGCTAGGGCAGGTCTGTGGGGGAAGCAGAGATCACAGGTGGCCCGGACCCCTGGGCTCAGGTGAGGATGCTGGGGGTGCCTGTGCTGGGTGCAGAGCTTGGAGGAGGCGGCAGGTCCTTAGCTGAGTCTTGAGGGTGTGTGGGCCATGCAGAGGTGTGGCCTGGTCGGGACAAGAGGCAGGACGAAGCAGGCACCCTTGGGGAGTTGACAGAGGTGATGAGCTGTGCACGTTGGGGAAAGGGGGCAGGTGAAGCTGGAGGGAATGGAGGGTGCTGGGTGGGGGATGGTAGCCTGGCAGTGGGAGAAGCTTCCTGGGGTGGGGTACAGCAGGCTGGAGTGTGAGGCCCGGGGACCAGGACGTTTCTTCCTCAGGACTGTTTTCGAGAAAGTGGCCCCACATCCTGGCTGAGTGGGTGGGAAGGGTGGCGGCTTGTCCAGGAAGCTGGGCTGCTGCGTGGGTCGGCTCCTGCCCAGGCCCTCTTGGTCCCGCAGGGGGGCTGTACAATGGCGAGGTGCTGGTGTGGGACGTGAGCCATCCGGAGGACCCACTCCTCTGGCGCACGGGCCTGACGGACGACGCGCACACGGACCCCGTGTACCAGGTCAGAGCAGCGGCATGCTTGGCGGGTGGGGAAGCACGTCCTCCCGGGCTGCGCCTTGATGTCGCGGGCCTGCTCCACAACGCGGGGCAGGAGAGGGGGCGCCTGCTTGCCACAGCCAAGGAAGAAGGTCACCAGGGAGCTGGCAGTGAACAGCTGCCTCTGGCATTCTCAGAGCTCCCAGGCCATGAGTCACACCCGCCCCTTCCATCAGAGCCACAGTCCCCACTGTCCTGGTTTTCTGCTGGGACTGGGGGGGACCTTGGAACTCTCCGGTGGGTGAGGCGGCTCCCAGGCCTCCCCGCATAAGTCTCCCTGGAAGAGAAGGGGAGGGGGGAGGGGAGGGACACCTGGTCTTGCTGGGAGATGGGGCAGGCGTCCTTTCTCAGCTCGGCCCCGCACACTGTTGTCCAGGTGGTTTGGCTCCCGGGGCCCCAGCACGGCCACCGCTTCCAGGTGCTGAGCGTGGCCGCTGATGGGAAGGTGCTGCTCTGGCTGGCGGTCGGGGCTGGCCGGCTGCAGCTCAGCGCGGGCTTCGCCCTGGCCGTGCAGCAGCTCCCCAGGAGCACCAAGCTGAAGAAGGTACGAAGGGGCAAGGCTGCTGCCCTGGAAATGGGCCCCCGAGGCAGCCCCAGGCTGTGGGACCCCTGAGCCAGTGAGCCTGGGGGCAGGCAGGCGGGAGCCACTGAGGGCCACAGCGTCCACGCACGTGCCTGGGCTCCTTGGGGACACCGTGAGCGGATTCCCTCTGCTCTGCCCTGCTGTTCTTTTCTCCACAGCCTCCCCGGGGGGAGACCGAGGTGGGTGCCACAGCAGTGGCTTTCTCCAGCTTTGACCCAAGCCTTTTCGTGCTGGGCACGGAAGGTGGCTTCCCGCTCAAGTGCTCCCTGGCAGCGGAGGAGCCCGCCCTCACGCGGATGCCCAGCTCTGTGCCCCTGCGGGCCCCGGCACAGTTCACCTTCTCTCCCCACGGTGGCCCTGTTTACTCTGTGAGCTGCTCCCCTTTCCACAGGTAGGGAGGGCCAGAGCCTCCTCCGTCAGCCACAGGGCCTCTGGCACAGGGAGGGTGAGGGAGTCCCACCAGGCCACACATAGCACTGCTTAAAGGACCTGCGGTCTGCCCTGGGCCTAGGTCTTCCCCATTTGAGCCCCAGTATCCGGAGCTCCTGGGGTTGGCGCCAGGTAATCGGCCCCTTACTTTCGAGGAGGACCCCAGGTTTGGGGGCCTAGGGAGGCCTCTCATGAGCCTGACAGCCCATGAGGAGTCCGGCAGGAAGCCCCCAGCCACACCTGAATCCCCAGCGCTCATCCCCTGCCTGGCTGTCTGCCCTGCATCCTGTCTAGGAATCTCTTCCTGAGCGCTGGGACCGACGGCCACGTCCACCTGTACTCCATGCTGCAGGCCCAGCCCCTGACCTCCCTGCAACTGTCCCACAAGTACCTGTTCGCTGTGCGCTGGTCCCCAGTGCGCCCTTTGGTGTTTGCGGCTGCTTCTGGGGAAGGTAGGAAACGGACACCAGGCTTGGATGCGTTGAAGCTGACATAAGCCCAGCCTGTACCTGGAATTCTGGGTTGGGGAGACTCTACGTGGGGTGAGGATGACTTTCCTTGTGTGGGGTGGAGAGCTGAACTGAGTAACAGCCTGATCTTGTGCACAGGAAACTGTGAAGAGGCTGCTGCTCTGGGCCTCCTCTCTTACCCCATGAATCTCCCCTTGAAGGTGATGTGCAGCTGTTTGATCTCCAGAAAAGCTCCCAGAAACCCACAGTTTCGATCAAGCAAACCCAGGATGAAAGCCCAGTCTACTGTCTTGAATTCAATCGTCAGCAGACTCAGCTCCTGGCTGCTGGCGATGCCAAGGGCGTGGTAAAGGTGTGGCAGCTAAGCAGCGAGTTCACTGAACAAGGACCCCGGGAAACAGAGGACTTGGACCAACTGGCAGCAGAGGTGGCCACCTGAGGTGGGGGGAGTCCCAAGTACAGAGGCAGGTGGGGTGAGGCTACATCTGTGCTGTACGGTTCTGGATGGAAGCTGAATGAAGACACGACAAGCTTTGGGGGGAGTCATTTATTTGTCTTTTACATGGAAACAGAAAATTGGGAGGGAGAACAAAAGAACTAGCCAGCTGCTTAGATATTTCTGCAGTCGGAATGGGGCAGCTGGCTTCACGACAGGAAGGGGTCCCCACAGCAACGTGGCACCGGCGACCGGACCAGGAGCAGTTCACTGAAGCACCATTTTCTACTAAGTCTCACCCCAAGCTAAGCAGGTTAAGGTTACAATGGAAAGCAACACTGTCTGGAGGATTTTTCTTAAGAGCACAGAGATGAGTTGACATGCAGCAAGGCGATGGCAGGGCAAGCGGTGTGGGCCAGGCTAACCTAGGAGCAGAGGATCAATTCACGAAGAGCGAGCGGGTAAATTCAACGTAGTCAAAAGCAGTGGGGAGTTCGCGGCCCTTGCCGTCCACGTAGGGCTTCATGTGGGAGACGCAGTAGTCGGCTTGTTCCCGAGTCAGGTTCTGGAGGGCAAGGTGGCACCTGTCAGCCAAGCCCCCACCAGCCATGCCCACTGAGGCCGGGGGACGAGGCGGACTTCAAGAACGTTAATGCCCAACCTTCAGGACCTCTGCTGCTACGGCCTTTAGCCTGGACTGAGTTTCATTTGAAAATAGGGATAAAAATGCCTGCACCCAGCAGCTAACGCTCAAAACCGGGGTGCGTTACTCTAGACTCGGCTCTGCCCCTAACCAAGGGGGCAACCTTGCCTGGGCTTCACTTTTCAGAGGAACCCCTCACCCCCACCCCAAGCTAGGGAAGCAGAGCCCCAGACCTGGTACAGCTCCTCCTTGGTCACATAAGGCTTCCCTTCGGAGCTCAGGGCCCGGAAGGCGCTCTCGATCTCCTCACTGGACTTGACGTTCTCGGTCTCACGGCTGATCATGAAGGCCATGTACTCTTGCAGGGAGACGTGGCCGTCCCTGGGGGGCCAAGGTGCAGTGAGCAGGGAGGGTGCAGTAGGAGCCACGTGCAGAGCTGCTTCTACCACGTTCCCTGATGCTCACCTGTTTGGATCCACAGTGTCCAGGATGGCCTCAAACTCGGGGTCGGGCTCCCCTTCCTCCACCATGGGCAGGTCATAGCCCAGGGAGCGCAGGCAGGACTTGAACTCCTGGTGGTTCAGCCGGCCAGACTTGTCCTTGTCAAAGTGTCTGTGGCACAAGGCCGAGGGCTCAGCACCGAGGCCCTGCTGCTGAGCCCGCCTCCCCCGCCAGCAAGGGCGCAACGCACACACTCACTTAAACATCATGCTGAATTCTTTGAGGGCCTCCTCGGTCACCCCGGTCGTGTTCCTGGAAGAAAGAACAGAATTAGGGACCCCATACAGCTGGTGACACGTTCTGTCCTCTCCCAGTAAACTGACTGCTGGACGTGGGGGCGACCCTGCTTCCCACGGCCCCTGCTGCCGCTGTGCCCACCCGGGGAAGCTGCAGGTACCTGGCCTGGATCTGCTGCTCCAGGTTGTGCTGCATGCGCATGCCCAGCTGGTCGAGCTGGTCCCACTGCTGGGCCAGGCCCACGGTGCTGTGCTCTGTGTACTTGTTGTCCAGGATCAGGGCTTCCTCCATGGCCGCCCCCAGGTCCTCAATCTTCTTGAGCTGACTTCTCATGGCTCGAATCTCCTGGTGCTTGCGCTGCGGGGGTGAGGGAGCAAAGATGCGTGGGACAGCGGCTCTTGCCTCAGTTACCGGGCCCGAGAGCCTGCTTAAACAGCCCTCCTCGGTCTCTGCACCCCCAGCCTGAGACCTGCAGGGCTGCCTGCAAGGGGAAAGTGGGGATGGGGTGAGGTTGAAGAAATCCAGCAGCCTTAACAGAGGAAGAGGCGTCAGTGTGACAGTCACACATCAGGGGGTTGACCTGCCAGGGAAACAGTATAAGTACTGAGGACCAAAGGAGCCTCCTCCTCTCCCAGTAGGGCTCCTGGTAGCAACTGTCAAAGACAAAAAACTCTTTAAAATGACGGAGGTCCTGGGCTGCTTTGGGAAAAGGGGGTACCTGACCAGCCCACCTTGTACCCAACCTGAAGCCAAGTAGGCCTGCTGGCAGTGGTGGGATGAAGGGTTTTAGGCGGGCCAGAAACACTAAGGGCACTTACTTTGGTAGCTTCAAGCTGGGATTCGAGGGTCCCGGATTCTTCCACCATGCAGGACCTAAACACAGAAGCACAGTGAGGCCGGAGGCCCGACTGCCAGCTCGAAATTAACTTCCCTCAGATAAAAGTGCCTGCAGTCTCAAATTCCTCTTATTAGGATATGAAACCTATCTGCTACTGGCTATCTTTTCTTAAGCAGCTCTGGGAGCCAGGGAGGGCAGGTGATACTTCTCCAGTATACTTCTGGGAAGCTGCTGCCTGATGTGGTGTGCCACCTGGTAAGGCCAACAGATAAACCAGGGCTGAGCCCCCATCCAGCCTGCTCCCCGCTCCCCAGCTGGGACCCCTTCTCATGTGGCTGGCTCCTTCAGCCCACCCAGGCTGTAGCATGGTACCTGATCCAAGCTAGGCCCTTGAAGGGTACCTCAGGAACTGATTTTAAGTTCCATAGGAACAGAGAGGGGCTGCAGGCCTGGCAGCATGCTTCCTCTGCAACCAGGGGGAGAAGGACGCCTGTGCAACCCTTCAGACAGGAGACCTGAAGGTGAGGGGAGGCTGGCAAGCCACCCCGAGAAGTCCTGGAGTCTCCTGCAGGCTCCTGAGGGGAGCCACACTCTAGGATAAGTGACAGCAGTGGGAGGAGAGGCAGTCAGATGACCCCTTGACATGGGAACTGGGGTGTGAAGATCATGACCAGATTTGGGTTTGGTCCTGCCCAAAGGAGAGGTGGCTGTGACTAAGCCCCAGATTCAGGTTCTATCATCTACAGACACAGCACCAGAGGCTCCTTCCGGGCCTAAGTTCTGAGGAGCGGGGGGTCTCTGGGGAGCCTCTATCTTCCCGACAACAGTGTGAGGTCACAGAGGCTACCAGTGAACGAAGACGAATGAGGTTACGTGCAGGGATGAGTCACACTGTATGCGTGTCCTGGGTGGGGTTTTAGCCCGGCCTCCCCGGTACCCAGCTTTGCCCCAACCTACCCTTTCAACACCCAGCGAGCCAGCATTAGCTGTGAAATCTCCCTAGGTTCAAAGTGCTCTAGCAAGGCAAGGCACCAGGCTTCCTCCTACCCCAGCAGGTCAGACTCACAGTCACGCCATGTCCCCCCAGGAAAAGCACACCCCCAGGACCTGGGGGCAGGAGGCCGGGTGCTGGTGCAGTGGGAGGAGGGCAGACCCCTCCTTCCCATGTGGCCACGGGCGGTGGGTTAGTCAGAAAGCAGAGCTGCCTGGGGAAGTCAAGAGTGCACTGGTAAAACCACAGCGAGGTAAGAAGAGAAACAGGAGAAAAACCTTCCAGACAGATCATCCCCAACTTCATACTGATAGACACGAATGACCCGACGATACGCTATGCTATTCAAAGAAAAGAAACCAAATGAATACACCAGCGGAAGGGGAGGCAAGAGCACACCGAGACAGACACACACCACAAGACCCAAGCTGGTCAGTGCACAGGCAGGGCCACCTGGCGCCCAGGCAGGGACGTGGTACAGGCCAAGCCGACAGCCGGCCTGGGAGGGCAGGCAGCCTTGGGCGGCTCACATGGGGACCGGGCAAGACGGGACAGGGCTGGGAGGAGCCACATGGTAAGGGGAGCATGGCACCTCGTGGAGACAAGTCCAATGCCAGCAGACACGGCCACGGGCACCGGGGAGGAGAACGGACCCCAGGGCAGCTTATGAGCTCGAGCCGAACCTGGGATCCCAGGATCCTGCCCCACTCTGCCTTCAGCACGTGCTCACATAAGCGAGGGTGACACTCCTCCCGCTGCCTCCTTTAACGACTGACGTGCCTGCCTGCAGGGCCTCGGGAGCGCTAGTCTAAGCCACCATGGTCCCGGGAGAGAATGCAAGGGTGCCCGCTCCGGGCAGAGGCGAGGACCTCCTGGGGAGGCCCCACTGGCACCGGGCAGGACAGCCCTGCTCCTCTCGGGGCTCCTCCCAAGTCCTGTGTCTCTCCAACACCCAGAAACCCTGAGCACCTGGGCTTCCTCTTGAGGCAAAAGACGGCCTCAGCCCTCCGTGGGGGCACTGGGGGAGGAGGGTCAGTGCACAGACGGGGACTTAGTGCACCAGCTGGAGCCCCTCAACAATGTCATCCTGTTTCACGCCCATGACGTGATCCCAATGGACACGTGGGGGAACAAGGCAGAAAAGAAGTCTAGTATAATCCCAATGGCTGAATAATGGGGATTCTCAGAGGCTCTGGACTCCAGCTCTGGCCTTCGGGCCCTATCTTAGACAACCCTTGGAATCTGAACGGGAAGGTGGGAGCGGCTCCCCTCCGCAGACTGCAGGCCGTCAGGGACAGTGGGCCATGGGTGCCAGGGAAGGGGGCGAGGGTAGGGCGGGGGACATGCAGCCTGCCCCAGGCAGGAAGGTCCATTCTGGGATCCTCTGCAAGCCAGGCCACGAGGGGACAAAGGGCAGAGGGACAAGCGCGGCAGAGGGACAAGCGCACTAGACACCATCACACCACAAGCCCGGAGAAATAAGAAGTCAATATTAACCCATCGAGGAGATACGTTCTGTGGAGATGGGATCCAAGCAGCCACAAGACAAGGTGGTGTCCGGACAGCAGCATCGCGAGGTGGGGGACAAAGGCAGACACAAGAAAGAAAACAAAAACAAAACCAAGGTCGTCAGTAACCCACGCTGTGCTCAACCCTGTACCCCTGTCACTGTGCAACCACGGGCGACGCTCAGTCCCACCCAATCCAGGACATCCAGCGACTCCACCTCTGGAGAAGTTCCTTCGAGAACCCTCCCAACTCTGCCCACCCCTCTGGCTCCAGCCAGACCAGGCTGCACTCCTAACCCTTCTTTCCACACTCTGGAGCCCGAGGCCTGGGCATTCAGCCCCCGGGACCGAGCACTCCCGGGGCCGCACCTGGTCTCCTGGATCCACTGGTGGAAGGCGTTGGCGTGCTGGGCGAACTCCTGGCGCAGCTTGTCGTTCTCCTCCTGCCGGCGCTGCTCCTTCTGCAGCTCCAGCTCCCTTTCCTAAGGACCAAGGGAGGAAGAGGCATGTCATCCCCGGCCCCCTTCACGGACAGGCTCGAGGCTCAGCCACTGACCGGCCGGTCTCAACATTTGAGAGGAACAAGGCGTAGTTTTCTGAAGCTACTCGGGCGGTCAGGGAGGACGAGCTGTTCATCTCAACCCACAGACAGCACGGAAGGCGTCTGGTAGGCATTCGCCAGCCCGCTTCCCCAGAGACCTTGCAAGACGCAGGGTGGGGGGGGGTGGGAGGGCCGATCACAGCCATGCGGGCCTGCGGGACCCACACAGGGTGACTTGTGATGAATGAAACTGCGCTTCCTCCCCCATCTCCTCACGCTTCAGCCGGGAAAGGCTTCCCTGACCAGCGCCCCACCCGGCCCAGCGGAGAAGGGCACCTTGATGATCTTCTGCAGGTTCCTCCAGGTCTCCTCCAGGGCCTCCATGGTGAACCAGGTGTAGGGGTTGGAGGCCACGCGGAAGCTCTTGATCTGGCGGTCCAGCTCGGCCAGCTGGTTGAAGTCGGCCTGGGCCGAGCTGAGTGAGGAGCGGAAGGCGTCGTGGGCCTCACGCAAGGCCTTGATCTCTTCCAGGGAGTTGCAGCGCACCGGGTCTGTTAAGTCCTCCTCTGCGTTTTCAAACCAGCTGTTGAAGGCAGAAGCCTTTTTGGCAAAGGTCAGGAAGAGGTCCTCCACCTGAAAGCAGAGGAGACTTGAGTCAGCACAGCTGCAGGGGCTGTATGGACCATCCTTGGTGGGCGGGTGGGGGGGCAGTGGTGTGGGCACCAGAAAGGCGGGGGTCGTTCCCAGGGTGTCGGGCTTGGCTCGGCTTGGCTCTCTGCTGCCCTCCTCCCACTGCTGAAAAGTCCTCCCTCTTTCTCCCCTTTCCCTGGGGCGTGCAAGCTCAGTCTTCCCGGAAGCTTCCGAGCAGCAGCCTCCTGAAGGCAAGGGTCCCCCTTCCCTTGGTTTACGCTGACTCCACACCCCCGTGCAGAACCTCTGTCCCGGGAGAGGGGTTTGCTTTTCCTATGCGTTGAGCTGGTTGAGCTCGGCCGGGGCCAAGCTCACCTTGCGGAAATGACTCTGCGCCTCCAGCAGCTTCTTCTTCCGGGTGGCTGAGTTGGCCAGAAGCTGGCTCCACCTTTTCATGAGGGCGGCGTGCCGGGCCTCGATGGCCTTTGACTGGATGTGCTTGGCGGCCAGCAGCTGATCTTTGAGGGCAGTGATGTTGGCGATGCCCTCCTGCTGGAAGGCCTGCAGGCCAGCATCGAAGGTTTCCTGGAACGAGGAGCGAGAAGGCAACATGCAGGGACCGCACTGAGATGAGACCGTACACCTCCCGGCGCCTCAGCTCGGACGGCACCCGCGTCTGTCCAGCCAGCTGCCCAGGCCAGACTGTCAGCCTCGAGTCCCCACCTCCTCCTGGCCCTTGGTCACACCTTGGTCACCACTTTGCTGCATCTCCTCCAGACCTCAGGTCACTGAGGCAGCTCCTCCCAGGCCCTGCTTTCAGCCTCGGTCTGAGGCACCCGGGCTCCCCCCACTACCTCTGCCAAGAATACCCGCCCAGCTCTTCACCAACCACTTTCAGTTTACCCTCCGTGATCTAGCTTGGATGTCACCTCCTCTGGGAAGACTTTCCCGTCAACGCCTGCCTGCTGGAAACTGAGTCAGACACCTCTTGAGTGAAGTCCACATCCTGCTGTGCTCTGCCCTGTTAGCACCCATCAGGCTGCAGCTCAGAGGCCTAGTCTGAGAGCTTCCTGAGGACCAGGACTGTGTCTTGTTTACTGCTGGCCCCTAGGGCCTAACATAAATAGTCAAATGTCTCAATGAAAGATGCTAACCATCATTCACTGACCAGGAAGTACTACTGGAGTACGTTTCAGTCAGCCAGCACAGCAGCCACGACTGACCTGTTTGGTGAGGAGAGTCTGGACAGAAGACAGGTCCCGCCCGTGATCATCTGTCTTCAAGCTGCTCTCCTTCTCACCTAGGAAACCAAGCACGGCAAGTCAGCCGTCCCTTCTCAATGTAACAAATTTGGAAGAAAAGAAGAAGAAAGAAAACCGAGACCTATCATTTTGCTTACATTTGAATTCCAATACTACTGACAGCAGTCTCTGAACCCAAATGAGCTGGCTCCTCCCTGTACCCGGGCCCCCTTCTAAGCCTGTGTCCTGAAGGGGTCCCTCCAGCCTGTCCTAGATGCTGTTCAGTCGCTACTGATGCAACAGCAACTACCAAGGTCATGTGGGTCCTGAAATCGGTGCAGTTCCTCCTCGCCTGGGGGCTGGATCACACCCTGGACCCGTGTAGCTCGGGGACGGTGCCGGTGCAGGCTGGTCCGGCTCGTGTGGCCCTTACTTGTGTTGTGGTGCCCACTGCTTCTTTCAGCGTTACAGGACCTTTATTTCGTTAACCCTCGTGCCGGCCCAGGGGCACCGCTGAGGCTCGGCTCTCTGCCTCAGGACCCTGTCTCCCGCTGCCACCAGTGGTCTGCCCGGTGGCAGGGGTCTCTGATACACTCACATTCCAGCGGTTTCTTCTCTGCAGAAGAAAACCAGCTGCGTAGGAAGCAAACAGGCTGTGGTTCTGAACAATCTTCCCGGCCCGGGAGGGTAAGAGGTTTGGGCAGCGCCGAGGCCGTGCTTACCAATCCAGGACTCCACCACGTCAGCCTTCCAGTTGAACTGAAGGAAGGCCGAGTTCTCGTCGAGCTTTGCCTTCCTCTGGGCGGCAGCTTTCTCCAAGTCTGATACTTTCCCGTTCAGGCCCTTCATCTTTGAAGAGATGTTCTCCTCATGGTGATTGTTCTAGGCCGTGGAGAAGGCACACCCTGTCAGCCTGGCCCCTGCTGCGGTTACCTGATCTGCACTCTCCCTGCAGGGCGCAGGCAGGCTTGCAACCTCTGTGACAGGCCGTGCTCCCCTGCCCACCGCCAGGAGAATGGGGGAAGGCTTTTCTAAGAGCCTTAAAGAGATGAACACTGGCCAATTCTACTCCTACAAGTAATAATGAGGAATGTGATAAAATGTTAAGTCACGATGATGTATTCATTAGTGTCATTTCTGACAGCAAAAAATTAGAAAAAGCCTAAATAATTATGACTCAATGGCTACTATACGTATGCAATAAAAACAATGGCTTGGAACAATGTTTTCACACTGTGGATATTAAAAATTATTAAGCCCCAAACACTCTGATGCAGTCTTGGTTAAAACTGTATGTGAAAACACAAACCATAAGTCAGCATAAAATTCAGAAAGAAACTCAGGGAGGAAACGAAGATTGCTGTTGGAAACAGAGCACCAGGCTCTCTGCCCCAAGGCTGAAGGACGTTCACAAGCCGTCATCTCACAGGTGGGGCGCACTTGTGTGTGGTGAGTCGTACACAGGCCTCATCTACGCGGATATGGTCTGTATCTGAAATTAGTCTCCGTTAGGTTGTTTGCCCACAAGAGTGAGGAGAAAAGCTCCCTAGTGAACACAGGTTTTAACTACAGTTACCTCCTGTGGACCAAATCTCTAGTCTTAAGGCCTGATCACCAGTGCAAATTCTGTGATGAGGAATTTTATTTACTCATTATGTGTTTGTGACAGGAAATCAGAGTCGATAGAAGTCATTTGTCTCGTGCAACTACATGTCTTGTGGACCTCGTGACAGATCGCGGCACCGCGTTTAGTCTGGATTTCAGCTGGGGAGTGACTCGACTTCACTGCTGCTGGGACAGCACCAAGACCCCTTATTTTTTGCTTTCTCCCTAGAAAGCTGTTTGAATGAAATGAACCTTGTGATTCCGACAGACACATTTATAAAACATCCTGGATAGCAGCCAGGTTTCACACAGCGACGTACACCCACTGAACAGCTGCCGTTTAGCCTAGTGGGTGCCTCAGCATGAGGAGAGTCTGGAGGGTCCGGCACGGAGGTCTCACTGGGGCCATCTCCGGTGGTGGTCCTATGGGTGACTGTTTTGACCTGCCCACTTGTGTTTTCTACCACCTCTATAAAGAGCTTGTATTCCTGGAGAAGTAAACTAGAAGAGCAAACACATGGGAGTGCCAATGTCACAGCAGGGCTGCTTCTTTGCTTAATTAAAGCAGAGAAAAACAACTGCTGCAGGATGGCTTTACTAACTGGCTTCAAGAAGGGGGTAAATATCCAGTTAAACACGCAATGCAGGAATGGAGCCGCTACCGGTCTCCACGCAGACCTCTGTTTGGTGAGTATCCCAGGGGAGGAGCTTTGCGGATTGTGGTACCAGCACGCGGTGTCCCGGAGCGAGAAATGAGGGTCTTACCAGCGGGCCAGGCTCACCTTCTTAATGAGGTCTTGTCCGTTAGTGCAGACGTCATTTACCCGGTCCTTGTGGACAGTGAAGTCTGTCTCGAAGGCTTCATGTTTCTTCAGTAAGCCCTGGAGGGGAAACAGCAAGGCTCGCCACTGAGGGCCTGGCACGTGCGTGCGGTGGGCCAGGCCCCGGGGCCAGAGGAGCAGGACTGGAAGGTGCCCTCGCACGCACCCCAGTCCAGCTGGGGCTAAGACAACAGACACGTACAGGATAAACAGAAAATCCTACAGCAGTAAAACGAGGACACCACGAGCATAACCGGAGGCCTTTCTGAAGGGGTGAGGCTGCCGCCAGTCAACCAGCACAGGCCCCTTTCCCTGTAGGAGACCAGAGAATGGACACCGAGCAGCCTTCAAATAAGCACCAACAGAACAGTGACACCCGCCCTACGGTTTAACCGGAGCACATCTCCTGCGGGACCTCCCAAATCTTGTCTTTTCCTCCGTACAGCTGAAGTGCCGGAGACAACACCCCTCGTGTCGGCTTCCAGGGAACACAGCGATGCAGAGGACAGGAAACCACTGACTGCGTCTGCCTCCTACCTGCGTCCCCCAACTAGCTGAACAGGATTCCCACCGGGAGGAGCGCAGCTCTGGGGCTACCCTGACCCTCGGGAATGCTAACTCTGCTTCCACAGCTGGTGGCACGGATGGAGGAACACCCGACCACAACGTGCAGTTCCCCCTATGAAGAGGGGAGTCGCCTCACCCCCGAGACCCGGGGCGGCTCTGTCCCACAGGCTACGCCTTAGGATCCCTGCAGCCTTGCCTTTGCCTCTTTGAACGCTGCCTGAAGAAGCTGATCTAAGCTGCCAGATGGTGAGAGGCCACGTGGAGGGGACTGAAACGTCCCAGCTGGAGCCACCTGAGTGACATCACCGTGCACCTCTCAGCCCAGCGGCCTTCTGCCTCAGTGCAGCTGTGTTAGGGGGTCCCAGTGAGAACAGCAGAGGCAATGCCCATCAATGCACAGAATTGTGGGAAATAAACTTGTTTTTAGGGTTGTGACACAGCAATAGGTAACCAACGTATTTAGGAAATATGTTACGGGTTGAACTGCGTCCTCCCAAAGATATGGGTCCAGACCTTAGCACCTAAGAATGTGGAAATGAGTCCTCTGCAGGTGCAATCAAGTTAAGACAGGTCATCAGGGTGGGTCCTAATCCAATATGACTGGTGTCCTACATATATAAGAAGAGGGAAATCTGGACACAGACACAGGCAGACAGAATGCCACGGGGACACAAAGACACAGAGGGAAGACAGCCATGTGAAAGAAAGCACAGGCAGAGGTTCGAGTCACGCTGCCACAAGCCCAGCTACCAGAAGCTGGGAGAGGCAAGAAAGGGTCCTCTCCTAGAAGCCTCGGAGAGAGCAAGGCCCTGTCGACACCTTGATCACAGACCTCTACCTTGCCAAACTAGGACAAAACAAGTTTCTATTGTTTCAAAGCCACTCAGTTTGTGGTACTTTGCTAAGGCAGCCACAGGAAACTAACAGGGTTCTAGTAACCTGTGGTTAACGATACCAACCATACTGCTGGGCTGACAGC
The DNA here is from genome assembly GCF_059928025.1 of Delphinapterus leucas. Taxonomy (NCBI): domain Eukaryota; kingdom Metazoa; phylum Chordata; class Mammalia; order Artiodactyla; family Monodontidae; genus Delphinapterus; species Delphinapterus leucas. Next base: position 117,766,632 of record NC_143134.1, on the reverse strand, counting down.
AGGACTCCATGAACTGGGGCTGACAAAGTCACCCCAATTTTGTCTACAGAGGGGCAGCGTCTCTCGCGTGGGATCTTGAGGACCGAGACCCGCCAACGAGATGCCGGCTGCCGGCTCTGAGTGCTCTCCTGGGAAGAGCACGGCCACCGAGCAAGCGGGCAGGGAAAGGGTGGGGCAGGCAGCTGCTCGGGGGCGGGGGAGGGGGGAGGAAGCAGCAGGCAGCACCTCCAGTTTCTCTGACCTGGATGGCAGCAAGAGTGTCTCCATAATCCTCACTGGCCACCAGGGTCATCTTCTCATTGATCCAGGCTTCCTCCTCCTCCACGTTGGCTACAAACTGCTGATACTCCAAGGACTCTTCTAGCCGCTGGCCCCTAATCACAGGGGACAGTATGAAATCAGCCATAACCTCCTCTAACCTGGACGCTTACAAACACGAATGACGAGCATGGGACGTAAACGGTTCACGCGAGCCCTCTTCCTAACACAGAGCAGCGACTGCTGGTCCAACACGAGATCCTGGAACCATACGCTCGGTCCGGATTCACATAACGGGACCAGCTCGGCCTGGGCCTGTCAGAGCAAGCCAACCGCGGGCGCTGGCACAGCCAAGAGGAGGGCCCCGGGGGCGCAGGAGGGCCCTGGCACCGCCCCTCCGCCACGCTCACCGGGCGGCCGCCAGCCGCTTCAGCTCCCTCCAGTGCTCCACGAACTGCGCCAGGCGCTGCTCTATCTCCTCCTTCCCGATGGTGTTATCATCCGACAGCTTCTTTCCGGTGTCCCGGACACCCTGACAGGCAGGAACGACTGGGTCAACAGGTGCTTCCAGGAAAGGGCCTCGACGTTAGACTCAGGCCTTCTCCACCCCGCTGTGGGATGAGGAGCTATAACCACTGTAGAGACCTCAGTGAGACGAGCTCACCTGAGCCCATTCAAGTCCCGCTGCCCGCTCGGCCGGGAGAGGCCCGCCTCACCTGAATCGCCGGCTCGTGGGCGGCCAGTTCTGCCTCCAAACGTTTGTGCTTCTTCCTCAGGTTCTGAACGCCCGTCAGGTCGCGGCCATAGTCCTCCGAGCTCACCAGCAGCTTCTTCTCCCTGGGCAGCACAGGAGGGTGGTCAGCCTCTGCACCTGCGTGTCTTCAGCTGGAGACGTGCAGTCGAAGAGCGTGAAGCTCACGCACCCCGTGATGTCCTTCACCTGCATCTACCCATCTCTCCAGGAAAGTCCTTCAGAAGCCAGGCTTCTGGGGAAAAAAGCCTCTACTTCCCCAATGAACAGTGCCCACGTACGTCTCCAGGAGCACCTCCTGTGTCCGACTCTGCAAAGGGTCGGGGTGCACTGGAGAACAAGGAGGTGCCGCTGCTGTCGCCCTATCAATCCTACCTGATCAAATACACACGTATCACACGCGGTAACATATGAAAACGCTAATGTAAACAGTGTTTTAAGGCAGTGAATTGAGAGAATCCTGTCCTTAAAAATGGTCTGTTTACAGGCTACATCATCTGGAAAAGGCAGACTAAAATTCTGGGGGAGGGGAGATAAACACAAACAAGACGAACTTTTCTTCCTGCAAGCAGCAATCTTCCCCAGGAGATCAGACCATCTTTCCCAGATGGGAACTCACTCATGTCACCAGTGACCTAAGGGCAGGGACTAGACAAGCCCTGGACACCATCACACACACTGCCACATGGAGGCCATGGCCGACCACCATCACCACATGCCCAGACACCAGGAGGGGAAGCCGGGGCGCCTCACTGCGGCTGTGCAGTGAGGCTGGGGCCAGCTGGGCACAGCTGCCGAGTCTGTGCCATTTCTGACCCACTTCCCATCTCACCACCACGGTCCAGGAGAGGATAAGCCCAGGGTTCCTAACGCCCTCCGTGAAAGGCTCCGAGGGCACCCGGAGCGGGGTGCGTACTTGATCCAGGACTCCTCGTCGTCCATGTCCCGGAAGAACTGGTGCAGGCGGTGGGACTCGTTCAGCCTGGCTCGCCGGGAGGCTGCCATGCTCTTGATCTTCTGGAAACGGCCGTTGATGGTGTCCCGCTTGTCCTTCACTTGGGAGGTGTCGAAGGCACTGCTGGTCATCAGGCTGTCTGCCTGGCTGTTCAGGTCCTTCAGGCGATCCTGGGCAGGGGACACGACGGAGGGGTCAGAGAGCTGGGGCACCCACGAATATCTGCTCGTAAATCAGAACTCGGGACTTCTTCACTGACGGGTTGGTTTAAGATTTATTCAGGTTACTCTAAGTGTGGTATGTGGACCCCGAGAATTCTAAGAGATCAAAACTACTTTCATAACAATACAAAAACATGATCTGCCTTTTTTACTGTGTGAACATTTGCACCGATGGTGCAAAATCCAGGGTAGGGGTGGCGCTGCTCAAGGCAGTGGCAAACTACGAGCTGAAATCCAACTCTTCACTGCCACGCACTCCCAGTAGAAATCGCTGTTTCACTTAAGAACATCCTTAAACAAGCAGCAAGGTTGTTAATTTTATTAAGTCTCCATCTTTGAGTACGTGTCGTTTTCATATCCTGTCTGATAAAACGGGGAACCCACACGAAGCACTTCCGCCGAGTGCCGAAGTTCAATGACTGCGCTGAGGAGAAGCGCACGTTCCGAGCCGAACTGGCCACTTCTTCCACGGCACGCCAGTTTCACTCGAAAAGAACGGCCAACGGACAAACCGTGGTCATTCTGACTTTGGGAGCTGACAAATACTTTGTCGAGAATGAATAAAGTGAACCTGTCACTTTAAGGAAAACTGAGTTTGCTGCTAATGATAAAATTCAAACTTTCATGAGGAAATTAGAATTTTGGAAAATTGGCATCCACCTCCGTGAGCCTGACAGCTTCCGGATACATGTAGATTTTTCCGTTGAAGACTGGCTGTGATGTTAACGAACGTGATGTTTGATACCATATACAGACATGTGTCAACATTTAGAAGATCTAAACTCTGTGAATCAACACTTCCCAAATGATTCTGTAACCTCAGGCATGAGTAAATGATCCATTCAAAGTCCAAGATGGACCAGTGGATTTAAATATAGACAGTATGAAAAGCTGACAGTGTTTCCAAGTTCACTTTCCAACTAACCTTTAGAAACTACCACCTACTGAGCTGGATGTAGTATCAAAAAGTATCGACAATTATCTGAATTAAAATACTACTCCCTCCTCTACCTGTGTGAGGCTGTATTTTCATCACACACAACAAACTGAATTCAGAAGCAGCTACAAGAATCCAGCTGTCTTCTATCAAGCTGGACATCAAAGAGATTTGCAAAAAATGTAACCAGTGTGACTCTTCTTGCTATATTTTTGTTTTTGGAAAAACAGAGACATCATACATAAAAAATGTTACTTACGTTAACTTGTGATGGGTTTATTATTTTAAACGAATTAACACATTTTTCTCAGTTTTCTTACATTGCTACAATTCATAGACCTTATTCAGATTTCACCAATTTTTATATGCATTTGTGTGTCCCTGAGTATGTGCAAGTAGTTCCATGCAGTTTTATCATATGTGTAGATTTACATAACTACCGCCAAGATCAAGATACGGACCTTGTTCTGAGAGCACAAAGGAACTTCCGTATAGTCTTTACAGTTGTACCCCTACCCTGTCCCTAACTCCTGGCAACCACGTATCTGTTCTCCATCTCTATAATCTGTCGTTTTGAGAATATCATATAAATGAAATTATACAGTAGGTAACCTTTTGAAATTTTTTAATGTTTTTGAAATTGTTTTAAAAAATTTAACTCTAAAAATTTAATTTTTAATAATGGCAAATTCCAATAGATAAAACCTACATAACTAACTCTCCTAGGGGCTCTCAATAATAGTTCAGAGTACAAAATGGCCCCGAGACCACAGCGTTTGAGCACCTTGGCTTTAAGGGATGAACATCACTGTCCTTCCCCGAATGCGCCAGGTGCCTTAGAGTCACGCGCGGCCGTGTCCCAAGCCCGGCCTGGCGCCCCCTCTGCTTACCTCATGGGCAGAGATGTCCGCCTCCAGCAGTTGATGTTTTTTTAGCAGGTTGTTCACAGAAGCCAGGTCTTTGCCATAATCCTCAGAGGCCAGCAGGGCTTCCACCTGGCAATGAAACATGAAAGGGAAGGCTGCCATCTGGAGCGCATCCCTTGTCCTGGCAAACCCAGGATGCCCACTCGTCCCCCAGGCCCCCCCGTCTGGACAGCTGAACTTCCCCACCACACGCTGCTGCTGTGCCGGCTTGGCGTGGACCCTCCCCTGGGCAGAGAGGCAGCAGCTTGGGCAAAGACTAATGTACAGAGATGTTCACTGCAGCAAAACGTATCCCCCAAAGCTGGGAGCACCAGTGTGGCCAACAGTATGGGAATGGTTAAATTATGGCCTAACTCTGTGATGGTCTAAGGCAGTTATTCAAATGTTCAGGAAGACTTTTCATGACTTGAAATAACACCACCAATACGTCCTGATGAAAAATTACGTCATGAGCTCAAATGCACATAAAAGAACAGTTGCACAAAAAGTCATGGAAATAGGTGTAGACCAGAGAGATACAGAATAGTGGTCTTTAAAAATGTTTTATTTCTTTTTACTTTCTGTACTCTCCGAACAGTCTACAGAGACCGCAGGACTAACTCTGGACTCCGGGCTCTTTGGTGTTCTGGTTTCTATCTGGGCACCGTGACAGCGGCCTGCACACAGACCCCACCACCCACTCCTGTTTGCATTTTCCTATGGAAACAAGTGACCCACGTCCAACCAGAGATAAGCTCTCTCTTGTGTAAACATTCCCTCCCTCTGACTACAAACCCCTCAGAGTACACAGCTCACACTTGATGATTTCTGTTAAAAGGGACGTCAGGAGAGCCCTGCCTTTCCACGGAATCCTCCAGTGGGGAAGGGAAGCCCCGCGGCCTCACCTCAGAGAGCCAGAAGTCGAAGTCCTTGATCCCAGTGTTGAAGTTCTGCTGCTTGTTGGCTTCTTTCAGCTTCTGGCTCTTCTCAGCCGACTTCTGCACCAGGAACTGCCACTGGTCAGCTAAGGCGGCCAGCCGGGCCTGGGCAAGAGAAGAGAGCTGTTGGACATGGCCAGCTCCACGGTCAGCGCCCTCTCTGGAAGCCGACCTGACGCCCCTCACAGAGGAGGACAGAAGATGCTCACAGGAGCCACTCTCACTAGCATCCCCTCAGCAACGCAGCCAGAAGTCTTCCGTTTATTCTCCTAAGACTGCATTCTAGAGTCATCATCAAGCTGACGGTAACGCTGAAAGTCAAATCCAGCCCCCTCTTCTTCCCGGGCCAGGAGGAGGGGAGCTGGGGGGATGGCGTACCTTGACGGCGTCCTCGCTGCCGGCACAGGCCCCGCGGTCAATGAGGGAGTTGCCCATGTCGATAACCCCTCGAATCCGGTCCGCATTGGCATGCAGTTCTGCTTCGAAGGCCTGATGCTTCTGGTGCTTGCTCTGAAAACACCAAAGAAACCCTGCCACAACCTTTCGAAACCAGGTCCTGCTAGGCTCTGTCTTTTCAGGGAGAAGGGGTTCTCAGAAGGGAGGGAGTGGTAGCAGACTCGAGGAACTAGGGGCAAGTGTCAACATTTTTACAGAAGGTGATCAGAGAATCTGTGCGAAATACTTTAGGGGTCAGTCTGATGGAAGTTCAGCAGAAGGTCCGAGCTGGGAGGAAGGAAATGAGTGCACCAGCTCAGGAGGAGGTGAACTGTGTCAACTCCTAAGTCAGTTGGACTAGCTATCTGTGAGTGAAATCCTAGAATTATACACTTTCTAACATTTTGCAGGAGCTGGTAACGGCCAACTGTAGTTTTGGATCTACTTGTGCATCAATTTCCATCCACGGCTTTCTCCTTAGTGGAAAGCAGCTCTAACTAATAACACACACATATGGCCCTCTCATCACCTAAGGTGGCAGGCACTATGAAACAAGGTGTCCGAGGGCCAGCCTCCCCTCCGTCGACAGAGAACAAGGCTACAGCTGCCGCAAACCCTGGCTTTGCCGGCTTCTCATCTGGCAGCTGCAATCAATCAAAACCGCTGGATTTGTCAAAATCCAGGCTTGACTGTAGGTAAGAATTTCTTTTTGCTAGAAGAGAGGGCTGGGAGGATGATGGGCATCTGAGGCTGGGGGGCACCATGGGAGACAAGTGGGAGGATGCAGCTGTGGGGCAGTTCTGGGTGAGAAATGCGGGGTTGCAGGCAAGAATGTGATATGGGGAAAAAAGAACTAAAAGGAAAAAAGCAGTACAACTGGGGAAGGATTCTGCATCAAATGTTTCATTTCAGGGGCAGCAACTGTCAAAAGATGGAGCCATGTGGCTGGCGAAATGCAGCACCAACCTGAAGCGTCCCGGCACCAACTCTGCGCCCAAGCCCAACTACAGAAACAGAGAGTCTCAAATGCCCACGCGTCCCGACAAAAGCCCCTCTTCTTCTGTTTCTCGTTCTGATCGTTCTTTGGCTCAACTCCCATCCATTCTATTTCTTCATTTCTTCCAACCATTTAGGCAACTTCTAAGCTACACTTTGACTGGAAAGTCTCTTTCCCTGCCCCTCGGGTAATGTTCACTTGTATCTTAACCTCTCACCCCCAGTTCCCCTTAGACTTAGGAAGCAGATCACCTGCCTCTCTGTGGATCTCCAGCTGTCCCTCTCCAGTGGCCAGCACTTCTGGATGCCAGACTGCGTGGGCAACGAGACTCTCACACCTGGCCCTGCCCTAGTCCACCGAGAGCCACGAGCCCAGAGCAAGAGGAACCCAAGTTTACGCAGAAAAAGCGATTTCATTTTTTAAAAGAAGCACACCTCTTAAAAGAAAGCAGTCAGCTACTGCCCCCCAGATCAAACACTGTGCACAACCTGCCTAAGTGATAAATTAGGAGGGGGAGGGGGAGCGAAGGGCTGCAGGCTAATTACAACAGAGAAAGCCACATCCCACGGGGACACTTGAATGGAGGCTGATGGATGATTAGAAATGAAAAGCATGGATGAGGAGACACCGGCAGAATCTACAATTGCGAGAATCTACACACAAGAGCACAAACACTGGAGCTCGTTTAACTAGAACTCTTAAAAAAAAAACATAAAACTTACCAGCAGCTTGGAAAGCTACAAAAATAGATTAAAATAACGAGAGTTCAGTACACTTATGTGAATATGCACATCAGCTATTCAACAGAAACTCATTTTGCTGTCATACTTCCCCTGGGAAGGTGAGCATTCAGGAACAGCAAATACAAGGGGGGCCTTTTCTGCAGACTCTTTAATAGCAGACACGGTTTCAACAGAGGCAAATGAGGAAAGCGGCTTCTGAAACGGCTCTCATCATTTAAGTGAGGCTTTCCCACCGGTTCATCTTATTAAAATACTTTTTCTCAGCATCACTGGGGGTACGAGGAAGTTGTCTTAGAGGTATGTCCCTCTTTTAAAGATACCTTATTTTAACAAGATCTGCTCAATAACATAGGCTACTTTGGAGATAAACAGCTAATCTGTTCAGCTCACCTGGATGTTGGTAGGATCCTTATATGACTCATCACTTGCAGTCTGTAATTTTTCACTGATCCAAGCCTCAATCTCATCCACATCCCGGCTGAACTGTTGGAGAGTCTGCGATTCTCCCAGCTTTGACCTTTTCTCAATCATCTGGGCTTTCAGACGTCGCCACCTGAGAAAGTGAAACCGAGAGCAAAGGTGAGCACCCCACAGAACCAGACAGGCTGGGCCGCTCACACAAGGGCGGCCAGACCCGTCGGCTGCACAGACCACCCACCTGTCCAGAACCTCATTGCGCCGGCTGGAGACGTCGCCTTTGGCGTAGTGGCCCCCGGCGATGAGCTGGTCGGCAAAGGACTGCAGGGCGGCGATCTTCTCCTCCTGTCGGCAAACAAGACGCGTGAGGTCAAGGCGGGCAAGACGACTCCGCCTCGCCTGGACTGCAGGTCTCGAGAAGACAACGGTTATTTTGGGTGACTAGCTGGTGATGCGATCAGAATACACTGACACTCTAGAAGCAGGAGTGTAAAAAGCCAGAGGAAAGCTTGATTTCAATCATTATTAGAGTAGAGTTTAACTCAAGAAGATTCCAGGTCACGCTGGGGTGGGGCCGGGGCTTGAGCACCAGCAGACGTCACGTACAAGATTAGGTTTCATAAGAAAACACTGTCCGATTTTCAACAAAATGGTTTCTAAGCCAAGGAGTTTTGCATCTTTCTGGTTTACGTTCATGGATTCACTTACCTACCCATAAGTTTGTTTTTCTTCCCTTTTGGTATAAAATTTTTTCCCTGTGGCATCTCTGTTATTAAAAAAAAAAAAAAAAACCTCAGAAATGGGACTTCCCCGGTGGCGCAGTGGTTAAGAATCCGCCTGCCAATGCAGGGGACACGGGTTCGAGCTCTGGTCCGGGAAGATCCCACATGCTGCAGAGCAACTAAGCCCGTGCGCCACAACTTCTGAAGCCCACTCGCCGAGAGCACGTGCTCCACAACGAGAGAAGCCACTGCAGTGAGAAGCCCGCGCACCGCAACGAAGAGTAGCCCCTGCTCGCCACAACTAGAGAAAGCCCGCGCGCAGCAACAAAGACCCAACGCAGCCAAAGATAAATAAATAACATAAAAAAAGACACAAATTGGATAACATGAACATTTTTAAAAGTATGCCTCAAACGAACAAATAAAACCTCAGAAGTGCCAGAATTTATATATAAAGTTTAAAAAACTATTAATGCACGTCACTTTTCCTAGAATGCACAGCTCTGCACTGGACCCGATGGGGACTACGCTGCTTCCTCTGTAGTCAACACCAAGTATTTTAATTTGAGGATGCTGCCAAAGCTCTGCAGCTGAGTTAAGCAAACAATAACTATTTTTTTCTCTCGTCACTGAGAAGGGAAAGGAGAATACGCCAACAGAGAGACCGAAGATGTCAACCTGGAAAGGTACAAAGGCCTCACCTGGACGTTAATGGCTTTGTCGAAGTCCTCGTGTTTTTTGATCAGAGCCTCCACGCTGTCCAGCGAGTCCCCTTTGTCTTCGGTACTCAGGAAGGCCTCCCGGGCAGCCATCCAGCTCTCAGCCTGCTCGCAGTCCCGATGGAACAGCTGAAGAGGGGACGGGCGGGTGAGAAGACAGAGCCTGTGGCGACGACATACCTGGCCAGAAACCCTGCAGCAAACAGGAAGCTACTGTCCAGCACGTGTACCTGCAATTCAAGGCACTGATCCAACATCATCCTGCGCTGGACCCAGGCCTTCTCCAGGTCTGCCCGCTCCTGATCTAGAATATGTAGTTTCTCCTCGATCTCGGGGCTGGCGTAGTGCCCATGGGCCAACAGCTGCTGCCCAAACTGCTCGAACGCCTGGAAAGTGCCAGCCCTGGCGTCAATTTCCGTCCGGTGCTCCTGCCAAGAGGAGGGAAGGGATTAGGTACCGGCAGGAGCTGCCCACTCTCACGTCAGCTGCAAAGGCCCTCCCAGCCTGGCAGGGCAGCCACGTCTCCGCTGCTCCGCAGGCCCACCTACCTGGTGTCGCTCCAGCAGGGCCTCGGCTCCGGTGACATCCTTGGCTAGCTCGTCTGAGGACACCAAACCTCGGATTCCATTGATCCAAGACATGAGGTCCCTGGAAACCAGATCCACAGAGGAATGGCTGTTACGCTACCTGGCAAGCAGGCCTTCTGCCCAGGAAAAGAGAGAACTACATAATTCTTATCTCAGAGGGCTATTTGGGGTTAATCTAGTTAATCTACCGAATGGGGCTAGAACTCCAGGCAAAGTATTTCAAAGCTTCTTGTTTGTCTTACTGAAATAATAAGAAAAGAAAAACTCAAGAATTCCTCAGAGGAAGAATGAACAGGTTTATAACTAAGATCTTCTCACCCTACAGAAAAACAGGTTCTTACAGACAGTAGCTGTGGTTAAGTTTTCTACAGCTTCAAACGCAAATGCTTTTCTTCAGGATTAAGTTTGTTTTTTGTTTGTTTTTTTTTTTGCTGTGTGGCTCGTGGGATCTCAGTTCCCCAACCAGTGATTGAACCCACACCCCCAGCGGTGAAAGTACCAAGTCCTAACCACTGGGCCTCCAGGGAATTCCCAGGATTAAGCCTTCTAAGTGCTAGATCCAGGCATGCATTTAATCCAGCTAGAAAGGCCTCTGGCCCAGAGCCAGCGAGCCGGCTTCTCACCGGAAGTCGCTGAGGAAGCGCTGCAGGTCGTGGGAATCGCCCAGCTTGGCCTTGCGCTGGTCGGCGCGCTTGCCCAGGCTGCTCCATGCCTGGTTCAACTCGGTGCACTTCTCCTGCAGGTCCTCTGCCGACTCGGGGTGGGACTGGATCAGGCGCTCGGCCGTTTCCCCAAGGGAATTCACCTGGGGAAGAAAGCGGTGAGCAGCAGGGAAGGAGGGAGCGCAGCCTCGGGCAGAATCGCAGGAAGTCGGCTCCACACGCACGTCCTCTCACCTTGTCGCCGAGGGCCGCGAGGTCCCTCTCAAAGCCCTCGTGCTTGCGCTGCAGGGCTTGGACACTGGCCAGGTCGTGGCCATAATTGTCTGTGTTTAGAGCCTGGTTCTTCTCTTCGATCCACTCTTTGGTTTCGTCAGCATCTCTGCAGGTGGGACACACGTTCAAGTTAATGAGTGCTGAGTATGGCTGCCTCAACCTCAGGCCAAGTAGGGAAACTTCATTTCACTGGCACCACATATGGATCCGCTTAGCGTTGCTGACTGAGAGCGCCCACCAGGTGCGAGAGCACAACCATCGACAAGAGCCAGCCGCTACCGTCGGCGTGAACCCAACTGTGGCCTGCTCGCCCCGTGCCAGCCCCGGCCGTCCCTCACCTGTGGAACCTCTGCACTTCGTGGGCGCTGCCCAGGATCTGGCTCCGCTCCTCGGCCAGCTGCTGCAGGGACCGCCAGCGTTCGTTCAGCTCCTGGGGGAGGACAGCAAAGCGTCAGCCACACCAGACTCTGGGAAAAGGGCCAGAACCAGAGGAATGGTGGCTTAACGTGAAAGGAAAGGCTGGGGCACAGATGATTTCCTGTTTCCAAGCTTCCTAGTTCAGTCGATGAGCACGCCACGACAGCAAAAGTCCAGAAAGCCAGACCCTGCCACAGCTCGCCGGACGCCACGGCGCGAACACTCCACCAACACCTGACTTGGAATCACCGCGGAAGCAGGAGAGACGCCGCTGACTTATCTTCACTCTCAGCGCCTAGCCTGGTGCCGGCCTCAGAGCAACTGCTCCCTAACAACCACCGAGTGGACGAATCCCCAAGTCTACTGCTCCCCAACACCCCGCACGGCTGCATCGCCGGGCAGCAGCAGCAGCCCAAGGAGCGCAGCGCAGCTGCAGGCCCTTGTACTGGGGAGACAAGCCAGCTCGGGGTCCAGAAAGGAGGCAAGAAAGGCAGTCACTGCCTTCCAACAATACGCTCCTCGCAGCTCCGGGCCCTCCTGGGGGTGAGGGAAGGAGCTCACCAGGCTCACCGCCAGGACCAGGCAAGCTGAGCACAGCCTCCTGCTGCACAAAGAGAGTAAAGAGAGTCCTGGCCAGGACACCCTCGGGCCCAGGAGAGTGACCAGTGCTACAGTTCATACGACTAATTAGGACAAGAGCCTTGCTGAAGACAGGAGAAGGAGACAAGGAAGGAGACCGGGGAAGACAAGGAAATCTGCCATGGTTTCTTACCTTGATGGAATTAAAGGTGGCCACGGTGTGAACCATCAGGCGAGCAGACTATGTGGGGAGGAAAGCAGAAGAGCAAACTAATCAAGTGTCTGCTGATTAAGAGAGAAATCTGAGGTGCAAGTGCTATTAATTAGGTTCCAAATGTCCACCAAAATGACTGTAAAAGGGTACCATCAAATTTCTGAGCAGAGCAGCAATGAGAGTATCAACAACTAGAAAGTCAGGCAGAAACCCAAGTGCACAATCACACCCAACTCAATGATTCATTTTACTCGAAGAGTGAAAAGAGCGGTGAAAACCACAATTAAAACGGCTGGTTGGACAGGAAAAAAAGGCTCAAAGACTACTGATTGGTGTCTTTTTCTTGTCCCTACTACAGGAGAACAGTCCAGAAAACACACTTAGCTGAACAAATGCTGGCGGCTGGGACTATTTAAATAGCCAAGGACACCACTAATCTCATTTCTGTTTACGGTTACTGGACTGTGGTTCCTTCTAACAGTATCCCCCTTGAACTAAGGGCAACAGCCTTATTAGATGAAAAAGAAAATACGCTGGCGAGTTAGCTTCCTTCTCATCAATGTAGTCACTTCTAAAAATCAAACGCCCCTTGGGATCTCAGAGCCTGCCTAGTTTTATCAGAAAGAAACCCTACTTGGCAGGCACTGTGATGCTCGTAATCTTCAAGTATGTAAAGAAAAGGAGGAGCTGAGCTTGGACGCAGGGAAGTTAGGCTCCTAGGATATTCCTGTGACACACCCAGTGACGTGTTCAACCAGTGTGGGTGCGTACAGGGTTTGGAAAGCAGACACCCATTGTTTCGAATCCTTTTCAGAAACAGGAGGTACTGACTGGTGTTTGTCAAGTCATCTGGAGTACGTTTCTGAAAAAATACCTGTTACCAGAAAAACTCTGGCAGGAGATCAGACAGGTAAGGGTGCTGCTCATTCATGTCACCAATGATTGAATTTTGCTATGCAACGAAAATTAAGATTGAGAAAAGAGGAGAAAGCTGAATCCAAGGAAAAATGTACCCTTCCTGCCAATCTGGAGCCTATTTAATAAGCAGAATGGTCAGAGCCTGGAGGGATAAGGAGGCCAAAGAAACAAACCCCTTTCAGCCTAGGTCGTCACAACAGGTCAGGCCTCATGACAGGGCTGAGAAGTACCAACCTAGGGACCGGTGTGGGGAGACTTTTTGTTTTTAGAGGTTTTCATGCTTTCTTCAGATTTTAGGAAGGTGTACTTTCATAAAGTAGAAATCTGCTCTTTCTAGCTTGTCTATAACTCGAGTGGCATATTCCTGAAGAGCTGGGTCAGGAGGAAAGATGCTAGAATTGGCATTTAGGCAACTAGTTCCATAATCACGGCTATAAACGCTTCACATGAAAAAGCTTATCCCCTGTCCTCCTGGAAGTTATGCCCACTCTGGTCAAACACCACTCCTGGATCTCTCTGGAATAATGTCCACTGCAGCTGGTAAACATCTGGTGTCCCCCCTTTATGTGTCTCGTCAGGATGTGGACCTTCTCTCAAGCCTTTCTTAGGCCCCGGGAGGAAGCGGTCAGGCAGACGATGAGTGGAGCTTACGCTCCTTTTCATCCTCACATCATGTGTCCTTTTGGGCTGTAGTCCTATTGGTGGGACCATGCCTGACTATGCAGTGTGACCTCTGTGAACTGCAGTCACCCCTGTAACCTTGGTACCCGACAGGGAATGATCCCAGGACCCCCCGAGGTACTAAAATCCACAGATGCTCAAGTCCCTTGGAGCCGGCGCCCTGTATGGGCGGGTTCTGCATCCTTGGATTCAACCAACCATGGATCGGATGCTAGTATTTTCAATTGTCGGTTGGTTGAATCCGAGGATGTGGACCCACGGACGTGGAGGGCCAACTGTATACCCTGGCAGCGACAGTGCATGATAAACTCGACCTAACTGAATTTGTGCTGAGCGTCTGTAGGGAGACATTTTGCTTCTGTGTATTAAGCACCCCATTTCAAGGATGACAGATTCCAAGAATACAACACCAGGGTCAGAAAGACACCAGGCCAAACAAGTCCAGAAACAACCACAGGCTCAGACAAGCCTAAATACTCAGATAACAGGCACGCCAGAAAAGGATGTAAAGTATTTCTGTTCCTGGAAAACCTTTGGAAATAATAATTTGCACAGAAGCTCTTACCTTCCACGGGGAGGCCGTCTTGGAATCAGTTTCATCCTATTCAAAGAAAAAGGAGGCAATTTAGGCAGCCAAGCAACTGTGCACAAAACAAAGCAGCCCCGGCCTTCCCTCTGGACAACAGGAAGTTCACAGAGAAATCAGCTGGAACAGCAATTCCCTCTGTGACTCAGAACTCAACACTGGCTGGCAGCAAACTGCAAGGCTGCTCGAGGGAAACGAAGCAAAGAAACAGGAGAGAAAAGGTCTTCCTTTTTTAATGCAGTAGCAGAGATGGAGACAATGGGGAAAGTTAATAAAATGTCCAGCGTTTCTTTATGTCATATTCAGAGGACTCTTTGAAGAGGGATAAACACACCTAAAGAATTGCTGGGGAGGGAGATCAGCTCGGTGGTTTGTGACCGCCTGGAGGGGTGGGATAGGGAGGGAGGGAGGGAGGGAGACGCAAGAGGGAAGAGATATGGGAACGTATGTACAACTGATTCACTGTGGTATAAAGCAGAAACTAACACACCATTGTAAAGCAATTACACTCCAATAAAGATGTTAAAAAAAAAAAAAGAATTGCTGTGGAAAAAGTTCTAGGTAACTGAACAGAGAAAAAACTCTTTTGATCTTTGGAGGATGGCCAATAGAGACCAACTTCTGCTATTTCTTTTCTTTTTTTTTTTTTCTGCTATTTCTTTTCCACAGATTTTTACACACAAAAGGCATCTCTTGAGGTTCAAGAACAGAAATCCTTATGAGGCTCTTGACTTTATACTCTTCCCAAGAGCTAATCCTTCTCAAGTTCAAGTTCCACACGGGGCACCGGACACTTACCCTGGGCATCGCGCCGTACACCTCCTACAAGCAGAGAAGAAAACCAGTTCTATTATTAGAGGAAATACACACTTCTAAGTTACACTCATCATTGTCACGTCAAACCTGGAGAGAATTCCAAAAAGACAGGCAGCCTGACTGGCCAGAGGAGCTTCTTAAAGTCTAAAAGAGACCAAGTGTTCCTATGTAATACCTTTTCTTTATTTAAGGGACTGCATGAATTTATTACTAGTTAAGGGCTAAAGAAACATTCAACAACTTCTACAATATTTAATGGGCATAAGGAGGACAGCTGTTTTTCCCTCCCGTCAAAGGTAACCAAGACAGTGTAGGTCACACAGAGAACCTGTGCCCTGGCCACACTCTGTGCTACGAAGCACGCGTGCTAGGCTACGCAGGATGAAGGGGGAGCCAGGCTGCTTCCTTAACAGACACGGTGCAGGGGCCAGACCCCCACCTGCTGCTGCACTGCCTGCACCTCCTCCGCCATGAGACCTTCGGACTCCAGGTCTTCAGCCACCTTGTTAATGTCCTTCAGCCGTGACTCATTGGCCTTGAGATCCTTCAAAGAAAAAGACATAATAACTAAAACCCACAAGAGCAATTCAAAGAAGAGCAACAGGTACTCGTAAACTATGGTTTGAATATATAAATTTCTGTCCAATAGGTATCTTATAGTTTTTCTACTCCTTGACGGTCACCTAAATCAGAAAATGCTGATTGTCACTACCAAGGAAGTAAGAAAACAGTAGGGCATCGGAGACGGTCTGTCTCATGTTTACTGAACTACCTGTAGTTAATAATAATCCATTATTGGGACTCCCCTGATGGTGCAGTGGTTAAGAATCCACCTGCCAAAAAAAAAAAAAAGAATCCACCTGCCAATGCAGGGGACACGGGTTGAAGCCCTGGTCCAGGAAGATCCCACATGTCTCAGAGCAACTAAGCCCGCAAGCCGTAACTACTGAGCCTGTGTGCCACAACTACTGAAGCCCACACACCTAGAGCCCGTGCTCCGCAACGAGAAGCCCACGCACCACAACGAAGAGCAGCCCCCGCTCGCCGCAACTAGAGAAAAGCCCACGCACAACAACAAAGACCCAACGCAGCCATAAATAATTAATTAATTTTTTAAAAATCCATTATTCTGGTTGGAGATTCTTTTTTTTTTTTTTTTTTTTTTTTTGCGGTACGCGGGCCTCTCACCATTGTGGGCTCTCCCGTTGCAGAGCACAGGCTCCGATGCGCAGGCTCAGCGGCCATGGCTCACGGGCCCAGCCGCTCAGCAGCATGTGGGATCCTCCCGGACTGGGGCACGAACCCGTGTCCCCTGCATTGGCAGGGGGACTCTCAACCACTGCACCACCAGGGAAGCCCTGGTTGGAGATTTTTTAAAAACCTTTCTTTGTGGGGGACAGGACACATGTCAAAACTGTGATGAAATTTTAATGCTAGCCACTCTGGGAGAAAAGCCCCTCAACCCACCTGAACTGGTTATAAGAATACTTTTTTATTTGGCCATACCGTGCGACATGCGGGGGTCTTAGTTCCCTGACTGGGGATTGAACCCACACCCCCTGCATTGGGAGTGCAGAGTCTTAACCACTGGACCGCCAGGGAAGTCCCAAGAATACTTTTAAACTGAGGAATGGATAAACAAGATGTGGTATATACACACCATGGAACATTAGCCATAAACAGTTAACAGATCACTGATCCATCTACAAGGATGAACCCTGACAACATTATGCTCTGTGAAAGCTGTCAGCCATAAAGTACATGATCTATGATTCCATTTATAGGAAATGTCCAGAATACATAAATCCAGAGACAAGAAGCAGCTCGGTGGCTGCCAGGTGCTGGGGGGCAGGGGAGAGGGGGATAAGGAGTGGCTGCTTAATGGGTCTGTGGTCTCCTTTAAAGTGATAAAAAATGTTTTGGAACTAGACAGAGGGGATGGTAGTGCAACACTGTGAATGAACTGTTTCTGAATTGTACCCTTTAAAATGCTTAACTCCATGTTACGTGAATTTAGCCCCAATTAGAAAAACTACTTTCACACATTCGTATGTGAGGTTTAGGAAAGTTCTTTTTTTTTTTTTTTTTAATATAAATCTGATTTTTTTTTTTTTAAATTTATTTATTTATTTTTGGCTGTGTTGGGCCTTCGTTTCTGGGCACGGGCCTTCTCTAGTTGCGGCGAGAGGGGGCCACTCTTCATCGCGGTGCGCGGGCCCTCTCACTGTCACGGCCCCTCCTGCTGCGGAGCACAGGCGCCAGACGCGCAGGCTCAGTAGTTGTGGCTCACGGGCTTTGTTGCTCCGTGGCATGTGGGATCCTCCCAGACCAGGGTTCGAACCCATGTCCCCTGCACTGGCAGGCAGACTCTCAACCATTGCGCCACCAGGGAAGCCCTAGGAAAGTTCTTAAAACAACATGTAGAAAAAACTGCATGTATTTCCTCAAAACTAAACTGGTGTGAGAAAAGTTTCGATTAAACTCGTTTAAAAATGGCTACAGAGATGAAGGAATATAATCACTGAATTTTCATTCTGGTAATCCGCAGCAAAAGTCAAGAGAACCAAGTCCCCGAACAACTTTCCGTACCTTCTGGAAGTCATCGAACTTCTTCTGCAGCACTTCGACCTGCTCCAAGTCTGCACCGACCTCCTCGCTCGTCAGGGCCGCTTCCTTCTCGTTGATCCACTGCTGTAGCTCATTCGCTTCACGGAACAGCATAAACTTCTTACAACTCTTCTCCAACATGCCTTTACGCTTCTCCCCCAGTTCCAGCAAAGAATGGTACCTGATGTAATTCGAGAGGGTGACAAGAGGGGGCAGGGGAGACAGTTAGCTTCCTACAGTGGCAAACTACCAGCTGTCTCCAAGATGTGGGTCCCAGGCTGCGAGTTGGTAACGATGATGCCCTGGTGACAAAGTATCGGAAGGCAGACGAAGACCCCGAGCACCCACAGGCAACCTCAGGGACAAGCACACACTGCACTGTTCACAACTGGGTGGCTGGGTGGCCCGGCACACTCATGCCCAGCCACGTGCGCACTGACATCACAACCACAAAGGACCGAAACCAAGCGTTTGGCACACCACCACAGGCTCCATGCGACTACAGCTGCGCGATGAGATGAACTTGCTGCGCGTAATGTATACAGAGGGCTTGTTCTCCTGCCGTGTGATTCTGCCAGCAGCCCCCAGGCGGTGGGGGAAGGTATGCTGAGCTATCTTAAATAGCCTCATATAGGATTTTAGTATCTCCGGAACAGTAGGAAATTTCTACTGTTTCTAAAATAATACATTTATTTCTCAGAAAGTTTTGGCCACTTCAGAAGGAGAAATCACATAAATCCCATTTCATTAGCTGAACGTTTCTTATGAAGAGACTCAAATGACACTCTCACGCTGGGGAACTAAAATACAAAAGACTGAACTTCTGGTATCTTTAAAGATGTGAAAATGACAAGCTTAGTACAACTGAGTTAAAATTCCAAAAAAAAAAAAAAAAATCTAGAATCCATTCTAAGCTTCCAGAAGTGAAATAAAAAAGGAACGAATTACCAAGTATCAGAGCACTTTACGAGGCATGTGGTTTCCTGCCTACTGAGGGCTATGGCATCATCGGCCTCCGGGTCTGCTGAGAGCGGCTGGTCCAGCACAAAAGCCACCAGCAGGGGAACCAACAACACTCTGAACACACAGCTGCACAGAAGCAACCAACGAGAGAAGCGGCCACAGCTGACACAGCTTCACCCAAACCCCTTCCCTTGTGAGCGAAAGCTGCTGCCGGAGACGGGCCCCTCCCGCCCCTCGCCTTCCTGGACCCACGAGCGCCTTCAAGAGAAGCGGCAACGGAAGGATGGACGGGGAGCCAAGGGCGGCGCTCGGCAGAGCTTCCAGCCTACTCACAGTTCTTCCACCTGTTTCATACGCAGAGACACGCTGCCGGCCTCCTTAGTTACGCGCGTCCTGCACAGAGGGGCACAGCAAAAGCACGCACGGATTAGTGGGTTAATCCACGGGGATGGAAGGCGGCGGCTCCGATGGGTGCTGTGACAGCGGAGGCTTTGAGTGGGGAAAATTAGGGAGTCATTCAAGAGCTCTTAGAAGCAGGCCAGGCCGGGAGTAAAATCACAGTAAGGAAAGAGCAGGAAAATCAAATTAAATTAGAGGGTTAGTTCACCTTCATTTTCCTGACGTCTGCCACGCTTAAGGCAGTAAATGTTCCTGTGCTAGAAACACTGGTCACTTCGCAGAGCCAGGCCAGGGGATACAGTGACCGCCCCGAGGAAGAGATTCTCCTGAGGGCTAACACGCAACTGTAGTCAGATATCTGGTCCACTGTTTTGCTCTCGTATTTATGATCCAGGCCAAAACCTCTCATTCTTGTCTTAACAGTAACAGAAAACGTCTAATTAAGTGTATAAATAACTGATCTTCGCGGGGATCATCAGGGTCAGAAAAGTTCTATTATTCTAAACTCTAGTGAGGATGTATTTTCTGGGTCTCTCCCAAGTGTCTAAAGCTTTTGATTTCATTAGCAGAGTAAGATATGCCCTAAAGGAGGGACATAGATCTTTATGGGGGCTTAGCTACAGGAAAGAAGACAGAGCCGATGCATAAAAAGTATACTCCATTCTCAGAGCACAAAGTCAATAGACGAGACGCTCCCTACGCGGCCTTTTACAAAGGGCAGAGCAGGAGGGGTGTGGAACAGCTAAAAACCCATTTCAAGAACATCTCCTGATCTGAGGACAAAGACTGAGATGGTGGTAATTTGCAAATGTCTAGGAAAAGAAACTTGCCAATGCGGGGGAAGACAACAAAACAATGGAAAACAAAGGTACGGGTCAGGGATTTTAGGTTCCAACAGAGTTGTGTGGGTTAGAAGCGACTTGGGAAAGGCAGGAAGAGTGTGTTCTTGAGTGCAGACAGGCATCATAAGAGCATTTGCTCTGGAGCCTCAGGACGCTGCCTAAACCTCAGCCCGTGCGTGACGCAGACTAAGCCCCAAGCGGCGCTGGGCCCTTCGCGCCCGATGGCGAGACCCTTACTGGTTGTCGATCTGCTCCTGCCGCAACGCGATGCTACCCTGCTCCTCCAGGAGGTTCTCCCGGGAGGCCGACTGCGCAGGGTCCAGCTTCTTCACGTACGCGGCCGGCACGAAACCCTGACGATCGTTCACCTCCACTTTCCACCAGTCCTAAGTGGAAAAAAAGAGAGACTTGAAAGCCAATTCCTCCCCTGAGGAAGGAAGAATCCAAGGAGGCCTGTGTGCATACAAAAGAAAGCTCTAATCACGGCAAGAGAATCCCGTGACGTGCCAAGTATGCAGATGGTCACAGTGCAGCCCCCATGACTCGGGACAGGAAGGCCAGCCTTCTCTTCGCGTAGACGCCCTGCAACTGTGCTAATACTGCAGCCATGAGCCACACTTAAGTAAGTTAAGTGAAATTAAACAAAAACGCAGCTGCACTTGCCACACGTGAAGTACTTCACAACCACCTGCGGTTAGCAGCTACTGTAGGGCCAACACAGACATAAAACATCCACCACCACAGAAGGTTCTACTGGACAACGCTGCTGTTGAGTGAGTCAGTCAGACCGGATGGTTGGTTGAGGGTGAGAGTCAACAATAAAGACACCAGTCAGGTTTTCTCAAACTCCCACGACTGGGGTAAGCTGAGGGTGTGGGAATAGGAGGTTCTTGACAACGGCCGGGCCGAGGACACTTCCCCAGCCTAGACCGAGAGGGGAGGCAGGCTCTTTGGGGATCAGTCCTATGACACGTGGAGGACCATGGCCTCACTCCGAGGACACTGCCAAACCAGAATGTGTCAGGCGAGAAACGCTGATGAACCAGGCAGCGTTCAACTTTGAGAAGACGGAGCCTACGGGGTGACGCTGGCGCCGTCTTCAACTGTCTGCTGTAGTCGTACAGTCTAGAACCAACAGGTACAAGCTACAGAGGAGCACACTTTGATTCAAGAGAGAAAAAAATTCCACTTGGAATTTTTTTCAATGGTGAAAAAAGCTACCCTTGAGAGGGTGGGTCATTACACTAGCTTCTGGGTATTCAAGGAAACAAGACTGGTCATCTTGATCACAGGCAAAACAGGATAAACCTGTATGAAGTGGGAGGTGGACCAGGGAACTAAAGTCTTCAAATTCGAAACCAGCCTCATCCTGGAAAGACACACTCCCTAGACGCCCAACTGAGCGCAACTGGCGGTGCTGATGGAGAGCCGCCCACGGCCTCTTTCTGCGCTTGCCTTGTTGGTGCTGTTGAGCAAGGTGAGAATATCCCCTTTCTTCATGGTGACCTCTCGAGGGCTCTTCTCCTGATAGTCGTAGAGCGCCAAGACCAGCTCCTTCCCGGTCTCGTCATCCATGGGGGCCACTTGTTGCTAAAAATCCAAAGGAAGGGCAAACAAAGTTACAGGATGTCCCCGGTGTGGCACCTAAGCCCACGGCGGACTCCAACTTCCACAGCTGTCCCAAATTGACCAAACACACCTTTGTGAGAGTTCTTCTCTGAAGCTACCAACAAAATCTGATTCAGGAAGTTCAGCTGTCTTGGGATCTTTGAGGTCACAAGAACAACACCCATGACCGTGACACCTGCTGGCCGCATCCGGGTCCTTCATCTTCCCCGGCCCCCCAGCCCCCAGGGAACTCGCAGCTGCTGAACGGAAGCCACACTCACCCGGCATGACTGGGCCTGCTCTCGCAGAGCCTGGATGCTGCTGCCGTAAGCGCTGAGATCCGACATCAAAGCCTCGTGTTTCTTTAGCAGAGCCTGGAACCAAAATAACACACGGCGACCCTGAGCAAGAAGCCAGAGCCGCCCTGCTGCCTCTCCCACACGCCACCTGCCTCTGAAATCTGTTTAGTTACCCGGCGACCTGATCAGTCCTCCACTCTCTCCCCCTTTTTGATAAACATTTAATTTGGAGGAAATACTGTGATTTCTACTATAATCTTTTCAGCCTGCCTTTACATGCTTAACTATGCAACCCCTGAAACACATGAAGGGACATAAAGAACAACATCACACGTACAGCAGATCCACCCCCATCCTAAGAAATAAACATTCCCGACAAGTGGCAGCTCCCTCGTCCAGGGAACCTCGTTCCCCGCCACACTCGGTGCTTCTCCATTTTCCTCTACCGCCACTTCCAAAAATCATCTCAGGTCGTGTCAATATTCAGCTCACTGTGGTTTTTGTGAAGACTGGCAAGAGAAGAGGTAGGCACACGGCTACACCTAGACCTTTATGAATAAAATTTAAGGGGTCCACTAAAAAAAGATGACTAACAAAGAACTGTGTTTATGTACGTAGGTGTACGCAGGTGGGGGAGGAAAGATGAAACAAGAATGGAGAAATGGTCACGGCTGATGGTGAAAGGCCGTCTCCTCTCTTCTTTAAGTATGACTGAATTTCCATAGTAAAAAGGGAAAAAAGACGCTGAAACACTTCGAAGGGCGACAACCGTGAGGCTGCACCTTCCACGTGGTCATTCTCCTAGCCAGCCCCAGCCCCAGCCCGAGCGCGGCAGCCCCCAGCTCGCCTCACCTCAGCCGAGTCCTCGTCCTTCCCATAGTCGGTGCTGCCGACGATGGGCTCCTTCTCCCGCATCCACGACTCGGCCTCGTTGGCATCGGCGAAGTACTGCTGGGCCTGCAGCGAGTCCTCCAGGTCCTGACGCCGCTGGGAGGCCTTGGATTTCAGCGACTCCCACTTCTGGTTCAGCTCGTGGAGCTTGGCCTTCACGTCCTCTGCAGCAAAATGGCCTGCGAGGTAGGCAGGGGAGGGAGGACAACGAGAAGCAGGTGGACACGTTGCAGCAGGACAAAAACGTCCTCTGTGCGCTCGCAGCACCCACGACACTACATCTTGGGGAGCCAGGCCCCTTCATATTTTCAGTTTTACGAGAGGTCCAGGTTCCAGCCCAACAGATCTGCTTGTCTTCTGCCTCCTCAAAGCATGAAGTCTATCTAGACTCTAAGAAGGAGGGTATCCCTAGTTGGTATCAGTGATGTTATCATAAAGAAACAATAAAAATAACAGCCCCCACTCCCCCAACTCCCAGTCATGGAGACTCACACTTGCCGGGCACTGTCTCAGCCTCCTCAGTGTCTGACCTTGTTTAATCCTCACAACTGTGGGAGCAGGTGGTATCATCCCCACCTCACAGGTAACAAGTTCAGCTCAGAGAGGTTATGGGCAAGTCAAAGTCATAGTCAGGAGAGAGCGGGGACGGTCCTCAACCCCACAGCCCAGCCTGACTCGGGTCCGCGCACTCAGCCTTCCAAGAAGAGCGCCGTGAGGAATGAGAATGAAGCCACTTTTCCGACGACACCCACCTTCATCCACCATGGCGTTCCCCTTCTGTGTAACTGCTTTGATGCGGGGCTCATGTCCGGCAATCTCTGCTTGGAGGGCTTGGTGTTTCTTTAGCAGATTCTGGACTCCAATTAAATCTTTGCCTGAAAGAGAAACCACTCCCAAGTCACCCAAGCCATCAAGAGAAGAGGCAGCGTAACTGTCACTTAGCTTCCACCACGGTTTACCTAAACTTCCAGTTCAACTTAAACTTGACCTTGCTCACTCTGACACTGGTCCCCTTCCTGCCATAAGGGTAGAGCCCTTTCCCAACTGGATTCCTGTCCGATGGCGGGAGGCTGACCTCTGTTGGTGGACGCAGCAATGGGTTCTTTCTCTCGAATCCATGTCTCCTCATCCTCGACGTCACGGAAGAGCTGCTGCAAACGCAGAGAATCTGCCAGCTTCTGCTTCCGGGCAATCATGGGCTCCTTGAGAGCCTCATAGCGGGCCACCAGGGCTTCCTGCTTCTTCTTGATGTTTTCAGCATCAAAGTGGCCAGCATCCTGGAACTGGCGGGCCTGGATGGTGATGCCATCGATTCGATCCTGGGAACAGGTAGGACAGAGTCTTGAAAGCCTGGCCCAGCGTGGGGCAACTATGTTCTGGACATTTCTAGGCTGACTTTATTACTTCAGGTGTGGTTTGCTCACAGACCGAGAAAACATAACAGGGTTCTTTTCCCATACCCGAGAGCATTCTTTCTGCCACTGTTTCCCCTCATTCTGGGATCCCAGAAAAGTCCGAGGGAAGGCAGTCTAATTTGAACAGAAGCATGTGGCGCACACATGGTTGCCTAAGAAAATCAACACACTTCACCCCTCCCCTCACCAGCTGCTCTTGACCAACTGGCCACTCTCACTCCTGTGCTCACTGGCCCAAAAGCCGCGCCCAGGTCACCGTACCTGGTGTGCTGCCACATCGGCCTCCAGCAGGGCGTGCTTCTTCTGGAGGTTCTGGACATTGGTAAGGTCTTTGCCGTAATCGTCCGAAGCCAGGTGACCTTCCACTTCGTACAGCCACAGTTCGATGTCCTCAACGTTGCGATTAAACTGCTGCTGCTGGTTAGCCTCACGGAGCTTTATTCCTAGTCACGGAGGCAAGTTTGATTGCATTAGTTAACACTGTCCTTCTGCCAGTGTGCTCTCAACAATGGCACCTCGCAGAAGGACCACGGGGCAGGATCCTAGTTACAGCGTCACTGCTATCAAGAGGGTGAAGAAAAATCGCAGCCTCTGCTCCACCTTTTAGATGCTGAAGTGGAAGTCGTTTAAGAAGCCTTCTAACCCCCATGGGATAGGGGCTGGCGAATGGTTAAGTGCCCTTGGCTCCTGGCTGAGCTCTGATTTTCAGAGATGAGGCCCAATTCAGTCAGGCCCAATGACCAAATCATCCCCTTCTCACTCAGGCTCCCTGCCCTCCCTGACCAGCACGCTCAACCACATTCACCAAATCAGCAAAGCATCAGTAACCCAGGGCAGGTGACTCCTACCCAGGAAGTGAGCCCGAGTGCCCAGGTCACCCAGCTCAGCTTGCCTGGGTGGCACATGTCCCCAAAACATGGAACGAGGGAGGAAGATTTAATTCCCCAAACGGCCTCCCGTAACCCCGTGCACACCTTCTCTCACGTGTTTTTTTTGTTTGTTTGTTTGTTTTTTTGCGGTACTCGGGCCTGTCACTGTTGTGGCCTCTCCCGTTGCGGTTGCGGAGCACAGGCTCCGGACGTGCAGGCTTAGCGGCCATGGCTCACAGGCCCAGCCGCTCCGCGGCACGTGGGATCTTCCCGGAATGGGGCACGAACCCGTGTCCCCTGCATCGGCAGGCGGACTCTCAACCACTGCGCCACCAGGGGAGCCCTCCTCTCACCTTTTAGTTCCGTGGCCTCCAGCAGTTTCTTCCACAAACTGATGACCTCATTCATTCGAGCTGCCACCTCGTCCTTGGCATAGTGGTTGACGTCAATCAGCTTTTGCCCGGCTTTCTCCAGGGCGTCAATGCGGCTCTGATTTGCCGAGAGCTCAGCCTCAAAAGCCTGATGTTTCTGTACTTTCCCTTGCAGGTTGGATGGGTCCTGCCAAGGAAAGGAAGAAGGGGGTTCTATCTTGAACCTAAGGACATCAAGTTATGCTGCATTACCCTCACACTTATCTTTATAGGGGGACGTATAAAACGACCAGCTTACATTAAACAGTGTATATTTTGAAATTTCCGATTTCTTTGTTTAGCTACAATTTGTCTGTGAGTGCTGTGTTTAGCTTACTAACCAAGTGCTACATGGCAATGCTAACAGGACATTACTTTGTAAGCTTCATCCGTGGCGGTTTTCATCTTCTCATTGACCCAACTCTTGAGCTCATCAGAGTCACGGAAAAACTGCTGCAAGTGGAAGGAGTCAGCCAGCTGGGCCCGGCGATACATGGCTCTCTCGTGAAGGGCGTTGCGGCGGCTCAACAGCTGGAAGGCAAGGCTCGCTGTGAGTCTCCAGCTCTTACCCCCCCCGCAGATCAGGCTCAGAAGGGCCACCCACGGACAGAAAGGAGGTGTGTAAAGAGGCTGCACACCTACCGCATCTCGGCGAGTAGCCACATCTTCCATCGCATAGTGGTTGTTCTGAATTAGCTTGGTGGCAAACTCGTCTAAGGCCTAGGAAGAAGAATAAGGTTCTTCACTGGTGAGCGACTCTTCCACAGCTTGGACCCCAGAGGAAAGTGCAGAGCAGGGCACGGAACGCTCTAGACCTGAGCACAGGTCAAGGTTTTCACTCTGAGGTTGGCTATGACAACCTTTGTCCCTCAACTGTTGAGTTTTTGCTGGATGTTCTTAGAGGGTACAGAGTTACGCTAGCTTCACTCAGGACTGGACACATTAGCTGCAGCTAACGGCACAGCAGGAACTGATGGAGTCAGATACGGGTCAACAGCCTTTCAATTCCTACTTCTAAGGTCTGTGTTCAATGGGAAAATCTCTCTTACATCAATTCTTAATTACTTTTAGAGGAAGGTAATCTCAACTTGGAGGTTTACATCAAGAAAATGACTTCATTCTAGAAGTCGTGCTGTGTCTCCAACAAGGTGGTCAATCATCACCGTGAGACTTTAAGCACCCGGAGCCTTCACTGAACCTGCTCAGGAACCTTTTGGAACAAGACGAGACCTCTGCTGACTCTCATGATCATTTGAAGGCACTGACAGCAAGGAGGGGTCTTACTGTAATCTTCTCCTCCTGGGCACTGAGGGATTTCTCGAAGTCCTCGTGCTTCTTGAGAAGCGCTTCCACGCTATCCAAGGAATCTCCCAGGTCTTCATTCAACAGGAACGCCTTACAAGAGGAAACAAAGTGTTGAGATAATGTCTGATTCCTTTCACCTCCTAAGGCTGGACAGCAAAGGCTGTTCTGGCAGAAGGACAAAAAGAAGGAAAGAAGTTCTATGGCTATTACACCTTCAAATCTCCCCCAGAAAGCCAGAAGCCTCTTCAGATTCCCTTAAAACTAATCCAACAAGAGCATGAAATCCTTGTTCCACATTCCACTGAAACTTTTTTCCAATAGCTTCTGTTGCTTCTATTAGATTTAAATTACGCATAATGCTATGTTCTAAAGAAACAAAATCTCTTTAACAAAACACTTCACGCCATCACACTCCCCTGAAAAACTGGGGCTTTTTCTGAGGGCCTTTCAATCTCGGCAGCAAGGACCGTGCTGGCAGAGCCCACAGAAGCTGGCAACCCCTCCACTTGACGCAGAACTGAACGAGTGGTGATCCCCACACAGAATGCGCTAACTGAGCAGCAGACAGCGCAGGCAGCCAGTTCCCATCCCCAATCACCTCCTGTTTGCTCATCCAGTTGTCCACCTGCTCAGTGTCGCGGTAGAAGAGCTGCAGGTCCATGCACTGCTCATACTGCTGCCGCCGCAGCTCCCACAGCTCCAGCAGCGCGGCCCGCTCCTCGGAGAGGATGGTCAGCTGGGAGGGAGAGGGGGCAGGTGGAGGGAACCTCAGTGCCCACGGCCGCTGGGCAGACACAGAGGCTGCCCTGGCATTTCCAACCCTCTGCCAACCTTCAGGCCTCTGTTCCGATTTAAATAAGGGAAGGAGAACATTTCCTTGCACGTGTCAGGCAAACCACAAGAAACCAGATCCTGAGCGGCTTGCTGAAAGTTTATGTTAAACCTAAGGGGGTGGCCCTGCTCGAATGAATCTAGAATTAATTTACTGCTACATTATCACAAATAATGTTAGGCAAAAATGGCAAATAAACCCCTAGGTAGAAGAAAAAGGGCATCTATGTAAAAGCGAGGCGGCATAAATGGAGAAGGGGCTCTTAGGTGAGAGATGTCAATTGAGTGGGTACTCCCCAGAATATGCTGACTAGACCCAGGAATGCCCTAGGCTTAATTTTTAGGCTCTAAAGTTAATGACAATAAAGTTTGTCTTTGAAATGTCTCTTCTTGGTCTCTATAATATTAAAAATATATATCGTTATCTAATGTTCCTCAAGCAACTTTATAAAGATACTTTGAAACTCTGGAATTATACACATACATACAAATAATACAAATTTGTTTCCTCTTGGCTCCAACTACTAATGCAGGACTCAGCTCCCTGCAAAGCCCCCTTTAAGTAGGAAATGTGTTGCATGCATCCCAAACAAATGGAACTTTCTCTCCCTGATCAATCACCACACATCTTCTTTTTAAATCTCTGGAGCTGCTGCTTCCAGGCGGAATCTCTTGTGTAAGTTTTCTCACACACCAGGGTGAATGCAACGTCTGGATATTTAAGGCTGGATAATAGCTTTCGGAGACTTAGTAAAAGAGTCTTTCTCCTCTCTTACCTTCTCCCTCACTTCATCTGAGGCGTAATGACCAGCAGCAAGCAGGGCCTGTCCAGACTCATCGGCAGATTTAAAGCTATCTTCATGAGCATCAATTTCACCCTAACGGGGGGGGAAAAAAGGACAATTTATGCCCAGCATTTTGTAAAAGAAGAGGAAGTTACTGAATTTCACATAATCATTACAAATCAGGAATATCACATCTAGAATGAGGAAAAAAATCAAAGATAAGGCCAGGTTTCCGAATAACAGCCTAGGTCATCGAACAGGAGAGCATCATTTATTAAGAAGTCTGTTTCCTACTGGCTTTTTGTGCCACCTGTCAAACTGTCAAGTTTCCACACATCTATAGGGTCTGAGCTCTCTGTCTTCTGTTCCATTGGTCTATTTTGGGTCTTTCTTGTGCCAGATGGATTTCTTTTTTTTAACATTTAAAAAAATTAATTTATTTTTGGCTGTGTTGGGTCTTCGTTGCTACGCACAGCCTTCTCATTACGGTGGCTCTTCTTATTGCGGAGCACGGGCTCTAGGCGCGCGGGCTTCAGTAGTTGTGGTACGCAGGCTCGGCAGTTGTGGCTCATGGGCTCTAGAGCGCAGGCTCAGTAGTTGTGGCACACGGGCTTAGTAGCTCCACAGCATGTGGGATCTTCCCAGACCAGAGCTCGAACCCGTGTCCCCTGCATTGGCAGGTGTATCCTTTTTTTTAAAAATAAACTTACTTTATTTTATTTTTGCTGCATTGGGTCTTCGTTGCTGCACGTGGGCTTTTCTCTGGTTGTGGCGAGCGGGGGCTACTCTTCGTTGTGGTGTGCAGGCTTCTCATTGTGGTGACTTCTCTTGTTGGGAGCATGGGCTCTAGGTGTGTGGGCTTCAGTAGTTGTGGCACACGGGCTCAGTAGTTGTGGCTTGTGGGCTCTAGAGCGCAGGCTCAGTAGCTGTGGTGCACGGGCTTAGTTGCTGTGCAGCATATGGGATCTTCCCGGATCAGGGCTCGAACCAGTGTCCCCTGCATTGGCAGGCGGATTCTTAATCACTGCGCCACCAGGGAAGTCCTGCCAGATGGATCTGTTTATGATTTTATAATACCTGGTAGGGTGAGTCCCTCCCCTGTTCTTCACAATTATCTCAGCTGTTTTTGTTTTTTTTTTTCTTCCAAATTAATTTTAAAATCATCTTGTCGGGCTTCCCCGGTGGCGCAGTGGTTGAGAATCCACCTGCCAATGCAGGGGCATGGGCTCGATCCCTGGTCTGGGAAGATCCCACATGCCGCAGAGCAACTAAGCTCGTGTGCCACAACTACTGAGCCTGTGCTCTAGGGCCCGTGAGCCACAACTACTGAGCCCGCATGCCGCAACTACTGAAGCCCGTGCGCCTAGAGCCTGTGCTCCACAATGAGAGAAGCCACTGCAATGAGAAGCCTGCGCACCGCAACAAAGAGTAGCCCCCGTTTGCCGCAACTAGAGGAAAAGCCTGTGCGCAGCAACGAAGACCCAACACAGCCAAAAATAAATTAATTAATTAATTAAATTTTTTAAAAAAATCATCTTGTCTCATTCCAGAAATAAAGGCCTTCGCCTGGAATTGCACTGAATGTATAAATCTTAGGGAGAATTTGTACCTTTATAAGAGATCATTCCATCCCTGCCCATCCCTTTATTCAGTGTTTCTTTTCTTCCATCAAAACTTTACAGCTTTCTCCACAGATGTCTTACACAACTTTTGTCAGATTTATTCCCAAGTATCTTATATTTTCCGATGCAATTATAAGTAGGATTTTTAAAAATTACGCTTCTAACTGCTGCTAGTACAGAGGGGGCATATCTGACTGTTGTATGTTAATTTTTTATATCTAGCACCTCTCAGAAGACCTATAGTAATAATAATTTTAAAAATCTTGTTTAACAGTGTTTTCCAGAATTTCTTAGCCATAGAAACCCCTTCTTCTTAAGGTAGAGCCTATTAAGATCTCATAAAACTAGTTTCCCATGGACGCTCTCTGGGGAAATAGCAAATCATGAAACTTAAATTCACTCAAACCAACCATGAAATTCAGCATTTAAACAAAGACATTGTTTAAGGTGGCACAGGACACATGTGCAAAACAGTAGCACCTCCACCTTGCCAGAGCTTGGCCCTTTGCATGTCAGGAGAATAACCGTAGTTATTCTCCTGACATGTAACTCCCTTAACCATCTATTAGAAGAAGGTAAAGCAAGTCTCCAAAGGCAGAACCAGCCACAATCCCTATGGCAAGAGCCACCTATGAGCAAGGTTTCAGCCACTTCCGGCTATAAGTGACAGAGCTACAGTGATGCCCTGTTAAGCTCATGGCCTTACTTTTGGAAGACCATGGAGACCTTACCTTGTGCTCCTGATGCCTATCCAGCAGGGCTTCGGCCCCAGCCACATCATTGGCAAGTTCATCTGCATTGATGAGGGCTTTCATCTCAGTGACCCAGCTGGTAAGGTCTCTGAAGTCGGCAAGGAAGCGCTGAAGCCTGGGAAACGAAAGGTCAGCGAGGAGAGGTCTCGAGGGGAGGCCCCAGATGGAAGATGCCGCCCTAGAGCTCTGAATTCATGTCCTCGGATGTCTTAACGAACCATACAAACTCTAGCCCTCGGAAACATGGGACTCTTTCAATCTAGACTATAAAGGAAAGCAGAAGAAGGCTGAAATCAAGCCTTTAAAATTTAGGTTCTGTCCATCACTATAATTCCCCAAGCTTGTCCCTTATTTTCAACTTCCTTGTCACTCCCCAGTTCAACCCTTAGTTATTAGTAAG
The DNA here is from genome assembly GCF_059928025.1 of Delphinapterus leucas. Lineage (NCBI taxonomy): Eukaryota > Metazoa > Chordata > Mammalia > Artiodactyla > Monodontidae > Delphinapterus > Delphinapterus leucas. Next base: position 117,735,903 of record NC_143134.1, on the reverse strand, counting down.
AAGCATTCTCTCCCTTTCAATCCTTGATTTACTCAATTTTAACAGAGTATTTCACACGATGCTCACATTGCTAAAGAGACTATTTCCATTTCTATCGGTTCTAACACAGTGATATGGGATGGAAAAAAGATATGTATAAAGTTATAAATATTATGTGTGTATATGCAAACACTACAAAGTTTCCAATCTCCAAATATAACACAGAAATATATTAATATACAATATAAAAATATACAACAAATACAGTAAGAAAATGTCATCTGCCTTTTCTTACTAGAGGAAAGCTGTCAAGCGATACAGAAGGTTTCTCAGCAGAGAGAACTGACCGTCAACTCTGCCTTCCTATCGCCTCTAAAAAAAACACCCCCTGGTACGGGCTGCGGGGCCCTGGAGGAGCATTTCTACCTGTAGGAATCGTTGAGACGTGCGTGTCTCTCTGCGGCCAGGGTGCGGATCTGCTCCCAGTTGGTGATCAGCTCCTCTCGCTTCACTTGGATCTGGGTGGCGCTCAGAGGGTGGGACTGCTGCAGGCGGTCGGCCTCGGCGCACAGGGCTTTGACCTGCAGACACACTCTGTCAGGGTTGCTCTCCTGACCGGGCTAACTCACTTATAGAGTCAGCTGCCTTCAAAACCCACCTTGTCCTCCAATGCAGCGAGATCTCTCTCCAAACCCTCGTGTTTCCGAAGCAGAGCCTGGACGCTGGCCAGGTCCCGGCCAAAATCATCAGAGGCCATTAACTGTTCCTTCTCCTTAATCCAGCTGATGGTCTCGTCCACATCCCTACAGCACAGAGGCACCTGTTAATCCACAGTTACGACGTCCACCTGGGACTGGGACGCCACGCGGGGCCAAGACCCAGTCAGCCCCACATCTTCCTAGCCTCGCCCTGGGCCTCACCACGCCCCCCGGGAGACCCCTTCCCGCAAGCCCCTCAGCTCGGTACCTGTTAAAACGCTGAACCTCGGCTGCCCCGAACAGCTTCCCCTGTCTCTGGAGGGCCAGTCCCTTCAGCCGCTGCCAGGCTGCGTTCACCTCATCCTGCTTCGTCTTGATGAGCTCCTCCTCGGGGTGCTGCTCCTGAGCCAGGAAGGGCAGAGACTGCGCTCAGACCAGCACCTCTGGCCCCACCAACTGCGCGCCCGGCCTTGGCTCCCTGACGCGGCCGCCTCAGCAAACCTTACTGTTCTAAAGAAACACTGGCTTTTTGTGTGGAATGAAGGGAAGCTCATTCAAAAAGAGCTTCCAAAAAAAAAAAAGAGCTCCCATTTCCTGCTCTATAAAAAGGCGAGAGCCATTCTCTGCGCCCTGGAGCTGTGGGGCGAGCCTCTCTCTGTGCATCAGCACCAAACCCCCTGCTTAGTTAAGGCCCTTCAGCTGCACCTCTGTGGCGGCCTGGTCAACGCACCGCTCGCCCCAGCCGCTCCAAAGTTCAGTTTCAAACGTCACGAGGCTATTAATAAGCATTCCTGCCCAGACACATGGTTTTCCAGGTCTGTTCCTAACTTCAGACTGGAGATATTCCTTTCAAAGTATTCTTCCCCACTAACCACATTCTGTCTTGTTTAAATAAAAATAACATGTAAAGTAATAAGGTGAAGCACTTCCGGGTTGCGGGATCCACCTGTGAGATCTCGGGCTTGGCCTGCCTGCTCTCCTCAGCACAACCCTGGGACGGCCCAGGATTCCCGGGACAGCTCACTCGCCACTTGGAAGGGTGAGATTACACCTGAGGAATGCTGGCTCTGGATCCAAAAGGGAACAAGTGCCGGTGCCGAAGGATCTACATACATAAAATGTGTACGGCGCCCCCCAAATCAAGTTTTCCCTAAAGCAGAAACTCCCGAGTTCATCCTACTCGATGTCTCCGGAGCCCTGTGGTAGCAGGTGAGAATAAAGCGGCAGTGATAGGACCGCACATGCATGCAACTGGGAGGGGCTGCCCCACTCCCCTCTTAATGGCTCCTGAGCTCCCGGTGGAGAGCCATTCATCACAGGGCTCCCCAGGCTCCCGGGAGCCCAGGGAAGCTCCGACTCTAAAAGGAAGGGAAGAGCAATCAGGCAGTGGTGGACGTCTGCCAACCCTACGAAGCTTTCACCACCACACCCTAGTCTGAGAAACCCCGACACCCAGCTTCAGCAGCCCAATAAAAGCTTCAGCCCTACCTGAAAGTGGGTGAAGGAAACAGATCAAAGGAACTCTGCCCTTCCTGCCCACGGCCACAAGTTAGAATGCATTTTCCAATTTAGGAGTGATCAGTATTGCCGCCTTACTTAGACCTAAACAGAACTCTTAGACATGCTTACCAAAACTTGCTCACTCAGAAATCAGGAACCCAATCAAAACTTCTCTTCTGGAAGAGTTAATGTAATGACGGTACATTACATTAATGTTCAAGTAAAGGAAGTTAATGTGACGATGCTGTGAGAAGCACAGCACTTCCCTATTTACCTGAATGAGCTTGGCGGCAAACTGGTTCACTTCATTAACTCTTTCTTCGTGGGCAGCCATGTCTGTTTGAAACTCTTCAAATTTCTTCTGTAAAACCTCCACATGCTCCAGGTCCTGGCCCAGCTCCTCAGAGGTCACAATTGCCTCCTATTCAGGGACCACAACAGAGCCAGAGTCACCAAAAAAACACTTGGGAACAATGGCTTCCAGAACCCCATCACGAAATGGGCTCCGGTAGGGGCCGCGGCAGCTTCGGCAGACGCAGTTTTTTCTGTGTGCTGCACTGCCGCTCTGCCGGCTCTCAGCTGCAGACATGGAGGGGTCTCGTCCCCTTCTTTCCTCAAGGCCTCCCCAGCACACCTTCCTTCTCAAACGTACCTTGTCGTTGATCCAGTCCATCACGTCCTCACATTCTCGTAAGAACTGCACCAGCTTCTGGGCCTGCAGTAGCTTGATTCCTTTCTCCCGCATCTTCTCCAGAAGTAATTCCCATTGGCGGTGCAGCTCCATCAAACGAGTCTGGAGGTTAAAGAGCCCAACCCCACAGATTACAACCTTTTCTGTGGGATCTGGCTCCTCCATAGAGTTCCAACAAGTTAGAAACCTCACAGAGCTCTGAACAAGTCTTTTTAAAAAGATAGATAATCTCTACACTGAGGGGAAATTGTAAAGTTAAATGAGAAGAGGAAAATGCATACACTTCACAGTGGTTTGGTAGGTCTTAAAGTACAAAATAACTGACCTTTCGTAGGTAGACGTATTCTAGTTTATGCCAAGGAATTTACTATTATTTTGTAATTATCAGTTATTATAGATAGCACATTATTTGGTAAGTATTTAGGTAATGTTTTTAGTTATATTAACTGTTAAATTATCACAGTGGGATTTCTAGGTCATAAGACTACTGGGGAAGGAAAGATGAGGTGTGATCATGCAACCGCAGCAGTGTGTGTTCTGAATTCACGGAGGTAGAGGGGAGAAAACAAGATGTCCCATAGGCATCATACGTGTAAAGAAATAACTATGAGGCACAAGTAAAGAGGAAAACCTTAGTATAAAAGTAAAAAGATGGGGTCCTGAAACACAATCAGCTTTCAAAGAGGATTCCTGGCAGAAGCTGTTTTGGTGCTTCGTGAAAAGATGCAGCTTGTGGTACATACAGTACATCCCAAGTGAGGTTTACATCAAGCTGCGCCCAGGTGGCAGCCACAGGCTCAAACAGTCACTTCCCAGCATTTTGGGTTCTCATGGCACAGTCCTAGTAAGGACTCGTCAGGAACTAGAGGGATTATCATCAATTCAAGCTTAGGCGATGCAGTCTGGCATTCTAGCCCAATCTCTAGGTGTTGATTATGCCTACCCAAGATACTGGGAGTTTCTGTATAACACAGACAGAAACAAGTGACACAAACACAAACACTACCAGGAGAGAAACCTGGGATCCACCCATCGTTGAGATGCCACTCCCCACAAACTGAAAAGTTGAAAGCCACGGGATAGTCAACATGGGTGGATTCTCTTAGGAGCAAGTACTGGTGGTTCATTTGAAAGGAGAAAGCACTGGGAGGAAAATAAAGGCTCACACAATTCACTTCCACCACTACAATCACTTCCATCGCTGATGGTTCAAGCCGGAGTCCACCACTGAGAAGGAAGTGAAAGGCATTCCCAGGCAAGGGGGAAAAGGCAACCAACAGCAAGTCAATACTCCACCTACTCGGATGTGGGAGCCAATGTGGGTGGCGGTCACTATGGGGCGCCACGCCGTCCGGTACGGTGTGAAAGTCTAAACCGGTGACAGACAGGTTATCCAGGACACAAACAGTCTTCACAGCCCACCCACCTTCCTCTACGTTAATGCTGCCTGCCTAACTACGCTACTGCGTTACTGGGCCAGGTCAGTAACAAGACGGGGCGGCCGTGGGGCCTGGGGGCACAGGCGCAGGGATTAAAGGAGAACACTTTGCTTTTTTTTTTTTTTTTTTAATTTTTTGGCCGTACCGCGCTGCATACGGGATCTTGGTTCCCCAACCAGGGATCGAACCTGCGCCCCCTGCCGTGAAAGTGTGGAGTCTTAACCACTGGACTGCCAGGGAAGTCCCCCCTTTGCTCAAATTAAAATGAGGCCACAGAAGCGTCAAGAAAATCCTCACCTACAAGTCAGCCGTCAGTCTCTCACACATCTCATTTCCATACCCTCGAGGGAAGAGCTAGGGCCAGGCCTGTTCCAGGACTGGAACAACTTTCCCACTCCCAGTATGTCTCCTCTTGTCAATACTGCAGTTTTGACAGAGGCCAGTTTCACAAGCTTGCTGGTGTCTGAGAGCGTGAGTGGGCAGGGAGGCAGGTGCGCTTACGGAACGCGTGGACAGCGGGCAGGGTGGAGGAGAATCCTGGCTGGCTCAGGCAAAGTTCTCAACAGGGTCCTGAGCAAGCAGCAGCAGCTTTCAGAGAAGCAGTTGGGGGAAAAGAAAGCTGATAGGAATGAAACTCGGGCTGGGAAAATAAAGTGAATAACTGTAACTAAAGAAAGGAGTAGATTGAAACACTGGTTCTGTCACCTATTAGCTGTGGGAACCTGAGCAAGTTGCTCAAAATTCTCTGAGCCTCAGCTTCTACCCTTCTATACTATGGCTACCTTGCAAGCTTCTTGTGAAGATTAGAGAGAACGTATGTAAAAGTCCTAGCAAAGTGTTCGCACATAAATAGCTATTAACAGCTTCTCAACAAATAGTAGCTAACAGTAGTTTCAAAATTTTTTTTTGGATAAATTTATTTATTTTTGGCTGCATCGGGTCTTTGTTGCTGCGCGCGGGCTTTCTCTAGTTGCGGCGAGCGGGGGCTACTGTCCGTTGTGGTGTGCAGGCTTGCTCACTCAAGTGGCTTCTCGTTGCGAAGCACAGGCCCTAGAGCGCGTGGGCTTCAGCTGTTGTGGCACATGGGCTCAGTAGTTGTGGCTCACGGGCTGTAGAGTGCAGGCTCAGTAGTTGTGGCACATGGGCTTAGTTGCTCTGTGGCATGTGGGATCTTCCTGGAGCAGGGCTTGAACCCGTGTCCCCTGCACTGGCAGGTGGATTCTTAACCACTGTGCCACCAGGGAAGTCCCTCAAATGCTGCTTTAATAAGATCTCTAAACAGGGAAGAGGGGAATGAAGAGAGCTTTGGGTCTCCCTCCCCCACATTAATTACTAAAGACAAACACTTGATCTATTTCTCATATTTCCCCGTCTGTAACCTGGTTAAACTAATACAGAGCAGCTGAATCAGCAAATCGGCACTCTGGCTGATTTCATTTACAGTAAGACTATATACAAAAGAGTGGGGAAATGAGCAGATGCATCTTTGTACTTTCTTGGCCGCACCACGCAGCATGCAGGATCTTAGTTCCCCAACCAGGGATCAAACCCATGCCCCCTGCAGTGGAAGCACAAAGTCTTAACCGCCGGACCGCCAGGGAAGTCCCACGTCTTTGTATTTAATTGCAGAGACACGCATCATATTGCCTGCATGGGTTGAATGTAGTAATTAAATAGTTGGCATATAGCATTTAGAATTTACTTTTATTGCCTGTTTACAATCATTACTAGTAATAGTTTATTATTAATAATAGGCTTAAGGCTAATTGCAAGTCTTCAGTATAAGACTGCAGAGTATATTAGAGCAAAAGAGACACAGTAAGTATTTACTAGACCAGAACCTAAGGGAATGAAATCCCTGTGGAGGTTCCACTGTGCGTCTCAGGGAACAGCAGAGGATGAGACATTTCTAGCTGTGGCTTTTATCTTAGTCTTTGGGACTGCCTCGACAGGTCAAGGACTGAAAAGGTTGGTCCCTCAAAGGAACGAGACTTTGGATGACAAAGAACAAAACACAAAGACAGATAAGAAGGAAATCAAAGATAGATGAGAGCATCCAGCTATGAGAGACTAAGCATGCGCACTTCATCCTAAAGAGGCTTGTTTGCCCTTAATACCTTGGTATTGGAAATGTGAAACAAAACAGAGAAAGACCAGTTATTGCCCCAGCCTCGACAAATGGCACCCAAACAAGCCAGACCAAGTCTGAGGACTCCTGCTTCAAAGTAAGCTACATCGCCACGGTCACCGACCAACAGGTACCACACGTCATTCCTCACAGCTGGACCTTTAACAGGCTTGCTGACCAGACCTCAGTAAATCCCTCCTGGGGCAAGGCACCAAGATCCAGAGAGCAAGCTTTCCGACAGAGAACTTTATAGTGTCTGTGATTAATCTTACTTATCTTTGTGTCCTAATCCCTAAATTCACCAATTTCACTAATATGCTCTCCCATCCAATTACCATCTGAAAATGTTAAAAGTTTAATATATGCAGTCTTCTTTAAAGTCTAATTGCATCCTAATTTGTTCTACAAAAGGAACATTAATTTCCTCACTGAGTGCACAAACGCTTGTTTATAGACCTACTGAATCATCATATTACAAAAGCAGGAGTTGGTAACTCCATCAGGATACTTCACAAATTCCTATCTTTTTAGGAAGTCTATCTTTTTAGGAACCCAAATTTACATGTAAGCATGAATCCACATTCCTCTACCAGAGAGGAAGGCCATCCACACCAGGCACGGCTCTTACTCACCCTGATGGTTTCAGATGCAAAGTGCCCTTCTGAGATCATGAGGTTGCCAGTTTCATCCAGCTTCACAATGGCTCCCGAGTTGGCCTGCACCTCAGCTTCAAAGGCTTGATGCTTCTGCAGCTTGCCCTGTCGGTGGACCGTGAAATGAGCCATACGTGCTCCTCGGCACGCGTCATTCTGCACCCAGCTCCCTATTATTCCTCCCCTCCTGCATCCCACTCCCTCTCTCTATGGACGCCTCACTCAGCCTCCCAACCATCCCCCTACCGGTTCAATTACTCAAATGCTCTGCCTGCGTCCATACTTGCCCTCTGAAAGCTTGGCCATTGAGGACCACAGCTTTGCAGACAGCAAAAGATGCTACAAAATATCGTAATTTTCTTGTGTATCAGGAAATGAGCCTTTATGGACATCCAATCCCTTTTAGAAATACAGAACCATACTGAGAGCCTGCTTAGCATGTAGTGTTTATCTATGACGAATCCATTCACATTCATTCATGATATGACTTTTTTTAGCTTGCTTTAGAAACCATACTCTTTGATTGATTTGACACATTCCATTTCTTAATACCTCCCTTTACTCATACGCTGAGCTGGGCAGGGCCTGCACCTAAACCAGCATTCATCATTTTCTCTTCTCAGACGACTGTGGCATAGTAAAAAAACCATGGGTACAACCACTGTTCCACTTGCTAAAAAAAAGTCTTTCACCAAAATCAACAAGAAGAAAGGCTTTTTTTTTTTAAACAGCTATACAAATTTTCACCAGCACTGTTAGCATACCTTTGTCAAAAACACATATTCCAAGAGACCAAACCAGACCCTCCCTGAAAAATGATGAAGGATCACCAATGGCTGTAAGGCAGCGGGTTGAGAACCATCGGCTTAAAGCATCCGCAAAAGATAAATTAAAACCTGCAGGATTCCACATTCATGCTCACTAATACAACCACTAAGGGCTTTTCAGAATAGTGAGTGAGTCCTTCCTTATGTCTGATCTACATTCAATCTCTCAAGGTCATAATTAGCTCTGTATAAATTCGGGGCAAAGACATTTTGAGCTCTAGAGTTTTGGGAGGCACCTCAGACACACCTGCAGGTTGGTTGGGTCTTTATAGTTCTCATCAGATGCAATCTGCAGTTTCTCCTGAATCCATTTCTCCAGCTCCTCAGCATCTCTTTGGAAAAACTGGAATCGGTACGAATCTTCAAGCTTCTGGCGCCTAAGCGTCGAAAGCTCCTTGAAGCGGTGGTATCTGTCCAGGACCTGCTGCCTCCTCTCCTGGATGTCCTCTGCTGTCTCCAGCACTTTGACCCCGCTTGGGTCCATTTTCTGAAAAGACAGAAAGTCCTGAAGTAAGCACATGACACCAAAATAGACTTAATGGCATTAGCCTCTTGGAAGGAAATAAAGAATTATGAGAGCCCGAGTAGACAAATGAATTGCAAGTGGTCCCTTCTCAGGAGCTAAGAGTGAAGCCCAGGCCCCATTCCCTCAAAAAAAATGGCTGCCCAAGTGGGCCCCTCAGAGGATGCCTCACCAACACTGCAATGAGACCAGGCGAGAAATGTGAAGGGGAGAACTATGGTTTACACTGTCAATTCTACAGAGCCTTGAGAATTCAAAGGAAACACCAACTTTGGAGCTCAAAGAATTACTGAGAAATCCATTCAACAGTCCTTTCATCTGGTCTGTGCATTTCATGGTGTGGAGATTAGAAAACATTTACTCTTTTTTTGCGGTACGCGGGCCTCTCACTGTTGTGGCCTCTCCCGTTGCAGAGCACAGGCTCCGGACGTGCAGGCTCAGCGGCCACGGCTCACGGGCCCAGCCGCTCCGCGGCACGTGGGATCTTCCCGGACTGGGGCACGAACCCACATCCCCTGCATCAGCCGGCGGACTCTCAACCACTGTGCCACCAGGGAAGCCCGAAAACATTTATTCTTAGTTCAGCTTTTCTACCTTTCTAGATCTCAGCCTGTTATTCACTGAAGAAAAGGGAATGATTATCAAGTAACTTGAGTCTTTTTTTTAATTAATTTATTTTTTTGGGCTGCGTTGGATTTTCACTGTTGCGTGTGGGCTTTCTCTAGTTGTGGTGAGCGGGGGCTACTCTTCGTTGCGGCGTGCGGGTTTCTCACTGCTGTAGCTTCTCTTGATGTGGAGCACGGGCTCTAGGTGCGCAGGCTTCAGTAGTTGCGGCACGTGAGCTTCAGTAGTTGTGGCTCGCAGGCTCAGTAGTTGTGGCGCACGGGCTTAGATGCTCCGCGGCATGTGGGATCTTCCCGGACCAGGGCTCGAACCTGTGTCCCCTGCATTGGTGGGCAGATTCCTAACCACTGCACCACGAGGGAAGCCCAGTAACTGAGTCTTTAACATCAAAATCCAATTGGATTTACCTAAAGTAGTGGATTTTTCAGTCACCCCAAAAAGTCAATCCTACAATCTCCTTCAGGCTGGGCAATGAACAGGCTTTGCTTCATCCGAATGCACAGAATTAAAAGAAAATCACAGCATATCTTAAAAAAAAAAGGTGTGGTGAAAGATTTATCCTACCCGACTCTTACCTGCTCCAGTTAACAACAAACACAGGCTAATTGAGTAGGTGGTACTTTCCCATAGCACTCAATCTACCCCAACTTTAAACTCTCAGATCTGGACAGTTTCACCAACGTTGAATGTCAAAAAGAAAATCTGACCTATTTATGGGACAAACCCAGAATATGCTCCCTGCTCTTCTCTCAGGAATAAGCCATTTTATCCTCTAACCAAGGAAGGACCCACAGAAGGAAAGAGGTACACACTAATGACAAAGAGCATGTAAATTTGTCAGTAACATGTGACCTTGTACGAGCTGCCTTCCCTCTCTGTGTCTCAATTTCCCAGAATGACTGAAAACACCAGTTGAAAATGAGATGGTCCCAAGACCTTTCTAACTTTAAAATTACATTCTACAGAGAAGGGTCTGTTGTGACCTGGTAAAAAAGCACACCAGATAAGCTTTATGGCCTCTCCAGCTCTTGTTCCATAATTTATACAAGATATAAAAACTGTGCTGCCCAGGAAACGTATTTGACAGCTCTTCCCGTTACCCTGTTCGCCTGGCCCAGCCAATGGGAAAGGAGAGGCTGGCTAAGGATTAGGTCTGGAGGCCACTGAGTGCCCCCCACTTCCTGCCCCCATCCAGCTGTGAGATAAACAACACTGCTAAGCTCGGGGCAAAGTTTCCAGCTCTTCAGAGAGAAAAGCAGCTTTAAGAGGTGTCAAGAAAAGTTATCGACTGCACCTAACCAACTCTGAGGCCTATCTTTTCTATGAAGAGACCTAGATTCCTAGGGAGAGAACGTGAGGGGATTTTAGCCCTATCACCATTCCTTCCAAATTACTCTCCACATATTAACCATTTATCTTTATTGGTTTTCTCCCACAAAGTCCAATGTATTTGTTTGACTATAACAAGAAACATATTCTTTGTCACGTCATTCCCATGCTTTAAAACCTTTCATCACTCCCTTCTGAGAGAGGAAAGAATCTACCTCTTTAGCTGAATCTTCCAATCTGGCCCAGCACACCTGACTGATATGTCTCACCCATGCCCCGTACCCTCCTGACACAGAGAAATACTCTCTTCCCAAACACATGATTCTCTCTAAAGACTCCAAGTCGGTTGCTCAGGCTTCCTTTGCCCAGAATGTTCTGTCTCTCCTCTGTCCGGATAATTTCATGTCTCAATAGGAGCTGAAACGAGGAAGCTGCAGGGATCTGGCCTCCTTACCAAGCTGTACTCAAGGCTCCTTCCCTCCCTCCTTCTCTGATTTAATCACATTTTTCTGCAGATTTACAAAGCACTTGCACATACTTCTCACGGTATAATGAGACTGAGCAATGTACTCTTTGTTGTTGTGTCCCGATTTCTGTCTTTCTTTTTTTTTAAAGATTTTTTTGATGTGGACCTTTTTTTTTTTTTTTTTGCGGTACGCGGGCCTCTCACTGTTGTGGCCTCTCCCGTTGCGGAGCCCAGGCTCCAGATGCACAGGCTCAGCGGCCATGGCTCACGGGCCCAGCCGCTCTGCGGCACGTGGGATCTTCCCAGTCCAGGGCACGAACCCGTGTCCCCTGCATCGGCAGGCGGACTCTCAACCACTGTGCCACCAGGGAAGCCCAATGTGGACCATTTTTAAAGTCTTTATAGAATTTGTTACAATGTTGCTTCTGTTCTCCATTTTGGTTTTTGGCCACAAGATCTTAGCTCCCTGATGCCCCACATTGGAAGGCGTAGTCTTAACCACTGGACCACCAGGGAAGTCCCAATTGTATCCCGATTTCTAGCAGACAGACGTCATTAACAAATGTTTGTTTGAGTGCTGGAGAAGCAGCTCTGGGCTCCTCTGTGAAGGGTGGAGAGAGCTCAGTAGTCCAGCCCAGTTTCATTTCTGTATCGTCAAACTGGAATTCTGGCCAGGTAACAGCTAGATTTGGTGGCTGAATGAACAGCTGGAATGTGCTGACTGAAGCTACAACACTGGGCGTCAACCTAATGACCAGACCTGAATTACTGAGCTTGGGTGGCCCGCACCCGGATAACTGTCTTCTCCCTGCGTTTTTGTAAGTTCTCTAGGGAATTTAGAGTTCCTAAGGGACTATGAAAGAGACCTTATCTTACTCTCTGACCACAGAACTCAGCACACATTTAGACAGTCAATTACACTCTGAGCTTAGAAATAGAGAAACTGCTGTCACTTCATTATTAAGTGGTCAGGAGACAAAAGATCTAAGCAAGTTGTAGAGCTAGGACGATCGAGGATGCTCCAGTTCCCAGACCAGCATGCTAGAACCAGTGATTCTTAACATGATCGGAGCTGACACACTCTTTATGAAAGGCTGTTCAGTTATTTATTAATTCCCTTTACTACCTCTTATCTTTTCCATCCCCACTTGAGGGGGGAAAAAAAGGGGGAAGGAGCATATATGAATCATTAAAAAAAAATCAAAATTAATTTTTTTAAGATTGAGTCTTCTTAAAGTTAGTGAACAACTGGTGTTAAGAATAATTTATATACTTCCTTTGTTCTCATCTCTCCGGAAACAGTTAGGTGGAGAAACAGTAGGAAACTGTGTGTCTAATTCGCTTGCTTATAAAATTTCCAAGTAATGTATAGCTAGTTATGCATGTAACAATAGCTCCACTGTATGTGCCTTTCTACAAGATGCCTCAGTCTTTAGAATGTCTATGGCGTTTGTCCTGCCGCCCCAGATGACAGGATTCACTGCATTTCCTTTAGCTGCCACGGAAATCTCTAAACGATCACATTCGGAAGCAGCCCTTTCTGATGAAAAAAGAATTCCCAACATAATAATACTGAAAAGGTTCCCCCTGAGCGAGCCCCTCGGCCTGGGTTGCGCTTGCTGATCTGACCCTACCAATCCAGGGAGACAGTCCAGCGAGGCCCTGCTGAAATTAACCAACCTAAAAGGCCCTCTTTGTCACCCCAGTGAAGTAGAACAAGTCAATTCTATACCAAGTGCTTTGGTCAGGCAATAATGGACTTTTCTTTCCTGCAGTAGATCAGCTGACGCCAGTAGGTGGGAGCTTGGCCAAGTCACAACTGGCTGTCTCCGGGGAGCTGGGCATCTGAAAGTCAGCAGTGCTCTCCCACTGCTGTGGGCACTCAGAGTTTTCATTTGCGTGATTACAGGAGCCAAGGATGACAGGGTAACAGCAGTTCCTCCCCACCCCTTCTCCTGATAGCTGTCTCTATACAAGTTCCAGTTTCTCTTTGCTTCTAAATGGCTCATTTCCACAGACTACATTAAACACAGGAAAACGTCTCCTATCTCCAAAGAACTACTGCCATCCAAAGGTGCTACGACCTCTCACCCAAAACTCTGTGAGAGTTAGTGGAATTTTCTGGACTCTGCCTGTGTGCACCGTGTTCCCTGAGGCTGCTGCACACTGCAAGAACTCCACCCCAGGCCAGAAATGTGCAGCTGACTGATAGGGTGGACTCCACAAAGAATGCCCTGGGCTGTTCCCAGCCTTAATGGGATTAACACCTTTTGAGAGCTAGAAAGGAAGACTTTGGGAAATGTGCCATAAAAAAAAAAAAAAAATCTCCAACCATACCAGCCTATCTATCTATTCCACTGACTGCCTAAAAACCGCAAAGGAGCCAAATTCCAGGACAGCAATCAACTGACTGCTCATCTCAACTCTGATTTTGTCAATCAGGTCTATGTTTGTGGCCAATGAAGGAGGGGAGACGAAGGGCTAAATGTACTCTCTGTTTAAGGACAGCTTCCCATTTAAGGGAACTGAAGAAAAAAGGTCATATTTTGGCAAATAATTATTAGAGAAGACTGGCTATTTTTAAATGCTGCTGCAATGCAGCAATCAAAATGTTAGCTGCATCATTCAGCAAGTAATGTGAATTGAGCACAGAGGATAAAACAGGAATTACAACTATGTCCTCTATTGTAATAAATAAAAAGAACTTGTCAGTATTCTTACAATACAGCTAGATCTCTGAGAAGAAAGCCAAGATATGAATCTTGGCTAGAAAGTTCTGGCTTAATCCAAAGTCATGCACGAGAAGGACTCCTCATAACCAACACCAACTTATACACATTATCAACGGAAAATGATTCCTACAAAAGAAGCCAGCCATTAATTAATATCTTTGTCTTCTTGACAACTGCCAACAGACAGCTGTCCGAGGCAGTTCTTGCTATGTACCTAGGGAAGTTTTTAAAGCCTTACCCTCATCCACAGAAGCTATAAGGCCACTGTGCAAGGGGAGGTGTCTGTCTCCGGAGGGCGGGGAGAGGCAGTGGGTGGGAAGAACACTGTTGTTAAGCAACAGAAAAGACTGTGGAGACACACTTTCAAACCAAAGGTCAAATGCTTCCAACTCTGCTCACTTGGCACCTGCAGTAGGACACCCTCACGCAGATCTTGGAGACTGGAAGAAGGCACCGGTCAAGAGTTTCCCTCTGGAACCTCAGAAGACAGTAAAACTGTCATGAAGACAAGAGGAGTGCCTATTGGGAAACAAAGGTCTGGGAGTGCCGACATCTTAGCGAGCTGAATGTGGCAGACGGGCGTTTGGAACACTGCAAGATGAATTGAGACCTCAGGCAGGACTCAGATATATTGTTTTGCAGGGAAAGGGATTTTCAGGACTAACAGGACGAAGAGAGCATTTGGCTCTATGGAAAAATTCATAAAGATCACCCAGAGCAAAATGTCAGAGGAACCATCCATCAGTTCTGTTTTTGTTGCTCAGTCAGAGCCCAAAGGTGCAGAACCAACAATGCCCTTTTTCCCTGGCTTAGAAAGCCAGCACATTTTACATTTCCAAAGCAGGAGAACTACATCCACGGATGCGGAAGGGCTCCCCGAGAACAAAGCACCAAAGAAATGGTGAGCACCATAAAATCTGATGCCAACTGATTCTCAGATTAAGTGAATTAAGTCAAAACCAGCTCGGCTGCAGATTTTAGTGGTAGACCTGAGGGTAAGCAAAGAGGTAAATGATATATAAATTAAGAATTTTAACCATGGAAAAAACAGAAATATTTTTGCTTAAACCGCATTCCAATCAGGATTGTAGATCTGCACGTCAGCCTTCAAATTGATTAATTCATTTCAACTTGTTAGCAGGATTCTGCGGAGGTGAGCAGGGATTTAGCTTAAAGAAGCAAAAGATCCATACTGCACTGCATCAAAATCCAGAAACGCCAAGCAAGGTTGAGAAAACTTACTCCTGAATGCCTCCCAAACACTACCTTGCTGCTACTTACCTTTTATAACCTGTAAAATCCAGATGAGAGGTGTTTAAGTGCAAAATATTGTTACTGAGATTCAAAACAGGAAAAAGGTATAACGTGCCCATTTTTATAAACCTTGTTTAAACAATTAACCAGTCTGATTTATAAAAGGACTTGCCTCGGATTTATCACCCATAATCACTAGAAATTTGCAGAGCTTATACTTCTGCTTATGGGATATCAAGACAGTAATTTTAAGCATTTTTCTTTCTGAAAAAGGTCCAATTTAGCAAACACGTAAAAACTGTACACAAATAAAAACATGGGTAGTGAGCTTTTTTATAAGCAAGAAAATCCAAGTTCCATTTCATTATAAGGATTGTGGCAAAAAAACGTAAATCGATGGAAACAAACCCAAGTTTACAATATTTGTCAAATTGAAAAACACTATTTTTACGTGTTTTCAGATTACTTTTTCTAAATATCTAAGATAATGTGTTTACTCCCTTGGTTTTTAAGAACCAAGTAACCATCAATCAAAAAAATTAGCAAACAGTACATGCAGACACCAGTAGGGTGATAAGAAATTAATATATTCATGCCTTAAAGAGAGGAAGGTAAAAAAACAAAGGCTTTGGAAATTTTAGAATAAATCTACTAAGACTTTTGTTCATGTAACACCAAAGAAAACAAATAAAAGCCCAGACCCTAACCAATTTGCTTAACAGGTCATGCAGGAGGGGTTTCTTCCCCCTCTCTTTGGATCATTCAACCTCTTTGACACATATGTGTCTTCACGGCAAGCCAGGCAAAACCGAAAAGGTAACACACTTCCCGCATGCTGGTCAAATACCTGGACTCTGCGTTTACGAAATGATGACAGCATGATGGAGGAATGTGGCGTCTGAAGAGGGAGGGCGAAGAGCAAGGTAACAAGCTTCTAAGGGCAAACTGAACACGATAATTTCACAATGAAGACAACAGGTCTTTAAAAATATATGAATACAGGTAAAAATCAAATTTCAGCTATTTTCCCAGTGCCCTTCTCATTCTACAGAGCTTCTAAACCAGGAATTGAAAATGCAGAAAGAACCAAGGTTCTCTGGTCTGAGCAGATGCGCTGCCTTGGCCACGTCATACCCTCTTCTGGGTCTCAGTTTCCCAATTTTCAAATAATCCTGAATAATACCAAATATCCCTTTTCTAGACGTGCACTCCCCCAACCCACGTTCTGATACATTAGCTGAGATTCCCAGTACTAGATGATTTCTGTACCCCCTTCCATTCAGTAATAAAATAGCATAATTTCGTGAAGTCATCAGAAACAAGAACGAGCTCAAGCTACAAAGATCGACCTTGGGCCTAGTTTACTGGGACACTTCCTTCACAAAATACTATTTCCCGTTCAAAACCCATACAAGGGGAGTATGCAAAAGCGGTGGAAGGGAAGTACAAGCGCAGCTGCTTCTGCCCACTGGCCCCAAGCGATCAGTTCTGTGGGCCTCCTCTGCATTCCTGGAGTCGGCATTTGCCATCAGGGTGCTGCATTCTTCTGCCTACTCCGACCACAGCTGATGGGCTGCAGCAGACCCACCGCACGACTAGCAGAGTCCTCGCGTAGCCCACGGAGGATTGATTACAAGGCCGGATTCGTGCCCACTGTCCTTAGTGCAGGTTCAGCAATGACAGGACTGTGGACTACTCCCGACACCCTCTGCAGCCGCCACCCCCACCGCCGCCCCCGCGCCCAAGGGAAGAAGGCGGGTAAAGGAAGAGCCGAGGCAAGTCTAACCCAGGGAACCAAAAGATATACTTAAAAACAGCTCTCCCCACCTAAACCTGTTCATGAGATTGCTTGACAAGCTCATATTGTAAGCCTGTGACGTATCAGATTGCTAATTATTCAATTCCTACAAACGCCCTGCCAAAGACCAAAAGCATATCGGAGATGACCGTTTACTGCAGGTCTGCCTCACACCTGTCCAGCAGAGAGCAAATCCACCTTCTGAGTCTCAGCTCTCCATCTAGGTCCCTGGATAACAGCTAACACACTTTGAGGGTCCCTTTGAGTAATATTGGCCCAGTTACTAAAAAAGGCTTACTGTTAATTTCCTGCACAGAGGCCCTTACTGCAGCACGTTTTTATTTTCCTGCAGCACATTTTTAAAACTCGGACTTCAATTTGACCTTTCAAAAGCTGACATTAGCTGCAGACAAAAGGGAAAATACATGACTAGTCTGATGAGTTGGAACCTTGGCTCGATGGCTTCATACAGCTGAGTGTTCCCACCGCTTTTCTTCAGGTTTTCTGTTTCCTGGCTGCAGACACTCCCACCCTTCCATCTTTGACACATTCTGTCTTAGTTAAGTCCAACTGCTATGATGACGCAATTTCTCAACACATTCTGAAAATATTTCATATGGTCTCTCTTCTCTTCTTCCCTAACAGCCATCATGGTAAGTTTTTCTAATATGCCATGATGAAGACAGAACAAAGGGCCTACATAGTTTAGGATCTATTATACAAAAGAGATTTGACAAGGTGTTGGCCAGTTGAAGCATCATCTCAACCCAGCTTCCTGAGCTATTCAAGCTTTTAATTTAAAACATATTCAACCCTTAACCTTGACAAGCCCTTTGTTTAAAATACATTTTAACCCAGTCCCTCAGAGACTTTTAAAAGCAATTTTCTTTGGGAAGCATCTAATGAAATTCGCAGGGACTGCTTTCAAACAAAAGGCTGCTCTATCATTCAACACCGGCATGGCTGTAAAATTTTTGACAAATAATAATTATGTCCTTGACTCGAAAGACCCGGTCTCGGGGCAAGAAAAAAAAAAAAAGAACTCTAAGCTATTAAGTTATTTGGTTTGGGTCTCATACAAAGCAAGCGCCGCACCTACCTGCTATTTACAAGCAAATCACAGTTGGGTAAGAAAAATATGTTTATTACAGATAAGAAACGGAGATGGCCGGTCTCGGACCTCTCCGTCCAGAGAAGGCCAAGAACCGCCACACAGGATGAAATTAAGGTCAAAGAGCCCTTTACTCCCGGATTTTTCTCCTTCAAGGCCTGGGCCGGCATTGCTGGTGGGGATTTGAGAAAAGGAGCTGCACAAGTCGCTCCCCACTGAGGGAAGGGATTGGGGGCGGTGGGGGGAGCGCGCTCTGCGGAGAGGGGGGTTGGAGAAACGATCCGGACCAGGAAGCCCCCGCCCCACCTGCCGCAGCCGGATGGAGCAGGGCGGGGCCGCAGCCAGGCTGGGCTGCGGGGAAGGACCCGGCGGCCTCGCCGCCCCCTCCGCCCAGTCAATGACATTCCAGCGGCCGGCGCCCAGGCTCGGCCCGGCAGCTCCTCCGCAGCCCACGCACCACAAGCCGGTCGCGGCCGGCTCGCCCGGTTCCCCGCCCGACGAGGGAGCGGAGAGGCCGGCCGGGCTCACCTGTCCGCGCGCTGGCCCCGCCCTGCCCCAGGGGCCGTCCGGCTCCCCGCCCAGGGGTCGGCCGCCCTCGGGCCTCGCTCCCGCCCTGAGTTCGCCCGCTCCCCCTCTCACCGGCTCCTGGGGGTGGGGGCAGTGGGTGCGTCGGGCCGGGGGTGCTGGAGGAACCGACGGGGCTCAGCGGCCTCCGTCCCTCCCTGTTCGCTCCGCAGCGGGTAGTGGCGGCGACGCGCGCGCCCCGCCTCTTTTATAGGCGGCCACGCGCGTTCCGGCGGCGGGCGGTCGCGAGCTCGGGGGAAGCGCCGCAGCGCGGCGCGAGGGGCGGGGGCGAGCGCCGGCCAACCAAAGGGGGCGGAGCTCCCGCCTGCTCGCTGCCCGATCACCCGGCGGAAAGGGCCGAGAACCCCCGGAAGGAGCCGAAGCGGCGATGCGGCGGAAGAGTCGAGCCCCGGGAGGGACGCGGCAGGGTGGGGAAGGAATAGTGCGCGCGCCAGGGGTGGGGGTTGATGGTGCAGTGGAGTCGCAGCGTCCGCCCAGGCGGGCAGAGATGCTCCAGCCGCACCGCCCTCCCCGCAGCTGGCATCCTCCAATCCTGCCCCTCCCCGCCCTGCAGAGAATCTTCGGCAGCCCACCCCTCCGCCCCTGGGAGCCCTTCCAGGACTGCAGCGAAGGGCGGGGCAGGGCCATCGCCGCAGTCTGGCTGGGGATGCTGCGCGTCCCAGCCGGAAAAACGCCCAGTCCCAAAGGGTGAGATCACCCGTGTGTTTCTCTTCCTCCTTCCCCCTTTCCCTAGGAGAAGGCTGGTGCCGGGGCCCCAAGTCAGCCTTCTCTGGTGGGAGTTGGGGTCAAGAAACCGAGGATGATTTGGGGCTCCGGGTTTGAGAAGGTGGTAAGAAAAGGCCGAATCCGATCATAAAAAATAAAGCCGACTAATTTGGTGTTTATGTCTGTCATTCCGAGATTTGAAGAGTTAATAATTTCTTATATTCTTACATCAAAAGCTTTCGGACAGCTCAGCAATGGAATAGGATGCACTAATTGTATTTTATAAATGAGACATTGATTCTTCTCGCCATTATTAATTGACCTTTCCTTATGTACCAAGCACTATGCTATGTGTGTTACCTTTTTAAAAAATCTTTTTGCAATAATTTTATGATTTAGGTATTATTTCCTCATTTTACAAAGGAGCCCTGACGTGGAAGCTAGGTCTCTTGCCCTGGGTCAGGCAGCTAGCAAGAGGAAAAGCAAGGATTTGAATCCGGGCAGTCAGAACCTTCTTTTAAACAGTGTGCTATACTGCCTTACCATAGGAAAGGGAGGCATTGTGATGGTGGATGCTGGAATGCTGAGAAAAGAAAAACAGAGGATTTCTGGAATTTCTGTTCCTTATAGTCTTAGCAGTTTAAGGGCCTGGCTCTGTAGCTAGAAGCCCTCAAGTAGGACGCCCTTTCCCCACCCCCATGACAGCTGGGCGACAGCCATAGAGTAGCATCCAGGTCATTCCTGTGCAGTCAGGCAGACCAGGAGCTCTGCAGCTCAGGAAGGCCTCAGCCTCCTGGTTACCAAGCACTCTCCCCTTTAAATAAATATAAAGGCACTAGGCACTGCACCAGAACTTGGGCCCGGGCCCAGCCCTGAGCTTCTTGGTCCTCAGTAGCTTGGCTTCTTCCCTGTGCCTGGGATCTGTAATCGGGTTTCTGAGCTGCTCTGGCTGGAGCCCTGATAATGAGGAAACCCCCCCCCCACATTCCCTTACTCTACCGGAGTGCAGAGAAAAGAAAAGGAGTGGCCACACCCCAGAAGCGGCTTTACAGAATCTGGAGGAAAGACATAGGAGCTGAGAGGCATTTCCTGCAATCCTCCATGTAGAGAAAACAGGACTGGGTAACTCCTGCCTGGGGTGTGCATTACTGGGAACAGCTGATGGCAGTCTTCTCCAGTGGGTAGCAGCAAAATGTTTAACCAAATACTCAGCTCTGGGTACAAAATGGCTAACACAATCATAGCTCTCCAAAATTTCCAAGACCGTCTGCTCCAGCAAAGAACGGGGCTCAAGGCTGTGGACAGAAGCTGCAAAAAGGAAGGATTTTTCTTTTATATCAATCTGGCCTCCTAGTGAAATGGGGGTTTTGCTTTTACCAGGCGCAAAATAGATTTGAGATCTTAGAGACAGCTTCTGTATTGATACAGAAATGAAAGTCTTATTTGTCGATCCTTTGTCTGATCTGAGACGTGGCCAAAACCCACTGCCTCCAGCCCTGTGTGGTGCCCACCCAGTCACCCACCCCGTCCGCATTTGGCACTGGAAATGAGACATTTAGAAAGCCCTTCTTCCTGTGTTCTACTGTCTGCCTACCTCACCTCCCACCAATTTCACCATATGCCTGACACTCTGCTAGGTGTGGGGAAGGAGATGATGAAGGAGACACTGGCTTTCTTTGTTTTCTGAGAGCCGCTCATTCAGAGCAAAAACAAAAACAAAAAAGGGTAGCATAGCAGCTCTGTAACCAATCTAATCATGTCCATCCCAGCCTCTTGCAAAGGTGGGGGTACAGTTAGGACTGAATTCCGAGCTCCTTTTTCTTTTTTCTGTTTTTGGCTGTGCCTTGCGGCTTGTGGGATCTCAGTTCCCTGACCAGGGACTGAACCTGGGCCACGGCAGTGAAAGCCTGGAATCCTAATCACTAGGCCACCAGGGAACTCCCCCAAGCTCCTTTTTCTATTCTAGCAGTTCTAGGAAGGTTTGATATGTGCCCTATCCTAAGCTTAGGCATTTAGGTAGTCCCCATACCTTTACGAGTCATTCGAGAGGTCAACCATTGGGAAACTAACTGTAATGATGTTTTCACATACTCTGGCCATGGCAATTTACTTGCCCACGTTCCCTGGGAGAATCTCTCTCTTTCTCTCTCTAACACACAAGCACGTGCGCGCGCGCACACACACACACACACACACACACACACACACACACACACGAAAGTTAACAGGCAAGCACCACTCTTTTATCTGCCCCCCAAGAAGGGAGCCGATTGGGAAGTCACCCTGGCAGGTGCACTGTACTTCTTCCCAGATGAGATTCTGCAGTGTCAGAGCTGGCAAGGAATAGCACAGATCTTCAACACAGTGACTGGAAGAACCTTGAAGACATTCTGCTAAGTGGAATAAACCAGACACAAAAGGACAAATATTGTATGATTCCACTTACAGGAGAACCCTAGAACAGTCATATTCACAGAGAGAAAGTGGAGCTGGGGTTGCCAGGGCCTGTGGGGACAGGAAAATGGGGAGCCAGTATTTAAGGGGTACAGAGTGGCAGTTTTGCAAGATGAGAAAGTTCTGGAGATGGATGGTGTTGATGGTTAACACAACAGTGTGAGTGTGCTTGATGCCAAACAACTAACTGTACACTTAAAAATGGTTTAAACTGTAAATTTTATGTTAAATTTTAAACTGTAAATGTTACATTACTTTACAATGACTGCCGCTGAAATCAGGGGCCACATTAGAGAAGAGGCCTGATAGCTGCTGGGAGCATGGACTTAACAGGCTGGTTTGCCTAACAGGACTGTAAGTGACAGCAGAGAGGGGAGCCCCTCACTCCCCTGGCACATCTTCCTAATCCAGCTGGCTTTTTTCCCGTATGTACTCTCACGGGAACACCTTTTAAGCCCCATCAGTCTCTCTCCTTCCTATTCATCCTGAACACGCAGAATCAGTTTCACAAACCATGTGAAACCTTCTCAAAAAATTCTAGTAGCGGACTTCCCTGGTGGCGCAGTGGTTAAGAATCTGCCTGCCAATTCAGGGGACACGGGTTCGACCCCTGGTCCAGGAAGATCCCACATGCTGCGGAGCAACTAAGTCCGTGCGCCACAACGACTGAGCCTGTGAGCCATAACTACTGAAGCCCACGTGCCACAACTACTGGAGCCCCCACGCCTAGAGCCCGTGCTTTGCAACAAGAGAAGCCACCACAATGAGAAGCCCACGCACCGCAGCCAAGAGTAGCCCCCGCTCGCTGCAACTAGAGAAAGCCCGTGCAGCAATGAAGACCTAATGCAGCCATAAATAAATAAATACAACTCTAGTAGCTTCCCACTGTCTACCGAATCACCCAAACGATTTTATTTTATTATTATTATTTAATTAATTAATTTATTTATTTATTGCAGTACGCGGGCCTCTCACTGTTGTGGCCTCTCCCATTGCAGAGCACAGGCTCTGGACGCACAGGCTCAGCAGCCATGGCTCACGGGCCCAGCCGCTCCGCGGCATGTGGGATCTTCCCGGACCGGGGCACAAACCCATGTCCCCTGCATCGGCAGGCGGACTCCCAACCCCTGCGCCACCAGGGAAGCCCTATTATTATTTTTTATATAATTATTTTAATTTATTTAATTAATTTATTTTTGTCTGTGTTGGGTCTTCCTTTGCTGCACGTGGGCTTTCTCTAGTTGCAGCGAGCAGGGGCTACACTTCATTGCGGTGCGTGGGCTTCTCATTGCAGTGGCTTCTCTTGTTGCGGAGCACGGGCTCTAGGCATGCAGGCTTCAGTAGTTGTGGCATGTGGGCTCAGTAGTTGTGGCTTGCGGGCTCTAGAGTGCAGGCTCAGTAGTTGTGGTGCATGGGCTTAGTTACTCCTCGGCATGTGGGATCTTCCTTGACCAGGGCTCGAACCCATGTCCCCTGCATTGGCAGGCGGTTTCTTAACCACTGTGCCACCAAGGAAGTCCCCACCCACACTATTTTAATAGAGATTCCAGAGCCTACACAAACTTTCCACAGCATTATTTCCTACTGCTCTTCTCTAGACCTGAGCTTAGCCACTTCCTAAACAGGTTATTTATTCTTCCAACTTCATGCTTTTGCTCATACTTTCCCCCTAAATTAGAATGTCCTTCTTTCCCAACACCCACTCCTCACTTCTGACAAATCTTACCCATTTTGAGTTTATGTAAGTAGAACCTTTCTGGAAGAGCAGTTTGGCGATATGGATCAGCATATGAAATTTGCATGCCATTTGACACAACGTTATATTTAGGAATACAACCTAAGAAGGTAGAAAATATATTTAAGAATGTTAATAATTATAAAAAAAAATTAGAAGCAGCTAGTCACCAACTGAAAAATGGTTAATTAAGATTCATTAATTCAAGACTATATTGGTGATATAGTTCACACTGATTGACTTGAAAAATATCTAAGATGTTACTGAACAGTGGCAGTCAGTTAATTAAGAGCTATTTACTTAAGAGCTATATTTGTATATCCATGTATATATGCACAGAGATGATTAAAGAGATGTTCACAGTGGGTACCTAGAATAAAAGGCTTTTTGGACTTTTTTATCTCCTTTTAAAAAATTTACAGATAGTTTTAAGTATCTGGATGAAGTACTATCTCAAGATACTTTCTTGACCATCCTAACCTCCAACTAAAGCATTTCAAAAAGTATATTCTCAGAAATACTAGTCCCAAGAGAAGCTCAAGAGTTCTGTGGTAAGTTTGGGAAACAATATAACTCTTGGAGGTTAATTCAAAGTATCATAGTTAAGGCACCAAATAGTCCTGCAAG
The DNA here is from genome assembly GCF_059928025.1 of Delphinapterus leucas. NCBI lineage: Eukaryota > Metazoa > Chordata > Mammalia > Artiodactyla > Monodontidae > Delphinapterus > Delphinapterus leucas. The sequence goes on along the minus strand of NC_143134.1, from coordinate 117,712,045 downwards.
AAAAGTCCTTTTTCTTTTCTTTATAATCTAAACATTTTATTATGGAAGATTTCAAAGATAAACCTAGAAAATGGAATAGTACAGTGAACCTCCATCTGTTCACCACCCAGCTTCAACAATTATCAACATCCTGCCATTCTTATTTCATATAGTACTTCACCTAGTTTACCTTTAACACAGTAGCTGCCAAACTTCTTTGCTGAACTCTTTTTTAGGTTCCTGCAGAAAAACTTCCTGGACAAAGCTGACCTAGATGAAATGGAGCTTTCTTCTGCACTATGGTAACTTTTAGTTCAAACCGTCAAGCACTCCAAGTTTGTAAATCTCGTCCTCCATTGGATTAAAATTCTACTCCCCAGTCACCTACTTCACTTTAAGTAGGAAGCATTTTGCAAAACCTATTTATTTTTTTAAATATTTACTTATTTATTTATTTGGCTGCATCGGGTCTTAGTTGCGGCACACAGGATCTTTGATGCGGCATGCGGGAACTTTTGTTGTGGCGCGCAGGCTCCAGAGTGTGCTGGCTCAGTAGCTGCGGCACGTGGGCTTAGTTGCCCTGTGGCATGTGGGATCTTAGTTCCCCGACCAGGGATTGAACCTGCATCCCCTGCATTGAAGGTGGATTCTTAACCACTGGGCCACCAGAGAAGTCCAGCAAAACCTGTTTAGAGTCAACTTTCCATCCCTGCTACAGGTTGATGGCTTCAAGGTCACCTTTGGCATCACCATCCTGTTTTCATGGTTGTAGGTTCTAGAGCTTGAATTTGTCACCTCATCAGAATTGTAGGCCTGATTTTGTTGTTGTTGTTTGTTTTTATTTTTAAGTGGGGGAGAGGATTATCTTTTTTTTTTAATATGTTTATTTATTTTTGTCTGTGTTGGGTCTTCATTGCTGTACACAGGCTTTTTTCTTTAGTTGCGGTGAGTGGGGGCTACTCTTCCTTGCGGTGCGCAGGCTTCTCATTGCGGTGGCTTCTCTTGTTGCGGAGCATGGGCTCTAGGCACACAGGCTTCAGTAGTTGTGGCATGTGGGCGCAGTAGTTGTGGCTCGCGGGCTCTAGAGCTCAGGCTCAGTAGTTGTGGCGCATGGGCTTAGTTGCTCTGCAGTATGTGGGATCTTCCCGGGCCAGGGCTCGAACCCGTGTCTCCTGCATTGGCAGGTGGATTCCCAACCACTGCGCCACCAGGGAAGTCCCAGCAAAACCTGTTTCGGGTCAAATTTCCATCCCTGCTACAGGTTGATGACTTCAAGGTCACCTTTGGCATCACCGTCCTGTTTGCAGGGTTGTAGGTTCTAGAGCTTGAATTTGTCACCTCATCAGAATTGTAGGCCTGATTTTGTTGCTGTTTGTTTTTTTTTTTAAGTTGGGAAGAGGATTATCTTTTAATTTTGAAATAATTTCAAATTTGTAAAGAATTACAAGAGTAATAGAAAGAAATCCCATACACCCTTCAACCAGATTCCCCAATTTGTTAACAATTGACCACATTTGCTCCATTATTCTGATGGTATATACTTACACATATACACACACGTGTAGATATTTTCCCCCTGAATCATTTGAGAATAAGTTGCAGACGTCATGCCCAGTCACCCCTAAGTACTTTAAGAACAAGTACTTTTATTTTTATAACCACAATACAGTGATCAAAGTCAGGAAATTAATGTTGACATAATACTGCTATCTAACATACAGACCTTATTCAAGTTTTGCTAATTGTCCCAACATCCTTTACAAGACAAACACACAGAATGATCTTTTTTTTCCTGGACCAGGTTCCAATCCAGCATCATGTAGTACATTTAGTGTAAACATCCTGAAGGAGCTAAAAGAAAAATGTTTCTTGACTACATCACCTGTGTAGATTGATATTTAAAATAAATGGAGCCTGGCTGTAAACTAGATGATATTATAAATTCCTCTATAATGGGTGTTTCTGGAAATCCATCACATAGCTGGGAGACCATAGCTTTCATCTGGTTTCTGCAGGTCCACAGGACCTAATATCAGGGATTCATTAATGGCACAGAGAAAAGGGAAGTGAATGGCCAAGCCTGATAAGGCGCCTGTGGGAAGCTCTGGAGCTCTTTTTTCCTGGCACTGAGATAGAAGACATTCAAACTTAATTACGTCACTGCTATCACCACAGGAAGCCTGAGAAGTGGGGGAAAGCTCCTAGCACGTGGGTGGGAAACCTCCAGAACAACTCCATTCTTCTATCCAAGGGATGTGTTGGGTTTCTCTCCCATTGGAACTTCCAATTCATCATCAAATTTGCTTTAAAATGATGTAGAACAGGATTTCCCTGGTGGCGCAGTGGTTGAGAATCTGCCTGTCAAAGCAGGGGACACGGGTTCGAGCCCTGGTCTGAGAAGATCACACATGCTGCGGAGCAACTAAGCCCATGCGCCACAACTACTGAGCCTGCGCTCTAGAGCCTGTGAGCCACAACTACTGAAGCCCATGCTCTGCAACAAGAGAAGCCACCGCAGTGAGAAGCCCACGCATGACAACAAAGAGTCGCCCCCGTTCGTTGCAACTACAGAAAGCCCACGCGCAGCAACGAAGACCCAACGCAGCCAAAAATAAATAAATAAATAAATGATGTAGGACCATGATAAGACAAAAATATGGGCACTCAGCCTAAGAAATGAGGTCAAACTTGAAAGGAGGCAAGCAGGCAAGTGAGCGCTTGAATTTAAAGGCAAATGCAGTCCTTGGTATTCTACTCTTAGAAATCTGACGCTACCATCCACCAGGAGTCACTGCTATCGGCCGGCAATCTCTACCTCTGGAGGCAACGCTATCAGTGAGTATTGGAAACCTGGCCTCTGTGATGCTCTCCTTTCTTGGTTTACCATCAAGAACCCAATAGGAATACCAAGCTTTAAATGACACGTGCAAGACTGTTAAACATGTCTAGAGAAAGAAGATTCAAATATTGTAAGAGGTGTCTGCTATGGAGTGGTACAAATTCAAAGTGGAGGAGACCTCAGAGATCATCTTGTCCAGTGATTTTTTTTTTATATTTCATTTTTGGCAGAACTTTCCCATATATAATGTTACAAAGAACTCCAATATATACAGCACATAAAGCAAAAATGCTGTGGCAGAGAGAATCCCAGCGTTCCATGCAGGCCCATTAGTCCTATTAAAGGCTGTGCAAATGTGAGCTGCTTAACTCCAGTAAGAGGCACTGCTCACCTCCTGGTTCCATTTTCATAGTTATTAATAGAACAGCTTTCCAGCAGATGGCAGTAGTAGGAAGGGAAGCCTTTTAAAAATTTGCACAAAGCCTCCATATGCTGACTGACTATACAGCTGAGCCCCATCCACTCAACACCCAAGCACCCAGTGCTTCCCAAGTTGTTCCGTCATGATGCACAGAAAATGCCATTTGTAAAGCACAGGTAGAGAGAGGAAGTGCAAACGGCCACGGGCCCCATGGGCTACAGAGATCAGTATGCTATGACACACAGCAGGGAAGCTCTGCCCTAAGGCACCGCTACTGAGCACAATTTGAAAACTACTCATCTGGTGACTGGTCCAATTCTTGTGTTTCGCAGGTGGGGATACTGAGGTTCAGAGAGTGGATGACCCACTCAAGGTCACAAACCTAAAAGTGAATTGAAAATCTGAAAGATGCCACCAGAAAACTACTATAACTAATCGATGAATTTGGTAAGGTTGCAGGATACAAAACTAATGCACAGAAATCTCTGGCATTCCTATACACTAACAACGAAAGATCAGAAAGAGAAATTAAGGAAACAATCCCGTTTACCATCACAACAAAAAGAATAAAATATCTAGGAATAAACCTACCTAAGGAGGCAAAAGACCTGTACTTAGAATACTTTAAAACACTGATGAAAGAAATCAAAGATAACATAAACAGATGGAGACATATACCATGCTCCTGGATTAGAAGAATCAATATTGTGAAAATGACTATACTACCCAAAGCAATCTACAGGTTCAATGCAAATCCTATCAAATTACCAATGGCATTTTTCACAGAACTAGAACAAGAAATTTTACAACCTGTATGGAAACACAGAAGACCCTGAATAGCCAAAGCAATCTTAAGAAAGAAAAATGGAGCTGGAGGAATCAGGCTCTGACTTCAGACTATACTACAAAGCTACAGTAATCAAGACAATACAGTACTGGCACAAAAACAGAAATATAGATCAATGGAACAGGACAGAAAGCCCAAAGATAAACCCACGCACATATGGTCACCTTATCTTTGACAAAGGAGGCAAGAAAATACAATGGAAAAAAGACAGCCTCTTCAATAAGTGGTGCTGGGAAAAATGGACAGCTACATGTAAAAGAATGAAATTAGAACACTCCTTAACACCATACACAAAAATAAACTCAAAATGGATTAAAGACCTAAATGTAAAGGCCAGACACTATAAAACTCTTAGAGGGAAACATAGGCAGAACACTCTATGACATAAATCACAGCAAGATCCTTTTTGACCCACCTCCTAGAGAAATGGAAATAAAAACAAAAATAAACAAATGGGACCTAATGAAACTTCAAAGCTTTTGCACAGCAAAGGAAACCATAAACAAGACCAAAAGACAACCTTCAAAATGGGAGAAAATATTTGCAAATGAAGCAACTGACAAAGGATTAATCTCCAAAATTTACAAGCAGCTCATGCAGCTCAATAACAACAACAACAACAAAAACCCAATCCAAAAATGGGCAGAAGACCTAAACAGACATTTCTCCAAAGAAGACATACAGACTGCCAACAAACACATGAAAGGATGAATGCTCAACATCATTAATCATTAGAGAAATGCAAATCAAAACTACAATGAGATATCATCTCACACCAGACAGAATGGCCATCTCAAAAACTCTAGGAACAATAAATGCTGGAGAGGGTGTGGAGAAAAGGGAACATTCCTGCACTGTTGGTGGGAATGTAAATTGATACAGCCACTATGGAGAACAGTATGGAGTTTCCTTAAAAAACTAAAATAGGGGCTTCCCTGGTGGTGCAGTGGTTGAGAGTCCGCCTGCCGATGCAGGGGACACGGGTTCGTGCCCCGGTCCGGGAGGATCCCACATGCCGCGGAACGGCTGGGCCCGTGAGCCATGGCTGCTAAGCCTGCGTGTCCAGAGCCTGTGCTCCGCAACGGGAGAGGCCACAACAGTGAGAGGCCCACGTACTGCCAAAAAAAAAAAAAAAAAAAAACTAAAATAGAACTACCATATGACCCAGCAATCCCACTACTGGGCATATACCCTGAGAAAACCATAATTTAAAGAGTCATGTACCACAATGTTCACTGCAGCACTATTTACAAAAGCCAGGACATGGAAGCAACCTAAATGTCCACCAACAGATGAATGGATAAAGAAGATGTAGCACATATATACAATGGAATATTACTCAGCCATAAAAAGGAAAAAAACTGAGTTATTTGTAGTGAGGTGGATGGACCTAGAATCTGTCATACAGAGTAAAGTAAGTCAGAAAGAGAAAAACAAATACCGTATGCTAACACATATATATGGAATTTTAAAAAGCGGTACTGATGAACCTGGTGGCAGGGCAGGAATAAAGACGCAGACGTAGAGAATGGACTTGAGGGCACGGGGGGGAAGGGGAAGCTGGGATGAAGTAAGAGAGTAGCACTGACATGTATACACTACCAAATGTGAAATGGATGGCTAGTGGGAAGCAGCTGCATAGCACAAGGAGATCAACTCGATGCTCTGTGACGACCTAGAGGGATGGGATAGGGAGGGCAGGAGGGAGGCTCAAGAGGGAGGAGACATGGGGTATATGTATACATACAGCTGATTCACTTTACTGTACAGCAGAAACACAACATTGTAAAGCATTTATATTCCATTAAATATGTGAAAAAAAAAAAGTGAATTGAACCCAAGTCTCTAGACTCCTTCCCCAGTGTTCATTCCATTGTATCCACATCAAAAGACTTTAATTCTTTCCCAGCTGGTAGATAAAACAGGGTCAGTTATTGGTACATAATTCCACAAAAGAAATGACAGAAAAAAATCAGTTTTCCCAAGGTGAAGGTCAAGAAGACAAAAAAGAGAAAAACACACCACTCTATACCTAGACTCGGGCACCACCATGCCCCTTATGATTTACACAGCTCCAGGTACAGGAAGTTGATCATACTGAACAGACTAGATACCAGCAAACGGTTTTTAAAAATCAAGCTTTATTACTTATCTTTTGGCACTACGGTCAATAATTCACAGAATGGGTCGCTTCGAGCGACTCAAGATTACCAGAGAATCCTCCACAAGAAACACAACCCCACATACAACATTTACTACAGAGGAATAGATCCAAGAGAATGAATCTTTCCATAAAGCAAATCTCAACTCTTATCTGTACAGCCAGACTCTGGATTTTTGTAGTGGCTTTAGTCAGGCAAATCTATCATCATTCATTACTCAGAACATGTAAAAAAATTATAAGGCAGTTCTCAATTCTTCCTCAACATCTTTATTAAACCCCTGACTCATTGCTTATGGATGCTCAGCTCATGTACAATGTTGCAAGCTCCATCTCAGCCCATCTTAATTCAAATTGAAAAACAAAGTTTGGTTCACGCATGCCGACTCATCCAGGAACCAAATTCCAAAGTAAGAGGACAAACAGTGCTTCCTGGTTCAATATAACATGTGTTAACAGTCCTAATCCCAGACACTAAGCTACCTCCGCCAGCCAGTCCTGCATGTCAGGGTTTGGGCCTCTTCTATTAACTGCTACTTTAAAGGTGACCTTGAGTCTTTGCTCCTCCTGGGAATTATTCTGAACGGGGGCAGCATGGGGGGAGGGGCTGGGGTGTGGTGGTGGAGTGAAAGCCACTTCAGCTCAGAGTGAAATGGTCAAGGTATTAACCTACCTTCTGAAAGATACTAGAGACAAAGGAAATCAAGGGTGAGATCAAGTGCTAAACTCTTCTCATAATTTTTTTTTCACATTTTTTGCAAAAACAAGAAAGGCCAATTCTGCTTACTCTGCCATGCGGACCCCTTTAAGGAGTCATCACATCTACTAAAGGACCTCTTAGATCTGTGACCCATGAAAATCTGCTCTCCTAGTGACAAGGTACAAGTACACAAAACACATATTGACATGACTTCTCCCAAATACAGCTGTCTTCAGTTGCTTTATTATTGTCCCTTTGCAACAAAATGGTGATGGTGGGCGATGGAGTAACATCAGGAACGCCAGAAGGAGGAAGTCAGAAAGCCCTTGGGGACAGGAATCTCCTTGCGCTGCAAACATTTCTGGTCAGGGAAAGACAAGGAAAACAGAATGATTCTCTGATAACACTGCTTCCAACACTTAAAGTTTGGAAGAAACTTTGAGGGACAGCAAGAGGAAGTAAGTCCTATGGATATAGTACATATATATACAATGGAATATTACTCAGCCATAAAAAACCCAAAATAATGCCATTTGCAGCAATGTGGATGGACCTAGAGACTGTCATACTGACTGAAGTAAGTCAGAGAAAGACAAATATAATATCGCTTATATATGGAATCTAAAAAAAATAGTACAAATGAACTTCTTTACAAAAGAAATAGAGTCACAGATGTAGAAAACAAACTTATAGTTACGGGGTGGGGGGAGGGATAAATTGGTGATTGGGACTGACATATACACACTACTCTATATAAAACAGATCACTAATAAGAACCTGCTGTACAGCACAGGAAACTACTCAATACTCTGCAATGACGTGCATGGGAAAAGAATCTAAAAGAGAGTGGATATATGTTTATGTGTAGCTGATTCACTTTGCTGTGCAGCAGAAACTAACACAACATTGTAAACCAGCTAGACTCCAATAAAAATTAATTGAAAAAAAAAAAGGTTGTCTCTAAGACTTCTCCTTCTGCATGAATTGCAGTGGAGGACAAATGCCAGGGTGTTGTTAATGTCTGTCCCACTCTCATCTCCCACAGCCTGGCCTCACCTTTCACTACTGCAATTTCCCCAACTGGGCTACTGGAAACTGGAAGTCAGTTGGCTGTCTTGGCAGACATACCAAAACGTAAAGTTTTTGGCACTTGGAAAAAGGAGAGGAGTCTGGCTCAAACTGTAGCCTGTTTTCGTGGAGAAAAGTGACCACACATACCTGTTCCCTAGACCTGAGACTGAGAAAAGAACCTTGGCCAACATGCAAAAAGTGTATCAGTGAGGTAAGATTCACTACATATATTTTATTCATCTCTTAGGAGAGCTTTTCCCCACGGGCAGTATGGACAATGACGCGTAGGAAGACGATGAAATAGCAGCCCTTAAGGTGAAGAGGGGTGGATGGACAAAACAGTAGGGTTGGGAAAAATCAAGAGGAAGAGACCACAGTCAGAGTCTGGATGTGCAAGACACGTCAGACACAGGTGCACTGGAGGTCGACAACAGTCTGGGATGTGCTGGTCTAAGGGCATCTTACCTCCAAGAACTGCTTGAGGCGTATGAAGGAACCCATCTGTCCTGAGCTGGTGATGGCTTCAATCCTACAGGGAGAGAAAAAGAAGACAGGTGAGTCACACCTATGACTCACACTTATCTTTTGGAGGAGTTAAGAGACCTGCTGATCTGGAGGAAGGGGCAGATCAAATGACTCACAGACATGTCTTCTAGACTGGATGCTGTCACTCTACTAAATGGTCTCAACATTTTTTTCTTTTCTTTTCTTTTTTCTTTTTTCATGCCCCCTGCAGTGGAAGCATGGAGTCTTAACCACTGGACCACCAGGGAAGTCCCCTTATTTTTTTCAAATAAGTGGATAAAGGAAAAGAGAGCACTGTTCCTTTCCAAGGTCTTTGTGATCAGGTGGGATGGGTGCTGCCAGTGCCTTTCCCCACTTTGCAAGGCCAGTGAGTTGAGAGGAATGAGAGGGTCCTTGAAGGTTAAAGCCACAACAGAGCCAAGCAAACTGGCTGACCAATCAGTTTCACCAGCTGATTTACTGAGGGAGTTTTTGCCTCCTTGGTTTCGTTCATGACTGCATGTAATCACCATCCCAGATTATCTGGGGGAGTTTAGAAAAGAAGAGAGTTTAAAAAACGTCAGGTATCTGAATCCAAGATCTTCCTAATTTGTTTTTTTTATTTAGTCAACAATATTTAAGAGAGACTTCAAGAGCGTTTATTCAAATAACAAAGAGGAAATGGATGGGAGCAGATGTTACACTTAACACAGGTGCTTAACTGAGTCAGAAACAGCATGTAACAGCAGCCATGGTATCTGACGTCGTAAGTTTTCACCTACCAAATCCCCTGGTGTCTACTCAACAAGTCTAATACCTGGGGAAGTAGTCCTCTTTGATGAGAAGTATCATCTTCCAGAACTGGACCTGGTACTGCTTCATGAGGGCATTCCCACACACCTAGAGGGGAAGGTGGGCACTGTCAGAGCAGAGAATGAAAATTCACACTCATATGAGAGATCCATAAAGGACAATCAGACCTTTGCCTTTTGTGCCTATCAAGGATTTCAACCACAATGCCACTTAGCCAGCTAAGCAAGGGAATTAAAATCCAGCTTTCTTCTGAAGCATTTCTTATATACGGTAATACCTCCATTTAACCAGACTGTCGGGTAGCCAGGTGTTTCAGAAAACGTGAATCAAACTTAATTTACTATTGATTCTATGGAACAGGATAGAAAGCCCACAGATAAATCCACGTACCTATGGTCAACTAATCTATGACAAAGGAGGCAAGGATATGCAATGGAGAAAAGACAGTCTCTTCAATAAGTGGTGCTGGGAAAACTGGACAGCTACATGTAAAAGAAGGAAATGAGAACACTCCCTAACACCGTACACAAAAATAAACTCAAAATGGATTCAAGACCTAAATGTAAGACCAGACACTATAAAACTCTTAAAGGAAAACATAGGAAGAACACTCTTTGACATAAATCACAGCAAGATCTTTTTTGATCCATCTCCTAGAGTAACGGAAATAAAAACAAAAATAAACAAATGGGACCCAGTGAAACTTAAAAGCTTTTGCAAAGCAAAGAAAACTACAAACAAGATGAAAAGACAACCCTCAGAATGGGAGAAAATATTTGCAAATGAAGCAATGGACAAAGGATTAATCTCTGAAATATATAAACAGCTCATGCAGCTCAATATTAAAAACACAAACAACCCAATCCAAAAATGGGCAGAAGACCTAAATAGACATTTCTCCAAAGAAGACATGCAGATGGCCAAGAAGCACATGAAAAGCTGCTCAACATCACTAATTATTAGAGAAATGCAAATCAAAACTACAATGAGGTATCACCTCACAGCAATTAGAATGGGCATCATCAGAAAATCTACAAACAACAAATGCTGGAGAGGGTGTGGAGAAAAGGGAACCCTCTTGCACTGTTGGTGGGAATGTAAATTGATACAGCCATTGTGGAGAACAGTATGGAGGTTGCTTAAAAAACTAAAAATAGAATTACCATATGACCCAGCAATCCCACTACTGGGCATATACCCAGAGAAAACCATAATTCAAAAAGACACATGTGGGCTTCCCTGGTGGCGCAGTGGTTGAGAGTCCGCCTGCCGATGCAGGGGACACGGGTTCGTGCTCCGGTCTGGGAAGATCCCACATGCTGCAGAGCAGCTAGGCCCGTGAGCCATGGCTGCTGAGCCTGTGCGTCCGGAGCCTGTGCTCCGCAATGGGAGAGGCCACAACAGTGAGAGGCCCACGTACGGAAAAAAAAAAAAAAAAAAAAAGACACATGCAACCCAATGTTCATTGCAGCACTATTTACAATAGCCAGGTCATGGAAGCAACCTAAATGCCCATTGACAGATGAATGGATAAAGAAGATGTGGTACATATATACAATGGAATATTACTCAGCCATAAAAAGGAACGAAACTGGGTCACTTGTAGAGACGTGGATGGATCTAGAGACTGTCATACAGAGTGAAGTAAGGCAGAAAGAGAAAAACAGATATCGTATATTGACGCATATATGTGGAATCTAGAAAAACGGTACAGGTGAACCTGTACGCAGGGCAGAAGTGGAGACACAGATACAGAGAACAAACATATGGACACCAAGGGGGGCAAGTGGCTGTGGGGGGTGGTGGTGGGATGAATTGGGAGATTGGGATTGACATATATACACTTATATGTATAAAAGGGATAACTAATAAGAACCTGCTGTATAAAAAATAGATAAAATAAAATTCAAAAGAAACCAACCAAACAAAAAAAAACCTTAACTTACTATTGATTCTAAAGGTTTGACATACTTCCCATATTGTGACTTCAGGAGCTTTAAGGTGACTAGAAACTGTTGGCGTTATAGGCCAAATGGTCCCAGATTTGTTATGGCATGTGCCCCAAGCCTTTATTCTTTAAGAACTGTCTCCTTTCCACAGAAACCCTACCCTTTCCCTGTAGTGGGGTCCCTAATGGGCAGAGAGGACTATACGGAGCCTCCTAGACGAGACTGGTAATCTGTAACCCAAGCTGGTTAATCATATTTTCTCTCCTGGGAATCAGCAATCACAATGGTGGGACATTAGTCCCATTACACTGGGTGACCACACTGAGGCTGAGGGATATAGCCCAGGATGGCATCTTCTCCACTACGCACAGAAAACTTCAGAAAGTTGGCTTATAGAGCAAGAAGGAGGCAACCTGCAGGAAGAGCAGACATGGAAGACACGTGGTCCCAGGGGGAGACTGCCTTGGTACCTGGTGGCATTCCAGTTCCTGGTTCCAGGCCCTGATGAGATTCAACCACACATCCTACCCTTGATTCTGGAGTGAGTCACTTCTATATCCCTAAAACAAATTCCTTTTCACTTGTACTGGGATGTATAGTTTTCTGTTCTTTAGAACGAGAAGACAACCACACAGCGAAGGAAAGTACACTGGGAAGAAAAATCAAAAGCTAGCTTTGTCTTGGGGATCAGGAAAAAATCTATGATACTGGACGCTAATGCTGTTCACCATTAAGTCTCTATTTCTTTTTTTTTTTAGCTCCTAAAATCCTTGTAATTTCCTAAGTGATAAAGGTAAAAAGAACATCTTTTGTTGTATATATATTTATGTATTTTTAAAATTTTTTGGCTATGCAGCATGTGGGACCTTAGTTCCCTGACCAGGGACTGAACCTGTGCCTTCGCAGTGAAAGCACGGAGTTGTAACCACTGGACTGCCAGGAAATTCCCATTAGTCTCTATCTCTATATTCCTTTCCCAGTCACGTCACACAGTGGCCCAAGGCTGCTTCAACCACTGGCTCTCTCTCGTGCGATAGCTGTATTACGTACCTCCAAGAAATCAAAGAGGAGGGTGGCTGTCACATCTGACAGGGGCTCCATGTTTAAGATCTGTGCCAACCAGCGCCAGCCATGATTTAAGCCATGAGGGTGAATCTGGGAGGAGAGAGTCGGTCACTGTTTAATCTCATTTTATGCAGAGATCTAAATTTCCACCATTATCAACCAGCCATTACCAACAGGACATGAACCCCCAGATCAGCTAACCTAAGCAGCTGCCACAGGGCAGAAACAACACAAGCCAAACAAACTGTCTTTAAATACTGCAGACACTGGTACCCACACATTCTTCACAGCATCCCTGCAACACAGGGCTGTCAGCTTCAGTTTCAGGGATTCCACAGTTACTCTCATAGACATTTTATTTATTATTCTTGGTATCTTTAGCACAGAACCTGGGACATAGCAGGTGCACAATAAAAACTTCTTGGATTCAATCAACCTATACTCCTTTGTCTTTAGGTTTCCAAGTCCATCAACTTCTCCAACCCTCTAATCTCCATTCCTTGAAAAAAGAACTGGGCTGGCAGGTCAAAGCCCTGGCCCCCAGCCGTGGCTCTGTCATTGACAAGTGTGTATCACTACAGCTTGCTAAGCCTCCGTCTGTCCATCTGTGAAGTAAAGGTATGTGACCTAGATGGCCTCTAAGGCACCAATTACTCTCTGAACAAATGACTCTGATGATCCAAAAGTTTCCTAATAATCAACATCAACTTCTCTGAAGAGTACCTATGAAGCAGCAATAGTCTTTAACTTATCATGTGACTGGACTGCCTCTCTGAAAGGTCAGTATTTCCTGCAGGTAAGATACACTAACGTGGACTCTGGTCCAACCTCTCATTATCGATACCAAGCCGCTTCTACTACCTCTTGTCGGTTTCCGTACGGCCACCGGAGCTGGATGATGGCGGCGTAGAGACGGATCATCCCGGACATGCGTTTTAGAAAGCTGTCTTGCTGTTCTGCTCTGCAATCCATCACTTTGTAGCCAAGCATCCTATGTGGGAGGAAGATATCCAATGGGACAAGGCCAAAGTGAGGGTGACCAATTACTTCTTATGGCTAAAAGTAACTATATTATTACTACATTTAGCATTATTATTAATACATTTTTACATGCTACTCACATCTATTATCAAATCTGTGCATCATATAAACCCTGAGAGGTAAATTCCCAGGAGGTAATGGATATCATTACCCCCATTTACAAATCATGAAAATAATGTTTAAAGAGATTAAATGATTTCCCCATTTTTGCAAATCTATTAAAAGACAAAGCAGGGATAAAATTCTAAGACCCCTGGATTCTAAATCCAGTGTTCTAAAGCCATCCAGTTTGCAAGACAATAAGTCTTTCAAAGACAGTTTGAAAGATACTGTATTCTCTGATAGAATGTTCAAGGTACATAAGAGATGTTCTGAGGAGAGGAAACAAATCTCAGTTCTATTTCTATTTCATTCATCACTCTAGGGACAGTAAGTAAGGAGAAAAACAACTTCACCTCTGATAATCTTCCAAAGCCATTCCCTCTTTGAAAGCTGGATAGAAAGGAACAGAGTAAGGACACTTCTTGTGCAGATGAGCAAGGATGAGGTCCCCCACTCTGGGGTGGAGCTCCCAGATCCCGGATGCCACGACTGCGATGGGGAATGCTGCTTCATGATGGGAGGCCACTTCCTCCTCCCCTTGTTTCTGGGAGCACAGACAAGGGGTGATTTTAAGTTAATACTCGAGAAAGGTTTAAAGGTTGTGCACCAGCCTCTTCTTCCCATACCTTTGGCAACAAGGTTCCTCACCACAAATTTCTCTGCCAGTTTGTACTGGACAAAGTCCAGGCCCTGTGGGTTAAGTGTGACGGACACAGAGCGCCCACCAGACTGAACGGGTTTTCCAGAGAGTAAGCTGTGGATCTTGTCAAAGATCTCCTTCAGCTTTGAGCCTGGGTATGAAAGACAAAGTTAGGGAAAAGATACAACTGCAGTCAATCTATTTTTTTCATCACCGCAGTAACAAATCCTCTATACAAACCCAGCTGTGCAGCCCTACAGAAGGTCAAAGCCTAAAGCCAAAATACAGATGCGGAAAAATGTATGACAATCAAATCCATGATGTGGGGGATGAGAAAGTACACAAAGCGTGGTACTATTTCGAAGGAATTCCTTATTTGCAGAGTCAACTAATTCTGAAACTGACACAGCCGAGGGATGAACAGTAGTATAGAAATAGGTGTTGAATTGTTACAGATGCCACGGGTGTGGCTGGTCCCTAGAGAAGTCATTTGCAACTCTAGGGAAAACCTTCTAAAGGATCTTCCCCAACTCACAGTGATTCCCCCCTTCTCTTCGACCTGCCTTCCTCCATCCTCAGCAACACAGAAGCTACGTTTGTATTACAGATCCTGTGTGCCCCATCTTCCACACTGGCTAGTTAGATTAGGACTAGTCACGCTGAGCTGATCAGCCAGCTGACAGAGTCGATTCCTTGAAGTGGCCACTCTGGTGACATGTACACATGTAAGCAGTGGGGCTCTGGCCCTGCTATGTGGACCAAAGAACAGCAGTCTACAAAATTAGAATGGAGGTGGACAGAGGGAAGCCAAGAGGAGAGAGAAAAGGGTCCTAAAATTTCTGGCTCCTGAGATCCAGCTCCATTCCTGCCATAGGCTCTGTGAAACTGCTATCTATCTATCTATTTAGGCTGCGTCGGGCCTTAGTTGCTGCACATGGGATCTTCCTTGTGGCACACAGGATCTTTTCTTTAGTTACGGCGTGCGGACTTCTTAGTTTCAGCATGCAGACTCTTAGTTGTGGCATACATGCGGGATCTAGTTCCCCAACCAGGGATCGAACCCAGTCCCCCAGCATTGGGAGCATACTGTCTTACCCACTGGACCACCAGGGAAGTCCCGAAACTGCTTTATCTTTAGAACAAACCCCCCTACCCCACCCACTTTTTCTTTCCTTTCTTTTTTTTTTTTGCTTAAGCAGATCTGAATTAGTTTCCATTATTTAAAATCAATGTTTGAACAAATACAGCATCTCCAGTTTAGAAATACCCTGCCAAATTCCTAATCACTTTAAGAAATATTTAAAAATCTCAGAAATATCCTCCCCAAACCACTGATTCAGTTCCATTAAAAAAGGGGAGAGGGCTTCCCTGGTGGCGCAGTGGTTGAGAGTCCGCCTGCCGATGCAGGGGACATGGGTTCGTGCCCCAGTCCGGGAAGATCCCACATGCCACGGAGTGGCTGGGCCCGTGAGCCATGGCCGCTGAGCCTGCGCGTCCGGAGCCTGTGCTCCGCAACGGGAGAGGCCGCGACAGTGAGAGGCCCGCGTACCGCAAAAAAAAAAAAAGGGGGGGGGGGTGGAGAGCGGCAGCACATTTCTTAGGAAGTAAGAGAAGCAGGAAGAAACCAAGAATTAAATAATGAGATATCACAGAAATCTCAAGGCTAATAATCCCAGAAAAACAGAAACAGAGACTGTAACCTTACTGAGATATTAAAATATGTACATTTCCACACAAATTTACTCAGCTCACCTTCCTGCTAAGTCATACCCTACTATTCCTTGACTGACGGTTTCAAAGGGCTCCATTGGCCAAATCCCCAGCCGGCCCCTCTCCCCGTGGCTCTCCAGTTAGGAAAATCAGGTCCCAACCCTATGCCTGATATGGCTTCCCACATCCCATATGTCACAACGGCACCATATCCTTCTTTAAATTCTGCTCCGAATCTAACTACTCACGGACACCCACCTTTCAAGAGGCAGCAATTAGGTCACCTCTCTCTCAGTCATTCAACATTTACTGGGCACTAACTCTAGAAAATGTTTGTGTCTGACTGGGCTGTAAGCTCTTAAAGTGCTTACAATAATGATGGAGACAAAGGGACATATGGAATGGAATGGAATAGGCAGGAAAATGAAGAATGGCAAAACTAGAGTCTAATCAGATATAGAGAATGAACTAGAAGAAGCAGTCAGGGGGATGACTCGCAGGTTTCAACTAAGGTGACCGAGTAGATAAGGTGCTATTGATTACTTAGAGCGAACAGGAGAAAAGGCAGGCAAGAGGAAAATGATGAGTTCACATCAGAACATTCTAAACCTGACAAAGCTGAGGGGCATCTAGGCAGAGCTGCCCCTCGGCTAGCTGGAGCGAGGGAACCTGAAGCTCAAAGGAAAGGAATGACCCAGAGACCGATCTGAGTGTCATGTGTGCAGAGGTCAAGTCTGACACCATGGGGGTTCTTTAGAATGAGAAGAACTTCGGGGTAGAAGCACATCCCTGAGGACACACTTACCACTGATGTGGGGGCAGGAGACTGAGGAACCCACAAAGGAGAAAGAGAGGGAGGAGGAGAAGCTGGAAATTAATGATGCTGCGGAAGCCAGAGGAGTAGAGGTGATAGAGGGAATAATCAACAGTACCAAAAGGCAACATGGGGACTTCCCTGGTAGTGCAGTGGTTGAGAATCTGCCTGCCAATGCAGGGGACATGGGTTCGAGCCCTGGTCCGTGAAGATCCCGCATGCTGTGGAGCAACTAAGCCTGTGCACCGCAACTACTGAGCCCATGAGCCACAACTACTGAAGCCCGCGTGCCTAGAGCCCATGCTCTACAAGAGAAGCCACCACAACGAGAAGCCCATGCACCGCAACCAAGAATAGCTTGCTGCAACTAGAGAAAGCCTACACATAGCAACGAAGACCCAATGCAGCCAAAAATAAATTAATTAACCAAAAGGCAACAAGAAAATTAGAAAATACTGAGAAGACACAGAATCAAAAGAAACAGATTTTAGAATGTGAGTGACTGACAGGCATGTTTAAAGGGAAGGGAGCCTGTAAAAGGGAGTAATTTTGCAGAAAACAGGAGCGATCTCTCTTGAAGGAGATGGGAGGGGATAAGAATAAGGCTCCCGAGAGCCTCGTTCAAGGCTTAGGCAGAAGGCTAAGTGTGGGCCGGAAGGGTAGCGCACCTTTTGAAGCAGGAGACGAAGAGGTAAATACAGCTGTGTGTCGGTGGAAGGGGGTGCACCTGAGGATCTCACACCTGGCGTCTCAAATTTTCCTGATGAAGGAGGAGGCAGGGCTGCCTGCGGTCAACTGAGGGGTAAAGACCTGAGGATGAGCCTGAGGAGAGCAGCGAAGGTGTGGAACGGCTGTTCAGTCAACCTCGCCCCCGTTGCCTTGGCTATCAAAGGAAATGGCACTTTCAATTCTAGAAAGTGATACGTGTTTACTTATTTGACCTTGCCCTGTTCCAGAAAGAATTCCAGGCAGCCACGTGATATGGAAGTTCTGTCACGTAGCCTCTCAAGGGCAGGAACTGCAACTGCTTATGCTTTCTGGGCAACAAGTTACTCAAGGGAACTGGGACCCAGGCTAAGTCAGAGCAGCTTGCCCGCTGCATGTGCTCCCCAGCCACTGGGCAGCACAGTCTGTACTGCGGAGGCTTCCACATCTGAGCTCTGTGAAAATGAACCTCTGTTTCTAAAGAATAGGAAAAAGGGGTCTTTCCCCTGTCTGGTTCTTCCTCTCTAAATCTCAGTCTCTGGAGAGAAAAGGAAAGCATTCTCAAGTGTTAACAAGCAGGCTTCGAGTCTGGAAAAGCTAATGTTGTAGGACAAAAAGCAAAGAATACAAGTCACATCCTAGGTTCTCTTAGGGGTGCTTTCTGCAATAACTTCTAACTTTAGGTAAGAGCCTTCCTAAACAATTCACTTTTTTTTCTTTTTAGCTGCCTAGGGTCTTCATTGCTGCGCACGGGCTTTCTTTAGTTGCAGCGAGTGGGGGTTACTCTTTGTTGCAGTGCACAGGCTTCTCATTGTGGTGGCTTCTCTTGTGGAGCATGGGCTCTAGGCATGCGGGCTTCAGTAGTTGCAGCACACGGGCTCAGCAGTTGTGGTGCACAGGCTTTGTTACTCTGCAGCATGTGGGATCTTCCTGGACCAGGGATTAAACCCATATCCCCTGCATTGGCAGGCGGATTCTTTTTTTTTTAATTAATTAGTTTGTTTTTATTTTTGGCTGTGTTGGGTCTTCGTTGCTGCACGCAGGCTTTCTCTAGTTGCGGCAAGCGGGGGCTACTTTTCGTTGCAGTGCAAGGGCTTCTCATTGCGGTGGCTTCTCTTGTTGCGGAGCATGGGCTCTAGGCACGCAGGCTTCAGTAGTTGTGGCACGTGTGCTCAGTAGTTGTGGCTTGCGGGCTCTTGAGCGCAGGCTCAGTAGTTGTGGCGCACGGGCTTAGCTGCTCCGCGGCATGTGGGATCTTCCCCGGCCAGGGCTCGAACCCATGTCCCCTGCATTGGCAGGCAGATTCTTAACCACTGCGCCACCAGGGAAGCCCCTGGCGGGCAGATTCTTAACCACTGCACCACCAGGGAAGTCCCCAATAACTTACTATTAATATATAGCTTATTTTTTTTTAATGTGTCAACAAACACATAATGATTTCCTTCTATATGTTGAAAGAAAACAAAGGAGAGTAAGCTATATGCATATAGCTTATATACCTAATCCAACGGTCAACATTTGTTGAAACACATTCTATTTATAAGAACCTTACAGATAAGTGGATTTGGAATCTCAAAAAATACTTGTACAATGTAGTGAAGGGCCGTGTTCTTAATTCCTCTGACCAACCTGCAATGGTGGAGATCTGGCTCACTGGAATGGTGGCAGCCTTCTGGAGGTCCATCTTGATCTTTTTGGCCTGTCAGAACAGAGCAGTGAGAAGGCAGACAGTGTTCTGAAGAGCTGAGTAGACGCCCTTAGGGTTAGGGAATGTGACACGCTAGCTACATTCCTCTGGGACACGAGGCTGTGGGCGGCACCATGTGGCCCAGAGAATTCCCAACTCCCACCCCTCCTACCTGACTGTCTTTGCTGTTGCTCAGTCCCTCAAAGGCCAACACACACTGACTGGAGGCCTCCTGCAGCTGCTGGTACCACTGCATTGTACTATCTTGCACCTTCACCTGGAGGTCTGAGGGATGAAAGAAAGGCTTTCATAATAGGAGAATTTCTTAAACATTTAATATGAGGCAGGTACTGTTCTAATCACCTTATATATGTACTAACTGCTTTCACTGTCATAATAATCCTATGAGGTAGATTCTATTATTATCTTCATGTTACAGATAAGGCAACAGTCATGGAAAGGTTAGGTAACTTGCAAAAGTCACGTTGCCAGGAAGTACAAAAACTAGATTCCCACTGATCTGGCTCCAAAGGCAGCGTTCTGAACCACTATGCTGTATCGATGCTCTTATGTATTCAATAAACATATATTCTATACATACTTATTTAAAATACTCAGTACCAGCAATATTTGGAATAATACATCTACTAGAATTATACAGAATTTCAAGTCCTCACGGCAAATGCTGGAATCTGACGTGAGGCTTCACATCAACGAAAATTAAATTGAATTCACTGAAAGTACTGAATTTTACATTATTTAAAAGTTCTGGTAAATTGTCCTGTAGCTTAAATATAATATTCAAAACACGTTCTTGTTTCTTTTCCCATTCTGAAACTTATAAACATCAAGTTGAAGGACCATTTCCACACCGAGACCTACCTTCATTCAGCTTCCCTCCTGGGCCCTGCCTGGAAGCTGGGGGCTCTTTGCGGACCTCTGGCCCCTGCTGCACCTGTGACTCTTGCCGCTTTACCTGGGCCTCCTCTTCATCCTGCCTCCTCCTGTCCTCACAGGCCCTGGCGATTTCCTGCTGCAAGTTCACAAGGAGGTCCCGCATTTCCTGCAGCGCTCTCTCAGCCACAGCTTGCTCCTCTGCTGTGGGAAAGCCGTTCTGTCACAGCGACAGAGGCAGAGCTTAGTGGTTATTTCCTAGGTACCTGAGGTGCTGAATCATACCTCACACAAGTCCACAAATTTCTAAAATGGAATTGTGCCAGTGGAGTACCCACATTCAACACGTTGATACCTACTGCTTTCCTGTTCTCTTAAAGGTAATGCCAATTTACCATCACATCCACAGGATCGACGGAGAAATTTTTCAATGCTCTCACCAACCCTGGCTGGAATAACTTTTTTTTTTTTTTTAAAGATGGTAGCCAATTCTTTTTTTATTTTATTTCATTTAATTATTTATTTTTTGGCTGCGCTGGGTCTTTGTTGCTGCGCGCGGGCTTTCTCTAGTTGTAGTGAGCGGGGGCTAATATTCCTTGTGGTGCGCGGGCTTCTCATTGCAGTGGCTTCTCTTGTTGTGGAGCACGGGCTCTAGGCACGCAGGCTTCAGTAGTTGTGGCACGTGGGCTCAGTAGTTGTGGCTCCCGGGCTCTAGAGCACACTCTCAGCAGTTGTGGCGCATGGGCTTAGTTGCTCCACGGCATGTGGGATCTTCCTGGACCAGGGCTCGAACCTGTGTCCCCTACATTGGCAGGCGGATTCTTAACCACTGTGCCATCAGGGAAGCCCGGAATAATTTTTTAAAAGCTTGTGGCAATAGTCTAGATAAAAACTGAACCAGCTTTACATTTTCTTAGAATGACACCTCTTTGGTTATAGTGCGTTATTCCTTTGAGTCACTGACAAATTTGAGTTCTTTATCTTTTATTAAGAACATCTGCTCATAAATGGGCTCACATACAAGTCCAACGAACATGCACATTTCTTTTAGTGTGCTATTTTGTCAGAATTTCACTCAGGATTTTAAAATGAATTGAGAAGCTCTGCACCATTTTCTATGTTCTGTCCTATCAACATGTTTCATAGTTTTGCCTGTTAAATCAGCAAGGCCTCTACTGTGTTGTATATTTGAAAGGTGCTAAGAAAGTAAATCTTAAAAGTTCTCATCACAAGAAAAACAAAATGTTTCCTAGTTTCTATGGTGACAGAAGATAACTGGACTTACTGTGATCACTTTGCAGTGTTTATAAATACTGAATCACGGTTGTACACCTGAAACTAACATAATGTTGTCAATTATACCTCAAAAAAAAAAGCAACAGTGGAAACAATAAAATGTTACGATATTTGCAATATACTTAAAACACCAAGATCTCTTATTTTTTATTAAAAAAATTTTTTGGCTGAAGTATAACTGACATACAATATTATATTAATTTCAGGTGTATATGCATCATGAATTAAGTCCTCTTTTTTTCACTTTTTAAAATTTTTATTTTATATTAGAGTATATTGAATTATAATGTTGTGTTAGCATCAGTTGTACAGCAAAGTGATTCGGTTATACATATACATATATCCATTCTTTTTCAGATTCTTTTCCCATATAGGTTACTACAGAATATTGAGTAGAGTTTCCTGTGTTATACAGTAGGTCCTTGTTGGTTATCTATTTTATATATAGTAGTGTGTATATGTTAATCCCAAACTCCTAATTTAGCCCTTCCCCCACCTTTCCCCTTTGCTAACCATAAGTTTGTTTTTGAAGTCTGTGAGTCTGTTTCTGCTTTTGTAAATAACTTCATTTGCATCATTTTTTAGATTTCACATATTAGTGATATATTTGCCTTTGTCTGAGAAGTCCTGTTATTTTATTTTTCATTTTTTTTAAAAATTAAATTTTATTGGAGTATAGCTGATTTACAATGTTGAATTCTTATTTTATTTTATTTTTTTAATTTATTTTGGCTGAGTTGGGTCTTTGCTGCTGAGTGCGGGCTTTCTCTAGTTGCAGTGAGCGGGGGCTACTCTTTGTTGCGGTGCGCGGGTTTCTTATTGCGGTGGCTTCTCATTGCAGTGGCTTCTCTTGTTGCAGAGCACGGGCTCTAGGTGCGTGGGCTTCAGTAGTTGTGGCACATGGGCTCAGTAGTTGTGCCTCGCAGGCTCTAGAGCGCAGGCTCAGAGCAGGCAGATTCTTAACCACTGCGCCACCAGGGAAGTCCCTGAATTCTTATATTAAACCAACTTGTTCCAGATAGTAAAACAACAGCAACAAAAAAATTCTACAGGATATTCATGGTAAGTTTTGTCTTTTAGGTATTAAAATGTATTATAAAGCTATATCAATTAAATTATAATGATCCTGACATAAGAATAAAAACACATCAAGGAAACAGAAAAAAATACTGAATAGATACATGTATATGTATAACTGAATCACTTTGCTGTACACCTGAAGCTAACACAACATTGTTAATCAACTCTACTCCAATATAAAATAAAAAGTAAAAAAAACCAAAACTGAGAAAGAGCTCCTAGGATACTATTTAGCGTGATAAGAGATATTTATAAATCAGGAGGGAAAGTGGTAGTAAAATAGTGTGAATATTTTACAGCATAAAGGTCTTTATCTCCCACCAACCATCAAATAAATTCCAGGTGGATTAAGTGAGGGGAAAAAACCCAAAGCATTCTTACATCAAAAATGTCATAAGGGGGCTTCCCTGGTGGCGCAGTGGTTGAGAGTCCGCCTGCCGATGCAGGGGACACGGGTTTGTGCCCCGGTCCGGGAAGATCCCACATGCCGTGGAGCGGCTGGGCCCGTGAGCCATGGCCGCTGAGCCTGCGCGTCCGGAGCCTGTGCTCCGCAACGGGAGAGGCCACAACAGTGAGAGGCCCGCGTACCGCAAAAAAAAAAAAGAAAAATATCATAAGGGCCCCCGGTCACTGCAACTAGAGAAAGCCCACGCACAGAAACGAAGACCCAACACAGCCAAAAATAAATAAATAAATAAAATTAAAAAAAAAAATGTCATAAGGGCTTCCCTGGGGGCACAGTGGTTAAGAATCCGCCTGTCAACACAGGGGACACGGGTTCAAGCCCTGGTCTGGGAAGATCCCACATGCTGTGGAGCAACTAAGTCCGTGCGCCACAACTACTGAAGCCCGTGCACCTAGAGCCCATGCTCTGCAACAACAGAAGCCACCACAATTAGAAGCCCACACACTGCAACGAAGAGTAGCCCCTGCTCGCTGCAACTAGAGAAAGCCCGCATGCAGCAACAAAGACCCAACACAGCCAAGAATAAATAAAAATAAAAAATAAATTTGTAAAAAAAAAGATAGACCTTAAAAAAATGTCATAAACTATGGTTGCAACAGAACAGAGTGCCATGCAGTTACATAAAGAAATGAAGAAAACTACATGTTTCAAAGCAGTGATCTCCAAGATAAATTAAGTGCAAAAAAGCAGGGTCCAGAACAGTGTCTATAGCAAGTTATCTTTTATCTGGGAAGGGATACATACACACACACACACACACACACACACACACACACACACACCCCACCCCATATATATATGTATATTTATGCCTTTTTTTTTTTTTTTTTTTTGGCTTGTGGGATCTTAGTTCACCAACCAGGGATTGAACCCGTGCCCCCCGTGATGGAAGCGTGGAGTCCCAACCACTAGGCCACCAGGGAATTCCATGTATTTGTTTTGTTTTTATTTTTTAATAAATTTATTTATTCATTTATTTTTGGCTGTGTTGGATCTTTGCTGCTGCACGCAGGCTTTCTCTAGACGCGGTGAGCGGGGGCTACTCTTCGTTGCAGTGCGCGGGCTTCTCTTGTTGCGGAGCACGGGCTCTAGGTGCGCAGGCTTCACTAGTTGTGGCACGTGGTCTCAGTAGTTGTGGCACATGGACTCTAGAGCGCAGGCTCAGTAGTTGTGGCGCATGGGCTTAGTTGCTCTGTGGCATGTGGGATCTTCCCGGACCAGGCCTCCAACCCACGTCCCTTGCATTGGCAGGCGGATTTTTAACCACTGCTCCACAGGGAAGCCCCCTGCTTTTGTTTTTAAAGAAAAGATACAACACCCATACGCTAACAGAAACAATCACTGGCAGACAGGACAAGAACAGGGTGGAAGCAAATGAGAAGAAAGCCAGACTTCTCCAAATATACCTTGTTTTGTAGTTCTGACTCTGGAATCATGTAAATGTTTTCAATAAGTATAAAATAAAATTAAATCCAGTTGGAAAAAACTCTTAAAAATCAAAAGCAAAAATGAAACAAAGAACCCAACTGTTTATCAAGTTGGTGGCTTAACAGTAAGAATTCTTTCTTTCTTTTTTAAAAAACTCATTTATTTATTTATTTTTGTCTGTGTTGGGTCTTCGTTGCTGCTCTCGGGCTTTCTCTAGTTGTGGCGAGTGGGGGCTACTCTTCCTTGCAGTGCGCGGGCTTCTCATTGTGGTGGCTTCTCTTGTTGTGGAGCGTGGGCTCTAGGCACGTGGGCTTCAGTAGTTGTGGCTCACGGGCTCTAGAGTGCAGGCTCAGTAGTTGTGGCACACAGGCTCAGTTGCTCCACGGCATATGGGATCTTCCTGAACCAGGGATAGAACCCGTGTCCCCTTCATTGGCAGGCGGATTCTTAACCACTATACCACCGGGGAAGTCTCAGGAGAATTATTTCAAGTGAGATGAAACAGTAATTTAATCATACATCCCTTAGTGGTATATAGCTGTAGGCAAAAAGAACTGCAAATCTTTTTTTTTTTTTAAAGATTTTTTTGACGTGGACCATTTTCACAGTCTTTATTACAAAGCCTTTGTTACAATATTGCTTCTGTTATTTATGCTTTGGTTTTTTGGCCGCAAGGCATGTGGGATCTTAGCTCTCTGACCAGGGGTCGAACCTGCACCCCCTGCACTGGAAGGGGGAGTCTTAACCACTGGACTGCCAGGGAAGTCCAAGAACTGCAAATCTTTTTTTTTTTTTTTTAATATTTATTTCTTTATTTGGCTGCTCCTGGTCTTAGTTGCGGCATGCAGGATCTTTAGCTGCGGCATGTAGGACCTAGTTCCCTGACCAGGGATCGAGCCCGGGCCCCCTGCATTGGGAGCACAAAGCCTTAGTCATTGGACCACCAGGGAAGTCCAAGAACTGCAAATCTTAAACTGTGATCAGCAATCATATTGTTAGTATTGGTATTATTATTTTGAGATTACATGTTATGAAATTACACATATATATTACATATATACACACCTATATTTTACTATACACAGTAGGGTAAGGTAAGTAAGTAATGTTCATTAATTTAGAAACTGAGATTTTCAATATGGGATAAAAATGATACATGCATAAAAGTAAAGAAGTTAAATAAATGCTGTAACCCTTTACTACACTCAAATGGAAAAGGTCAGCATTAATTAATGATGCATTTTCACCTAAAAAAAAAAAACACACACTTCCTAGTTTAATCCATTGAAAAGGCCTAAAAACAGTGACAAATCCTAGTAACTAATCTGTGTTTTCTAATACCTTTACCCATTAACAAGTAATAAGGCTTTGTGAAGAAATGCCCGATTCTAGCTCTGGAGAAAAAAATGTTCAAGATGAGGTAGAAACAGCTTGCCTGCTTTCTGCTGCAACAAGTACTACTGGGGCCATGGCCAAAGGACAGAGGAGCCAATGTGAAGGTGTTCCCACTGGACAATTTGAACAACAATGAATCTATAACAGACTGAAACATATTATACTTCAAGTATATAAAATTCGTATGTTCTTAATGATAGTTAAAAAAAAAAAGAAGAGAACCTCAAGTCATTGTGGGAGAAAACTAGAAAAGCAACTCAACACTCTGAAAACAGATAAAGGGAAAGAATCAATCATTTATCCTTCCTTCCCTATATAGACTACCCTTCAAGATAAATAGTTTACGGGGAAATTTTCTTCTTTGTAGTAGAATTCTAGCTAATAAATGTAGAAAAATGATAGCATTAGAAAAACTCAAAATTTACCACCCCTATTGAAATAATAGATATAAGTAATGATCAGCAATGGCTACTACATCATTAGCTAAAGGCTCAGAGGAATCTTTAAAATGGGAGATAAGCCTGATGATATCTGAAGCCACTGGTTGATCTTAACATCACATATGGAAAGACCATCAGATACTCTACACCTCCCAGTGTGATACAGTAACAAATACATACTCCCAACTATGAAGTACTGTTGCAGGGGGGAAAAAATTCAAACCTGAACCTGATCAAGCCTCTAGACTGCACTGTGCAGTAAGGTAGCCACATAAGGCTCTTTACATTTAAGTTAATTTAAAACTTTTTAAAAGTTAAAATTCAGTTCTTCAGTCACACTAGTCACATTTCAAGTGCTCAATAACCACATGCTGCCATTGGCTGCTGTATTGAATAGCACAGATATGGAACATTTCCATCATCACAGAAAATTCTCTTAGCACTGCCCTAGAGAAAGTTACAAATTCACAGGAAATACAGGGAATAAAAGAACATATTAGGGACTTCCCTGGTGGTGCAGTGGTTAAAAATCTGCCTGCCAATGCAAGGGACATGGGTTCAAGCTCTGGTGTGGGAAGAACCCATATGCCACGGAGCAACCAAGCCCATGCGCCACAACTTCTGAGCCTGCACTCTAGAGCCCGCGAGCCACAACTACTGAGCCTGTGTGCCTAGAGCCTGTGCTCTGCAACAAGCCACTGCAATGAGAAGCCTGCTCGCCACAACTAGAGAAAGCCCATGTGCAGCAATGAAGACCCAATGCAGCCAGAAATAAATTTATAAAATACATCCAAGGGGAGAAGCAAGAAGAACTACAATCCTGCAGCCTGTGGAACAAAAACCACATTCACAGAAAGATGGACAAGACGAAAAGGCAGAGGGCTATGTACCAGATGAAGGAACGAGATAAAACCCCAGAAAAACAACTAAATGAAGTGGAGATAGGCAACCTTCCAGAAAAAAGAATTCAGAATAATGATAGTGAAGATGATCCAGGACCTCGGAAAAAGAATGGAGGCAAAGATCGAGAAGGTGCAAGAAATGTTTAACAAAGACCTAGCAGAATTAAAGAACAAACAAACAGAGATGAACAATACAATAACTGAAATGAAAACTACACCAGAAGGAATCAATAGCAGAATAACTGAGGCAGAAGAAAGGATAACTGACCTGGAAGACAGAACGGTGGAATTCACTGCTGCGGAACAGAATAAAGAATGCAAAGAAATGAAGACGGCCTAAGAGACCTCTGGGACAACATTAAACGCAACAACATTCGCATTATAGGGGTCCCAGAAGGAGAAGAGAGAGAGAAATGACCTGAGAAAATATCTGAAGAGATTATAGTCAAAAACTTCCCTAACATGGGAAAGGAAATAGCCACCCAAGTCCAGGAAGCACAGCGAGTCCCATACAGGATAAACCCAAGGAGAAACACGCCGAGACACATAGTAATCAAATTGGCAAAAATTAAAGACGAAGAAAAATTATTGAAAGCAGCAAGGGAAAAATGAAAAATAACATACAAGGGAACTCCCATAAGGTTAACAGCCAATTTCTCAGCAGAAACACTACAAGCCAGAAGGGAGTGGCATGATATACTTAAAGTGATGAAAGGGAAGAACCTACAACCAAGATTACTCTACCCGGCAAGGATCTCATTCAGATTTGATGGGGAAATCAAAAGCTTTACAGACAAGTGAAAGCTAAGAGAATTCAGCACCACCAAACCAGCTCTACAACAAATGCTAAAGGAACTTCTCTAAGTGGGAAACACAAGAGAAGAAAAGGACCTACAAAAACAAACCCAAAACAATTAAGAAAATGGTCACAGGAACATATATATCGATAATTACCTTAAATGTGAATGGATTAAATGCTCCAACCGAAAGACATAGGCTTGCTGAATGGATACAAAAACAAGACCCATATATATGCTGTCTACAAGAGACCCACTTCAGACCTAGGGACACATACAGACTGAAAGTGAGGGCATGGAAAAAGGTATTCCATGCAAATGGAAACCAAAAGAAAGCTGGAGTAGCTATACTCATATCAGATAAAATAGACTTTAAAATAAAGAATGTTACAAGAGACAAGGAAGGACACTACATAATGATCAAGGGATCAATCCAAGAAGAAGATATAACAATTATAAATACATATGCACCCAACATAGGAGCACCTCAATACATAAGGCAACTGCTAACAGCTATAAAAGAGGAAATCGCCAGTAACACAGTAATAGTGGGGGACTTTAACACCTCACTTACACCAATGGACAGATCATCCAAAGTGAAATAATAAGGAAACAGAAGCATTAAATGACACAATAGACCAGATAGATTTAATTGATATTTATAGGACATTCCATCCAAAAACAGCAGATTACACTTTCTTCTCAAGTGCGCACTGAACATTCTCCAGGATAGATCACATCTCGGGTCACAAATCAAGCCTCAGTAAATTTAAGAAAATTGAAATCACATCAAGCATCTTTTCTGACCACAACGCTATGAGATTAGAAATGAATTACAGGGAAAAAACCATAAAAAGCACAAACACATGGAGGCTAAACAATACGTTACTAAATAACCAAGAGACCACTGAAAAAAATCAAAGAGGAAATCAAAAAATACCTAGAGACAAATGACAATGAAAACATGATGATCCAAAACCTATGGGATGCAGCAAAAGCAGTTATAAGAGGGAAGTTTATAGCTATACAAGCCTACCTCAAGAAACAAGAAAAATCTCAAATAAATAATCTAACCTTACACCTAAAGGAACTAGAGAAAGAAGAACAAACAAAATCCAAAGTTAGCAGAAGGAAAGAAATCATAAAGATCAGAGCAGAAATAAACAAAATAGAAACAAAGAGAACAATAGCAAAGATCAATAAAACTAAAAGCTGGGGCTTCCCTGGTGGCGCAGGGGTTGAGAGTCCGCCTGCCGATGCAGGGGATACAGGTTCGTGCCCCGGTCCGGGAAGATCCCACATGCCGCGGAGGGGCTGGGCCCATGAGCCATGGCCGCTGAGCCTGCGCGTCCGGAGCCTGTGCTCCGCAACGGGAGAGGCCACAACAGTGAGAGGCCCGCGTACCGCAAAAAACAACAACAAAAAAACCCTAAAAGCTGGTTCTCAGAAGATAAACAAAATTGATAAACCATTAGCCAGACTCACCAAGAAAAAGAGGGAGAGGACTCAAATCAATAAAATTAGAAATGAAAAAGGAGAAGTTACAACAGACACCGCAAAAATAAAAAGCATCCTAAGAGACTACTACAAGCAACTCTAAGCCAATAAAATGGACAACCTGGAAGAAATGGACAAATTCTTAGAAAGGTATAACCTTCCAAGACTGAACCAGGAAGAAACAGAAAATATGAACAGACCAATCACAAGTAATGAACTTGAAACTGTGATTAAAAATCTTCCAACAAACAAAAGTTCAGGACCAGATGGCTTCACAGATGAATTCTATCAAACATTTAGAGAAGAGCTAACACTCATCCTTCTCAAACTCTTCCAAAAATTGCAGAGAAAGGAACACTCCCAAACTCATCCTATGAGGCCACCATCACCCTGATACCAAAGCCAGACAAAGATACTACAAAAAAAGAAAATTACAGACCAATATCACTCATGAATATAGATGCGAAAATCCTCAACAAAACACTAGCAAACAGAATCCAACAACACATTAAAAGGATCATACACCATGATCAAGTGGGATTTATCCCAGGGATGCAAGGATTCTTCAATATACGCAAATCAATCAATGTGATACACCATATTAACAAATTGAAGAATACAAACCATATGATCATCTCAATAGATGCAGAAAAAGCTTTTGACAAAATTCAACACCCATTTATGATAAAAACTCTCCAGAAAGTAGGCATAGAGTGAAGCTAGCTCAACATAATAAAGGCCATAGACAACAAACCCACAGCAAACATCATTCTCAATGGTGAAAAACTGAAAGCATTTCCTCTAAGATCAGGAACGAGACAAGGATGTCCACTCTCACCACTATGATTCAACACAGTTTTGGAAGTCCTAACCACGGCAATCAGAGAAGAAAAAGAAATAAAAGGAATACAAATTGGAAAAGAAGAAGTAAAACTGTCACTGTCTGCAGATGACATGATACTATACAGAGAATCCTAAAAATGCCACCAGAAAACTACTAGAGCTAATCAATGAATTTGGTAAAGTTGCAGGATACAAAATTAATGCACAGAAATCTCTTGCATTCCTATACACTAATGATGAAAAATATGAAAGAGAAATTATGGAAACACTCCCATTTACCACTGAAACAAAAAGAATAAAATACCTAGGAATAAGCCTACCTAGGGAGACAAAAGACCTGTATGCAGAAAACTATAAGACGCTGATGAAAGAAATCAAAGATGATACCAACAGATGGAGAGATATACCATGTTCTTAGACTGGAAGAATTAATATTGTGAAGATGACTATACTACCCAAAGCAATCTACAGATTTAGTGCAATCCTTATCAAATTACCAATGGTATTTTTTACGGAACTAGAACAAATCATCTTAAAATTTGTACGGAGACACAAAAGACCCCAAATAACCAAAGCAGTCTTGAGGGGAAAAAAACGGAGCTGGAAGAATCAGACTCCCTGACTTCAGACTATACTACAAAGCTACAGTAATCAAGACAATATGGTACTGGCACAAAAACAGAATCATAGATCAAAGGAACAAGATAGAAAGCCCAGAGATAAACCCACGCGCCTATGGCTAACTCATCTATGACAAAGGAGGCAAAGATATACAATGGAGAAAAGACAGTCTCTTCAATAAATGGTGCTGGGAAAACTGGACAGCTACATGTAAAAGAAGGAAATTAGAACACTACCTAACACCATACACAAAAAATAAACTCAAAATAGATTCGAGACCTAAATGTAAGACCGGACACTATAAAACTCTTAGAGGAAAACATAGGAAGAACACTCTGACATAAATCACAGCAAGATCTTTTTTGATCCACCTCCTAGAGTAATGGAAATAAAAAAAAAAAAAAGGGACCTAATGAAACTTAAAAGCTTTTGCACAGCAAAGGAAACCATAAACAAGACGAAAAGACAACCCTCAGAATGGGAGAAAATATTTGCAAATGAATCAATGGACAAAGGATTAATCTCTGAAATATATGAACAGCTCATGCAGATGTTTAAATATTAAAGAAACAAACAACCCAATCCAAAAATGGGCAGAAGACCTAAATAGACATTTCTCCAAAGAAGACATACAGATGGCCAAGAAGCACATGAAAAGCTGCTCAACATCACTAATTATTAGAGAAATGCAAATCAAAACTACAATAAGGTATCACCTCACACCAGTTAGAATGGGCATCATCAGAAAATCTACAAACAACAAATGCTGGAGAGGGTGTGGAGAAAAGGCAACCTTCTTGCACTGTTGGTGGGCATGTAAATTGATACATCCACTATGGAGAACAGTACGGAGGTTCCTTATAAAACTGAAAATAGAATTACCATATGATCCAGCAATCCCACTACTGGGCATATACCCAGAGAAAACCATAATTCAAAAAGACACATGCACCCCAATGTTCACTGCAGCACTATTTACAATAGCCAGGACATGGAAGCAATCTAAATGCCCATTGACAGATGAATGGATAAAGATGTGGTGCATATATACAATGGAATATTAATCAGCCATATAAAGGAATGAGTCATTTGTTGAGACGTGGATGGATCTAGAGACTGTCATACAGAGTGAAGTAAGTCAGAAAGAGAAAAACAAATATCGTATATTAACACATGTATGTGGAACGCATGTATGTGGAACCATAGAAAAATGGTACAGATGAACCGGTTTGCAAGGCAGAAGTTGAGACACAGATGTAGAGAACAAACATGTGGACACCAAGGGGGGAAAACCGTGGTGGGGTGGGGATGGTGGTGTGCTGAATTGGGCGATTGGGACTGACATGTATACACTGATGTGTATAAAATTGATGACTAATAAGAACCTGCAGTAAAAAAAGAAAAACAACTAATACTAAACTTTCTTTGGGTTATTTGTATGGAAATATGTTAATATAAATGTTTCAGACATTACAAAAAAAAAAATCCAAGGGTTAGGGTTAGCAATTGCCTTGAAATTTTCCAGAATGTAGGAAATTTTATAGAACAAATGATCCAGATTCTTCAACAATAGCAAGAAAAAAGAGAGAGATAAGGGAGTCTTAAGATTAAAAGAATGAAGTAAGACACAGCAAACCAAAAAGCTGAACTTTGTATGGGTGTTAATTTTCCAACCAATTGTAAAAAAAAAAAAATTATTGAGACAGCTGGAGAAATTTGAACACTGGCTAGATATCTGATCATATAAAATGAATTATTAGGTTTTTAGGTATGATATTAGTGTTTTGGTTATGTAATAGAGAGTTATATCTTTTAGAGATACATACTAAATTATTTTCCAGATGAAGTAGTATGTTTGAGATTTACTGTAAAACCATCTGGAGGAAGGGGTGCAGGTGGCAGCATAGATGAAATGAGACTGCCATGTGCAGATGCTTGAGGGAGCTGGGGAATGGGTGCCAAAAGGTACATCGTGCTGTTCTCTCCACTTCCGTGTAGGTTTGAAATTTTACAAAAAGAATGGTAAACAAAAGCCAAAAAGAGAATTGAAAGGTAACTATAAACTATAAATTTCTGCCTCAAATATGATAAATGCTTAAGGTTCTTAATATTTAGAACTCACATAAGTTGATTTTTCAAAACACAAACTGGTAGAGATATGAACAAAGGGCAAAGAACATAGAATTTAGGAATTCCCTGGCAGTCCAGTGGTTAGGACAACATGCTTTCACTGCCGAGGGTGTGGATTCCATCCCTGGTCGGGGAATTAAAATAAGATCCTGCAAGCTGTGCAGCGTGGCCAAAAATTTTAAAAAAGGAAAATAAAAGTTAAAGAAAAAAAAGAACATACAATTCATAGAAGTGTGAACTGGTACAACTTTAGGATGCAAATCAAGAACCTTAAAGTTGGGACTTCCCTGGTGGTTCAGTGGATAAGACTCTGTACTCCCAATGCAGGGGGCCCAGGTTCGATTCCTGGTAGTGAACTAGATCCCACATGCATGCCACAACTAAGGAGCCAGCGAGCTGCGACTAAGGAGCCCATGTGCTGCAACTAAAGAGCCGGCGGGCCGCAACTAAGACCTGGTGCAACCAAAAAAACAAACAAAACAAAACCTTCAAGTTCTTTGACCAAGTAATTCCATTTGTAGGAATTTACCTCAAAGAAATAATCAAAAATACAGATAAGACGTACACAAAGTGATATCACTGCAGTGTTACTCACGATAGTGAAAATACAGAAACTTAAATATTCACCAATAGGCATGCTTTTTCAATAAATTTTGGTATGGTTACATGTTGGAAGTATCCAATTTCATCTGTTCATCAAATATTTATTGAATACCTATTATGTGTCAAGGCAATACTTGCAGGTTTTAACACTGCAATGACTACAGTAACTACGTGTTCAAAATACCATATCAAATGAAAAAGAGCAACATATATTTCTGTAAGGTTTTAATTTTTATCATAAGCATAGCAGGCGTTCAGTTTATATTAATGAATGAACTAAAGTATTTTGCAGTTGGAAGAAACAAATTTTTTTTTTAACCTAAGATAAGAAATTATATCTATATTAGCCCAATTTAGGGTGAGATCACACACACACACACACACACACACACACACACACACACACACAGGCAAAAAAGAAATATAAAGCACTAACAGTGGTTATCTCTAGGTAAGAGGATGACAAGCGGTAATAAGCAGGTATTATTTTTAAATCACAAAACAGTTTTGCTTTCAATGTTCTTCATTTCAAAGACAGAGTCTTCCTGAAGTCCCCTCACCTCAGAAGTGGCCCGGATGATCCCCGAGATGAGGCCGCACAGCTGATTGCCTCGGGTCCGGAAGGCAGACAGGTCGACCCTGGGCAGGTCTCTGCGCTGGTCGGCGGCCTCCAGCTGCTGGCTGAGGTGCAGCACCTCCTCCTGCAGCGCATAGAGGTTCCGCAGGCGGATCTGGCCTTCTTCCTTCCGGAGCCGCTCCCGCTCCACATGCTTCAGGCGCTGCTGCTCTGCCTCCCGCAGCTTCAGGTTGAGAATCTACAGGAAGGGCGGTCA
Source organism: Delphinapterus leucas (assembly GCF_059928025.1). Classification (NCBI taxonomy): domain Eukaryota; kingdom Metazoa; phylum Chordata; class Mammalia; order Artiodactyla; family Monodontidae; genus Delphinapterus; species Delphinapterus leucas. The sequence continues at coordinate 117,677,772 of NC_143134.1, read as the reverse complement.
AATTAAGGGCTCCTGGGCCTTCTCTGTCTACATTCTTCCAGTCCTGTGTGGGCTACCTATTTTCACAGAGAGGCCCAGAGCGACAAAAGGACTGCCCCAAGTCAGCCACACAGTGGCATGACAGGGGCCAGGTCCTCTGTGACTGTGCTGGAACCCGACTCCTCGGGCACGCCACTCAGACACTGAACACCCACACGGACTCTCCCAAGCTCTGACCTTCGCCCTGTGATGATGCTCAGCTTTCAGCTTCTCTTGCTGCCCCAGGGCTTCTCTGGAGCTGAATGAAAAATGGAGGGAGGAAGAGTCAGGGATGCTTCCTAAAATTGTTTTACCTGTCCTAAAAGCCTCCTCTCTTTGTGTTGCATTGCTCATCTTTCCAACGTTGGTCATTTTTCTAGGTTATAAGTTTCTCTGGCTATTTTATTTTGATACTTAAGGACTCAGAAGAAGTTCAACTCCTTCCCTTTGGGTTTTATGTAGGGAAAGAGTTCCGGTGGACCACGCCGACATTCCCGTTGTAATTCAGGGAACTCACCTCTTCTCCATCACTTCCCGTAAGTCCTGGAATTCTTTATGATGCTTCAGTTCCTTCCGCTCATCAAAGCGCTTCAGCTGCTCAGATGCCATCTCAGAGAGGGCTCGCGCCTGCCTCTCCTGCTCCTCCTGCCACTGCCTCAAGCCCTCCTGCAAAGGATCAAAACCAGCTCTCTGCAGCTCCATTACACCCTGCTCATCTACCCCATGGGCTGCCCTCCCATCAGCCCTTAACTCCATCAAAGATACTTCGGGGCATGGAATCATCTGCCTACTTCTTGGAACCTCTGCTTGAGTCACCTCTCCGCTTTGGGTTGATCTTTAAACTCAGCTGTTGTGGAACGCTTTTCCAATTTGCCCCATATGGTTTATGTCACTCCAGTATAAGCTAAGAATGGACGGGTATTCACCAACATAGTATCAAATAGCCCTGCACTTTTAAGCTTCCATCCTTAAGCTTACTGTACTCTTTTTCTGTTTTGGCCACACTCTACAGCTTGTGGGATCTTAGTTCCCTGACTGGAGATCGAACCTGAGCCCTCGTCAGTGAAAGCATGGAGTCCAGTAACCACTGGACCACCAGGAAATTTCCATCCTGTGTATTCTTATGAGAGCTTCAGGGTAATCTAAAGAAATCCTTATTCTAATTCCATAAACATGCTATGCACACTCCTATCTCACTCCTTCCCTCAAGTTATTATCTCTGCCTAGAGTCTTTTCCTCCACCGTCACTTAGGAAAGTCCCATTCCTTTATACCTAAGGGTACCAGGTATTCCATTTATTATTCACGAGAGTACTCTCATTTTTTTTTTTTTAAATAAATTTATTTATTTATTTATTTTTGGCTGCATTGGGTCTTCATCGCTGCGTGCAGGTTTTCTCTAGTTGCTGCGAGCGGGGGCTACTCTTCGTTGCAGTGTGCGGGCTTCTCATTGCAGTGGCTTCTCTTGTTGAGGGGAGCACGGGCTCTAGGTGCACAGGCTTCAGTAGTTGTGGCACGCAGGCTCTACAGCACAGGCTCAGTAGCTGTGGTGCACGGGCTTGGTTGCTCCACGGCCTGTGGGATCTTCCTGGACCAGGGCTCGAATCCATGTCCCCTGCATTGGCAGGCGGATTCTTAACCACTGTGCCACCAGGGAAGCCCTCTCATTTGGTTTTTAAGAGCAATTTGACATTTTAACTATCAAATTTTAAAGTGTATATATCCTTTGACACTCATTCCATTTTAGGACTTTGTCCTGAGGAAATACTTGCATATGTGTGCAAAGATATATGTACAAGGGGACTTCCCACATGCCACGGAACAACTAAGCCCGTGCGCCACAACTACTGAGCTCACGTGCCACAACTACTAAAGCCCCCATGCCTAGAGTACATGCTCTGCAACAAGAGAAGCCACTGCAATGAAAATCCCGCGTGCCACAACAAAGACCCAACGCAGCCAAAAATAAATAAAATAAATAAATTTATTTAAAAAAAATAGATATATGTACAAGGATGCTCATTGATAATGAGCATCCTTGTTGATGATGGTAATAAATTTGAAACAATTTAAATTAACAGGGAAATAGTTAAACATATTACAGTAGGTCATACTAGAAAATACTCTGCAGCCTTTAAGGAAGATGACATGCTGTATACACTGGCATGGTGATATGTTAATATATATTGTTAAGATATTAGGCTATTGTTTTTTTTTTTTTTTTTTTTTTTTGCGGTACACGGGCCTCTCACTGTTGTGGCTTCTCCCGTTGTGGAGCACAGGCTCTGGACGCGCAGGCTCAGCGGCCATGGCTCACGGGCCTAGCCGCTCCGCGGCATGTGGGATCTTCCCGAACCGGGGCATGAACCTGTGTCCCCTGCATCGGCAGGCGGACTCTCAACCACTGCGCCACCAGGGAAGCCCTAGGCTATTGTATTTTAAAAGTTATTTTAAAACTTCCAGTAGGGCTTCCCTGGTGGCAAAGTGGTTAAGAATCCGCCTGCCAATGAAGGGGACACAGGTTCGAGCCCTGGTCCAGGAAGATACCACATGCCGTGGAGCAACGAAGCCCATGCGCCACGGCTGCTGCTGCGCTCTAGAGCCCACGAGCCTCAGCTACTGAAACCTGCACACCTAGAGCCCGTACTCTGCAACAAGAGAGGCCACTGCAATAAGAAGCCTGTGCACCGCAGCAAGGAGTGGCCCCCACTCGCTGCAACTAGGGAGGGCCCGTGCACAGCAACAAAGACCCAACTCAGCCATAAATAAATAAATAAATAAATAAATAAATAAATAAATAAATAAATTTACAAGAAGAAAAAGAAAACTTCCAGTAGAAGGCGGCAAATTGAACACAAATATATATCTCCTCTCCTCTGAGACTGTTTAATTAAAAGTTGGGAAGAAAAAAAAAGACTCAACAACAGAGAGCACATGAGGAAGATTATCAGCGAGGAAAACCTTTCTACTCGCATCTGGAGGACAGAAAGTCCATGCAGAAGTGATGATTGAAAGAAGAGAGCCGAGAAAACTCAAGAAGAAACTGTCTTTCTCTCCCTCACTATCTCCATTGCTACCCGCTCCCCTCCAGTCTAAGCAACTGTCATCCTTTTTTATCCAGTGTCAAAGTGAATGCTTCAATGACTGTTGCTGTCTCTCACTCAGATTATAATAGTCTTCTAACTATATTTTAGAACCTTGGTTCTATGTTTCTCCCTCCAGCATATAAACTCTATGAGGACATGGATTGCGTCTACTTTGTTCACTGTTTTTTTTTTTTCTTTTGGCTGTGCCACGCGGCTTATGGGATCTTAGTTCTCCAACCAGGGACTGAACCCGGGCCATCAGCATTGAAAGCGTGGAGTCCTAACCACTGGACCGCCAGGGAATTCCCTGTTCACTATTTTATCTAGGCCTAGAACAAAAGTGCTCAATAAGTATTTGGTGATTCCATGAATAAATGAATGAGGGTAGATGCTAGAAGACTTTAAATTTATAAACTCATGTACTCTTTAAAAAGTTTTACTGGGACTTCCCTGGTGGCACAGTGGTTAAGAATCCGCCTGCCAATGCTGGAGACACGGGTTCAAGCCCCGGCCCAGGAAGATTCCCACATGCTGTGGAGCAACTAAGCCCGTGCGCCACAACTACTGAGCCTGTGCTCTAGAGCCCGCGAGCCACAACTACTGAAGCCCACGCGCCTAGAGCCCGTGCTCCACAACAAGAGAAGCCACCGCCATAAGAAGCCTGCGCACCACAACGAAGAGTAGCCCGCACTCACCGCAACTAGAAAAAGCCTGCGCGCAGCAACAAAGACCCAACACAGCCAAAAATAAATAAATAAAAATTTGAGAAAGAAAAAGTTTTACAAAACATGCACTGTTTTTCTAATAAAAAGAATAAAGTCAAATAAACTAATTAAAATAGTGCTATTCTTTTTTCAAGAGGCTGTTAAGGTCAATCTTCTCAGTATAACCTTATCTGACAACAAAGATCATCTTCAAATTTTGGAGAAGTAAATGGAAGCCAGGAAAGCCCAGGTAATTTTCCCAAAGTCACATGTAAAATAGGAGAGGTAGGATTTGAAACCAGATTTGACTTTAGAGAGCTTACTCTTGACTGCTATGTTATGCTATCTCCCCAGCTGAATCAGAGCTACTAGTAGGTGGGGCACGATGATTATTAGTACATGGTGGACATTCATAATCCCTGAGGAACTGCATTTAAACGTGGCTCCCTAGGGTCAGGCCTGTCTTACTTCAAGGGTTACTTACTGCTCCTTTCATTCTGTGCAGCAGCTCATACATTCGGATGCAGCCTTCCACTTTGATCCCCTGGGAGGACTGAAGTACCATAGGTTCTGTATGCTGAGACTCGTATTTGTCCTATACAGACAGAAGATGGAAAAATTAAGCTTTTAAGATGGTAAAGTTGGTGTTATTCAATCTGAACAAAAATCACATCCTTACTTATGAACAACCAGTAACAACAACAAAACAATATATATTAGAACCAGTGTGCTTTTCATGATATTGACCTTATTCTAATTGGTTTCCTTAATAAAGTGGATGTTTTTGCTTTGGACAGTTTTTTTGTGTTTTTTTATTTTTTTTGCTTGCTCATTTGTTTTGATTTGTCCAGCGCATTTTCCCCATTTCTTCTAATAAGTGTCCGTTTTGGCTGGGTTGGTTTGGATGGAGAAACCCCAGCCCACATCCCCGATTCTTCCACACCCCCTAGTGTCAGGGGTCACTAAGCATGTGACCAGCCTGGCAATCAAAGTATTCTATCCCCCTGTACCCAGTACCCAGTATCTACTTCAGGAATGAGGCTTATGACCTAAGCTAAGCCAGAGTCCATCCTGAATTTTCCTGATGGAGCTATTTGGGATGGTTTTCTCTTATTCTGGGGATGCTAAGCTAAGAAGATATGTGTCTAGGGCTACCAAGAGACATCCTGCCAGACAGTCTATCTGAAAGATGAAACCAAGACGAGTTAGACAGAACTGAGAAATGGAGAAGCAAAGCCCTGGGTCTGAGTCACTGAATCAAGTGAGAAATAGTATCAAGGACAGACAAGCAGAAAATAGATCCTCTAGATCTAATTGATTCGAAATGCACTCCTAGATTTCCTGGTTATATGAGCTAATTAATTTCTCCCCTGACTCCCTTGTTTTGCTTAAGCTAGTTTAAACTGGGTTTCTGTTACCTAAACACCAAAAATTTGTAAATGATACAATTCATTATATAAAGCCATCCAAAACTTTACTTAAACCTTAAGAATTACGGAATTTTATACCTGGAGAGGACCTTGGCAATGTAGTCCAGTACCAGATTTACAGATGAAGAAACTGAGGCCTAAGGAGGGAAAGATGCCTGCCTGAGGGCATGCCACACTATTGGCAGGATCAGGACTAGAAACTGCTGCCTCTGAGAAGCTGCTCATAGAAACTTAAATTTTTTTTTTTAATTTTGAAATAATTATAATTTACAGGAAGTTGGAAACAGTAAATTGACGGTACGAGCCACAGAACTTATTCAGATTTCACCAGGTTTTACAGGAATTCATTTGGGTACGTGTATAGTTTTATGCAATTTTATCACATGTGTAACCACCATCACAAAGTACAGAACTGTTCCACCACCATGAAGCTTCCTTGTGCCACACCTTTATATTGCTAATCTGTTCTCCATCTCTATAATGATAGCATTTCAAGAACGTTAAATAAATGGAACCATACAGCACATAATCTTTTGAGATTGGCTTTTTTCACTTCGTATAATGCCTCTGAGATCCTAAGTTGTTGCATATTATCAAGGACTTGTTCCTTTTTATTGCCAGTCGTATTCCATGATAGAGATGTACCAGTTTGTTTAACCATTCATCTGTTGAAAGACATTTCACTGTTTCCAGCTTGGGGATATAATAAATAAAGCTCCTATGATCACTGGTATACAGATTTTTACGTAAATATAAGTTTTGATTTCTCTGGGAAAAATGCCCAAGAATGCAACTGCTAGGTCATACAGTTAAGTACCTATTAGTTTTATAAGAAGCTGCCAAACTGTTTCCTAGAGCGCCGGTACCGTTCCACATTTCCACCCAAAATACACGAGTGATCCAGATTCTCTACATCATTGTCAGTGTTTGGTGGTGTCACTATTTTTTATTTTAACCATTCTGATAGGTGTGCAGTGCTACTTTGTCCTGGTTTTAATTTGCATTTCTTTAATGGCTAATGACTGTGAACATATTTTCATGTACTTATATTGTCTATATATTGTCTTAGGTGAAATGTCTGTTCATATCTTTTGCTCATTTTCTAACTGAAGATTAGAAAGTTTTTGTTTAACCTGTGAGTTTTAAAAATATATTCTAAATATATATTCTCGATATAGATTTTAAATATATTCTAGATACATAAACCTTTGTCAGATAGGTCGTTTGCAACTACTTTCTCCCAGTCAGTAGCTTGTCTGATCATCCTCTTCACAAGGTCATTCACTGAGCCACGCTTTTCATTTGATGAGGTCTAATTTATTAATTTTTCCTTCTATGGATTAAGTTTTTTTTTTTGTTTTTTTTTTGCGGTACGCGGGCCCCTCACTGTTGTGGTCTCTCCCGCCACGGAGCACAGGCTCCGGACGCGCAGACTCAGCGGCCATGGCTCACAGGCCCATCCGCTCCGCGGCACGTGGGATCCTCCCGGACCGGGGCACAAACCCGCATCCTCTGCATCGGCAGGCGGGCTCTCAACCACTGCGCCACCAGGGAAGCCCGATTAAGTTTTTAGTGTCAAATCTAAAAACTCTTCACCTAGTCCTAGGTTCTGATTATGTTTTTTTTTTTTCCCTAAAAGTCATAGTTTTACATTTAAGTTCATGATCATTTTGAGTTAATTTTTATGTAAGTTGTAAAGTTTAGGCTAAAGTTCATTTTTGTGTCTATGATGCTCAATTGCTAGAAATATTTTTTAAAGACTAATATTTTAAAAGATGAAGTGTGAAATATAAACTAAAAAGTAAACTTTTTATGTATGTAATCATGCAGTCTTTCATAATATGAATAATCATCTCTGTCCTGTATTATTTTTTAGGATTATTATTTACTGTACAATAAATTCTTTCCTATTGTGAACAACTCTTGCAAAGACATTTCTCCAAAGAAGATATACAAATGGCTAATAAGCACATGAAAATATGCTCAACATCACTAATCATCTAGGGAAATGCAAATCAAAACCACAATGATACACTTCATGCCCACTAGGATGGCTTTTGTAAAACAAAACAAAATAAAAACAAACAAACAGACAAAAACAACCCAGCAAATAACAAACGTTAGCAAAGGTGTGGAGAAACTGAAACCTTGTGCATTGCTAGTAGGAATGCAAAATGATACAGCCGCTGTGGAAAACAATATGATGGTTCCTCAAAAATTTAAACATAGAATTACCATATGATTCCTCAATTCTACTTCGGGGTACATACCCCAAAGAACTGAAAACAGGTACTCAAACTAATACATGTACATGCGTATTCAGAGCAGCACTAGTCACCAACAGCCAAAAGGTGGAAGCAAGCTAAACGTCCAGTGACAGATGAATGAATAAACAAAACATGGTACACACAGTGGAGTATTATTCAGCCTTAAAAGGAAGGAAATTCTGACACATGCGACAACATGGATGAACCTTGAAGACATTATGCTAAGTGAAATAAACCAGTCACAAAATGACAAATATTACATGATCCCACTTATACGAAGTACCTAAAATGGTCAAATTCATAGAGACAGAAAGTAGAATGGTGGTTGCTAGGGACTGGGGGTAGGGGGAAATAAGGAGTTATTTATTTATTTATTTATGGCTGCGTTGGGTCTTCATGGCTGCGCGCAGCCTTTCTCTAGTTGTGGTGAGCGGGGGCTACTCTTCGTTGTGGCACATGGGCTTCTCATTGCGGTGGCTTCTCTTGTTGTGGAGCACGGCACGTGGGCTTCAGTAGCTGTGGCATGTAGTCTCAGCAGTTGTGGCTCGCGGTCTCAGTAGTTGTGGCTCGCAGGCTCTAGAGAGCAGGAGTAGTTGTGGCACACAGGCTTAGCTGCTCCATGGCATGTAGGATCTTCCCACACCAGGGAACGAACCCGTGTACCCTGCCTCGGCAGGCGGATTCTTAACCACTGTACCACCAGGAAAGTCCTGGAGTTATTGATTAATGAATGTAGTATTTTTAGTTTTGGATGATGAAAAAGTTCTGGAGATGGATATTGGTGACGATTACACAACACTATGAATGTACTTAATGCCACTGAATTGTACTCTAAAAAATGGTTAAATGGTAAATTTTATGTCATGAATATTTTACAATTTAAAAGAAGTTTTAAAATTAAAAAAAAATGTTCATACCCTTTTATCTTTGACGCCAGTCAAATCATTTGGGCATTTATTTTAAGATATTAGCCAGAAGACATATTTTAAGATTAAAAACGGAAAGATCTCTCTGCAGAAAGTTTCTCAGTGTAATATCTTTAAAAGCAATGAAATGGAAAAATATAAATGCCTAATAATAAAGGAGCAGTTTAATAAATTACAGGATATTACATATCCTCTAAGTAGACATTTACAAAGGTGGAAATAACGTGAACAAATAATTCAAATAGTTCATGAACAAAATAAAGTTAGGAAGGAAAAGCAGAACATGAAAGTGCACATACAATTTAATTATGCCAAGGTACAAGGATGCAGCCATATGAAAGTGGAAAGAAGTAACTGATGACTGAAATGATGAAACCATAGGGAGATTTAACTTCTTCCTTTTGTTGAATTGATAATATATTTTCAGTAAACAAAAGTCTGCAGTGAGTATGAACAAAAAGAACAAAGAACTTTGTCTTTTGGAAGCTAAACGTGAAAAATGTAATCTCTACCTTTCTAAAGAGTTGCCTAGTCTTATTTTGCTGGCACAAAAATCTAAAACTTGAAAAAGCACAATAGTGCTTAGAAGTTTTGGGCTTCCCTGGTGGCACAGTGATTGAGAATCTGCCTGCTAATTCAGGGGACACGGGTTCGAGCCCTGGTCTGGGAAGATCCCACATGCTGCGGAGCAACTAAGCCCGTGAGCCGCAACTACTGAGCCTGCGCGTCTGGAGCCTGTGCTCCGCAACAAGAGAGGCCGCGATAGCGAGAGGCCCGCGCACCGCGATGAAGAGTGGCCCCCGCTTGCCACAACTAGAGAAGGCCCTCGCACAGAAACAAAGACTCAACACAGACAAAAATAAATAAGTAAATAAATTATAAAAAAAAAGAAAGAAAGAAAAAGCACAATAGTGCTTAGAAGTTTAGAAGACTTTTTTTCTATTAACTCTTGTTATACTACTTGTTATACCTTACTTTGATCCAGAAAGGATTTAATGCAGCTTATAAAGGAACATAAAACATAACAACAGGACTTCCCTGGTGGTGCAGTGGTTAAGAATCCGCCTGCTGGTGCAGGGGACATGGGTTTGAGCCCTGGTCCAGAAGATCCCACATGCCACGGAGCAACTAAGCCTGTGCACCACAACTACTGAGCCTGCACTCTAGAGCCTGCAAGCCACAACTACTGAAGCCCGCATGCCTAGAGCCTATGCTCCGCAACAAGAGAAGCCACTGCAATGAGAAGCCTGCACACCGCAACGAAGAGTAGCCCCCGCTCGTTGCAACTAGAGAAAACCCGTGTGCAGCAACTAAGACCCAATGCAGCCATAAATAAATAAATATGTCTAGAGATACAAAGAAAGAGAAGAGAAGAGAAAAGAGAAGAGCAGAGCCCCAGCAACAATTTAACTGTTTTAAGTGGGAGAAACAAAGGCAGGAACAAAACAGAGCCAGAAAGAAGGTAAAAACTCATCCAGAAGCAACAATAAGGTATGTAAATCTAAGAGCAAGTATAAAATTTACTCTAAGCTTTCCAGCAGCCAACAACAAAAAGGGAGACCTTGTTGAGTTAAACAGATGCAATGCTCATGAGAAAAAAATCCACTTGCTCATGAAATTAATTACTATTCTTGGTACTAAGAATAGAGAGGAATTTCTCTCTCTGGGTCTTCATAAAGAGAACGCTGGGTGATGTGGAAAACACTGTCGCTACAAACAGCTACAAGAATTCGAAGAAGCAACCATTATTTTCTCCAGAGTAAGGTCGCTGTAGTATGACAATGTTAAACACTTCAACTTTGCAGCCACCATTGTCTTTTGTCTTAAACTGATCAAAAGCCTTACCTTGGTTCCATCTGGTGTTGCTGAGGAGGCTGGTGAGAAGGCAGGGTCTCTGACAGGAGATTTGGGAACAAATGAAGGTTGGCCGAGGGCTGAAGTAGATCTAGGGGATGTTGAAGTCTCAGAGGGAGGTGGGTTCTCTTGCATATTGGGTAGGACATGATCTACTACCCATCCAGAGTAAGAAGACAGCTTGGGAAGAGACATACATTCTTCTAAAACATCCTAGAGGGAAGAAGAAGGTTAAGCTCAACTTGAATGTCAACTGATCTAAGCAATCAAAAATAATTTTGTCCTTATAATCCACTACATGCTTTACTGAAAATCTAAGAAGGCCTAAATAAATATATACATACATACATACCAAAGACCCAAAGTAACTGTATTAACAATCAGAGATGAAGAGAAAGTACAGTAGCTTCTTGATAATGACCTTGACTATTATCCTTTTAGAGTACCAGACTAAATAACCCTAACTACAGAAAAAGGAACAATGCACAAAGATGGTCATTAAAGCAGATTTGAGGCTTCCCTGGTGGCGCAGTGGTCGAGAGTCCGCCTGCCGATGCAGGGTACATGGGTTTGTGCCCCGGTCCGGGAAGATCCCACATGCCGCGGAGCGGCTGGGCCCGTGAGCCATGGCCACTGAGCCTGTGCATCCGGAGCCCGTGCTCCGCAACGGGAGAGGCCACAGCAGTGAGAGGCCCGCGTACCGCAAAAAAAAAAAAAGCAGATTTGAAATCAATCTAAAACGTTGTAACAGAAAAGAACATGAAAGGAATTTTGAAGTAAACTATGGTATACACACTCAGTGAATATTAGTCATTTAAAAATGCCAATTGTGAATCCTATGTAAGGTTCAAATTTTTCCAGTTTTATTGAAAAATAATTGACAAACACCACTGTAAAATTTTAAGGCCTAAACACGATGGTTTGATTTATATATATTGTAAAATGATTAAATAGGTTCAGCTAACAACATCCATCTTCTCATATAGATATAATCAAAAGAAAGAAAAAAGGAAAAAAAATTTCTTCTTGTGATGAGACTCTCAGCAGGTACTCTCTTAACTTTCCTATATATTGTATAGCTGTGTTAGCTAACAGTCGTCAAGTTGTATATTACATCCCTAGTACTTATCTATCTTATAACTGGAAGTTTCTATTTTTTGACGACCGTACTCCATTTCCTCCTCCCCCAAGATTCAATTTTAAGTGAAAAAACAAGAGTATAAATAACTATGTCTACAATGATACAAAATAAATACAAATAAATACCCTAACAAATTTGAAAGAAATATACCAGAAGTTAAGCTTGGGTGATCAGTGACATATTTCTACTTGTTCTAATTTTCTGTATTTAATTTCTAAATGAACTTGTTATACCTTTTAAAATGAAAATAAGCAAATAAAAATTAGGCATAGAAAAGTGCTTACTAGGGACTTCCCTTGTGGTGCAGTGGTTAAGAAGCCCCCTGCCAATGCAGGGCACATGGGTTTGATCCCTGGTCCAGAAGATCCCACATGCTGTGGAGCAACTAAGCCCGTGCACCACAACTACTGAGTCTGCACTCTAGAGCCTGTGAGCCACAACTACTGAAGCCCGCGCACCTAGAGCCCATGCGCCACAACTACTGAGTCTGCGCTCTAGAGCCCCCAAGCCACAACTAATGAGCCTGCGTGCCACAACTACTGAAGCCCGTGCGCCTAGAGCCCGTGCTCCGTAACAAGAGGAGCCACCGCAATGAGAAGCCTGCACACCACAATGAAGAGTAGCCCCCACTCGCCGCTACTAGAGAAAGCCCACGCGCAGCAATGAAGACCCAATGCAGCCAAAAAAAAAAAAGTCCATTTGGATCATATTTTAGATTCCACTTGTGATATCATATGGTATCTGTCTTTCTCTTTCTGGCTTACTTCACTTAGTCTGATAATGTCTAGGTCCATCCATGTTGCTGCAAATGGCATTATTTCATTCTTTTTATGGCTGAGTAGTAGTCCATTGTATACATATACCACATCTTCTTTATGTCTTCATCTGTCAATGGATATTTAGGTTGCTTCCATGTCTTGGCTATTGTAAATAGTGCTACTAACAACATTGGGGTGCATATATCTTTTCAAAAGGGAAGCCTCATACACTGGGGTGCAGTGTATGAGGCTTCCCTTTTCTCCACATCCTCTGCAGCATTTATTATTTGTAGACTTTTTAATGATGGCCATACTGACCAGCGTGAGGTGGTACCTCAGTGTAGTTCTGATTTGCATTTCTCTGATAATTAGCGATGTTGAGCATCTTTTCATGTGCCTATTGGCCATCTGTATGTCTTCTTTCGAGAAATGTCTTCTGCTCATTTTTGGAATGGGTTGTTTGTTTTTGTTATTGAGTTGTACGAGCTGCTTGTATATTTTGGAAATTAAGCCTTTGTCGGTTTCATTGTTTACAAATACTTTCTCCCAGTCTGTAGGTTGTCTTTGTTTATGGTTTCCTTTGCTGTGCAAAAGTTTGTAAGTTTGATTAGGTCCCATTTGTTTATTTTTGCTTTATTTCTATTGCCTTGGAAGACTAAGAAAACACTGCTATGATTTATGTCAGAGAATGTTCTGCTTATGTTTTCCTCTAGGAGTTTTATGGTGTCATGTTTTATATTTAAGTCTTTAAGCCATTTTGAATTTATTTTTGTGTATGCTGTGAGGAAGTGTTCTAACTTCATTGATTCATGTGCAGTTGTCCAACTTTCCCGACACCCTTCTGAAGAGACTGTCCTTTCTCCATTGTATATTCTTGCCTGCTTTGTTGAAGATTAATTGACTGTAGGTGTGTGGGTTTATTTATGGTCCCTCTATTCTGTTTCATTGATCCATATGTCTGTTTTTGTCCCAATACCATGCTGTTTTAATTACTGTAGCTTTGTTGTATTGTCTAAAGTCTGGGAGGGTTATGCCTTCAGTTTTGTTCTTTTTCCTTAGGATTACTTTGGCAATTCTGGGTCTTTTGTGCTTGTATATAAATTTTAGGATTACTTGTTCTAGTTCTGTGAAAAATGTCATGGGTAATTTGACAGGGATTGCAATAAACCTGTAGATTGCTTTGGGTAGTATGGCTATTTTAATAATATTAATTTTTCCAATCCAAGAGCATGGGATATCTTTCCATTTCTTTGAATCATCTTCAATTTCCTTTCCTTTATCAGTGTTTTACAGTTCTCAGAATATAAGTCTTTCACCTCCTTGGTCAGGTTTATTTCTAAGGTTTCTTTTTTTTGGGGGGGGATGTGACTTTAAAAGGTTTTTTTTTTTAAACTTTCCCTTTCTGATATTTCATTGTTAGTGTAAAGAAATGCAACAGATTTCTGTATGTTAATCTCATATCCTGCTACCTTGCTAAATTTATCAGTTCTAGTAGTTTTTCTGTGGAGTCTTTAGGGTTTTCTATAGATAGTACCATGTAATCTGCATATAATAACAATTTTACCCCTTCCCTTCTGATTTGGATACCTTTCTATTTATTTCCCTTGTCTGACTGCTGTGGCTAGGACTTCCAATTCTATATTAGATTAGGAGTGGTGAGAGGGGGCATCCTTGTCTTGCTCCAGATTTTAGCAGGAAGGCTTTCAGCTTTTCACCACCACTGAGTATTGTGTTGGCTGTGGGTCTGTCCCACAATAAAAGTAGCTTTATTTGTCCCATAATAAAAGTAGCTTTTATTATGTTGAGATATGTTCCCTCTCTACTCACTTTGGGAAGAGTTTTTATCATGAAAGGATGTTGAATTTGAGACAACTTTTTACTCTTCTTTACGCCAAAATAAATTCCAGGAGCAAAGTTTCAAACGTAAAAAATAAACCCATACCCATAAAAAACACCATCAACGGAGAAAATAATTTCAACTGACAAACTAGAAAAAAAGATGCAATATATATCACAGATAAAGGAATATTATTATCCTTAATACCTAAAGAACTTATAAAATATTGGCAAAACCCCAATAGAAAAATGAGCAAAAGACATAAACTGGCAAATGTACACACACAAGGTTACAAGTAGTGGATCACAACTCACTGAATAAAATAGGAACCCATGAGGATACTGATATAAACAATTAAACAGAAGGAACCCATGAGGATTCTGATATGAATAATTAAACGGAAGAGAAAAGAAAGCTCTTCCTTACAGTAGAATGCCAGCTAACAAACGTAGGAATGGTAGCTATAAAGAAACACCATTCGTCTACATCACAGAAAAGACTGATTCAGGAAGAAATCACCAATAAATGCTAACGGTGGAGGTTTGATAAGAAAAAAATATTTTGGTGTAACCTTGGACTACCTCCCAACAAAATACTAAGAAGTTACAAAAGGGAAAATGATGAACTTTAAGTGAATTTTACGTGGAAATATCTGGAAGTTACCGTTGTAACCAAGTGATCAAGTTGAGCATCACCAGTGTTGGGATGGGCTGAAGCATCTACGTGTGACTGATGTGACTTACTGAGGACACAGCATCATTTCTGTGGTAGTCCTGCTAAGAATGCATAACCTGAGTCTACACCCTACAGATTCAGGCTGGAATTCATCCTATAGAATGTAACGTATGTATTCTTTAAAACCGTCAAAGACATAAAGACAGAAATGCTTTAGAAGTGTTTCACATTTAAGTCTGAAGAGACAAGACATCATACCTGTAGCTAGATTACCAGCAACTCGGGAAGAGGAGTTATGCCTTAACCGTCTCTATATTCCCCCACCTGCGCGGTCTAGTACAGGGCTTTGCGAATCTTAGATGCAGTGACCACGCCCCCATTAAAGTTCCCAGGTCCGTCCAACGTCGTCTAAAAGTTTGGTCATTTCACTGGCAGCAACAGGTTAGGTCCTGTTAACCGTTCACCACTAAATCTGGATCTCCTAACACAAGAGACGCGCAGTAAACTAACTGACCCTGAGAGGCCAGGATTGCTTTGACAACATAGGCGCAGGCACCTAACGCCAGCTGCGGGGAGCAATGAAGCCTTCAAAGAGCACGTCTGAAGGGGAGCCACGGAAGGCTAGAATAGGCGAGAGACGGTGGTGCACACACGGGAGTCAAGCAGCAAACCCGGGCTGTTACAAGAACGCACCGGTTCCCTGGCGCAGGACATGCCAAGGGCTAGGGAAGAGCAGAGTCCCGTGACGAGGGGCAGGAAGGACCACCGCCCCCTTTGGGGCCACTGCTCACCTCGCCCCGCAACAGCCAATCGCGGTGGTAGCAAATGCGACCTTTGTCAGACCTGCGCAGCGCCTGCAGGGTCTCCCAGCAGCGACCCTCAGAAGGCATGGCCTGCCCCGCTACAGTACTCCAGGGGCGCCGCTTGAGACGAAACAAGCCCTCGAATCAGCCGACCGGAAACAGGTGCTCGCTTCCGCTTCCGGGGCGCACACGTAGCGACGCAGTTCAACCCCGCCCCTAACGGCTGCATGGCCCCGCCTCCGGCACTGAGCCCGCCCACCAACGCGCCTGCGCACAGGGCTTGGCCCGAGGCTCGCTCCCCTGCAGGGACCTCCGACCTGGGGGCTTCAGAAAGCTGGGCCTTCCAGGTTGCAGAAAACTGAACAGGTATTGATGAGCATGTGGAGAAAATGGAACCCTCATACATACGCTGCCAGTGGGACTCTAAAATGGGTCAACTCCTGTGGAAGACAGTCTGGCAGTTCATCAAAAGGTTAAAGAGGGACTTCCCTGGCAGTGGTTAAGACTCGTGCGCTTCCACTGCAGGGTGCGCGGGTTCCATCCCTGGTCGGGGAATTAAGATCCCGCCTGCCTGCGGCCAAAAAAGTTACCATTAACCCAGCAGTTCTACTAAATATATACGCAAAAGAAATGTGTCCACAAAAAACTGGTAGAATATTGAATTACTTGTAACAGCCAAAAAATGGAAACACGTGTGTTCGTCAACCAATGAGTCAATAAAATATGGTGTATCCACACAATGTGATATTATTGGGCCATAAAAATGAAGTACAAATACACACTACGACATGAACCTTGAAACCATCGTGCTAAGTGAAAGAAGCCAGTCACAATATAGTATGATTTATGTGAAATGTCCAGAGTGACAAAGCCAGAGAAACAGACTATTAGTGGTTGCCAGAGGCTGGGGGGAGGGGAATGGGGAGCAGCTGCTAATGGTATGGGTTCCACTGGGGTGTGATGACAATGTTCGAGAATTAGCTAAAGGTGGTGGTCGCACAACTTTGAATATACTAAAAGCCACTGAATTATACACTTTAAAAGAGTGAATTTTATGTGAATTATATCTCAGTAAATGAAATGTTCACCATTGCCTGAGGCCAGCTTTAACTAGGACCCTTTAACTTTTGACCCTTTTGCCCATTTCATGGGATCTCAGTCTGAGGCAGAAAGGAAAACTCTCGAGTTTGAAGCAATATAAACATTTCCCACAAACTCTCTGGACTTTTTGGAATACAACATTTTACGAAGAAAAATAGAACACTCTTGGGAAAATCCCAGCAATGGACCGAAAAAGAGGTGTTTCCCGCACCATCATTACAAATAGCAGAACCCTGCACTGAGGAGGTTTTCATTAGTTTGGCAAACTAATGAAATGACAAACTATACAGAAATGAATGCACATTGGTGTAAGTTTGCCAACTGTTTTTTCTTAGGAAGAGCTTTCATACATTGGATGAAAGTTCAAGTCCATTTATGTTAAGGGTGTGAAAACAGGCTTGGTTTTGTGGCCGTGGTAGCTGGTAGTAGTGATTTCAGTGGCCTTCCTTGGCAAAATTAAAAGCTGGAAATAAAATTAAAAACAAAACAAACAAACAAAAAAACCCAAAACATTAAAAGCTGGAAACTACGCATGTCTCCAAAACGGGGGGATGGGGGGGTGGGGGCGGTTCTGGTAGTGGAAGCCAGATGCCTGGGTGGGAGCCATTGCTTCTGAGGACATAGGGGAACTCTTGGACTTGGGTTAGCGTGGCTGAGAGAGGACCAGACTGGATCTCCCAGAGGTCAGTACCAGCACAGTACACCAAATTTGTTCTCTTCTCTCTGAAGAATTTTTTTTTCTTTTAAATACAGGACAATGTGAAGAGAACAAAAATAGCCCATAACCTTATCATTCAGAAAACAATTAACATTTAAAAAATAGTAATACATACACATCCCATCTTCCTCCTAACAGCTAAAGTAGGCTGCCCTCACACACTGAGCAGTGCCCTTCAGTGTGTCTCCTCCAGGCCTTTCATGGGATTGTAAGTGAAAGCACGCAAAGGAGAAAGAGCCAGCCTGGCCAAAATGAAATGAGGAGTCTCATGCACCAAGTCCTTTAAAAACGTTTACTGGCTCTCCTGCAGCATTTTACTGAATCATTTTTAGAAGAGGGCTGGGGCGGGTAAAGGAAATCATCCGATGGAGACTTAAATACTGATTATAAAAGTTTTTGTAAAACAACATACATGTTTCAAGAATAAACGCATTCCACAGATACAAACCTGGCAAAGAGAAAAATCAATGAGATTGGGATTGTACTTTTACAAGGCGAACTGGACATAAGCCCTCGAGTGTCTATTGGCAAGTGCGTGAGGGCAAGTGGCCTTGAGGAAACTTGGCCATGAGAGGTTTCCACTGGGCTTGGGAGGGGAGCACCTTGGGGAAAACACCGTACCCGTGAAATAAGGGAAACAGCAAGTGAACATGAGGTGCGGTGAGGACCTCTGGCGAACAGCTCCTGCTGGTTCAGGTCAGGGAAAACCCAAGAGACAGTCCTAAAAAGAAGAGAGCTGTAAGGGAACTGGAGGGCAAGTCCAGTCCAAACATTCTCTTGGGAAAGGAATGAGCAAAGTCACGGTGAGTTACAATCTGACCCTAACAGTAGTAACTTTAAGGCCTGTCAGGGTAATTAAAAACTTCCGTCAGGCGATGCTGTCAGAGAGGAGAGAACGAAGTGGGTTCTGCTTCATCCCCTGCTGCTTCAGGCACTTTTCTGGAGCTAGTAGCTAAGACAAGACCCTGAACATACTTCATCACAGGACGAGAGAGGAAAACCAACAGGCTTTCTGGGTATGGCTTAGCAAAGCCTCAGTTCCCACAGCATCCATCCGAGCTCCTAGCCCAAGAGTGGCCGCCTTAGGCAGGAGGAGACCGGGAGCGGATGGGAGAGCTCGTTAGGTAGGAAGTGTAGGGGCCATCCCCAAACACGTTGGCATAGGACGACTTCAGGAACTGGACGTAGTTCTGCATGCTGCGGTTGGTGCTCTCCGACTGCTCCAGGCGGTCTTTCAGGTCTTGCAGGCGGCTCTGGTAGCGGCGGTCAGCCTAAGAGGAGGAACGGGGCCGGGGCCAAGTGTGTGTGACATCCAGAACAGACAAACCCATAGCGACAGAGACTTTATTAGTGGTTGCCAGGGGTTGGGGGCAGGGGAATGGGAGTGGCTGCTAACAGGTAATTTTATTTCTGAAAATATTCTAAACCTGGATTGTGGTGATAATGGCACAACACTGAATATACTCAGAACCACTGAATTGTGCAATTTGAATGAGGGAATTTTACGGTAAATGCTGTCTTAACAAAACTGTTAATAAAAAAGGGGGTTGGCCTGGGATATCCTGAAGGGATGGGAAAGTGATGCGAGAAAAATAAAACCATGTCATATTCATAAAAACAACAGAACATCTTGCCCTGCAGGCGCCAGGAAGCTCAGATCTCAACCCACTCCCTTCTTGTCTGCTCCTACCCCGTCCTCCCACCCCCAGCCCGACTCACATCGTCCCGGCTCCGCCGGAGCTGGTTGAGTTCAGTCTTGGTCCTGCTCAGCTGGGCCTCAAGGTCCAGAATTTTGTTCTGGGCTGCTCGCTCCTTGGAGGCTGCGTGCTCCTTGGTTTGTTCCACCTGCCAGAAAAGCACAGAGGTGGGGCTGGCTTACCTGGCATGGGGAACACCTGGTAAAGAGAAGGCTGGGCCGCTCCCACTAACTGGTCTCGCTGTGGACAATTCTCTGGAGCCTCAGGGCAGGAGCAAACTATGGGGACAACTTCTGCAACCCCGCTTTACCTGCCCTTTGCCAACGCTCCATGAGTCATCACCTAAGACGTGGTACACCTGTCTGATGCCCACTCAGGCAGCAGTCAAAGGAGCGGTTGTGAATAAAGTGCCAAGTCCTTTACGATAATTGCTCACTTGATCCTTATGATGATTTCATGAGGCAGGTACTACTTCTATGTGCCCATTTCTCAGATGGAGAGATAGGCTCAGAGAGGTTAGGCGATTTGTCCAAAGACACAGAGATAGTTTAGTAATGGAATTGAGACTGACCTGCCTCCTGGCATCTTCAATGGCGCTCTCCAACTGCCTCGCCAGGGTCCCACATTCCCGGGTTTTCTCCTCTAGTCGCAGCTGGGACTGGTGGATTGCCTCCTCCCTCTTGGCAATCACCTGTAGGAACTCGATATTCTGGGCACTGGTCGCCTCCAGTTTCCTAGGTGAAAGCATTCAATCAGATCCTGCTCGTCCCCCTGCCTGTCGGGTTCCACACAGCTGGGGGCTGCCAGCCACCCCGGGCTGGGGTTCTCATCACACCAAGAATCTCCAAGGAACAACAGGAATAAACCAAAGAAATCTGCTGAGCAGCAAGGCGGCAAGGAGCTGTACGAAGGGTGGGAGAAGCACAGACTGACCGCGGCTGTGCTAAGTCTGTATGTCATCACGTGTAATACGGCAACTTGCGGCTCAGGCAGGTGGGTTCCATCATGATTCCCACTTTACAGATGAAGAAACTGAGCCGAAGACAGGTGAAGTCATTGGCTGAGGCCAGCACAGCTAGCACATCTGTCACCGAAACCTACGTGCTTAACTTCTTCTGTTCACTGTTGCCTCCCTCAGCAAAGGGACTTCAGCTGCGCCACTCAACATCATACATGACCAGCCATGGGGCAGCAGTGACCATCCCGTGTGTACACATGGTTCCCGCTGCACTTCCAGGGCACCTTCCAATTTAAGGAGCTCTGCAAGTCCTGCTGAATCCAGCTACACCTTCGAGGCCAGCAGAGTAGAGGTGGAGCCCAGGGCAGACCACCTGCTTTAAGTCCCTGCTGGCAGGCTGTGTGAGCCACCTGGGCCAGTTACAGCCTCCTGGGACCCCAAGCCTTTCACCTCTGAAAACTGAGGCTCCAGCCCTCATTTTACAGATGCTAAAAGCCCTGGAGGAAGACAGTCTAAGTCGCAGCTTTGCCAAGTACCAGCTATGTGACCTTGGGCAAGTCACTTAACCTCTCCCTGAGCTCAGTTTCCTCACATCTAAAATATCAACTCATATATACTAACCTATATGGCACATTTTTGCATGCCGGGTAGTATGCTAAGCCCTTTGAGGATTATCTCATGGAGGACTCACAATAATCCCATGAGCTGGGTTGTTATCCCTACCTTGGTCCCTTTCTCAAGGTGAGTAAACAGAGGTTCAAAGGGTGAAATGACTTGCTCAAGATCACAATGCAGGTTAAGTGGCCAAGTTGGGACCAAGGCCCAGACCTTCTGATTCCAAAACGTGTCCTCTTTACCTGACTGCTTCCAACAGTCCATGAGGAACACGGAAGAACAGATCAGAAAGGTCTTGGGAAGGACGATTGGGAACAAAGAGCAGAATGGGGGGAGGCCCCCACCGCAGCATCCTGGCCCTGCCCGTTTGCTTGGACGAAGCGTGCCTTTCTGATAGGTGATGCCTATGGATGGTCTGACCTTGATCACACTGCTATGGAGCGTCCCCCCTGGCCGGAGAACGCCTTCCTCTCTCCCACGACGCCTACCACTGCAATGGAAGCAGCTTTTCCTCTAAGGTCTGCCTAGTACCTTCCAGGGCCTTGAGTCCCTCAAACACTTCTGCACACTAGGCCCAAAGCAGCTAAGTGGCTGAAAGTCTCAGGTCCTAGGAAGAGGACAGAGATGGGACCAAGTGCCTCTAACCTCTCCAGTTCATCCACCTTCAGACTCAGTTGTTTATTTTCCTTCTGGGAAGCCTGATGTTTCTCTCTTGCCATCTCCAGCTTGTCCCCCTGATGTTCGATCTAAAATGACAGGAACACAGACTGGTTTACGAAAGAACTTCCCGGTACAGCCCTCCCTTCTCCCTGTGACCTGTCATCCACACCCAGGAGAGAGGCACACTGCCCTCAGCAGGCATCTGAGTCTCAACGCACAACCTGGAGGAGAGGGGAGAGCAGGGACAGGTTAGGCCCGACCCCCAAGATTGAAGGCTTTCCTGCGCCGAGAGAAGCCAGCTTCGATCCTGAAGAGCCACGACGACAATTCCTTGATCAGGAGAGGCCAGTCAGTGGGATCTGGGCGGACGTGAGAAGGCAGAAGCAGACGGCAGGCCTAACTGGCCCACATGACACACCACGGAGCTTTACCGAGGATGTAGCTGGGACCGCTGAGTTCATTCTTCTTAAATGGGGACAAATGCAGGCAAGGCCACAGGAAATCTACTGAGTCCTTCAGGCTGGCAAGTTTGAGAAGTTATCCAGAAGGCTGCTTTCTACAGAAGCCTCAGACGTCTGGGCCTGAAAGGCCCTGAGAATGCTCAGGTTCAAGAGAAGCCTGGTGATTTAAGAGTGCTGAGAACCTGGGCTTGGGAACCAGACAGAGCTGGCTGGGTTCCAATCCCTGTTGACAAGTATTAGCTCTGTGACCTCAGGCAATGACTTCTCCCCTCTATGCCCTGGGCTGCTTTCTGTAAAATGGGGAAAATAAGACCCCTTACAAAGTTCCCGGGAGAATTCAATGAGGGAATGCTGGAGCACCGAGCACGTGCTCAAACAATGGTAGCTACTTTCACTGGTACTACAAGGAAGCAGGTTAAGAGAGGGGAAGGGTCTTGCCCAAGGTCACAGTGCAGACGAGAGGCATAGCATTTCTTAGACACCGTAGGCTTGGTTCCAGTAACCCAGAGGCAGACTGCTTCTGGTAGAAAGGAAGTCCTCTTTCAGGACCCCTAGCTCAGGCAAGGGGTCTGTTAAGACTACGGAAAGGCAGCTAAAGCAAGAGAAAGATGGAAAAAAAGAAAACCTATGGCTTGGTGTCTGCTGGTGGCGCATGGCTGAGGGCAGCAGCGGAGCGGGAAGGGCAGAGGCTGGCGGAGACTTGGAACCCTCGGGGAGGGGCAAGAGCAGGAGGGCCCGGCAGCTCCCATCGAGTGGCGGCTCCTATAACTACAATCACATCGTGCAAACACAAGGCATTTGGCACACCAGACTTTTATTTCACAGCACTGATGATAGCTCACTCCTCTGAGAAAGCGGCAGCCAAGAAAAAGGAAGTGGTCCTCCCTGGGGGCCGGGGGGCGTGCAGCTCATCTTGGTAAGCGGGCCCCTGCTCGGGCTAGTTCGTGGGAACCTTTCTGCCAGTCCCTTACCCGGCTGCGCAGGTCTGATATGATGGCTGTGAGGTCGATGTTCTTCCTCTCATAGCCCTGCAGCTGGTCTTGGCACTCTGCCAGCTTAGCCTCCGTGATCTTGAGAATATCAGGCAGCTGCTGCAGGTCAGCCAGCTGGGACTGGAACTGCCTCCGCGCCTGGAGTGGGAGAGAGGGACCCACCGTTGGGAAGGGCCTGGCTGTTGAAGAGGCCAGGCAGAGTGCTTTGGATTTAGGGCAGGGCCGCCCTCAGTCCCCAGTAAAGGATCCTGAAAGATCCACGGGCAGAAGTGCGGCCTCCCTGCAGGCCACTGAGGGTGTCTAGCTGTTCTCTGGGGGGACACACTTGGCCCTGACTGGCCACTTGAGCCTGCCACTCCTTCAGTCATTGAAGAATAATGGCAACCATGTAGCAAACTCCAGGACCCAGGCATTACTCATTAAATTCATACAACAACCTATTAAGTAGGTGCCGTTATCCCCATATAAGGACGCTGAGGATCAAAGGATCATTTGCCCGTGGTCACTCAGCTACAAATTGGCAGAGGCAGGATTCAAGTCTAGTCTAACCTCAAAGCCCCTAGGAAGGCAATCACAATGCTCTAGGTCAGAGGGAAAGCTACAGCCTATCTGGGCTTAGTACATCCTTTTATTAACGAGGAGCCTGAGGACTAGAGAGAGGCAGTGACTTGCCCAAGGTTATGCAACAAGTTAATGGCTGAGCCTGGACTCAATCCATCTCCAAGGTTACTATTAAGATGACCCCTTTGCTTCTAGAGAGACAAGTCATCTCTAGAAGAATAAGGCTCTTTGGGGAAGGGGACAGGAGGAACACTTTCGGTTGGCACAAAATAAAGACATCACACAGAATGAAATAGGCACAGCTAAGGCCTGACAGATCTGTGGATTTGAATCCACTTGGATGTTCCAAGCAGAGGAAATTTTTTTTAAGGAAAGTGAAGAAAGAAGGTAATCAGGATGAGAAAGAGGGATAATGAGGAAGCAGGAGAGAAGGAAGAGATGAGATGAGGAAGGAGAGAGTACGTACACAGTAGAGTGGACCAGCCCAGCAATAAGGACCTTTATGAATCTCTGTCATCCACATCGGAAAGGGCCAATGACAAACAAGACGGACAGACTGACAGACATTGGACTGGGTAGGGGAAGAGGGCGAGGAAGGGGAGCAATACCGTTTCAATCTCTTTGTTCATCTCATCTTTAAGGATCTTGTTCTCTTTGTCACAGCGTTCCAGCTGGGCAGCCACTTCATCAGCCTCCAGTCTGGT
The DNA here is from genome assembly GCF_059928025.1 of Delphinapterus leucas. Lineage (NCBI taxonomy): Eukaryota > Metazoa > Chordata > Mammalia > Artiodactyla > Monodontidae > Delphinapterus > Delphinapterus leucas. The sequence goes on along the minus strand of NC_143134.1, from coordinate 117,653,807 downwards.
CTTCATCACCTGGGGACCAAGAAAGCATCGGGCCATCTTGGGCAGAGCCAAGTTTTGGTGAAAAACACCTTCCCAGGAGAGGCCTTATGGTGAGTCTCCATCCCAGCCTACTGGGAGGCGCTGCCCTGGCAGGCTTGGCACCTGAGAGGCCTACCTGACTCTTATAGTTGTCAATCATTCCCTCGTAGTTCTTAACCGATGCCTTCAGTTGCTGAACCTCGACGTGCGCCTGGTTGAGTTTCTCCTCCATCGGGGTGAAGCTAGCCTAGAAGGGATGGCTCGTTGGTCACCAGTGGGAAGGTTCCGGGGCAGGTGGCCATCCCAACCTCAGCTCCTACTCCGAGGGGCCAGCAAAGGGAAGCCCCACCTACTCAAACCCACGCCAGCAGTTTTTCTCAGAGAGGCATCAGGGCAGGATTCCTGATAAGACCAACTCAAGTGAATACCGATGCAAATAAGAGACTCCTGTGTTTTTTGTTCTAATTACAAACAGCAGTACATTATGGGGGAATTCCCTGGCGGTTCAGTGGTTAGGACTCAGTTCAGCACTTTCACTGCCAGGGGCCCGGGTCCAATCCCTGGTTAGGGAACTAAGATCCCACAAGCCTTGCGGCTTGCCAAAAAAAAAAAAGAGCACTACATTATCACTAAAGAAAAGGGAGATAAAACCAAGAAAAATGAATCATGATGCCTTACTATATGGCTATATATTGATAACCGTGTAGCTATTTTATTTTTTCTAATAAGAATGGGATTATGATATACTTACTGCCTTGCAACGAACTTTTTCAATTAACAAGGAAGTTGGGAACTACTTCTCTCATCAATGAATGTTCTACAACCCAAATGCTCACCTTAGCAGATAGGACAAAATAAATCACGGTATCTCAAAAAAATAACAAGCAATCATTTAAAAGAAAGAGATAAAGCAAAAAAAAAAAAAATCTAAAAAGATATCCACGGAATATGGTTGAAGGAGAAAAGCGAGCTGCAGAATAATGGCTGGATGAATGGATGTGCATGTGTTTGAATGTGTATGTGAGTATCAGGGGAAAAAACTGGAAAAATACACATCTACAGTAACAGGGACCTTCACTTCTATATAACGTTTCTGTGATGTTTTCAACTTTCACTATGAGCATATTTTATCTTTGTAATGATAACAGCTAGGAAAATACACTTCTACAATCATTTTGAACAGTCACACTGTGTTTCACCACACAGACATACCATACTGCAACCAATACCGCAGCTAATTGTTAGACACGGGGCTTATCTGTCATTTATCCAACAATTGCACTACAACAAATGAGATACTACTATCCTCCCACCAGAGTGGCTAAAATGAAGAAGATGGACAATACCAAGTATTATCTCACATATCCCTGATGGGAGTGGAAATCCGTACAACTGCTTTACTATTTGGTGACATCTACCACAGCTGAATTTGTGTATACCACCTGATGACTTGGCATTTCTATTATACTTCAAGGTATAGAAACTGTAAAAATACACCATATATATGCACCAAAAGAGGTACAAAGACATTCTACAACCTAAATGTCCACCGACAGTAAAATGGATAAACACATCGTGGTGCATTCCTACACTGCCCTGCACTGAGAATGATGAACTGCCACACATGACATGGGTAACTTCCACAAACATAATGCTGAGTAAAAGCCATAAAGGCCAGGCACAAAGTTCAAAACCAGGCAAACTAATCTGCGGTGACAGAAGTCAGGATAACCATGCCCTTGGCAGGGGGTGTCTGTAACTAGGCAAGGTCACCGGGGTGCTGGCTTTAAGGTTCAATCAGGGTGACTGATGGACAAAGTTACATTCATTTTGTGTACCTTTCTGTATTATACTTCCTTAAAATCAATTTTACTTAAAAAAAAAAAAAAATCAGTAATAAATAAATAAATAAATAAATAGATCTAGATGTTATTGCCCAGATCAACTAAAAACCAAGATCCAACCTGGCTCTGCAACATCTACCTCTTTTCGGTTGCCTCTCGCCCTCGGTGTGCTAGGAGGGTGTAGAGGGAGTGGTTAAGAGCTAGTGGTTAGAGCCCCAGGGTCAGACTGAGGTTCAAATCCCAACTCCAACGCTTCCAAGGGCAAAATCTTGGCAAGAAACTTAAACTCTAAGCTTCAGTTTCCTAATTCTGTAAAGTAGAGATAATAATTACACTATCGGGAGGCTAAAGTGAGAATTAATGCATGTGAAGGGGCCCAGTAATGCCCCAGAAGAGTCAATGTTAACCTCAAAGTCAGGTCCATCTCACATGCAGGGGCTGACTGTCATGCTAAGCACTTCACATGCATCACCACCTTCTCACAAGGACCTCATTTCCTCCCGCTGAGGAAACTGCAGCAACACAGGAGGAAACGTCCCGTTCAGGTCCTGCAGCTCTAAGAGGCAGAGTCAGGACTTGAATCCAGGTCTTTCCGACTCCAGAACAAGCCCTCTTATCACGCTGCTGCCTCCAGGCCCTCTGAAGGCCCCGGTGGTCATCTCTGGGGCCCAACCAGGAGTACCATCAGCCTCTGCTCTCCACCCAACCGTCCTGGTCCCGGCTCTCACTACCAACCTTCAGCCTCTCATTCTCTAGCTTGAAAGCGGAGTACTCGGCAGTCTGCCGGTGTAGTCTCTCCACCAGGCTGTCCCGGTCTTCCCGCATCTTCTCCTCCAAGGTTTGTTGTTGGTTTACAAGATCTGTCACCCGGCTGGAAGGTCACAAAGTGAAAGCAGACAGAATCAATTCCACAGGTTGTGAGCAGCCCTGGACTTGGTATGGAGTAGGGCCAAGTGTTCCTACCCAGGTCACCCATGTCTCTCTTCTTGGCACCCTGCCTGCTCCCCAGTCTCCACCCTGAGGAGCAGCTGCCCTGCCACTGCCGCCTGTGGCATTCCCAGGTATCCCACTTCGTATTAACAGCCTTTTAAGGTTTGTCTCTCATACCACCCCCTCCAAGAAGCCTTCTCTGTTGTGATCCTCCCGTGAGGCTGAGACACTCCCTGAAGACAAGGGCCAGAGACACAGTACCTCCCCAGCTCCCCACGGCACCCCCTGGATCTCTTAACCCGTTAGGAACTGAAGTTAGGACAGAACTCGCAGGCCCAGTGGTCAGGGATAACCCCAGGCACCCGTCTCCCTCAGACACATATTCCACTGGGGTTCTGTCTCCCCCAGTCGAGGGCAGGTGCCATGAGCAATAACAAAGCACAAGCTTCCCTTGCTCCCTTCCCCTACCCGCAGGCCCTCAGCAGGGCTGTAATCCAAGAATAGAGACTGAGGAGAAGAGCACTGGGGCTCTTGACTGTAGACCCACTTGATACTGCAGAACCTTCGCACAGTGTATGTTTCCAGTATTGATAAATTACAGTTCACCGCTCAGCAAATATTTAGTGAGTACTGACTAGGCCCAAGAAAACGCCTTGTATTGGTTTACTAGCAAACTCCTACACAACTTTATTTTTTAGTTTTTAATTTTTTTAATTAATTTATTTCATTTATTTCTTTTTGGCTGCGTTGGGTCTTCGTTGCTGCACACGGGCTTTCTCTAGTTGCGGCGAGTGGGGGCTACTCTTCGTCGAGGTGCGCAGGCTTCTCATTGCAGTGGCTTCTCTTGTTGCGGAGCATGGGCTCTAGGCGAGCGGGCTTCAGTAGTTGCGGCACGCGGGCTCAGTAGCTGTGGCTCGCGGGCTCTAGAGCGCAGGCTCAGTAGTTGTGGCACACGGGTTTAGTTGCTCCACGGCATGCGGGATCTTCCCGGACCAGGGCTCGAACCCATGTCCCCTGCATTGGCAGGTGGATTCATAACCACTGTGCCACCAGGGAAGTCCAATGCATTTGTTTTTTTACTGCTGTAACCTTCAAGGCCAACACATAGCCTGTTATATAGTAGATGCTCGATAAGTATCTTTAAATGAATGATCACATGACTATAGCTGACTCTGAGAATGGTCACTGTTGACAGTTCACCAGTGGCAAGAAAGGTATGAGTTCAGTCACCTTCAACTTGAGGCCACTTTTGCCCCCTGCTCCCAGGCCATACCTCTGACCTACTGACTGGTGGACAAAATGACTGAGAGAAGACAGAGGGATTACCAGCTGCCCTGTGCCCCAAGGACAGGAAGGAGGATACCAGCGTGGCCTGTGCCCATTTCCCATGCCGTGCAGACTGGGGCCCAGCTCAAGCCCAGGTGTGAGCAGAGAAGGCCCCTGCATAGTGCCTGCCGGGGGGTAGGATGCTGGGGCAGGGGCTGGTGCCAGGACCCAGGGTCCAACCAGAAGGCCCACCCCAGGGCCGCCCACAGCTCAGTCCGATGCAGCCCCTGACCAGAGAAGACCAGATGGCAGCCGTGTGAGCGACGTGAGCTGTCGCGGGTTGCCTGGCGCCGTGCACTGGCACACCCCCTCCTCCCATCGGCCCACACGCCCTCTCCTAACACAGACGTACTCGTTCAGGACAATAATTTCCAGCTCGAGGTCCCCCTTGTCTTTCACAACTTGGTTGTAGCGGCTCCTCCATGATTCCAGAGTGGATAAAGCTTCAGCAACATAAAGATCCTGGGAACATGGGACAGAAGGGCCCATCAGCCTGGTGTCACCGCTGAAGCCAAGCAAGCTAGGAGTCACCCCAGGTCACCCCTCACCCTGATAACTTCAACCTCACTCCTGCAATTCCTTCCTAGAAGCACTGAGAGTGAAGCGGGAGCCCAGCTGTTGCTTTTGAGTTTCCAGCATCCCACGCGCCCTGACCGCAAATCCTTCCTTAACCGTCATTCCCACCCACAATATGGATGTGGTTAAAATGTCCCACAAACCCTCCACTTGCCTCCAGCCAGCTGCCCACCCCCATTGTCATCCTTTTACCCATTTACTGCCCCCCCGCCTCTCCCTCCACCCAGCAGCCAGCAGTCCTCCCAGCTCATTCACCCTTTTCCACTGCCATCTTCCTCTCCGTTCGCCCACCCGCCCGGCCACCTCTACTCAGCTTTTCACCTCTCCCTGCTCAAAGCAGCCATCCGCTGGCAGCCAGCCCACCCCCGACCCTTCGCCGTCGGCCAGCCCGTCTCGGGGAGGCCTGCTACCTTGTCAGCAAGCTGCACGTGCAGCTGCTCAGCGTACTCCTCACTCTTCTCAGCTCGTTCTTTCTGGGCTCGGATGGCCCTCTTCAAGGACTCTTTGTCTCGTTCTCCCTTCTGCTTCAGTTCCTTCAGTTGCTCCATGATGGCCTCCACTTCCGCCTTATGCTGGTTTCCGCTGCGCTCCAGATTCTGGGAGAGGACGGCCCGGGAGCAGGTGTGGGGAGAGGGACAAGGATGAGGGAGAGTCGGAGGAGAGAGACAAGGAAGGCCGGGAAAGGGCAAGGCAGAGAGTAGAGGTGAGAGGGGACGAGCAAAAAGAAGGAATGAGGGAGAGAGAAATCAGGTCAACTGTGTGGAGGCATAAAGCTCCCCCAGTGCAGAGCAGAGGTGAAGGCCCTTCCCAGCTCTCCGTAGCACCCCTCCCATTACTGAACCCACTGGGGTCTTAGTGTGAAGACAGAGCTCTTCTGGAATCCTTCCTTGAACTCAACATAGTGGTCAGAGATATTCCTCAGTCCCTCAGCAGAGCTGTGACCTCAGCAGGTCCCTGGCTCAAAGATGCAAGCTGCATTGGAGCCCACCCCCTACCCCATGGGTAGTTACGAGAACTGAAGGCCTAAGGGATTAAGTGATTGACTCAGGGGCATGGCACCCAATTGGTCACTGCTGGGAAGGGCACCCAAGACCCTCAGGGTCCACTGCTCTTGCCACTGGCTCAGAGTGCTTTGGCAACAGCGGCCCTGTACACCTTTAGGGCAAAGCCTTCCTGAGTGTGAGAGCCTTGGCCAGGCCACTGCCCTTCGACTGCCAGGCCCCGCCCCCTCCCTTCCCCACCTGTGGGGCTGGCAGGTACCTTGATCTGCATGCACAGGCGACTGTTCTCTGCCTCTTTGCACCGAAGCTGTGCCTGCAAATGCCCACGCATGGTCTCCATGGACTTCGAAAGCTCAGATGCTGTCTTCGCTTGAGCCTTTGGAGAGACAGAGAAAGTGGCAGAGCCGGGGTTTGAACCCAGCTCTCCTGTTCCAGAGCGCACTTTACCCACTAAGCTCTGCTGGCCCATATAGAGGAGCAACTGCTGGGGACGGTACCTTCTCACATTGTATTTCCTGGAGGAGCTCTTCCACCTCCTTGTCTTTGTCTTGCAGCAGTAATAGCAGGCGCTGGAGAGGGCACACACACACTGTCTGAGCTCCCTGCGAAGGGTGAGGAGGCCCCACCCAGGGAGGACAAACACTCCTGTGAGTGCCTGGCCACTGGGCCCAAGTCCCAAATACATTGGCCCAAGTCACAGAGACCCTAGCAGGAAGCACCCAACATCTGTATCACAATTTTTTACAACAATTTAAAATAATGCTAGTTGTGGGACACACTGAAACACAGACACACAAAACACTAAGGAAGCCCCATAATCCCCCACCCAGAGATCACCATTGTTAGTACACATTAAAAAGTCAGATACCTATTTTGCACTATAACCACATTTACCATAGTGTGATTAAATCTTCTATATCTTTTGAAAAAGCACCTTAACATTTCAATTTACGGATGTATCATAATTTGATAAGGCTCTTGAGCTGGGAATGCAGGTTTAGGCATTATCGCCATGACCGTTGAATCCCCTACAGCGATGTTCGGCCAGGCACCGAGGGCCAAGGGCCAAACCTCGGGAACCATGGTCTCTATTTCTTTCTTTCTCTTGGAGACTCCCAACAGGCATTAATACATCAAAGGCTCCAAAAGGTATTGTAGTTAAGCAGCTGGTTTAACTTGTCATTCAGGCTGGGCAGCAGTTCCCCAAATTTATTTGGCCATGGATCAACCCCCCCTTTTGTTTCTTGTACCCATTAACACCTTGAGGAACTCAGGGCTCTATGGAACAGACTTTGGAACATGCTGCCTTGGGAGAGATTCCTTGGGAGGATTGGAATTGTTGAGTCAACAAGTCTGTACCAGAATATAAATAAGGAAATTCAGGGAACAGACTCTGATGATTTACAAATCCATCACTGTCATCACCATCCCTCATGCTGATGTCCAGCTTGGTGGTTCAAGCTCTCGAGTGATTGACTAGACAAGCCCAGTGGGGCAGGAGGGACGGGGATATGTGTTTCATGATTTCACAGATCATGAAACTAAGACCCAAAGAAAAGTCAGAGCGGGGCTCCAGCCCTCTTGCCGCCACTCAGCACCTCTACGCCGTCGCCTATACCCCCTGGAGCAGGCAGGGGGAGCTGTGTGTTACCGCTTTCTCGGAGTCCGCCTCTGCCAGCCGTTTCAATAACGTTCCTTGTTGCTCCATCAACTTTTCGGAATCCTTCAAGGGAAGGCAGGGAAAGCCAACTCATTAAGCAATAAACTGAGATGTCTACATCCTCTAGGTCCTGTTCCTTTTCTAAAAATTATACTTCTAATGATAGAAGTAGTAAATTATATTCTCATTATAAAATATTTAATGAAAACCGATAAAGTCCCCCTCATCCCTACCTCCAAATCCAGCCCTGCCGTTATGAGTTCGGACTGTCTTGCCCATCCTATCTCTATGCATTTATACGTAGCTACACCTAGAGAAGTATCTTTTGGGGGATGAGGGGTGGGAAGGGATTAATGTGTAATTTTACCAAAATGATATCATACTGTATTTTTGTGTCACAACTGGATTTTTTAACCATAGTTTTATTGAGATATAAATTCAGATACAAGTCACCAATTTGAAATGTATAATTCAATGGTTTGTGGTATATTACATTGTGATTTTTTTAATTGTGGTAAAATATAACAAACTTTTTCATTTTAAGTGTAAAATTCAGTGGCATATGGTACATTTCCAATATTGTGTAACCAGTATTACCATCTAGTTCCAGAATTTTTTCATCACCCTAAAAGGAAACCTGCACCTGTCAAGCTGTCAGTCTCCATTTTCCCCTCCCCCCAGCTCCCCCCAAACTCCTAATCTGCTTTCTTTTTTAGGGGGCGGGCACACCACATGGCTTGCAGGATCTTAGTTCCGGGACCAGGGATAGAACCCAGGCTCCAGCAGTGAAAGTGCTGAGTCCTAACCACTGGACCGCCAGGGAAATCCCCAACCCCTAATCTGCTTTCTGTCTCTAATATGCTGTGGCATTTTTTAACTTCTCCCCGTAACCTTTGGGCAATAAGGTGGTTCCCAGGCTCTGCAGCTGTAAACACGGCAGCAGTGGACATGTTGGGCACGTACTAAGTGTCTCTTCAGGATTGATACAAAGAGTAAGAATGGCTGGGCCCGAAGATCTGTGATTTGTGGCAGGTGACATGCCCTGCAAAATGCCTGCACTGACGCACACAAACAGGACGTGAGAACGCCGGGCAGCAGCCAGCCTCTGCCTGTTGCCAGTCTTGCCAGCATGAATCCTGCTGTTTTAGTTTGCATTTCCCTATTTATGCATATGCTTATTAGCCATTTAAGCTTCCTCTTCCCCGGACTGCCTGCTCACACCTTTGCCCACTCTCGCACAGGGCTGTGTCTCTGAACTGTCTCTATTCTTCCCAGTCACCTAAATAAAGTGTCCCTAGAAGAAATCTCACCCCCCTTTCCCTTTCAGTCCCACAGGTCACCTTTGCAGGCTAAGAGAAAAGGGCTCCCTGGTCCCAAAGTTTCCCAGGAACCTAGGAACTGGAGGAAGACAGCATTATGGGTTCTCTAGCAACAAGAGGAGGCAAAGAACGTAGGACGAAAACCTAGGCCAGGGACCCAGAGCCTGAAGCTATTCTCACTGCCCCGACAGGCCATGCCCTCTGAGCCTCTGGGGGACTCTACACAAACTAACACACCATCTCACCAAATCCCCCACTCTGAGGAGCCAGGCACTATCACCACCCCCATTTCACAGACGAGGAGATCGAGGCTGGGAGAAGTGAGGTGAGCTGCCTGAGATCACACAGCCAGAGATGGCAGAGCTGGGCGCTAAGCCAAAGGACTCCAGAGCCAGAGCATTCCCCCAGCACACTGAGTACTCCCCAGTAAGCACCGCAGCGGGGCTGTGGTCCTGAGGGCCACATGGGCGGGAGGAGGTGAGAGCCTGTACAGAACCTGGAATGCCTGCTGCGGTGGGAGTTTAAATTAGCTGACCCTTCACCTCCAACTGGAGATTCTGGGATTCCGGGATTGTAGGAGCTAAGAAGGCGAAAAGGGAAAAAACTGGTAGGAAGACGTTTTCTGAAGCCCCGCCCCCCCCCACCGCCCCCAGTCCCAGGACAAACAGCAGCGACAGCCACCATTTACCAAGTACCCACTGCATGCCCGGAGTACGCACAGTCCTCGTCCACACATCACTTCTAAGTCCCTCACAACCCCACATGGAAGATGCTATTCCCATTTTATAGGTGGGAAAACTGAAGCCCAGAGAGGTAAAAATCACCCACCCATGAACACTGAGCTGGAAATGAAACAGATAAAACTATTTTAAGAGAATAATTTAGCTATAACTAGTAACATTCATAGAAATATATTCTGGAAACCCTCAAGTACACCAGGATAGTACAGACGAATGCGCAAAGTAACACTTGTAAAAGCAAACAACCAAAAATTGTCTCCATCAACAGAAGAGTGGGTAAATAAGTTGTGGTATTGTCATAAAATGGAATAGAGCAGTGAAAATGAACTACCTTAGGCTTCAAGGATAAAAATGGACGGATCTCAGAGAAACATTGATTGAAAAAAGCCAACTCAGAAGAAAACATATGGAACAATATCATTTATGTAAAGTTTGAAAACATGCTAAACGATACTATATGTTGCTTAGGGATACATATATAAGTGAAAAACTCTCAGATTCCGGATAGAGTTTCCCTCTGGTGGGAAGATGAGGTTACTGCCAAAGGAGACACCAAGAGGGATTTAACCGTGGGGACGAGGTTTTGTTTGGAAAGCTGGATAGTGGGTACACTTTTACTTATTTTAAATATTAATTTTTAAACTACAAACAAAGGAAGTTGACACTGTTTTTTTTAAAAAGTTAAACTAAAAAAAATATCTCATCAGGACGGGCTTTTTTTTTTTTTGGCTGCATCTCGAGGCTTGCAGGATCTTAGTTCCTCAACCAGGGATCGAACCCACGCCCACGGCAGTGGAAGCGCCGAGTCCTAACCACTAGACCGCCAGGGAAGTCCCAGCATGGGCATTTTGAGACTCTCGGTATCCCTTTGGTTTTGAACCAAACAGGAAGACAGCTGTTTATACTGTCAGTCTTTTCAGAGTCATTTGCTAACATAAAATATATTTCAGAGACCACCTTTTAAGAAAACAAAGTGATACCATACAACGTGTCCGCCAGCCATTAAGCCACCTGCTTCACCAAAACTCAGGTCTGGTCTTCTCCCCGCTTTGTCGCATGACCCCTGGGATGGGCTGAACCCCTGCCTGACTCTCCACTGTTCTTCTGACTTTCAAGGTCCTTCCTGTGCCACCAGGCCCACTTCAACAACGAAGACAGCACTCGTCTACCAGATGCCCAGCATTTCATATGAATGATTTCAGCAAATCTTTCTATGGCCCCCTCAGGTCAGGCAGGCACCAAGAATATTTTCTTTTTACAGACAGGAGCCTGCGGTGCTACAGGGCCAGGGCTCCGAGTGAGCACTGGGTAGGGGTGCGGCTAGGACCGCAGCTCACCTCTTTGCAGTGCTGTTCCCTCAGCAGTTCTCGGAGGGTGCGGTTGGTCTCCTCAAATGTGCTCAGCTTCTGCAGGAGAAGTTCCTTCTGCCTTGTTAGGGTGTTGATGTCCGTGCAGGTCATTTGTTTCTCCTGGAAGACAGCAGGCAGTCTTGCCAGGCACAGGTGGAGAAGGGAAGAGCTGGCACAGGGAGTCCCCATGGGGAGCTTAAGAGGTATCGGTGCCAGGCAGCCCGAGCAAGAAGAGCTGGGCAAAGGCAGGCTTCCCGGAGGAGGCAGACCTGGAAGGATGGGCAGGTTCTGAGCCTGCTGAGAACACCAGGTGGGGAAAAGGGCGGGAGAGTTCGGTGTGGGCGAGTGCAGTTAGGGTGGGCTTCTTGGACAAGGTGCGCTTCCTGGACGACAACATTTGGTGGCTGATACTGGCAGGAATCAGACACGTGCCTTGACTCACTGTGATCCCAGGAGACCCACGATGACATCTCAGAGGCCCTGGCTACCAAAGGTCAGCCTCGAAGGTCAGGGCCCAGAAGTGAGAAGAGGGGTGGGGGCCGAGGAGTTAAGTGTGCCCTGCCCTGGCCTGAAGATGTCATAAAGTCAGCATGACGACTGCGTAAAGACCCCGCCACGGTGTGCAGCTGCCCCCGCTCTGGGCCCGGCCCCGGCACTGGGTGGTTGGGCTGGCCACCTACCGTCTTCAGTTTCCCGATGGTATCCTTCAGGGCCATGACTTGTTTGGCCGCAGCAGCCCCATCCATTTCAGCCTCCATCAGCTTGGACATGAGGCACTCCTTCTCCTGCTGGAGGTGTTTCTTCTGAAGCCTGGGCCCAGAAAGAATAGGGCTCTGTGAGCCCTCCCAGGCCCCTGCCCACCCGGAGCTCCGACGCTCACCTCACAATGCCGTGCGAGGCTCATCTCCTGGTCAGGGAACAGTGGGGGAGGGGGCAGGGATGGCCCTTCTGGCCCGAGTGGCCTTCTGGAAGGACACCTGGTCACCAGAGCAGGGCCTCCACACCGGGGGACATTATGCCACCTGTTTGTCTCTCAGACAGAAATCAGTGTCACCTCATTCCCCAGCCACTGCCATGGCCACCTAACTACCATCTTCAGATCCGCTTTTGAGCCCTCCCCTCCACTCTCCCCATTGGAGCCAAGTCTGGTCACACCACTTCCTGCTTCGAAAACCCTTCTGTGGCTCCCAACCGCCCTCGATGCAAACACCCTGAAGTGGCCACCAAGAGCCGGCCCCTGCCAACCTCCGTGGCCCCCCTTCCCCTTGGCCCACCCTCTCCCCTTGCTCTGCCCCGCTTTTCATTTCTTAGTTGCAAACTCCTCCCGCCCTGGGGCCTTCCTGCAAGATGTTCCTGCTACCTGGTGTGTTTTCCTCCCCCGCACTCACCTGCCTAGCACCTGGCCATCCTGCTGGACTCCCGTTGTTTCCAGAAAGGCCTCCCTGATGCCCTCCCCCCGGAACTCTGCGGGGCCCACTTCTCTGACCGGGAATCATGAGCGCATTAGTGACTCTGTTGAACACTGTAACCCGGGCTAGGCTGGTGCTCCCGCAAGAGGGAAGGTGCCCAGGGCAGCGCCGCCTTACATAGTGAAGTCCTTCTCCTCCTTGATGCGCTCGATGCTGTGCCGCAGCACCGTGTTCTCGTGCTCGGTCTCGGCCAGCTCTTGGGCCACCTCCTCCAGCTCCTCCTTGCGTTCCTCCAGGAATCTTTTGGCCATCTGGCGCTCTCCCTTCTGCATCTTGACCTGTGCAGGGGCATGCAGGCAGGGGCCACTGAGGGGAGGAGCTCCTCTCCACCGCATCTCAAGGCCCGCTGCTTTGGACAAAGCGAGGGGCACCTCCGATTGAGCGCTCCATACTACTGAGGTCCTTTGGGCGCAAGCTCAGTCAATCGTCACAAAGACTCTGGACAGACATGATTCCTCTCATTTCCTTGTCACTGAGCAAAGGGAGCAAAGGGAGCCTGAGTGACTTTCTGGCTGGGGACAGAGCCAGGATACAAACGGTTGTTCAGCTGGCACTCCACGGGAGGAGAGATGTCACAAAAAGGCCCCTGCCCCTCGGGCTGTGGAGAAAGGCGGGCCTGTTACCAGGCAGCCACCAGCCGCAGGTTCTCCAAGAGGGCCCTGGGCCCCAGTCGCAGGGGAGGACTAAAGACACAGGCCCCGTCAGCAGCCGCAACGAGGAGTCCACGGCAGCTCCACCAACTTATTAGTTGGGGGCCTTGGACTTCCAGGTTGTTTCCAATTTCATTGCCACATCCCACCCAAAGACACAGCCCAGCAACTGGGGACAAACTTCCTCTGCCTGTTTGGGGCATTGTTTTCTGTTTTTGTTTTTTTTTAACTTTTGTATAAAATGGAAAACAGAGGCCCCAGTGTCCCAGTCACTTCATCTCCAAGACAGGGACAATAATACCACCGGCTTCGTTTACTGTAGTAAAAAATCAAACCAGGCCATCCATACAGAGCACCAGGCAAGGTCAGGGCCAGGCCTGGGCTAAGTGCTTGATGGAAAGGGATCCCAGGTTGCCCCGACTACCTCCCCAGGGGCACGTGAAACCCTGGGAGGCCTGCAGAGGCAGCAGGAAGGAGGTGTCCACCAGGAACTCACCTGGCAGTCCCAAGTGTCCTCGGGACACTGGCCAGCCTAGCCCCCTACCTCCCTCACCTCAGACTTGAGACAACCAACCGTGTTCATTAGACTGTCAATCTTCTTATCATAACGGTTCATTTTACAGTGACCCGAGTCGTCATCTTCGGTAGAGAGGTCACTTAACCGCATCACTGAGACCAGCTTTTCTGAAGATGGTGGTGTGATCTCCAGGCAGTGAGGTGGATTCTGATGTAGAGGAGGGAGAGACACATGAAGTCATAAGGCAGAACTGCAACCATTGGTCCCACCATCCCTGGCTGTCCGCTGAGCAGGAAGAGCTAAAACTGCTACAGGGCAAAACCACAGAGACCCCAAGGGGAAGGGCACACCGACCTTCTTGGTGGAACACTGCCTCATTACCTACCCTTGTTTTTTTTGTCTTTTTTTTTTTTTTGCAGTACGTGGGCCTTTCACTGCTGTGGCCTCTCCTGCTGCGGAGCACAGGCTCCGGATGCGCAGGCTCAGTGGCCACGGCTCATGGGCCCAGCCGCTCCGCGGCATGTGGGATCCTCCCGGACTGGGGCACAAACCCGTGTCCCCTGCATCGGGCGGACCCTCAACCACTGCGCCACCAGGGAAGCCCCCTACCCTTGTTTAAATGTTGTTTCTGAAGCTCTTCTAACATAGAAATAAAAAGCGTGTGTTACACAACTACTGAAGCCCGCACGCCTACAGCCCGTGGCTACTCTTCATTGCGGTGCGCGGGCTTCTCATTGCGGTGGCTTCTCTTGTTGCGGAGCACGGGTTCTAGGCGCGTGGGCTTCAGCAATTGCGGCACACGGGCTCAGTAGCTGTGGCTCGCGGGCTCTAGAGCGCAGGCTCAGTAGTTGTGGCGCACGGGCTTAGTTGCTCTGCAGCATGTGGGATCTTCCCAGACCGGGGCTCAAACCCGTGTCCCCTGAATTGGCAGGTCGATTCTTAACCACTGCACCACCAGGGACATCCCCAGTGTCAAGTTTAAAATGAAGGATATAACAAATTGGCAAAAACTGTGATTCCCAAAGTTGGCAAAAGTTGGGGGCAGTAAATATTTTCATACACCTAGGGTAGACATGAAATATGTCAAAAGTCTTTTAAATGAATATGAATACATTGGATATTGTATACATTGTATATTGTATGAATACACTGAATATTGTGGATAGTTGCAAAGGCAAACAAATCTTCTATAACAGGTATTTTAAGGACAAGTGGAGAAATTTAAATATTAACCAGATGTTACATGATTAGGAAATTAAGTTTAAAAAAAAATGAAGTGAAGTTTTTAGGACTAATCACTGTTATTTTGGTTATGGAGAAAATGTTATTAGAAATGCATACTGAATTATTTAGGGTTAAAATGGTATTTCTGGAAAATATTTACCTAAATACATCAGCATAAAAAAATATTTTTTAAAATGCATGTGCTCCTCAGAGAAGTTTATGCAAAGCTGTATAATACTTTCAAGACTTCAAAAAGATATTCTGATCTGGGGGCGAGTGTTTCCATGTTTTTTATTGTTGTTGTTTTTTTAACTTTTAATTAATTAACTTATTTATTTGGTTGCACCGGGTCTTAGGTGCAGCAGGCGGTCTCCTTAGTTGTGGCAGGCAGGCTCCTGAGTTGCAGCTCACAGGCTCCTGAGTTGTGGCATGTGAACTCTTAGTTGCGGCATGCATGTGGCATCTAGTTCCCTGACCAGGGATCGAACCGAGGCCCCCTGCATTGACTGTGCAGTCTTATCCACTGCACCACCAGGTAAGTCCCTCCATGGGATTTTGATATATTGAATTTGACTCTCTCATTCTATACATTTATTCCATTGTATTAAGTAATTGCTATTTCTCATTGTTTGCACCGTTTTTTCCTTCTCGTAAGCTGAGGTGGCTAAACTTCTGTGCTAATTTCCAGGGAAAGGTGATGGCTATCAGGAATAAAAGGAAGTATTTTATTTTTTTAATTTTTTTAACATCTTTATTGCAGTATAATTGCTTTACCATGGTGTGTTAGTTTCTGCTTTATAACGAAGTGAATCAGCTATACATGTACATATATCCCCATATCTCCTCCCTCTTGCGTCTCCCTCCCATCCTCCCCATCCCACCCCTCTAGGTGGTCACAAAGCACTGAGCTGATCTCCCTGTGCTATGCGGCTGCTTCCCACTAGCTATCTATTTTACATTCAGTAGTATATATAAGTCCATGCCACTCTCTCACTTTGTCCCAGCTTACCCTTCCCCCTCCCAAAGGAAGTGTTTTATATGGGTGTAAACTGTTATGTCAAACAAGTAGGACTCATAGGGTGCAATTTAAAAAATGTATGTGCCCTTTGTCCCAGCAATTCTATTTTTGAGGAATTTATCAAGAATATCTAAGAATGTGAATTAATATTTAAATTCAAGGCTAGGGTATAGATAAATGTACAGCAAGATAGTATTGGTTAAATACTAACAGTACACAAATGTACACACAATGGAATAATGCCTTAAAAAAATAATGTGCGATATAAATATAGTCAAAATATGTGGAAAAAAGAACATTACAACAATAAGTAAAATATAATCCCATTGTTACAAAAATCAAAAGAACACGTCTATTCACAAGAAAAGATCCAGAAGTCTTGCACCTAGAAGTTACATGGGTCTCTTCTCAGGGTGGTGGAATTACAGGTGGTTTTTACTTTCTTCCTTGTGCTGATTTAGATTTTCTAATTTTTTCTAATTTTCAACAATGACTGTGCATTACTTTTATAAGAAAAAGAGTTATTTTAATATATAAAAGAAAGACAATAGGAAAATGTATAGACAGTATGATTACAATTTGAAAAAAAAACTCCGCATGGGAAAAAGTGATAATAAATGTATCGCAATATTAATAGTTTTAGGGTGGCAGTGACAAGAACAGGACTGGTGATGTTGTTTCTTGAGCTGGGTCTTTGTAAAAATTCATCAACACGCTTCTGATGCATGTACTATCCTGCACTTTCCAATGAAAAGGTTTTAAAACTTAATAGCAGCCAGATAAGAGTAGTAGAATTACAGTGATTGTCTAGTTTTCTGTATTTTCAGCTTTCTGTCATAAAAATAGATGACTTAATTAGTAATAGGGTAGAGAAAAAACCCAGACCTGCTTTCTCCCAAAGATCTTATCTTGTGTACCAGGAGGGGTTTTAAAAATGAAACACGGGGACTTTCCTGGTGGCGCAGTGGTTAAGAATCCGCCTGCCAATGCAGGGGACACGGGTTCGAGCTCTGCTCCAGGAAGATCCCACATGCCGCGGAGCAACTAAGCCCATGCGCCACAACTACTGAGCCTGCGCTCTAGAGCCCGCGAGCCACAACTACTGAGCCCACGTGCCTAGAGCCCGTGCTCCGCAACAAGAGAAGTCACCACAATGAGAAGCCCATGCACCGCAACGAAGAGTAGCCCCCGCTCGCCACAACTATAGAAAGCCCGCATTTAGCAACGAAGACCCAACACAGCCAAAAGTTAATTAATTAATTAATTTAAAAAGAAAGAAAAGAAACATGAATCCCCACAAGCACATAGCAGCTTCCGGGGTCCATGTCCAGCTCCACCACAAACTCTTCCTCCTGTGGTCTTTTCTCTCTTGTCCATAATGGTAAGGGCAGGCTGGGGCCTCCCAGGAACATGGAAGGTCACTGAAAAATGGAAAGGGGCTGAACCAAGAGGACAGCATGAAAGACAGCTACTGCTTGAGAGGTGGTAAGTCACATCTCTGGGCCCCTCCGTTTCTAGAATTCTGTGGCCCCAGGACTGGACGGGGCACTGAGCTTTCCAGGGGGGACCATAGTCCTAGCAACCCATGTCAACAGGAAGTCCATTTCCATAGCGGCATGACTTTGATATATAAGTTGAGAACTACTAAGTCTCTTCATTAAAAAAAAAGAAAAGAAAAAAAGCATTTTAAATAAAATATAGTATGTTTGTTATAAAGAAATTCAAGCAAACCATGAAAAGATAAAGCATTAAAGCCTCCCACCCCAGAGGTAATCACTGCTTACCACTTCTTATATTTCCTCCCCAAAACAGGTTTGCACATATAAACATATCCATACACACATGGACACACAGATGCACTTTTCTGTGCAAATAGGGTCAAACTCTCCGTGCTGTGCCACTTGGTGCTTCATTATCGTCTAGAAATATCTACCTCAATCTTCTAGTGGTTGCATGGCATTCCATTGTATGGATGCATCATAATTTAACCAATACCCTCCTGACAGACATTTAGGTTGCTTCTAATTTTTCTCTATTGCAAACAATGCTTTAGTAAACATCCTGATACACACACAGATCCCTGTACTCTTCTGTGACTTTTAGCATCAATTCCCAAGTGTAGAACTATAGAATCCATGTTTGGATGGATGCTGCCAAACTGCCTCCAGAACGGCTGAATCGGTTTCACAATCCACTCAAAACTGTCCAGGGGGGCTTCCCTGGTGGCGCAGTGGTTAAGAATCCACCTGCCAATGCAGGGGACACGGGTTCGAGCCCTGGTCCAGGAAGATCCCACATGTCGCGGAGCAACGAAGCCTGTGCGCCACAACTACTGAGCCTGTGCTCTAGAGCCTGCGAGCCACAACTACTGAAACCCGTGCACCACAACTACTGAAGTCCATGTGCCTACAGCCCGTGATCTGCAACAAGAGAAGCCACTGCAATGAGAAGCCCGTGTACCGCAACGAAGATCCAATGCAACCAAAAATAAATAAATAAAACAGATAAATTAAAAAACATATATTAAAAAACAACAACAACAAAAAAAAAACTGTCCAGGGACTTCCCTGGTGGTCCAGTGGTTAAGACTCTGTGCTTCCACTGCAGGGGGCACAGGTTCGATCCCTGGTTGGGGAATTAAGATCCCACATGCCACGCTGCGCGGCCAAAAAAAAAAAAACACACACAAAAAACCATCTAAAAAAGATTCGTTGATACCTCCCATATGCTTGTCAACACAAGGTATTCATAATCTTTTCAACTTTTTTCCATTCAATAAAAATGATAGCTTGTTTTATCTAAAATGTAATTGTTTCTAATTTACATTTCACTGATTATTAGTGAGGTACACATAGTAAAAAAAATCTAAAAAGCATTTTAATTCCAGTCTTCCTTGCACTTTATATAGAGAGATATGTCAGAACACTTTTCATTTATTCCCTAGAATACCAAACTCCCTTTGTCTCTTAGGGATAACATGGTAAATCAGGGAGTCAAGAGAGTGAAGTATGACTCTAAACTTCAGAGTAATTACTATTATTTCTAATTTTAAAAGTAATAAGCTCTCAGAAAGAGAATCTTTCAAAATAGATCAGGGGCTTCCCTGGTGGCGCAGTGGTTGAGAGTCCGCCTGCCGATGCAGGGGACACGGGTTCGTGCCCCGGTCCGGGAAGATCCCACATGCCGCGGAGCGGCTGGGCCCGTGAGCCATGGCCGCTGGGCCTGCGCGTCCGGAGCCTGTGCTCCACAATGGGAGAGGCCACAGCAGTGAGAGGCCCGCGTACCGCAAAAAAAAAAAAAAAAAAAAAAAAAAAATATATATATATATATATATATATATATATATATATATATCAGGCATCATCATCTTAAGGTATAGTCATCCCTTGGTCTCCACAGGGATTGGCTCCAGGTCCCTCATGCATATCAAAATCAAAGGATGCTCAAGTCCCTTGTATAAAATGGTGTAATATTTGCACATAACCTAGGCACCTCCTCCTGTATACTTTAAATTAGCTCTAGATTATTTATAATACCTAATTCAATGTAAATGCTTTGTCAGTAGTTGCTGGCACACAGCAAATTCAAGTTTTGCTTTTTGGAACTTTATGGATTTTTTTTTCTTTCTTAAATCTGTGGTTGGTTGAATCCACAGATGTGGAAACTGCGGATACAGAGGGCCAACTGTAGTTTCAAGCCCTTTACTTGTCTCAATAATAAGATCTTTGTCTAAAACACAGTCACAGGCCTTGTCTTGTCAATGAGTTTTTTCACTGCAATTGACTAGAACGTAAGCGTAAGGAAGGCACAGCTGCCAGTTTGCAGCTGTAACCCCCGTGTGCAGCAGTGTCGCAAGAAATGCATGAATGACTGCACGGATGGATAGATGGACAAGCAAAACGTTTTGAGGTGTGGCTAAAAAAAGACAACAGTTCTCTTGGAACCTTGGCAACTCACACGGAAGGCAGTTATTCCTCAGGAGATTATTCCAGTGGTTTTGATGACATCCATGGAATACGTGCACGGTCTCTTATGGGGGTGACCGTAAAAGTGAAGATGCTTTCTTTGATATGTACGTTCTGGTATATATTTTAAAATTATGCTTCGGCACTAGCAAAGTTACGTGGGGCAAGACATGTAGCTCCTCACATACAAATCAGAGAGCCTACGAGTACCGCCTCTAGAATGAGACCCCCCTGAGTCTTAACTCCACCTCTGCTACTCTCTCTGTGAGACTTCACCTCTCTGAGCCTTGGTTTCCTCATCTGCACCTTGGGAGAGCGGGACCTACCACATTGCAGTGTTGGCAGGACTCAAGAAGATTCCCATACTTTCAGGGTTTAGCAAGGCGCTCAGTAAGCGGGACCTACTGGGATGTCTCTGAGAGCTCCTGCCGACCCTGAACCATACAGAGTGTGAGGCCTGCTAGAACCTGACCAGTTGGAAAAGAAAAGCCTGAACGAGAATGAGCCTACCTCCCACTTGCATCCCACATGCCGGGTGGATGATTTTCCAGGGGGCATCCAAGGTACCTTGGTTTTCACCCGGACACTCCGCCGCACATTCACGGTGTCCCCTTTCATTCCGCGCTTATGAGATTTCTGTGGAAAGGGACAAACCCAGGGTCACTTCCCCACGCAGCTGGCCGTGGCATCACTCTGGTGGCATCCGCTTCCAACTCTGCTGGGGAGCCGCTTCTGACTAAGGCTACTGCTGCCACTTCCAGGTGACCGTCCTACCTTCCAACCAGGCAACTGAGCTCTGAAAGCGAATGTGTCTGTCTCTCAAATCTCTGGAGTTAGAAGTGTGAGGAGGCCCAGCTGGGAGGTGTCGCCTTGCTCCACAGCCTTGGCCTTGCCCCACAGCCTTGGCCTTGCCCCCCTGGCATGCTCCTACCTGGCTGTTGGTCGCTGATGCTTTCGGGAGTTTTTTTATGTGGACATGGACAGGGGTGTTCTCATCCACGTGAACATGTAAGGGGGGAGTTGAAGAGCGGTCCTTCATGGTTCGCTTCTGGCAGGTGGGGGAGGACAACACAAAAAAGGTTGATCTGTGGATGAGTAAACTGGGCGTGAAAAACCGAGCTCACAGCCTCTGGGGGCCACTGAAAGCCTAGCCACCAAGCGAGCAGGACAGGAACCAGCACTACTGGCATGCGGGCAGGAAGCAAGGCGGGCGTGCCATTCAGCAGGCTCCTGCAGAGATCCCAGCTGAAGACCACCGGGGAGACACAGGTCCGTTCAAGAGAAGGGTCTGTGAGACCCACAAGTTCTACAAAAGAGCCCAAACCCAGGCCCCGGGGTCCTCAGAGCTGCATCTCTTTCCGAGACTGCTGGAATGCACAGCTCCTCCTCATTCAGCACAGCACAGATGGAAAGGTGAGTCCTCCTACACCGGAATCTGAATGGGGCATGCGGATTAGCACGGGACACTCACAGAACAGTTACGGTGCAAAATACTTCAAGCAGCAGGTAGATAAAGGATGGTGAAGACAGAAAGCTGGAGGAAATGCCGAGATGAGAAGGTTGTATGGATTCTAAAGGCCACTTAAGCAGGGCTGAACACATACCCCTCGCCTACCTCGCCTACCACCAGCTCCTGTCAATCCCCATTCTTTTTTTTTTTACTTTTTTCTTTTTTCCTTCTGGTCTTTTTTTTTGGAAATTCTGTTTTCAGATTTTTGAAGTCTGTCTGGAAGGATTAGGTTAACACAACCTCCTCACACCCAGCAGCCTTGCCACAGGCAAAACCAAATCCAATCAATCAGCAGGCTATGCATGAAGGCACCTAACAGAGCACCTGGCCGCCGGGCTGCCAGCAGAAGCGTTTCTTCTGGCGGGGCCACAGACCACGGGGCTGCTCCGCGCGCATGTCACCTACCGTCACAGTCACACTGGGTGAGCCACAAGGTGTCCTCAAGACCTTTTTCTGCTTGAGGCTCGTTACTCTGTTCTTCTCACACGATGGAAACCTGTACCCAGGCACAAGAAGCAGATTATAAGCAGAAAACTAGGGCTCTTCTATTTCTTAGATCTCCCGAAGTTATATACTACATATGGTGTCTAACGAGTCCACGGCTAGGAGAACCAGTGTGGAATCATTTGGCTCCCTGTACACAAGCACCAAGCTCTCATGGTGTGCCTGGCAGGGGGATGGAAGCAAGGGGTGATGGGCATTCGCAGGGCTGGCCTTTTAACCTGCCATCGCATCACACGTATTGTGACCTTTTACTGAAAAGCCCAGCTGTCATCCTGTCTGTCAGGAGACAAAAAAAGCAGGCAGCATGTGGGCAACAGCCAACATGCTAGTCTGGCCAAGGGCGAAAGTGCCCAGGACACTGGCTGGAGCAATGCTCAGTGAATGACTGCCATGAAAAGACAGAGGCACAAGCTCAGGAAGAAGGTCTCTGTGACTCAGTTTCATAACATTAATAGTCAAATATTCAAATAAGAGGATGAAAAATGACCATTTCCCAAAATATTCCATTTGCTACCCTTTAAGCTTTTATGGATTTTTTTTAATACCACGTGTAATTCATCTTATACATAAACAGCCCCATCACTAAATTTGCAAATAAAGCAAAAGTTTAATCTCCAAAATCTGGCAGCAGTCAATCCAAGAATTCCAGGACGGGAAGGGACTTGGAAAGTACATTTGATCCATCCCACTGCCTGATGACAGCCCCCAAAATATGACCTTGCCCTCACCCTCCATTATTTTGGAAAAAATCATGCAACATAAAAATTCTTTAGCACTTTAGCATACATTTTGCTGTATGTATATCACACCTTGATATAAAAGAAAAAGATTTTTTGAGTCCTACTAATCATTTAGCCAAGGAATACCAAATCTGTGCAGATGGGGTTTTTTTTTCCCTCCTCACTTAGAACATTTCTGTTTACTTGAAACCAATAGATTTGGGAAAGCTCTCACCCTCAGCGGGTTTTCCATCAAACTGCCTGGATTCCACCAACATTTGACTAACTGCCGCGTCCACCTCTTACGTGGTTGTTATTTATTTACACCTAACCTTCTTTCAAAAAGGATCTGAACCTAGTACTCCAATGACAACGATGGTGATCCTATTTGCTACCAGGAACTGGGGCACCTGAGGAGGGAGGGCCAGAGGGAGGCAGAACTGGGATTACATGCGTGCATTTTCCTCTTTCCTCTTAAAAATTATTTTTAAATGTTTTGGTCCAGGCTTTCAGTACACAGAACAGAGAGCTGAAAAGAGGATCCTCCAGTGAGCCTGGCCTGGGAGCCCCTGCCCGCTTTTCCCTGCCCTATGGCGGAGGCGCCCCCCACAATGGCAGTACCTGGGGGAGCCGCCTGAGGATGACGCAGACATGGTTAGGCATCAAAGCCGCAAAGGTGGGCAATTGGGTCAGCAGGCTCTGCTCAGGGGGACCCAGAGGGGCGTGTCAGTGAGAATCTCAGGGGCCGGGCATCAAACGTCCTGAGGGGAGGAGAGTGTAAGCTTTGGGGGTGACAGTTGGATGAAAACTTGGGAGGTGCTCCTCTGCTGTCCAAGTCGCACAGCAACTGACCGTCCTGCCAAAGTGGGGGGAGATAGGAGAGGCTGAGCGACCCGGTGGGCGGGGCGGTGAGAGCTCCCCTCCCCAGGGAGGGCCAGGGGGCGGAACTTCGAAGTAAAGGACCACCACACCCAGGCCCCACGCGGGAGGGAAGGTGGGTGGCCACCAGGGGGGAAACCTGAGATGCTGGCTCGCGTGCGAAGAGGGCGGGAGAGAACCGCTAGGCTCCAAGTGGGCCCCAAAGGGCCGGAACCGGCGTCGGCAGCGGGAGGGATATTCGGGGCGGAGCCAGGGCAACTGTCTCCTAGGAGAAGGGCGTTCCCGGCAAAATAGACACCCGAGAAGACCAATAGTATTTGAAGGAGGAAGGAGCGGAGGCTGCAGGGGGAAAGGGGCGCTAAGCAGCGAGTGGGTGCCCCGACGGCAAAGGGAAAATCCTCCAGGGCGAAGCAGCGGCCGCTGAGATTTAGTATCCGAGTTAGAGCGGGTTCGACGTCGGGTCGTGCAGGGAGCGCGGCGGGAGAACCGGGAGGCCCGCTGGACAGGTGAACCCACCCAACGGGGTAGGGCGGCCCGGAGGCGGTCCCCGGGGACTGCGCTGCCTACGAGGAGCCGGCAAATAACTGCCGGGCCGAGGCCCTCAGGGAGGGCGAGGCGGACGGGGCGACGCCCACCGGCGGGCAAGAGGGCGCGGGGCCAGTCTCTGTCGGCGGAAAGAAGGGACGACCACCCACCAGCGGGCAGGAGGGGACCAGTTTCTGCCCATAGAGAGAAGGCCGAAGCCCGGAGGGAGCAGAACCCTGCCGGTGGCCAGGTGAGGAAAGGCCCGCCCGTTAGCGGGAGGAGGAGAAGGCCCGCGCCGGTGGGCGGGGCGGGGGGGCGAGATTCTGACGGGAACTGGACGAGCGCGCCGGAGGGTGCCGGCGGGGGCGGCCCGGGGGGGCAGCGGGACCCGGCGACTTCGGCGGGGGCCACCCCGCCCGTGGGGACCAGGCCCGGCGGCGGCCGCGGGACGCCCCGGAGCGCCCTGGCTCCCGCCTGCCGGCGGCCTCTCACCAGGAACGACACGGCTGCGCCCAGAAACGCCTCCTTATGAAGTCGTTGAAGTCGGAGGCCAGGGTCTTGCCATGGAGACGCCGCGGCGGATTCAATCCAGCTCTGGCAGCGACGCCTCCCCGCTTTCTCCTCCTTTTCCGACAACAGGTCGGCAGGTCGCCCATTGGCCAGTTCAAACCCCCCCGGGAGCCTCTCGGGTGTCGCCATTTAGGCCCAGCCCCCTGGCGTCACAGAGATGCCCCGCCCCACCAGAAGCTCCACCCCCTTCCGGGCCACGCGTAGCGTCGCCGGGGAGACGCGCGACGCCACTGACGGGCCTGGCTCGGGCTTGCCTCGCCGGTCAAGACGAGCTTTCCCCCCTCCGCCATTTTTACCCTGCCTTCAGCCCTCGTCGGTTCCCCTAACTCAGAGGAGCGCCCAACTTCTAGCCTACTCCCTCTGATTCATATTAGGCCACTGGGCTCAGGGGTCAGGAAACATGTTACTGTCCGGAGCTGCGCGCTGTTTCTGGAAATACAGCCCTGTCTCTCCTCCCCTGTTGGTGCAGAGATGGAGCCCGCTTCTGCACACCACCCAGACTCTCTCCCCCTCCCACATCGCCTGTCTTTGTCCGGGGGGAGGAAGGGTCCGCGTTCCCCTTGCTCCGCACTGCCCTCCTGCACACTGTATGCTGCTGTATGTACACACCTACTCCGTTGAAGTTCTCGCTGCGTCTCCATCTTCTCAACTATGCTTCACTGTCAGCCAATCATGGGGGGCTGTCACGTGGCTCACGCAGCCGCCCTGGATTCTGGGAGACTTTAACGTCCTCAGGGCCATCCTGGCCTCAGTTCCTTGACATCCTCATCTCCATGACCTTCTCTCCACCTCAGCCATGTACTCCCAGGGTCACACAACTGGTCCACCTGAAATCTTAAGTTCCAGCCCCCCCCTCTCCAAACAGAACTCATTCTTTTGCCTTCCCGCCTACTGTCTAACGCTTATGGCGTTCATTCCTCAGTGTTAGGGAGCCCTCCACTCCCTTGACCCGTTCATTTTCTCCCTGTTGAAGAAATGATGGATCCCCAATCCTTATTGTAATCCAACCACCTGAGTCTCTGCAAAGATCAAATGCACAAATCATTTCCTCCACCCTCGGCTGAGCCCTCACCACTGCCCAGCAACGGTTTAATTTATCCCCCTCGGCCTCCCCACGTTGGCTTTTTATTTATCTATCTATTTATTTATGTATTTTTGGCTGAGTTGGGTCTTTGTTGCTGTGTGCGGGCTTTCTCTAGTTGCGGTGAGTGGGGGCTGCTCTTCGTTGTGGTGCGCGGGCTTCTCATTGCAGTGGCTTCTCTCGTTGCGGAGCATGGGCTCGAGGCGCAAAGGCTTCAGTAGTTGTGGCTCGTGGGTTGTAGAGCGCAGGCTCAGTAGTTGTGGCGCACGGGCTTAGTTGCTCCGCGGCATGTGGGATCTTCCCGGACCAGGGCTCGAACCCGTGTCCCCTTCATTGGCAGGCGGATTCTTAACCACTGCGCCACCAGGGAAGCCCGCCACGTTGGCTTTTCCGAATCTTTGCCTCTTCCCCATCCCATATGACAACTCTCCTTTTTCATAGAGAAACATAAATTCATCCAGTGGAATTCTCTCCACCTTCTCCCACCTTCCCCCACCTTATCCCCCCCCCTTCAGAAGAAGTGATGTCATTTTTGCTGCCCAAGATAACCTTCTTGTTTCCAGGCAGGCCTAGGTCAAACATCTCTGTAAAACATCTCTTGCCAGTCCCAACGCAGAGTTGTTGATCATTTCTCAGTGCTCCCACATTCAATGAACCAACATTTATTAAGTCCCTACTGTGTGCTAAGCCCAGGGTGAGGGACACCAAACCAACACATCCCACTCGGTCTTCAAGGAGTACACAGCCAACCCCTCTGATGTGACCAGATGAAATGATTAAAGCTTTCCCCTCCCCACCCACTGAAGGATTTTGCCTCTGTGGTTTTGTCCCCTACCCACCATCTGAGGAGGGTTTTTCTCTGCCAGTGCAGTTCTTCGGGGCTTTTGTGATGGAGAATCTGAGAATGGACAGGACTGAGAGGTCACCACCCTCAACACACACACACATACACACACATGCATACACTGGAAGCGAGTGACAGGAAGGAGGAGGGGGAAAATCTTAGAGACAGGCAACAGGGAGGAAGGGGTGCTGAAGACAGGGGCACAGGGACACCTGTAGTGGGTGAAGGACATGTGATGGGAAAGAGAACAGGATTTTTTCTTTAAATATTAATTAATTATTTATTTATTTGTCTGCGCCGAGTCTTAGTTGCGGCTTGCAGGATCTTCTGTGCAGCATGCAGGATCTTCTAGTTGTGAGATCTAGTTCCCTGACCAGGGATCGAACCCGGGCCCCCTGCATTGGGAGCTCGGAGTCTTAACCACTGGACCACCAGGGAAGTCCCAGAGAAGAGGAATTTTTAAAGCATAGCTGTGGTCTGTTATCTGCCCCTTTTGTGGTGTTTGAGAAATGCAGGTAAAGAACTTGAGTTATTCTGATATCACTTTGTTTTTTGTGGGGTTTTTTTGTTTTGTTTTGTTTTGTTTTTTGGCTGCATCAAGCGGCTTGCAGGAAGGACGTGCGATTGGAAAGAGAACAGGAATTTTTAAAAATATATTATTTATTTGGCTGCGCCGAGCCTTAGTTGAGGCTTGCGGGATCTTCTTTGCAGCATGCAGGATCTTTTAGTTGTGAGATCTAGTTCCCTGACCAGGGATCAAACCCGTGCCCCCTGCAGTGGAAACATGGAGTCCTAACCACTGTACCGCCAGGGAATTCCCTGATATCACTTTGGATTGCTGGACCGTGTTTTCTGAATTCAAGCCACTCCAAGCCTGGCCAGCACTGGCCACTTTTTTTTTTTAAGAGCACTACCTAGCACTGATGAGGACATTGGGAAATAAGCAGTCTCACACATTGCTGGTAGGTTTAAAAATTGATGTAACCGGACTTCCCTGGTGGCGCAGTGGTTCAGAATCCGCCTGCCAATGCAGGGGACACGGGTTTGAGCCCTGGTCCAGGAAGATCCCACATGCCGCGGAGCAACTAAGCCCGTGCACCACAACTGCTGAGCCTACACTCTAGAGCCTGCGGGCCACAACTAGTGAGGCTGCGTGCTGCAACTACTGAAGCCTACGCGTCTAGAGCCCGTGCTCCGTAACAAGAGAAGCCACCACAGTAAGAAGTCCGCGCACCGCAATGAAGACCCAATGCAGCCAAAAAAAATAATAAAATAGATAATAATACAGATCAATTGTTGAATGTGGAAAGGTTTCCAAAACATATAGCTGAGAAAAGTAAAAGGCAAGGTGCAAAGCTGTAAGTCGACCATGATGATGTAGATATATATTCACAGAGAAAAAAACTACAAATTTAGGGTGGAGGATACATGGGTGTTTCTTGTATTACACTTATATATCCTCTTTTTAAAACTGTGAACAGGGACTTCCCCGGTGGTCCAGTGGTTAAGGCTCTGCGCTTCCACTGCACAGGGTATGGGTTCGATCCCTGGTTGGGTAACTAAGATCCCTCATATCGTGAGAGGCGGCCAAAAATTTAAAAATAAATAAATGAAATAAAAAATAAAACTGTGAACAAAAGAGGGTATGTAATGTGTATTAGTTTCCTAGGGCTGCCTTGACAAAGTACCACAAACTGGGTGAATGAAACAACAGAAACTAAACAGAACTAAACAGTTCTGGAGGCCAGGAGTCTGAGATCAAGGTGTTGGCAGGGTCATGCTCCCTCTGAAGGTGCTTGGGAAGGATCTGGTCCAGGCCTTGGTCCTAGCTTTTGGTAGTTCCTTGGTAGCGGAACTCCAGTTTACCAATGGCCTTCTCCACGTGTGTGTGTCTGCATCCAAATTTCCCCTCTTTATAAGGATAACAGCTGTAGTGGATATTAGGGACCCATGCTTCTCCAGTATGACCTCATCCTAACTAATTACAACTATAACAAATCTATTTCCAAATAAAGTTGCATTCTGAGGTACTGGTGTTAGGACTTCAACATATTAACTTTTGGGGGACACAATTCAACCGAAACATAATGCATATGTTCCATTTAAAGATGTATAATAAAATCGGGACTTCCCTGGCGGTCCAGTGGTTAGGACTCTGTGCTTCTACTGCACGGGACATGGGTTCCATCCCTGGTCAGGGAAGTAGGATTCCTGCATGCTGCACGGTGCGGCCAAAAATAATAATAATATTAATAACAATAAAATAAACACTAATGGAGCACTACCCAGCCACCCAGCTTAAGTAATAAAAGATTTTTTTTCTAATTTTTAACCGGAAGACACTATCTCAGAATGTTAACACTAACGATTTTAGTTTCCTCATTCTGTTTCTCTAAATTTCAACAATGAACCTGGGCTTTTCTTGTTCGTTGGAAATAAACACAGGTGAAGGAGGAGTTGTTAGCTCCAGCGCTGGACCCCAGCCCTGCGTGCAGCTCCTGGCAGGGGGATGGCCCGAGTCCTTAGGCTCTGGAGCAGCCTCTCCATTTGCCCTAGGGCCTGATTACCAGCTGTTTCCATCTTAGAGCACTTCCTCCAGGGCCCTGATGCAATGGCCACAGCATAACCCTGGGGAGAAGGAATCCATGCTCCAAACAGGGTCTAGCTTTTTCTTTCAGGTGACTTGAGAGATTTCAAGTCCTGGGTGGAGTAGGGAGAGAAAATTCTCCCAGGCCCTATCAAGGATTGGCTCCTCTTGAACCTTTAACCAGCCCCTCACTGACCCTGGGCCTCTGAGATTGGATGGACGCTGGACTCAGTGGAGAAGAGAGTCCAGGTTCTACGGTGGCCCAAAGCAGCGGTTCTCAAAGTGGGGTCCCTGTACCAGCAACATCAGCATCACCAGGGAACTTGTTAGAAATACACATTGTTTAGGCTCCACCCCAGACTTACTGAATCAGAAACTGGGGGGCGGGGGGAGCAGCAATCTGTGTTTTAACAAGTTCTCCAGGTGATTCGGATGCACTGTAAAGTTTGGACTCTAAAGTTTGAGAACCACTTCCCGGACCATCTGGGAGTGATCTTGGAGGGCAAATCTGGTCATGCCCCTTCATTTTAATGAAGGAAACACATTTTACAGAGAGGAGAAGGACCTGGCTCAAGGGGTACAGATAATTAAGTGGCAGAGGTGAAATTGGAAATTAGATTACCTGTTTACAGAGACACCCTCCTTCTCCCTGCCCCACTTTTTCCTCTGACTCAGGCAGACCACCCAAGTCCATCCTGATTCATGGTCATCGTCTGGAGGGTCACTGTGATACCAGTGACCCTCAGTGCAGCACTCCCTCTGTGCCAGGCACCGCGCTCACCTGCATTAGCTCAATGGATCCTCACAACATCCGGTGAGGTCGGCTTGAGTGTAATCCCATTTTACAGAGCAGAAAACTGAGTCTCGAGAGAGGTCAGGACACTTGCCCATGGTCATAGAGCTAGAAGGGGCTGAGACAACTCAAGCCAGTTTTCTCTGCCCGCAGGGCCTACGCTGTTACTAGTAGGTTTGCAGGGAGGGCTCTTCTCCAGTATCCCTTTTTTTTTTTTTTTTTTTTTGGCCGCCCTGCTGTTTAAGGGATCTTAGTTCCCCCACCAAGGATTGAGCAAGGGCCCTCAGCAATGAAAGTGCGGAGTCCTAACCACTGGACCGCCAGGGAATTCTCCAGCATTTACAATTCGGCTAAGAAACCAGAAGGAAAAAAAGAGCTCCCCAAGCAGGCGAAACAGTTGGCAAACAGCCAATGCCCAAAAGCTGCCATTTACTCATAGCAAAGCCCCTTGTCTCTTGGTTTGCACACTGTTGTGGCAGTAGCGGGGTCGGGGGAAGAGCAGATTAGAAGTGGTCCAGCAGGAGTGAGAAGGAGACCTGGTTCTTGCCCCAACCCACCCCCACTCTCACTTTCTCACAGTTCCCCGTGCCTTCCCCAAGCAGTGGGTATGCCTTGGAGAAAGACTTCCCAGCCTTTTTTCAGAGCAGGGCACCCACAGAAAACCAAAATATTTACACAGCATCTAAGTAGTCTGGTGGGTATTGGGGGACGTTTGGAAGTCTTGATGAAAATTTCATACTTCATTCTTCATAATATATATTAGGATTAGAAACTGTGGTATAAAATATTAGGGAAGACTTTAAAGCTCAGTTTTGTATAAAACTTCCAAATAAAACATACTGGATAAAAGAAGACAGACACAAAAGGCCAGGTACTACATGACTCCATACAGGTGACAGTTTGGAAAAGGCAAACAGATCAGTGGTTTCCAGGGACTGGGGTGGGAAAATGGAATCGACTGCAGAGAGGCAGAGGAGAACTTTTGGGGGGGATGTATATATTCCATATCTTCACTGTAGTACTGGTGGCATGACTTTACATCTGTCAAAAATCATCAAAGTACAGAGAAAGACAAATACTGTATGATATCACTTATATATGGGATCTAAAAAAAAAAAATACAACAAACTGGTGAATAAAACAAAAAAGAATGAAGAGTGGCCCCCGCTCGCCGCAACTAGAGAAAGCCCTCACACAGAAACGAAGACACAACACAGCAAAAATAAATAAGTAAATTAATAAACTCCTACCCCCAACATAAAAAAAAAATAAAATAAATGTCCATAATTAAAAAAAAAAAAAACAGACTCCTAGATACAGAGAACAAACTAGGGGTTACCAGTGGGGACAGGGAAGGGGGAGGTGCAGTAGAGGGTTAGGGGAAAAACAGGGTTATTATGGAATTATATGAAATCATGTGTGTGAAACTTTTGAAAATTGTAAAGCACTATAGAATTTAAAGAATCATTCATTCCAAAAAAAAATCAAAGTAAATTTTACCGTATGTAGATTTAGCTACAGTTCCCAAACCTGTCAGCTCCTCAGGATCACCTGCGATAGTTTTGTTCAAAAACAGTCAGGCCTCACCCACAACCTACTGAATCAGAACCCTGGGCAGGAGAATTAGGAGGGGGCAGGAATCTGCATTTCAACCAGCTCCCCAGGTAACAGGTGGTGGAGTGTGTGGTTTGGGGCCAGGACTTCTGGGTCAGGACAGGGGATGCCAAGCTTCTATCTCCAGCCCAGACCCGACCCCTGAATCCCAGGCTCGTGTATCTAACTCATTGACACCTGCACCTGAATCTCAAATGTAGCACATCTGAAAATGATCTCCTGACCCACCCCAAGCCAGCCCCCTGCCCCACACTCTGTAGTTTTCTCCATTTCTGTTGATGGCAGTTCCATTCTTCTAGTAATTTGGGTCCAAAACTTTGACATTATCCTCAATCTGTCTAGGTCTCTCTCTCTGTTGTTGTTTAGCTTTTATTTCATAATCATAAACTTAACTCTGCAATTCAGCTAGACTTGGAGCGGGGAATGGAAAATGTGAAACCCAAAGCACTGCAGCAAAAGCACAAAGATTATAGGATGTCACGAGCAGATGAGGGTGAGGGATTCTCTACTGAGCTACGGAAGGAATGGGCTGTTTAAGATAAGGCACGAGTCAGATTTACTAGATTTGTCCACAGACAGCAATGGTGAGCTTCTTGCTGGTCTTGCCGTTGCTGGATCCAGAGTGGTCCACGGCTGCCACACCGTTCGTGACCTTTTCTACCTTGCCAAAGACCACACACCTGCCATCCGGCCACTCAGTCTTGACAGTGCAGATGAGAAACTGGGAACCACTTGTATTGGGTCCAGCATTTGCCACGGACAAGGTGCCAGGACCTGTGTGTTTCAGGGTGAAATTCTCATCATCAAATTTCTCATTGTAGCTGGATGCCACCAGTGCCATGATGGCACCACCCTGGCACATAAATCCCGGAATACTTCTGTGAAAGGAGGACCCTCATAACCAAATCCTTTCTCCCCAGTGCTCAGAGCACGCAAGTTTTCTGCTGTCTTTGGAACTTTGTCTGCAAACAGCCTGAAGGAGATGCAGCCCAAGGGCTCGCTGACAATGTGGAAGAACACAGAGGGGTTGACCATTGCTAGGCAGCGCAGGGAGCAGCTCCCAGCGGTGGTGTATCAGTGTCTCCTCCTGAAATTCTGCTGCTGCCTCTCACCGGCCCCACTGTTAACATCCTGGTCTGGGGCACCATCATGTCTCACCTGGATTATTACAATGGGTTCCTAACCCATCTACCTACTGCTACCCTGGATCCAACTACAGTTCATTACAGCAGCCAGGGCAATCATGTTAAAATAAAAATTAAATTGTGTCATTTGTCTGCCTCAAACCCTCCAGGGGCTCCCTGTCTCAGAGTAAAAGCCAAAATGACCTCCAAGGCCCTCCGTGCTCTGGCCCTGACCTTGGCTCCCTCACCTCCAGAACTTGGCTCCTCCTTGCTTGTTCTGCTCCAGCCACAGTGGCATCTTCCCTGTCTTTTGAACCTGCCAGTCCTGTTCCTGCCTCAGGACCTTTGCATATGCTGCCCCCTTGGCCTAGAATGGTCTTCTTTCCCATATCCCCATAGCTTGTCCCCTCACTTCCTTAAAGTCTTTGTTCATGTGTTAACTTCTCAGCTCATACTTGATATTTCCTCCCTCATTTTGTTCTGTAGGACTTAACAACCTCCAATATTTGCTTCTCTGTTTTTGTCTGTCTCCCTCACTAGAATATCAGCTCTATGAGGTCAGGGATTTTTGAGGGACAGTTTTATTCACCGCTGTATCCCTAGTATCTAAACATGGCCCATAGAGGGTGCTCAATAAATGTTCATTTTAATGAATGAAAGGGACACCTGGAGCCTGGAAGGGAGAAGTGACTTACTCAAGGTCATAGCCATCCAGAATCAACGGCTTTTGGTCTTGGAATGAACAAAGCACCAATTCCACAGCTCTGGCCCAAAGTCCTTCTCAGAGCCATGCCAAGCTCTGGAACCAAAGCCAGGCCAGCAGGACCTCATCCCTGGTACGGAAGGAGGGAAAGCCCAGCCCCAGGGGGTGCCTGACTGACTCTGCCAGGACCCAGGGGCTTACAAGACCAAGTCAAGGGGCTGCATGGGGGAGGGGCTCCTCTGAAGGAGGAAACCTGGAGATGGCAGGTCCTGCGCCGGTGGAACCACAGCAGCTACGGGCAAGATATGGAGTCGCCTCCCCATCCCCTCCGGCTGCCTGAGCGCAGGCAGTGGAGACAGTTGCTGGGCCTTCCAGGGGTGGGGAGAGAGGAAGGCCGGCAGTTCCCAAGCAGGAGAGCGTTAGAAGGTGAAGCTGCTGCGAGTAGCCCAGAGCACAGGGGGCAGATTCCAAATGCCCCAGGCTCCCTTCCCATTGCTGGCCCCAAACCAGCAGAGGGCGCCCTGGCCCACAAGGTCCAGGTTCTGCCACCTTGCGCCCTCTGGCTGCCACACTAGTTAGGGCAGGAGGGGAGCCCTGGATCTCCCCAGCCACTTCCAGGGGAGGGGTTCCAACCGCACAAGTGAAGATCCAAAGGCAAGGAGGCCTCAGCAGCCCTCGGTCTGGCCTGGGCCCACCCTGGCCAGCAAGGTGAGGCCAGTGATGACCACGACAGCCGCAGTGGGTAAGCACTCACTGTGGGCTGGGCTCCAGGCCTGGCTACTTTATACCCACCTGGCCCGTGAGATACTTCTCCTCCCACCTCCACTTTACCAATGAGCAGACTGAGGACGTGATGCCAGATCGATCGCCTGACTCCTTCTCTAGGCTGCCCTCCCCCTCTGTCTCTCCACCTGCTCATTCACAGATCAGGAACGCCTCCCTCCCAGCCCTCAGGACACACAAAGAGGCTCAACCATGAGTTAAAAAGTATAAAGTGCAATACCAGCCAGCTTTTATTGAGGGCCTACTGTGTGCTGGGTCCTCCTCCCACCTCCCTGCACTTCCCACTGGCCAGGGAAGAGGGTGGCAGGTGAGACCCATGTGTCAAGCTGGATAGGGAACTGAGGTGGAGGTAGAAGGTGGCAGAGGGGCCCCAGCAGCTGGGTCCTCAGCTGGGGGCAGGGCTCCTGTGTCCGCCCAGCTTGAAACTGAAGGCTGGGGGCCCTCCCTTCTTCCCTCCACCCCAGGCCCGGAATCAGGCTGGCAAAGTAAGAGGGCCTGCGAGCCCTGCCCTTGTGCTACGTGACCTTTGGGGAAGGGGACCCGTCTCTGAGTGGTTTCTCCCAATGGAAGATGAGTCCAGAGGGCAGAGTGGCCATGCCCAAGGTGGCAGCCAGGTCTCTACTGGGTCTATGGTTCCTGGTGGCGGCTCTTGCTCTGCTCCCTGGACAGCTATGGCCTATTCCCTGGTATTTCTCTGGAGTCACCACCCTGACCTGGTGGGACAAGAGAGGTAAGAGGAGAGAAGTAGAAAGAACTAGAGTTGGACAGTGAGAGACAGAGACAGAAACAGATACAGAGATAGTGAGAGACACAAAGAGATAGAGATGGGCAGAGAGAAAGAGAGCGAGCGAGAGGGAGTTAGAGGTGGACAGAGAAATGCAGACACAGTCAAAGATACAAACAGAGACAGAGAGAGAGAAAGCCCGAGACAGAGAGAGGGAGAGAGAGAAGACAGCTGAGAAGAGGAAAGGGAGACCCAAACACAGAGTCAGTCGTTGAAGGCGAGAGAAAACCGAGGCCCACCTAGAGCTCATCCTGGGGGTGGGGATGGAGGCTGTGCCCACTGCTGCCGGCCAGGTCCAGGCGGGGGTCCCGCAGGGTCTTATAAGAGCCACTCCAGCTGACGAGGCGGCCGCTGTCATCGTCCCAGGGCGAGGACGTCTCTGTGTCGCTGAGCCACTCAGCGTCCCCCGCGTAGTGGGTGGGAGCAGCAAGCAGGGGCCGGGCTGAGAAGGCCCGCAGGTCCCGCGGCCAGAAGTGTGCCTTGTACTGCTCACTGAGAGGTGGGAGGCTGGCTCAGGGGGGCTGGGGTAGGCCCCTCCACCCAGACCCATGTCAGCCCGGAGCCAGGCACCTCACCCCCAGAGCACCTGACCGCCCTCCCCATCTAATCCTGAGGCAGGATTTCTCTTATCCCCATTTTCCAGATGGGGAAACTGAGGCACAGAACAGGAAAATCGCTTGACTGAAAACCACAGGGCATCACAGAATTCACACATAGATTGGTCTGACTCCAAGGCTAAGCTGGGCTATTCCTTGGTGACCAGAAGGAAGTGACTCAGCCCTGCCAGCCTCAGTCTCTCCACCTGCCCAGTGAGGGGACTTACTACTTGCTGAGGTGGGCTCTCGAGACAGGCTGACCCTGCCCTGCCCCCATCTGAGGCTCACTTGGGGTGCTGGTCAAACATGATGGGCAGGAACTCATCCACGGGCAGCATTCGGCGCAGGGGCTCGGAGGCCAGCAGCTTGCGGGCGCCAGCCAGGCTCAGGACGTACGCCAGTGTCCAGTACGAGTAGCCAGCTACCACCAGGTGCGGCAGCCCCTCCACAGCTGCCTCCTCCTCAGGGTTCACCTGCTTCCGGCCGAGGTAGCTGCAGGTGACACCAGGGGTCCCAGGAGTCACTGTAGATGTCCCAGGACCCCTCAGGAGGAGGCAGACCCCTGGAGGCCCACCCCTCTCCCTGGCCCCTGGGGGCACAGGCTGCCTACATCAGGTCCCAAGGAAGTTTCTCCGCCTCCACCTCCTTCATCAGCAGCTCCAGCCGCATCTTGAAATTGCTTTCAAAACGCACGTCGTCCTCAAACACCACGACCTGGGCCAGGCCCCGGGCAACCACCTGTGGTACACGGTGGGGGAGGCTCTTTAGACCCCTCCCACCTGGCTGACTCTGACAGACACTCCTGGCCTCAGTTTCAGGCCAAATGCTCAGCCCTGGCTGCGTCGCTCAGCTGCTAAAGGCTGGGCGGGGCAGGGGGGGCCTCCCTTCTTCCCTCCACCCCTGGCCCTGAATCAGGCCGGCAAAGTAAGGGGGCCTGTGAGCCCTGCCCTCGCGCTACGTGACCTTCGGGGAAGGGGACCCGTCTCTGAGTGGTTTCTCCCGATGGAAGATGGGTCCAGAGGGTAGTCTTGCTCTCCAAGCAGATCACAATGGCAATCAGAACCCTTGCTGCAGTCACTGAGCACTGGGGCCACAGTGCTCATCTCCAGGGAGCCTCAGGAGGCACGATGTCCCCGTACTGCGGCAAGGAGATGGAGACACAGGGAGATGAACCCACTCGTCCAAGGACACACAGCCAGGAAGTGGCAGAACTGGGATCTGAACTACATCTGCTGGACTCCAGGGCCTGGCTCCTCACTTCCGCCTCTTGGGCTTTCCTCGAGGAAGCTAGGCTGGGGGGTGGGGGGCTGGGGGGGTGGAGGAAGGCCCTAGCCCCACACATCCCTGAGAAAAAATACTTTTTGTAACTGTTGGAAATGTGAAAAGAGCATGAGATCAGCTCAGTCAGTGGTGAAACGTACATCATCCTTCAATCTGTTCAGAGGTAGCAGAAACGCAGAAATATAAGCTCACATGCCCATATTCTGGCTACAGTAGAAAATAAAAACAAGGAGTGAGTCTGTGCTCCACCTCCTGGAGGGGGCGCCCCTTGGAGGGCCAGGCCCGGGTCCTCTCCTGCCGTGTCCAGGCAGTGACCTCTCCCAGGCACTCACACCCCAGCCCTGGGCTAAGGCTGCTTGGCCAAGCCCTAGGCCTTTCTTCTTCCCACACAGAACACACCCAACTCCTTCAGCCCCAGGGCCTGTGCACGCACTGCCTTCCTCTGCTGAGAAGCCTCCTCTCCCTGCCCCTCAATGGCGAGGCCCACCCTGACCCCACAGGAGGCCAGGCCAGTCCGCACTCTTGAACAGCCTGTATATCCCCGCTCCGTGGCAAGCTTAGTTCTTTCTTGATTTCTGCGCCTTGCTCTGGTCCCTTTGCCCCAGGAGGGACCGGCTGCATTCTTCTTGTTCACCTCTGTGTTCTCAGAGCAGAAGCTCTCCTAGCACACAGCAGGTGCTCAGTGGAGACCGCAGGGTGAATAAGGTATAGGGTTGGGCCCTTAGGAGGCTGAAAGCTGCTGGCCGGGTCATTGTTAGTGTGCACGGTCAACCCCCGGTCACACGAGTGCTGGTACAG
This sequence comes from Delphinapterus leucas, assembly GCF_059928025.1. NCBI lineage: Eukaryota > Metazoa > Chordata > Mammalia > Artiodactyla > Monodontidae > Delphinapterus > Delphinapterus leucas. Next base: position 117,616,506 of record NC_143134.1, on the reverse strand, counting down.
AGCAGTGGATGGGGGTCCTCACCTCCTCCCAGATGGAGTAGTGGCTGAGGAAGCAGCCCACCTCGCCCTTGGTCAGTGTGCGGCCCGAGTAGGGGTCCTGGTAGCCGGGAAGCAGGTCCACGCCGAGGCTCCTCATGACACTGCTGTTGAGTGTCCTGAGGCAGATGGTATAAGGGGGTCAGGGGTGCCCGCCAGGGACCTGTCCAGGGGGAACTGGCCTGTGCAAGTTGGGGACAGTCACACTGGAGTCTGGTTGGAAGGAGGCTTCAGTCTTGTTACTGCTTTGTGTGGCCTGAAGCCATCAGTGACTGGACCTGGAAAGCCACTGCCACCTCGGGCGGGGGGGATCCTAAGGGGAGGGGGCAGCAGTCTGAGGGGGACACACCCCAGGATGAATGCGGGGAACGCGGCAGATACTTCTTAGGCAGCGGCCCAAGCGAAGGATGGACATCCTGCAGTCCACAGGGCCGGGGCGTATGCAGCAAACAGCAGTGGGCACATGGGGCCGTGTGACCCCTGGTTGCCGGGGGAACACGACTGGCCTGCTCCCACCCCCGCCCCGCCCATCAGGGACCTAAGTTCAGGATGGAAAAGAATAACCCTGATAATCGTAATGAAGACATTATTAACCTTTGGGATACTTACTACATTTCAGGCCCTGGCTAAACCTTCACTGAACCCTTACAAGCCCCTAAGAGGAAGGCAGTTACTCGCCGTTTACACAGTAGGGCTGAGAGATGGAGGTCACGCAGCTGGTGACCACGCCCAGAAGCTCCAGACCCTGGGCCTTAACCACTGTACTCTCCTCCCTCAGGTGGGCTGAGGGAGGGCACCCTGTCCTGTTCTGTCTGCCCTGGGACTCCCCGAGACAGAATTACTCAGGCCCTGTTTGAATACCTCCTAGAACGGCAAACTCATTCAGCTCACTGTCTGCTTTTCCCACCCCCATGGAGCTGTGATGGACCACCCGGTCCCCACCGGCTGCCCAGGGTCCTGTCCCCACCCAGGAAGCCTCACCGGCCATCCACGGCATCCACCAAACGCCCAGAGATCTCCATCTCCCAGAGCGAACTCAGCATGCGCTCTCGGCGGTTGGGCCGGCGGGCCAGGCTGATGACAAACACCTGGAAGAGGAGGGGAGGCAGGGGAGTGGGTGCAGGGGGAGGGGAGAGCCCACCCACCTCCTGGCCCCAATCCTGCAGGCCCGGAGGACTTACCTCATCAAACCCCATCTTGCTGGGCCTCTTTGGGGGCCGGGACACATGAGCTGAGGCCCACATGGGGGGCCCATCCACTGCAGAGGAAAGCACCCCCCCATCATGAGTCCCTACTGGCTCTAGTCAGCGGCAGCCCTGGAGTCCTAGCCCCCCTCGTTCCTGCCCCCTGGCAGAATACCCAGCAGGAGATCACAGAATCCACCTGCCTCCATTGTATGGATGGGCAGACTGAGGCCCAGCGGGAAAAGGGACTTGCCCAGAGTCAGGGAATGAGTTGGGGAGAGGCTTCAACCCCAGCGGTGGGGAGGGGGGACACACCGGCTCACAGCCCTCACCCAGCGCTTCCAAGATCAGGTGGATGAAGTTGACTCTCTCATCCTCCAGCCCCTGGTGGGATTTCACAGGTACGTTCATGTACCCATAACGGTGCTCGTTGCACACGTGGGCCGAGACCCCTGCGGAGAGAGGCCGAGTGAGCACTGGAGTGCAGGGTGGGGCTCTCAGAACCCAGATGGGAGGTCCTAGGCCCAGTCCTGCCAGTGACCCACCACGTGAGTCCTGTCTGGAACCCAGCGTCCCCACCTGGGCTTGGAGGGAGAAACGGCTTGGCTCAAACAATATCTAAGGGATCTTCCTGCCGAAATGGTTTATTCACGCGATAGACGCATCTAGAGCACCAGCTGGCTGCTGGTGGTGAGAAAGACAGACAGTCCCTGCCCTCGGGGGATCAAGGTGAGGAAGGAGCAGGCAAACTCACACCTGGCTACAGCCAACTGATGCCACCGGGCGTTGCTCCACCCCCTAAATCTTTCCCACCTCTGCCCAACCCCCCTCGCCAATCCAGCACCATCACCTCTTGCCCGGATCCCTACACTTAACCCCACCCCCTCGCCTGCCCCCACCATGCTGTCCTCCACCTGGCAACCAGAGTGGCCTTTTTTATTCCTTCAATGTTTATCATCTTTATTATAATTATATATTTAGCCTTTGTCTTCTACAGACTGTGAGTCCTCCAGGGCAGGCACATGGTATCTATTAAAAAGTTAACCCCAGGCCCAGCATTGAGCACAGAGCCTGGCCCAGTGCAGGTGGTGGAAGCATGAATGATGGAGACAGAACCCCTGTTCACGAAATTCCTACAAACCGCTGACCAATAAAGAGCAGCTGATACTCAAAGTAGAGGTAAGAATGAAAAAATAAGGAAATAGGGAATTCCCTGGTGGCCTAGTGGTTAGGATTCTGAGCCTGGGTTCAATCCCTGGTTGAGGAACTGAGATCCCACAAGCCGCCCGGTGTGGCCAAAAAAAAAAAAAAAAAGGAAATACCTTTGCTTCTTCTCATTTTTTTCTCCATGTATTTGTTTCACCTTCACTCTCTTTCTGCACTTGATTTTTTTTCTTCCTGCATCTCTGCACTGCAGACGTTGCTAGTACCTCATGCACACACACAAAAAAGATGACACTCAAAAAAAAAGATGACACTCTTCTCCCTGGACACTTCTCACACACTGCTTGCCCAAGTGCAACACTTCTTGATTAAATCATCACTTCTAATTCACCTTGACCATGAGCAGAGTTCTCCACCCACCAGGCAGCCTTCACGTCCTTGCCACCCGTGAGTGCACGTGAAATACATTCTCTGTAGCCTTCTCAAGATCTTTATTCCAACAGCAGTATCTCTGTCTCACTCTCAACTTCGACTCTTCCTCAGAACTGGGTTTATCCCATCCAAACCCAAACACTTTTTTTTTCTTTTTGGTTTTTTTTTGGCTGCGCTACACAGCTTGCGGGATCTTCGTTCCCTGACCAGGGATCAAACCTGAGTCCTCAGCAGAGAAAGCACAGAGTCCTAACCACTGGACCGCCAGGGAATTCCCCAAACCCAAACACTTTCTAGTAACCTTCATCTTAAAAATAACCACCGACAACAGAATGATATTTTCCAGTGTTCAGATCCAATCACGTGATCCTCTGATGGCTGCCCGACACCCACAGGCTAAAGACCAGATGCTTGCCCATCAGGTCCACACAAGCTGGCCCCTGCCTACCTTTCCTGACTCAGCCTGCACCATGCCCCCTTTGCTTACTGTGCTCCAGCTGCCTGCCTTCTTGCATCCCCTGCCACCACAGGACCTTTGCACCTGCTGGTCCCATTGCTTAAAATGCTCTGTCCTGCTCTGTCTACCTTGTTAATGTCTGCCCATACTTTAGATCTCAGCCCCAAAGTTTACATCCTCCAGGAAGCCTTCCCTGACAGGTTAACTCTAGTCTAAGCTCCCAAAACACCTATAATCAAAAAGCTCTTCTTCCGGTCATTGTGATTGGACATTGATTTGTGTGATCCTTTGACTGACTGGACTGGAGGATCCAGGAGGTCAGAGACTGCCTGATTTTACTCACCACTGTCTCCCCAGTGCCTGGCACCTGGTAGATGTCCCAAAAATATTTGCCTAATGAAGGAATACGTGAAAGGGCCATGGTGGGGACGGCCAGAAGGACATCTAACCTACCGGGGCAGTGGGCCCAAGAAAGCCTACGACCTGGAGAACACACAGGAATTAAAAAGATGAATTGAAGAGTGGGGAAGAGCACGCCAAGCAGAGGGAATAGCATGTGCAAAGGCCTAGAGGCCTGGGAGAAAGGCTCAAGGAGAGCTGTCCTCACCAGCAGCCTGACAGGCGTAGGCGAAGATGATGATGTCGTCGAAGGGCCAGGTATAGTTGGGGTGAGGGGGGTAGAAGCCCAGCTGTTCTGTCCCCTCCGCCCGCAGGGATACCAGGAAGGTGGAGTGGACCATGGGGACACGGAAGCAGCCCCGGCGCTGGCGGTTCTTGGTAGGGAAGTAGTCGGCTGTGCGGCGGTAGTAGCCCTGGGGAAGGGGTGGCTCCGGGCTGTGAGAGGGCGCCCCTCCATCCCCAGCACACTGCTCCCCTGCCAGGGCCCACAGACCCTAAGGCCTTCAGTCTCTCCACGTCCCTCCTCTCAGACCTCAAGCCTCCTGAGGCCCCCGAACGCGGCCTTACCTGGGGGGTGATCCCACACCAGAAATTGGAGTAGTAGGTCTGAGAGTCCAGCATCGGGGCCACCACGGGCAGCCGCTGCTCGATCAGAAGCCGCAGTGTCTGGTTGTTGGTCAGAATGTTGTCCGTGTCTGCAAACTGTGGGGAGGGGGATGTCACAGGCCCCAGCCTTGTCTGGGCTGCAGTCCCCCAAGGATTCACTGAGTGGGATCCCTCCAGATTTCCAGAAACCCAGAAAGTCTCCCAGGATCCAATGGGGTTCCCTCAGAGAGGTCTAACCTATAAACCAGTAGATCCGTTTCTGGACCAAGAATCTAGTCTGGGGCACTGGCTCGGGGATTGGGTCCAGAGATTATACCCGAGTTGCTGATCTAAGAACTTTATCTGAAGTTTTAGGAAGTAAATCCAAAGACCTACTCTGAGCTCTAGTCCAGGGAACTAGGCTCAGTTTATACTCTGGGCTCTAGCCCAGGGATCGAGTCTCAGTATATACCCTGAGCTCTGACTCAGGGATCCAGGTTTAGTACCAAGTCTGAGCTCAAGCATAGGGATCCAAGCTCAATATCTGATCTGGGTTCTGACCCACGTTGCTAGCTGAAGGAGCCAGCCTACAGGTGGTTAAGTCACACCAAGATTTCTGTCAAGGGCAGGTGCTACCACCTGTGGGAAGCCCAATTGTAGGCCAGGCTTTCTTACCAGGATATAGTCGGCCCCCCAGTCCCTGGCAAAGGTCAGGGCTTCCTGTTTCAGCTCCATCAGAAACTGGTGCCGTTCTTTGGTCCAGTGCTTAGGGCCCTCCTCGTCTGGGTAGGACCTGAGGGGGTAAAACGATGAGACATTCCCATGTGGTAGGGGCATGTGGTGTCCCTCTCTGCAGGGCAGTGGACAGAGCCCTGGTCTGGAGGCTGTGGCTCGGGGTTGTCCCTTTCCTTCTCTGGGCTGCAGCTGTTGTCCATCTTCCCCAGAACGTTCCCCTCAGGTCACCACCTGGGCTCCCCCTCAGGCCTCCAGACCACAGCGGCATAGTCATCGCCCACAGCAGCCAGCCACTCCTGCAGCATCTCTGTGGTGTTGTCCACGTTGTGGTCTGTGGCACACCTGAGGACACAGGAGGAAGAAGGGTGAGGAGGCACAGCCACCGAAGGACCAAACCCCGAGGCAGCCTTGACCCCCGGAGCACCAACACTTGCAGGGCTGGCCTCTCCTGGGAGCAGAGGAGGCAGGTGTGCTCCAGAGGAAGGCAGGAAGCCAGGTCCCAATCATAGGTCTGTGATCCACTGTGTGACCTCAGGCAGGTTCTGACCCTCTCTGGGCTTCACTTTCTCCCTGTAACTTTAAGCTGTCCTGGCATGCTCAGGGGCTGAGATGACAGAACTTGAATGCATTTTGAAGGATGAAAAGTACCTCAACTTTGAGGAACATACCTGCCACATTCTCTGGTTACCTTCCTTCCCTGCTGTTTGACCACAGGTCAGCCCCCTCCCCTCTCTGAGTCAGGACTGGACAGAGGAGCTGCTGCTTCCCTCCACCAGATAGTTGTAATAACGACCAAACCACACTCTGAGCGTCCCTGAGAAATGCTGATGGGCCCGAGCTCCGTTGCCACCACGAGTAGCCTCTCTGAAGGGGCTCTCATGACAGAGGGGGGTGCAGGGGGCTTAGCCAAGAGCCCAGGTTTTAGGTGATACTGCCCCTTTAAGTCAATTCCCCAGAAGTGAACATTAACTACGTGTCAAGTCTTCTATGGGTGGGAACTAACTAACTCCCAAACTGGTAATTGTGGGCAGCCTCCCCAGGCCACTGGCTCCAACCCCAGCCCAACTTTGGTGTGTTGGGGAGGGAGGGTAGTTTGGTCATTTCTCTCAGTTTATCCCCAACCTCAGCTTGGGACTCCTCCCTGCTCTGGCTTCTACAGACTGTGGCCTCTGATTCCAGTGCCCTGCAGGGACGCCTAGGGGGAGGGACTGCAGGAAGGGGGCTTTGCCCTTGGCCGCAGGACCCAGCCCCTCTCCTGAGAGAGGCTGGAACCAGCCCAGGGGAAGGGGGAACGGGTGTGAATCCCCCATAGGGCAGCATGGAGCCCAGGGCTGACAGCACCCTAACGGGCTCCCCAGGAACCCGGAGGCCTGCTGGGCTGTGCCACATCGGGCCCCAGGGGACGCCAGCTACTCCTGTCTGCTCCGCTCCAAATCAGGCCAACCACAGGTCCCACGGGTTCAGTTTCAGCTCTGAGGGCTAGGGCAAGAGGGACTGGGCCCAACTTACACCCAGAGGAGGTCCCAAGAGGAGGAATAGGGGCCAGAATTAGGGAATGGTGTCCCTCTGTCAACCTAAGGCCTCAGAGGTCAGTCTGCAGGGCCAGGGGGATAAGGGGTCCTGTCCGGGGACACGGGTTGCGGAGGGCCTATCTGCGAGGGAGGGGCCTGTCTGGGTGGTGTCTGGGCAGCGAGCAGATGGGGCCATCTGGAGCCCGGACTGTCCGTGGGGTTGGGGGATAGATGCCCGGTGGATGCCGATGCCCGGGTCTCTCTCACCAGAGGGCCAGCCTGGCCCGGGGGTAGTCCAGCCGCTCCAGAGCGCCCAGGTAGTGGGGCAGAGAGTGCTCGGCATTGCGGGCCAGGATGGCAAGGACCACGGTGGGCAGCGGCGGCTCTGCGACGCCCGCAGCCTCGAGCCGCGGCCCCAGCAGGAGCAGCAGCTGGAGCAGCGGGGCGGCGGGGGTAGCGCGCATGGCGGGCGCTCTGGCGGCTGCGGCGGCCCCCGGGGCTCCCAGCCCAGCCGAGGGTAGTGGGCGGTGCGGTGCGGCCCGGCCGGGGCGGGGCCTGGGGCCGGGGCGGGGCCGAGGCGGGCCCGGAAGGGGTTGTGGGGGGCGCACCCCCCAAAGAGTGGACTCCCACTCCCAACCCCTATTCGTGGATTCTCAAGTGTCCTCTCCTCGACCAGGGGCATCGCAAGGCCAGGGCCCGGACACCCGCCCCGGACGCGATCCAGGAGCAGCTCCCTCCCTGCTGGAGGGTCGTGGAGGACGGCATCCGAGCCGCCCGGGCATCTCAGAATGCTCGACTACGAATCCCTGGGCGTGCAATCGCCAGAATCCGGCTCCACTGAGCGCCCCTGAATCCGGATTCCCTGGCCATCCATCTGACCCTCTGACCTGAGCCGCAGACCCCGTGGGACGGGAACCACTGGGCCGCGGCCTTTCCGGGTTCCCCCGCTCCAGCCCGCTCCACCACCCCCGGGCGCCCTCTGGCGGGCCCAGACGGAACTTCTCAGACCAGCCAGCCGACGCGTGGGCGGACAGAAAGACCGGCTTGGGGGGCGGGGAGGGGGTCCCCCTGACCTGCAGACGTCATCCCGCCGCGGTCCGAGCCTGGCGTCCCCAGCGCGTCATCGTCCTCGCCTCCATCGCCAGCACCGGCACTGCTCCGGCCCTTTAGGAGAGCAAGGCCTACTCTTAGATTGAGTGTAGAATATGGGGCACCACTCAGCCTCTCATGGTGACCCAGCCCCCTCCAAAGCAGGGTGACTCCTGTGTCTGGTCAGAGTCGGGGTCCTAAGGCCCCTGCTGAGATGGAAGAGGGTCCCCAGACTCTCTTAGGGCAGGGGAGGGGAGGGGTCTGGAGGCACCAGTATGGGTTCTAGCTCCTCTCTACCACCAACCTCAGGCAGGCCGCTTTCCCGGAGCCTCAGGGCCTCCTGGGTAGAAGGGCTGCTAACAGCACCCACCTAGGAGGGTTTGCAAGGATTCCTTGAGAGCGTGAATGCACTTAATTCTATGCATGGGGCCTGGCAGGCGGGAAGAGTTCCTGGGTCTGGAAGACAGAACTGGAGGAGCCAGCCTCTCCTTCCATTCAGCCCCTCACCCATGGGAACCTACTTTCCTATGGCACCTTTGGGTCTCCCTTCAGGTTCTTCCCAGGGTCAGGGAGGGGGGCTAAGCCTGTGCACACTATCTCCACTGCAAGAAAAGGGGTGGGGGCCCAGCAAGTAACAGCCTGGTGATGGGGCAGCATGTGGAGGCATCAGACCCCAGAGTCCTGGTCTCCAGCCCAGCTCCAAAGCCTCCAACAGCTTCCAGGTGGGGCTGCTTCACAGCCAGTGCCCTGCAATGGAAGGCCTGAGGCCCCCTGAAGCATCCTGGGGAAATAATGAGTCCCTTCCCTTGCATGGCTGCCTCTGCTGGAAGGCACTCCCAGCCCCAGAAAGAGGATACCCTTTTTTTTGTTGTTGTCATGCTGAGCAACATGCAGGATCTTAGTTCCCTGACCAGGGATTGAACCTGTGCACCCTGAAGTGGAAGCGTGTAGGCTCAACCACTGGACCGCCAGGGAAGTCCTGGGGATACCAAAGCAATATCCCCCACCTCACCCATCCCAGGATCATCCCAGAGCCTCTGCCCATGCTATTAGTCATGGGGCTTCCAGATTCTTCTCTCACCTCAGTCATCGTCCTCCTCCCAATGCACTGACCCCTCCCATCTTCACCTCTCTCCCTCCCCAGTCCACCCAGTGGTCTAGCCTGTCACTGACTCCCTTGCCCCAGGGTTCTCCCATCATTCCTGCCTGAAAAACCCTACAGCCATCTTGCTTTGGGGCACGTTAAGACAGTCTCACCCTCCTGATCTCCACTCTCCACTGGACTTTCACTGAGCCCAACAATCCAGTTTCCCTGTGCTGTTGCCCCCGCTCCTCTGTGGCATTTCACACGCCCGGGTCTTCTGAAGCCCTCACTCCACTCCCTCTCCCCCAGTGAAAATCTTCCTGCCTTCTTTGGAAAAAGAGAAGCCATCACCTGAGAACTCTTATTTCCAGCCTCCAAACCTTCCACGCCCTGCGACCAAGCTGGCCTCTGCTCTCACGGCCTATTACCATGGAAGAGGCACCCCTTCCTCATAACAGAACCATCCTTGGACTCCAAAAGCCATTCTCTTGCCCTTCCTGGATCACCAACATCCGTCTCTTCTGGATCCTTCCTTCAACATTCCAAAGGACTTAAACCTCCCCCAACTTAAAATGTGAATACAGGGACTTCCCTGGTGGTCCAGTGGTTAAGACTCCATGCTCCTAATGCAGGGGGCCCTGGTTCAATCCCTGGTCAGGGAACTAAATCCCACATGCCGCAACTAAAATCCCTCATGCCGCAACAAAAGATCCTGCATGCTGCAACGAAGATCCCACATGCCGCAGCTAAGACCTGGTGCAGCCAAATAAATAAATAAATATTTTTAAAAAATATATGAATACAGTCAGCTGCCTGCCTGTGCTTTGCTCCCGGTCTCACTTCCTCACCTTCATTCGCTGATTGACACACACCAAGGCTGCTCCAGCCAAACTGCTCCCGTCAAGACCGGCATCCTCCTGGCCCCTCATCCAAGAGGGCTCCCTCCAGCAGCTGACTTCATGGACCACTCCCTCTTTCTGCAAAACTGACATGTGTCTCTGCTTCTCACCTGGACCCACATTCCATCTGTCTAAAACAGAACCCCAGTCTTTCCCCCAAACCTGCTCCCACTCCGGTGGCCTCCCTCAAGCTGATGACAAGTGCCTCTCTCTCAGCCCACTCCTCATCCTGGCAGGAGACCTCAATGTCTCCTGCACGTGGCCACTTGCGCGGCTCAGGGCATCAGCACCACTCACCTGGGCTACAGCACCTGCCAGTACTCACCCCCGCGCCCGAGGCTTTCTCCCTGGAAACTGTTCTTCACACAGTGGTGCTTTCTCAACTGCATGGTGTTACACCCTTTGGGGGCTGCCATTGCCCTCAGCATAGAGCTCAAACCCCTCAAGGGACAAGGAGGCCCTTCGTGGCCTGCCTGCTGCTTCTCCAGCTCCTCTGACCTCCCCTCCCCTATCTCCTGCTCCAGCCAAATTGGACTATGTACAGTTTCCAGAACACTTCATGCTTGAAGACCTTCCCACATCCTTTTTTTTTTTTTTAATTCCTCTGCTTGAACTGGGCCAACTTCTACAGGCCCTCTGGAAAGCCTTCCCTGATGTCATGTCAGGGGGACCTACTCCTACAGGGAATCCTATATAATCCCATTCATTCAGCAAATATTTATTGAGCACATGCTATGTGCAGGAAGAATTCTAGGTACTGGGGATACAGAGGTACAGACAGTCTCTGTTCCTAAGGTGCTCACATTCTGATGAGGGAAGACAAACAGGAAACAAGCAAATTGATAAATTAATAGATAACTTCGAAGAACAGTAAATGCTATGAACAAAATAAAACAAGGTAATGAGAACAGAGAGTAGCTGAGGGTGGGAGGCAACATTGAATAGAGGAGTCAGTGAAGACATTTCAGAGCAAAGGGGAGCCAGCCAAGAGCAGATCTGGGGAAGAGTGTTCCAGATGGAGGGAACAGGTGGGAACAAGCAAGGAGGCCAGGGTAGCTGGAGCAAAGTGAGCAAGGGGAGTGTGGTAAGAGGTGAGGACCACTTAGGGCCTTAAAACTATGGCAGGATTTTGGATTCTTTTGAAAAGTGCAACAGGAAGACACTGGAGGGGGTAAGCAGAGGAGTGACAGGATTCCTCTTAAAAAGATCGCTCTGGGGACTTCCCTGGTGGTGCAGTGGTTAAGAATCTGCCTGCCAATGCAGGGGACACGGGTTCGAGCCCTGGTCCGGGAAAATCCCACATGCCACGGAGCAACTAAGCCCGTGCGCCACAACTACTGAGCCTGTGCTCTAGAGCCCGCGAGTCTCAACTACTGAGCCCACGTGCCTAGAGCCTGTGCTCCGCAACAAAGAGAAGCCACCACAATGAGAAGCCCACGCAACGCAATGAAGAGTAGCCCCTGCTCACTGCAACTAGAGAAGGCCTGCACGCAGCAATGAAGACCCAACACAGCCAAAAATAAATAAATAAATAAATAAATTAGAAAAAAAAAAAGGTTGTGAGATTTAAAAAAAAAAAAAAAAAGATCGCTCTGGCTGCAGCTCAGAGGGTGGACCACGGGGGCAAGGATGAAAGCCCAGGAGAGCCTGGTACTGGGAGAGATGACGGTGGGCAGGGCTGAGATGTAATGGAGGCAGAGCCCACAGCCTTATGGGATTAGATGTGAGAGATGGAGCGAGGAGTCAGGATGACTCACAGGGTTTGAAGTGGGCTGGGTGGTGGGATAGGTTCTGAATGGGGAAGACCTGAGAAGCAGCAGGTAGAATGTGAAATCAGGTTCTGCGTTGGACCTTATTTTGAGCTGCCTTTTAGACTCGCAAGTGGAAAGATCACATGCCACGCCTGCCCAGCTGTGAGTTCTGAGGCAGGGGCCCGTCCGCCACCTTCACCATTTTATACCAGCCCTAGAGCAGGGCCAGCCGGCCACTGGGTGGGCTCTCAATAGAAACATGATGAGGTCATAAGAACCTACTGTATGGCACAGGGAACTCCACTCAATGCTCTGTAATGACCTATATGGGAACAGAATCTAAAAAAGAGTGGATATATATATATATATGTATAGCTGAATCACTTTGCTGCACAGCAGAAACTAACAACATTGTAAATCAGCAATACTCCAATAAAAATTAATTTAAAAAAAGAAATATTATGGGGTTACTGACTAGGGTGGGCTGACCAAGCCCCTGTGCTCCTACTTACACTCATTTTTTTGCCTTCACATATAATAATACGGCGTACTCTGCAAAGGTAATATTGCGCCAAACCCGCCGAAATTCTAAAGCAGTGGTTCTCAAAACATGGTCCCTGGACCAGAGCCAGCAGCAGCGTCACCTGGAAAGTGTTAGAAATGCAGATTCCTAAGCCCCTCCCCATATCTACTGAATCATAAACTCTGGGAGTGGAGGTTAAACCAACAAGCCTTTCAGGTGATTTTGATGCCAGCTCAAGTTTGAAGCTGCTATTCTATGGGCCTAAGGACTCATTCTAGGGGTCACGTAGGACCCCGAAAATGATTGTTTTGGGTTCATCTGGCTGAATAGGACCCAGACCACCCTGGACCAACACATAGTTGGGCTCTGGATTCCCCTCCTCACAGCATCTTCACTCCCGTCCCTCAGCCATTGTAGTTCTGGCCAAAGCCAGGTGGTGGCGCCGGTGCCTCAGGCTCCACACTGGCTTCCGGAAACAGAGACCCTGGAAGAATTGTCCCCCTCCCCGGCACCCTTCTTCTCCCCTCTGGGAGCCTCAGCTCCAAGGTCTGCCTACAGGCAAGGACCCTGAAGAGTGACCTTCATCAGGGAGAGGGGCGCTGAGGTTGGCACACCCAAGGTGAAGGCCAACCCCCTCTTCCTGGAGATTAGGAAGGTGGGCTAGAGGAGCCCCCTAGGTCAGAGAGAAATTAGGGGTGTCTGGCCTGTGGGGCTTGGGGGTCAGGAGCCCTGGCAGGTGGCTGTGGTCCAGTGGACCCTGGTCACACCCCCATTAACCCTCCGCCTTCCCTGCCCAACCTAACGCGAGGTCTCAGGTGCTGTTTCCCTGCCAATGGGTGGGGGCAGCCTAAAAGTACCCCAGGGCCCACACAGAGCCCCAGGGTTGCGGGTCCTCACAGCCTGGCAGCCAAGCAGGATGGGAACGGGGGGCCTACGGCAGAGGGGATGCACGGATGGAGCTCTTACCAGCTGCGAGCTTCACGTCTCCTGGGTTGGGGGCTCTCTGGGCCCCTGTCCTGCTTTGTGGCCAAGGGAGCCCAGGATCCTGGCCAGAGCAGGAGCCCACACCCTGCTCCTGGTCCTGGTGCAGCTCGGCAGATGGGGGTCCAGGAGCCCCAGTAGGCTCCCTCCTACATGAAGTTCCAAGCCCGGTTCCAAGCGGACCCAGGGCTGAACGCTGAAGTCTTGCCCCCCATCTGCTCCCCTGCCCCTCATCTTTCCTATTTGAGGGGAGACTGAGACCCCCAAATTCCAGATGGAGTCACCACTCTGCTTAGATATAGCGTATCTTGGTGTCTGGTCGAGGAATCTGCCCATGCCCCCTCATCTTCCAGGGTCCCACCCAATGCCCACCCCACCCCCAAAGGACCACCCTCTCGCTCTTGGCCATGCCCTCCTCTCCCAGGAGCCCAGATGTGGAGCTGTCCTCCTCTGAGAATCTGCCTCTGTCCTCAGGAGGCTGGGTCCAGGCCAGCTGTTTTCCTCGTGCAGCCAGCTGTTTTGCCCATCAGGAAGCAGCCCTGGCTCCTCTGCTAAAATCGTGGCAGTCCCGCTGGGCCAGGGCCCGGGAGCTGTTAACTCCTCTGGGGCCAGGCAGCCCCTTCCCCTCCCAGCCTGACCCCTTCTGCCTTCCTCTGACCTGCAGGAGTATCGTGTCGCAACACTTCTAGAAACCCCCAAGCAGACCAAGCATTGCTATCTCCACCCCCACTCAGCAACTGCTAACCCACAGCCCCTCCCTCCTCTCAACAGAGCCTTGTCCTCAGGTGACCCCAGGTGAGAGGAAGGTTCAAAAGGATAGATGTTACCCCATTCAGAATAATAACAGTAATAGCTATCATTAACTGTCTGCTGTGTGCCAGGCATTGTGCTAAGTGCTTGAAATGTATTACCTAACTTAGTTTTCACAACAACCCTGTGAAGTAGGGAATATCTTCATCTTACAGATGAGAAAATGGAGGCATGGTGAAGCTAAATCACTTGCCCAAGCCCACTCGGAACTGGGGTTTGAAAACAAAACTGGGCTGCCTGCCTCTCTCTGGCCGACCCTGGTGGTCCTGGAATCCCAGTTGGTGTTGCTATTTAAGTTTCCCCGAGCTTCTCTCTCTCTGATCTGGGCCTCAGTAGCACCATCTGTGAAATGGGAAGCTCACGGGTGGAATTACCACCACCACCCACTCCGTGGGCTGAGTCCGGAGTAGTGCCAGGCTCTGCGCTCAGCACCTTCCAAGTATTTATTAGTGGATCATTCCTCTCGGTGGCGGCGGTCAGCCTGGGCTAAGATCCCAGCTCTGCTGCTTCCTGGCAGCCTAGTTTTGGGCAAGGGACTTTACCTCTCGGAATCTCAGTATCCAAAGTTAGAAAATGGATAGAAGAACAATATCTACTGCGTCCTTGATTTTGTTGTGAAAAGGATGAGATAATGCAGGTAAAGCGGTTAGCAGGTACCTGACACAGAGAGAGTCGGTGGGAAATGTTGCCCCTTTACTATCACGACTATAAACGACAATCCGGAAGGATCTGAGTGGCCCACCCACCATTGTGCGCCCCCATGCCCAGCACGGAGCAGGCACATAGGAGGGCTCTGTCATTTCTTGTGAATGAATGCACCCTGGTCCAGTGATACCCACGCGAGAGCAAAGGCTGCGAGAAGGGGCACAGCTTATCCAGATTACACAGTTAGCGGGGTAGAGCACTGGGAATCCCAAAGCGCCCTTAACTCTTCCTGAGCCCGGAACCTGGTCTGCCGGGAAGGGGAGGAGAGACAAGGGAACAGGGACAATCCCAGGGCTGAGACGGCCCAGAAGGTGACTGGGCTGTGGCTGGGTGGGATCTCAGGGTCTGGGAATGACCCCTCAGGATGCAGTGACCCGTGCTCTCCCCCTTTGTCCCCTCCCCCCTGCCCACCATGGGTCAGCTCCCTGGTCCCAGCCTAGACATCTGGAACTGGGGCAGACAAAGGGCTGCGAGGAGGGACAATAACCTTCTGTCCATTTTCAGATGCCGGGCCGGGTCTGGCCAGGGCTGGGGGCCGGAGCCCCGGCAAGGCGGTGCCAGGCCCCCCGTGGGCAGCGGACAATGTTGGCAGTGATGGAGAGGAGGCATTTCAAAGCGTTTTGTTCCCGCTGACCCCCTCCCCCCAACATCTCGCCCCAGCTCGGGGTGAGGCCCCAGCCCCACCCCCAGCCACCCAGGCCCCTGCTCCCGGCGGCTTGGGGACCGGCCACATTCTTGACCTCAGGGGAAAAGTTTAGACTCTTTGCGCCCTGGGCAACAATAACAGTGTCACAGAACTGATTTAGGAGCAGCACTTACCATCACAAAGCGACAGACAAAGAGCCAGGGCTGAGAACGCGCCGGGCCTCTGCGTCTACTCTTCCAACCGCTGCTCGTTTCTCTCCTGGGCACCGCCTGGGCAGGACTGGGGGCCAGGGCCCGACCCTGGGCACGGAAAGCCAGGGCAGGACTCGAGGTGGGAAGGAGTGAAGGAGGAGAGACAGGGGATCTAACAGGGAATGAGGGGACCTGAGAGCTTTCCTGCTGAGAAAGCCCTTCCCCACTCTGGGCCTCAGTTTCTCTCTCTGTAACGAGGAGGCTAAACGATAAGGCTGAAAGCAAGAGGCTCCGATCCTGCGGGCAAAAGGGTCTCAGTGACGACGACGACGATGATGATGTTGAGAGGATTTACCACTTCATTCTGCCAGGCACTGTGATCACTGACCCCTTTCTGCCTTAAGCCACCTCCCCCCACCACTTTTTCTTTTTCTCTTTCTTTTTTTTCTTTTTTTTAACGATGGCGAACACTCAGGCAGCATCCTCTGCCTCTTATTCTCCCAAGAGAAGAGCGATTATCAATGGCAAATGGCAGCTGCAGAAGCAACACCAAGAGCAGGTTTCACACTCAGGAGAGAATGCTGTGACTCCTCCTCGCGGTTTCCGGTGCTCTACACGTTCAGAGAAACTTTTCTAGTAACAAACTACAGACATGATTCCTGAAAGTAGAGTTTTTCATCCTCTTTTGTCATTTAATCCTCACCAACCGCACAAAGCGGGTGTACCATTAACCCTAGTTTACAGTTGATAACTGAGGCTCAGAGAAGTTGAGTCACTTGTCCAGGGACACACAGCTTGGAGGTTATGGAGCCGAGACATGAGGCAAGGCTGTTTCTCTTCTGATTATAGATTATACTGCAGTGGGAAGGAGAGAGGGGCAACGAGGCAGCTGGACCCTGCTGAGTCCTGGGTGGGAAGGCCTGTCCTCCCAGCCAGAAGGCTATGAGTAAATAAATGTCTGATTACCCCCAGGGGGAACTCCACCCTTGGAGCAGGTGCCTTTAAAAACTAGAATGATTCTTGTCTGTGAGCAGAGGTTGGCCTGGGCAGACACCCAGATGCGGGGACTGGACACAATGACCTCTAGTGGAGACCTCCTAGGAATTAGAGGCAGGATAGGAGAACATTTAAGGGCTCAGGGCACTGGAGCCAGGCTGTGAGTTCGAATCCCGGCTCTGACTTTTCCTGGCAGTGGGTCCACGGACAGTTACTTCTACTTTCTGTGCCTCAGTTTTCCAATCTGTAAAACTGAACCCACCTTTTAGGAGTGTGGAGACCATTCAGCGAAGTATATGCAAGGCCTTAGAACAGCATCTGACTCAGTGAGGGCTGCCTGTTTCTATTCAGGAAGGTGCCATGGCCAGGGCACCTCAAGGTGGGCACTTCGGGGACCCTGTAGCAGGCAGTCAGCTGTTGGCCTTGCTTTCCAAGGAGTGGTTGGGCTTTGATTACAGCATAAGGGACTACAGTTAGACCCTGAGATCTAAGGGGACCACATTCTCTGGGATCTGTAAGGTCGAGGCCAAACCATGCCTTCTCATCAGAAGAGATTGTGGCTTCTCTGATGCCTGGGCAGGGGTTGCTTGGCCCTGGGCATGGTGCCTGGAGAGAGGATAGAAAGGGAAGGATGCCCTGGGAGGTGCTATCCAGAGTCTGCCCTCCCCCAACTGCCCCTGAAAGCCAGAGGGACCAAACTGTATGTGGAGGGCGAAGGCAAGGTGGCCGAGCACAGCGCCCAGAGCACAAACAGTACTGCCCTTGGCGTCATAAGGGGGCCTGGTGGGTTTGAGTTCCAGTTCCACCAACTCGCTGTGTCACCCAGGATGAGTTGCTACCCCTCTCTGAGCTCATTCCAAAAGTCTTTTAGGATCCAAAGTGTTCAAAGGAGACCATCACAGGAGCTTCTGTGATTCCATAGGTCTTAAGCAAAAGGTTGGCTTGGAATCTAGAAGTCCCGCTCCCCAGACTCCAGCCCCTTCTGTCTCCCTTCATCCCCATATCACCTCCAGCTCTTCTAATCATCCTTGGTTCCTCTCACCAAACTACAAGTGCCACACGCACCGCAGACAGAGGGTGAGACAGTCTGACAGAAAATGTCACAGATTTCTGGGGACGCATAGGGAGCCCCGACAAAGCCTCCCGCTCCCTCACTGCCCGGCTGTGGGGCCAGAGGAGCACTCACCTGGGCAGAGCATCTTGGGGTCCCCTCGGCCCGGGAGGCGGATGGCACTGCTGGGGCCATCTCTGGTGACTTCCCTACCCAGTTCCCGCTGCTGAGAAGGGCTGGTCAGGCAGGCCCTCAGGTGCTAGCCCGCCCTTCCTGGGCACAGATTTTCCTGGCATCTGCTGGGCAGGAAGGGCACTGGCTGGGGGTTGGGCAGGGGGGCAGGGAAAGATTGGGGCGAAGGTGTCTCCTGGAGGGCTTGTCCCCAGTCCCTAAACCCACTCCTTTTCTGGACACTGTGGGCTGAGGGTCCAGGAAGCCATGGGCCCTCGGGAACCAGGGGAGGGTTGACGGGGTGAGGTTGAGACGAGCCCAGTCCCCTGCCCCATCCTGCCCCCCGCCCCAGCAGGCCAGTACAGCCCAGGCTGAGGTGTTTGCTTTTCCTGTCTCCACACTGACTCCATTCAGAGAGGCCTTTTTCCACCCCGGGCCAGTAGCCAGGGAGCCGGGGCACCAGGGAGAGAGATCACCACCCCACCCTCCCGCCTTTGCAACCCCTTCTGCCATCTTCACTTCAGGAACCTCAGCCTCAAGAGCTTCCTGGTTTGGGGAGGACTACGGCAGGGGGGCCCACCCTGGAGAAGAGGGAAACCAAATGGAAACAAGGGTGGTGGGGGAAGAGGGGTGTGAAGTGAGGTCAGGAAAGACGAGGAAGAGGGACAGGGCTGTAGGAGGGCCAGTGGGGAGAGCAGGGCTCCTAATGCAGGGAGCCCAGGCAGAGGTGGGCGGGACGGGGGGCACAGAGCCCGAGCCACGGGGCAGGGGGCTGGCACGGGAGGCAGGGAGCACCTTTACAGGCTGCCCCAGGGCCGCCCGCCTGGGCTCTGTGCCGTCGAGGCTGGGAGCTCCTGACTGGCCCCTGAAGAGCAGCCTCCTCCTATCTCTGGGACCTGGGCCCAGGCGGGGCTGTGACCTGGTCTGGGGCCTGGGGAAGGAGGAGGGTGAAAAGTTTCCCCAAGTCAGAAGGCCACGGGGGAGGCATCTCAGGGGGTCCTGCTCTTTGCTCTCTCTGACTGTCATGTTGGTACATAAAGGGGGTAGAAAGGTCAGATGTGGTCTTTCAGGCCCGTGGGAAAAACTCTGCCCATTTCCCTAATCCATATTTATTGGTGTGAGACAGTGGGGTGAGAGGAAGCCCCCTGCCCCCACCCGTCGCCCCGGCCAGGCCAGGTTAGCACTAAGAACAGGCTCCATGTCACCCAAATCCTACTCTTTGTCTCCAGATTGGCTCCAGAGTTCTCCCCCTTTCCTCCTCCCCTTTGCTCCCCCCACCCCCCTTTGGGGTTGCCAAGCAACTGTGGAAGGGTAGCTGAGATATTTTCTTTATTACAAGCAAAGGCAAGACAGCATCATGGCTCCAGGAGGGGAGCAGGGCAGGGGCTGGGGGAGAGGGCATCTTGTGCTCTGGGGGAATCTCGCTACCTCAGTCTGCTCATGGGCATGGGCAGCGGGGAGACAGGGCCTCAGAGCCCAAGAGAAGGGGGAAGATGGGGAAGATGGAAGGGAGTGGTGGTGGTGGGCTGGGTGGGTGCACAAATGTTGACCCAGTCTACATCATGCTAGAAGAAGCAGCGGTGCTCAGAGACCCAGGCCAGAGTCCCTCACCTGTCACCCACCAGCTGTGCATCCTAGGCCAAGTCACTTCCCTTTTCTGGGCCTAAGGCTCCCCTTTGATAAAATGAGGATAGTAACATGTATTATCTTAGTTAGTGCTTACATTAACCCCATGAGACGTTTATTTTCCCCATTTTACGGGTTTAGGAACCTGAGGCTCAGAGATGCGACATGATGTGCCTCGCAGGTAAGTGACAGAGGTGAGATTCTTGAGCCCCGACCATTTTCTTAATACCAGTTTTACTGAGATGTAATCCACATACCATACAATTCGCCCATTTAAAATGTACAATCTAATGGTTTTTAGTGTATCCAGAGTTGCACAACCATCGCCACAATCAACTTTCGAACCTTTACATCACCCCCAAAAGAAACCCCATACCCATTAGTTTTCACTCCCTGTTCCCCCCAAAACGTCTCCTCCCTTCATCCCTAAGCTACCATTTTTTGCTTTCTGTTTCTATAGATTTACCTATTCTGAATATTTCCATAACTGGAATCAGACAATATGTCTGAATCCCAGTTCTTAACTTCCAATGGCTCCAACATCACCGGGTGCTGGGAAAATAGACGTGTCAGATGGTGGCTTGGGTACGAACATGGCCTTTGCTGATAGACAGACTTGGATGTAAAACCTGGGCTCTCCTGGAGCCCGCGCGTTGCAACTACTGAGCCCACGTGCTGCAACTACTGAAGCCCACATGTGCAGAGCCCGTGCTCTGCAACAAGAGAAGCCACCGCAATGAGAAGCCCACACACTGCAACGAAGAGTAGGCCCCGCTCGCCACAACTAGAGAAAGCCCGCGTGCAGCAACGAAGACCCAACACAGCCAAAAATTTTTTAAAAATATAAATAACCTGGGCTCTGCACCTGGGGGCAGTCACTTCCTCTCTCTGGGCCTCGGGTTCTTGGTCTGTACAATGGGAACAGTAACAGCGTTCCTCACAAAGCTGTCATAATCCATGAGAAGTGCTTAGCCCAGTGCCCAGGACTTAATATATGGTCGTTCTGAGCTGGATTACAATGACCCATGCATCCGCCCATCTATCTATCCCTTTACCCAGGCATTTAATAAAAGTTAGCACCTTCTAAGGGTCTGGCATTCTTCTAGGTGCTGGGGATGTAGCAATGAATAGGACATGATCCCTGTCCACGGAGGGCTTACATTCTAGTGGAGAGACAAATTCGACAGTGGGTAAATATCAGGCTTTCAGAGAGGGATACGTGTAATAAAGACAATAGCACAGCATGATGGGATGAAGCATCCCAGGTTGGGGAGGAAGGCTTCCCTGCCCTTCCTTCACTCATCTCATGGAGAGGAACATCTTTTGTAAACGGAAATATACTATGCAGGGTGTAGGGGTTCTTAGGATCCCCTCTGAGTGGGGTCAGTGGCCTGGCTTTGTCATCTTCTGAGATTGGGGATGTATCAGGTTGTCAATTCATTTCCAAGGCAGGTTGCTCAGCTCGTCACCATGTAAGAGCACTGGCTGCTCTTAGAGAACTCTGCACGGATGGGGCAGTGGGAGCCACGAGCAGGCAAGGGCCTGGCCTGGGGAGACACACTGAGTCATAGCAGGGCTCTTTCCTCTCTCCCGGGCCACGGTGAAACTGGATGAATGGGAGCGTTTGGGGACAGGACTCCAGGGTTGGATATATCTGGATCAGAGATGCAGCCTGACCGACCTGTTGCCACAGCTGTTTCCTGTGCACCTGCCTGCCAAGCTTTGGTCATGAGCCTGCCTCTGAAGCACAGAATCGAGGCTGCAGCATGAAGGAAGCCCCCTTTAGTGAGCACCTCACAGCGATGTGTCCAGCTCCATACCTAGAACCTCATCTGAGTGGCTACATTAGGCACCCACAGTCAATTCTTCATTCATTTTCTCTTCTATTCAGCTGTCCCAATGTCTGCTTTTTCATCCATCTGTCTATCCATCCACCCATTCATTGAATTATGACTCCTATACAGCATTCATTCATTCATTCAACAGACAATTACTGAGCATATCCTTTGTGCCGGGCAGTGTTTGGACTAGTTCCTGGTCAGATGCCAGTCCTGGTAGGAACGGCATGCCTAACTGGCAGTGTGGGAGACTTTGCCACCTTCTTCCTGAGAGCTAGTCTTTCTTAACAAGGGAGAAGGGAGAGAGCAGAGGCTAGGAAGAGTTGAGTGCATCCCTGAGCCTGAACGTGTATATATGTGTCTGTATATGTTGGAAGATAGTGATAAAACCTGACTGCAAGCAAATGCAAGGCATGTTTGGACCTTCCCAACACCACGAGCATCTAATAATCATCTCTAGGGACACAGGACCGGCATGATGGCCCCATTTCACAGAGGCAATAACTAAGGTTCAGTCTACTGGAATTCACACGCCTGGAAGCCCGAGGCAATGCTGTCTCTCTCAGCTGTTTTCCCACATCCTCCCCGTTGGAATGAATCACTCAGTCTTCTATAATCCCAGAGAATTTTGCTAATGCTTCAGTTAGAGGGTTTTCCCCTGGCTCCGCTCCTTTCACTGGGGCTGGCTCCTTTTGCTGTGTGTCTGTCTGTCCACTGGTCCACTGGATGGATACTTCTGGACAGGCAACATCAGACTCTGTTCATCTTTCTTTCCCCCTCCCCCCAGGCTCCAGCGTACAGACAGTACACCACAGGTGCTCACTAAATGTTACTCATTAGTAACAAGGCTGTCAAAAACACAGCTGGGGACTCTGCTCTGCCATCACCTAAGTCCAGGTCCCCCCACCAGCTCTCACCTGCAAACCAGCAGTAGCCTAACTGGTCTCCGTCGCTGACCAGCTTGCCCCTATCTCGCCCCCCTGCCTCCCATTTGCTACACTCCAGGGCCAGCACACCTTTAAACATGTAAATCTGAACTTGTCAAACCTCTCAGGATCCCCACTGCGTTTAGGGTAAAATCACAAATCCTTCCAGTGTCCTACAGGGCTTGGTGGGGTCAACCCCAGCTCCAACTCCACTTCCCCTTCGTGCTCCAGCCACGCCAAATCTCCTTCCTTCCCAAAACTCACCAAGTCGTTTTTTGCGTGTTAGCTTTGGAGGTGCCCTTCCCTCCTCCTGGAACAGTGCCCGCCTCGGCGCTCCGCCCGCCTCCACCTTGCTGGCAGCTCCTCGGGGCGGCTCTCCTTCCCTGGCGCTCTGTTGTGCATCTCCTTTGGGGACATCTGCCCATGCCGAGTCCCCGACTAGCACACAGTAGGCATGCTACAATATCTGTTCAGTGACTAGCAGGAGGACCCTTCTAGGCGCCTCAGTTTCCCTGAGGATGAGGGTGAGGGGAACTGACCCTTTTCTGCCGGGGGCTGATGGCTTTAAGTAGCTCTCACATACACGGAGAAGCCTTCCTCCCGACCCACTCGTGCAGAGACCACTCTCGTCCTCTCTGTCAAGGCTGTGTTTCTGCCAGGCTGGGGTGGGGCTGGAACTGGATTATAATTTATAAACAGACACGGGATGCCTCCTGGCTTTCACCGTTTGGAGTGCGCATTTACGCCAGTCCCCCTCCATATCTGCCACGTAAAGGGTGGGAATCTGTAGTGTGCGGTGGGTTCCAACTCTGGCTCCATCACCTTCCAGCTGGGGACTAGAGACTTAACTGCCACCAGTCTCGGTTTCTTCATCTGTAAAATGGGGCTGATAACAGTGCCTACTTCCCAGGGTTGTTGTGAGGAGTCAAAAGGCTCCTACTTTTAAGACGCTTAGTGCTTGGTACTTACAGTACTTGTCACAGTTATTGTTGTTATTATTTTTAGCAGATGGAGCATTCACAGGAGTTAGGACCTGGTTAGCTGGGGTTCCCTCTCTATAAAACCTTGACTTCAAGTATTACTCCCCAGAAGCCTTATTTTTTCAACTTCCATAAGAAACTCCAAGAAGTTCACGTGGCTCGTTTTTAAGTCAGCAATGGCTTTTCAACGATGGGTTGGGGGGAGGGCACTGTACTAGGCTCTGGACGCACAAAGATCATCAGTAAGACCCACTTCCCGTCCCAGGGAGGAAAACAGATCAAGCAATAATCACAGTTCAGTGGGGCACGTGGCGGTGGCCCACAGACTGTGGGGAGAGGAGAGGATTTCAGGGCATGGGCAGGGACGCTTGGGGTGCCTGGGGAACCCTGGGGTAAATGGAGAGCAGAATGCATGGGAAGAACGGCCACAAAGTCCCTTCCAGGGTGTGAGATTCATTGGGAAAGATAGGCTGAGTGAGCTCTGCAGGTGAGGAATTGGGTCTGTATCTCCCAGTAGACTGAGAACCTTCTTTGTGCCAGACCCGGCTGGGGTGGGCTGGGGTGGGGTGGGGGCATACCAGACCTAGACAGAGCCCCTGCCCTCCTGGACCAGTGTCGCTGTCCAGTGGAAGAGACAATGACAAGAATTAACAGATTCCATGCCCCTCTCATGCCCTCCTGCTCCCCCACCCCCATCCCTACAACCCTGCTAGAGCTGAGGCATCCAGGAGCCTGCAGGAGGTATCCTGGTAATAAGCCCTTGTCCTTGGCCGCAGAGAGGGCAGTCTCCAGATCCCTAGTGGGAGTGCGGTCTCTCGAGATGGCATCTTCAGCCTGGGGGTTGGGACTGCATCCCCTCCTCCCTTATCCTGCAGCACAGCCTTTTAAGGGGGTGACCCTGACCTCTAGACCGGTCCCCCTCACCCTCCAGCTAGAAGCCCCTGGGGCAGGAGCTTAAGGCAGGAAGGCTCCAGAGGCCTCAGGTTTAGATGCAGATGGAAGGCCAGAGTTGAGCCTTAAAAGATTCTGGAGTCCCCTGGGCTCTCCTGGGGAGCTCATCCAAGGCCAGGGGCCTAAGTTGGGTCCATGGGAGTGCAGGGCCGAGATGCGGGTGCCTGGCCCAAGAGGGAGGGAGGGGGCGATGTGCAAAGGGTTCAGGCGAAGGAGCTGGCGGGACACTGGGAGTCTAGGATGTTGGGTGGGGGTGGGAGGGCGAGGGGTCCGGCCGGTGCAGGGGGGGCGGCCCCCGGGGAGGGGCACGCTATGTCTTTAAGAGCTGCCTGAGCGCAGGTTGCAGCTGCCTGGCCAGCCCGAGAGACAGCGGAGATTCATTACCCGCCGACACAATGACCATTGATGGCCCCGTGGCGTTATTCAAATCCAGTACCAATTGCAGCCGAGCCCCTTTCTCCGCGCCAGGCCCGTATTGTTGGAGCGGCCCACTAAAAGCCCGCCCCGGCCCCGAGCCGCCAGAGGCGCCCGCTCGGGCTCAGCCCTGCGCCTCGCCAGCTCGCCGGCTCCCAGCCCGGCTCCCCGGGCGCTGCAGGTGACCCGGCGGCGCATTCCAGCGCTCCCCGCCGTCCCAGCCACTGCCGCCACTGCTACCGCCGGCGCCCCGGCCGCGACTCAGCCACAGGGAAGCGGAGAGCGCCCGAGCCGGTGCGTGCGCGGGGCTGGGCGGGGGCGGGAGACCCACGAGTCCAGCAGCCCGGACCCCGGGTTCGGAAACGCGACCCGGCCTCGGGTCCCTGTTTTCCGGATTCCCGGCGAACCCAGGGAGCCCAGGCTGGGGGCGGGGAGAGGGGAGTCGGGGGTTCCCCGGGACTGACAGAGGAGAGTCCCCCGACCTGGGGCGGCGTAGAGACCCAACGCGGGCTACTCTAGGGACCCCGGGCCGCGATCGAAGGAGACACGCGCCAGGAGCGACCGGGATCCCCACGCAGGGTCGGGATCCGCGTGCTTGCTCGTCCACCTTACCGCGGGATGGGCCGCGACTGCCGAGCATCTGCGAGGTCCGCGAATCTCCGGAGATCTGGTCCGGCGCTTTTAAGGAGCGAGGCGGAACCCCGCAGGAGACCGGGGCCCTGAACTCAGGGGCTTCGCCACTGATTGTCCAAACGCAATTCTTGTACGAGTCTGCGGCCAACCGAGAATTGTGGCTGGACATCTGTGGCTGAGCTCCGGGCACGACAGGGGCGGGAGCCGCAGGGACCGAGCTCAACGCGGGCGAGACTCCTCGGGGTGGCGGCTGGCTGGACCCAGCGCGAGGATCGCGGCCCTGGCCAGGCGCGCGAAGGAGGGACACCGGTCCCTGTCACCAGCGCCGCCATCCTCCTCCCCTCGTCGTCGTCCTCGTTCTCCTCCTCCTCTGCGGGTGACCAGTCCTGGCTGGCGGGGTCCTCCAGGCGATAGCGTCGTTTTTCCCTTTTTCAAATTTCGGCCGGGAACGAAGCTGGCACGCCGCGGCGCGGCCCAAATGTGGTCCGGGGAGCTCGCCCTCGGCCCGAGCCGCAGAAAGTCCGGGAGAAAGAAGATGCCGGCGGACTGCGCTTGCTAACTCGTTTTGAATTGATTCTAACCCATCCTCCCCCACCAGTATGCCCTAAGCAAGCCTAAACCGACCCCTAAATCCCAAATAAACCGACCCCTCCCGCCAGCCCCTCCAGACCGACCCATGGGCTGAGTCTCCTCCAGCCGCGGCTGGAGTGGGAGAAGCGTCGGGAATGATGCGCTCATTGCCCCAGCGGGGCAATCGCCTCGGCTTTGGAAATAGAACTTGGACAAACGAATTCTTTTCATTAAAGATAAATTTTTGGAGATAGTGGGGTTTATTTATTTATTTCCTCAAAAGTGGGTTCAGGAGTTGCGGGGTGGGGGGGCAGTTGGGTGTCATCGGGTCTGAGCCCAGGTCATCTATCCCTGACCCCTTTCGCGCCCAAGCTGAAAATGACCCAAAATGCTTGGAGTGTGGCCCTGGCCAATTTCAGCCGTGATGCTGGCATCCCTCGTTTCGGTGGAGAGCCCGGCTTCCCCAGCACGTCCTCCTGCCCTGCTCCTCAGCATTAACTGGCACGCTGTGGAGGAAGGGATATCCCGTTTTCACCCCTCCTCTCCCCAGTGCAGGCAGGAAAGGATTCCTCTCGCCTAGTTCCCAGGACTTGGAATCCTGCGGGGGTGGATACAGGGGCACTCTGAAGCTCAGCGGGGCTGGAGGCAGGAAGGCACTTCCAGGTTACAAGAACCGGGACAGGTGTATCCTTCATGTGAGGCTGTCCCTTACCCTGTTCCCTAACATGCAGACCCTGACCTCAGCACCTAGTGCGGGCTGGTCATACAGCCTCTCCCTAGACAGCACCTGCACCCATAATGTAACCTCAACATGGCCACTCCCACACACACACATACCCAGGGGGCCTCCACCTGCAGCGGTGCTGGAGAGCAGCTCACCAGCCCGGGGTCGTCTGCCCACAAAGCCTTGAGAATGATGTGCACACACCACTGCCAACACTGTTAGGACAACCATTTGGCACTTTCATCTCCAGAGTGAGAGAAATTCCACCTTAAATTATTAACATTTAATGGAAAGCAAAGTTTGGGGGCGGGATGATGTTAATGCCCTAATTTTTTTTTTTTTTTTTGAGGTCTCCCTCCAGCAAACAAAGCTTTTCCTCCAGGTCATGGGAAGTGGGGCTCTGCAGTCTTATCTATGCCTCCTCCGTCCTGAGGCCGCTGGCTGCAGCTGGTGGGACAAAGCCTGGCCTCGGACAGACGGGTAGGGAAGTATCTCGGGACGCACGCTGGTCAGCACAGACCGGCTCTGCCACCCCTTCTCCAGATGGCCCGTCCTATCACCCTTTCTCGGAGTCTGGATAGTCTGGCTTGCAACCCCTGCTGTCTTCTCGGGTGAAGGGAAGTTCTGAAAGCCCTAGGCTGAAGACAGAGGTTGGACCAGAGACCACGGCTGGGGGAAGTGTGGGGTGCCACCGGTTTCTAAGGACGAAGTTCCAGGCAAGGCCAGTAAACAACCTAGTCTTTTATTTGCCCAAGGCCAGCTGTTGCAGGCACTGAGGCCCCAAGACTTCCAGAAGGGATGGAGGGAGGAGGGGTGAACCATCCTGCCTACCAGGTGCTGCCTGCCCCCATCCTGCTTCCTGCAGGAGGAGAGAGAGGAGATCAAGTGTACATTTGTGCCATCAAGTATCTCCCCAGTTTTCAGGTACTATAAAAATTCAGTTGTTGTTGAGGAGGAAACTGAGGCACATTGACCCCCCAAGCCTCTATCTGCCAGTCCAAGGTTTAGCCGACACCCTCCTTCTCTCCCCGCTCAGCAGAATGAGCTGCACGCTGGCAGCCTCTTGCCGGGAGGAGCGTCTCAGGAGCCCATCTGGTGGCCTGTGTGGGGGGAGGCCAGCCAGGGTCAAGCACTGTGGGTGGGGGAGCAGGAGGAAGGGTGCGGCTAGAAGAGCAGCTGCTGTGGGGGGGGCAGCACTGAATAGGGGACCCCAGCTGGGGCTCCACAATGATATCAGTGGGGGACAGGCAGAGCCCTCTGCTGTCCAGATGGGGAAACTGAGGCGGAGACCCCTCCAATCTTTGAGAAGGGAGGGGCCTGCCATCAGCTATTCAGGTTTATTCATCTTCCCCCAGGAAGGCACCACGGCCCAGGAGCTGGAGTGCCTCGTCAGCGGCCACTCAGTGTTTAGACTGAGACACAGGAGTAGAGAGCTGCCGGGTCACCTGGCTGCACAGACCCCTCCACTCCTGACAAACTGAGGGGCACCCTCCCCCACCTCAGCTGCTGGGAGAGGGAGTGCCGGGCTCGGGCGCCTGCCCGCCTGCCTGCCTTCCCCTGCTCACGTGCCTGAGAAAGGCTCATTTTTAGCACCTGGCCTCTTTTCCCTGCCTGGAGGGAGCTCAGGGGACAGAGTAGGGAAGAAAGCAGCCAAGGGAGACAGGGAGATCTGGAAGCAGGGCCCAAGGGGATGTCTGATTGTTCTGTTCTCCCCACCCCAAGGGGGCCCAGGCACAGAAAAGGGCCCTTAGCCGCCGTGCAGCGTGGATATGAAGAGGATGCTGTCCTGGTCCTGAAGCTGGTAGTCCAGCTCACCCTGGTCCAGAAGAGAAATAAGAAGACCGTCAAGGGCACTTTTCCAGTTTCTCCCCAGGTGTTGAGAGGGAAAGAGGGGGAGCCTGGCTGCTCTGGGAGAAAAAGATAGGATCTACCAGAAAAAAAACGGGTACCCTATACATTAACTACTAGCAAATCTCCAGGGTGGAGGAGAGCTCATCACTTCCCCCAGCTACCCATTCCTTCCTCACTTGGGGTGGGAGACTCAAGTAGCCTCAGTCTGGAGGCCAGATTGGGACAGAGGATTACGTAGCCACCCTATGTGCGTCTCATGAGAGGCCCAAGGCTTTCCTACCAAAGCAGTGAGGGGAGTGGTTGAGGGAGGGCTGTCCCCCGAGGTACTGACCAGCAGTTCCCAGTCGGCATCGTTAACCAGCACCAGAATCCCTGGCCGCCTGTGGGAAAGATGGTGGTGAGTAGCAGGGCGTGAAGGGCGGGAGCTGGCTGGGGCAGGGGCAGAGGCTTAGACATTTGGGCCGCAGGAGTGTGGTGGGAGCCTTTTCTCTCGAGGGTCCCCATTAAAGTTCTCCCAGGGAATGGAGGCGATAGGAAAGTCTGAGGGCCAGATGCAACACAGGTGCAAATTCCACTGCCACCTCCCAGACCTCGGGCAGGTCATTTTGTTGCCCTGAGCATCAGTTTCTTCATCTGAAAACAGGGTAAATCACAGGGCCTTCCTCACGAGCTCTGCGGGAGGATGAAGTGGCATGATGCGTGTGAGGTGCTTGCTTGCCAGGGTCTAGCATGGGAACCACTGGTAGCAGCCTATCTTTCCAGGGGTCTAACCTCACTGTCCTAGGCCTCCCGCATGCGCGTCCTGGAGAGGAGGCTACTTTGGCTTTTCTGAATCAGGGAAACCTGCTAGTGGCCCCAAGCCCCTGAAGGCCTGAGAGCAGCCCTGCCTGGAGTAAGGCAGGGCAGGCCGATATTTGGACAGGTACCTTAGCCTGGTTCCTGCTGGCAATGACCCAAAGAGCATTGCTGTCCTTGGGGGTGACCTCCACGACTGTTGGACCATGACCTGAGCCACAGGCTGGATGGCAGCCCTAGCCCCCAGGGCCTACTGGTGAACCTCTGCTTCGAGGCACATGAACAAGTCCCACAAATGCCCTGGCCACTTCTGTGACATATCAGGCTGGCCTTGTTGTAGGAGTATAGTGATTTCATGGCACATGGAATCTGGATTTTTTCCTAGGAGGCTAAGCTGGGCCTGGGACAGATACAGAAGCTTTGGGCTGGGCTAGGGGTGTCCCCAGTGAGCATGAATGTGCATGTGTGTGCACACACATGCAGTGACTCCCTGTAATCCTAGACCTGCACCGTCCAGCCCGGTATCTACAAGTCACATTTAAATTTAAATTCCATTTAAGTAACACTGAACACTTAGTTCCTCAGTCACACTACCCACATTTCAAGGGTTCAATATCCTCATGTGCCTAGTAGCTACCGTACTGGACAGCACAGATAGAGAACATTTCTATCATCACAGGAAGTTCCATGGGAGAACACTGTCCTAGGTTGTCAAGCGATGAGAGAGAGCTTGGGTAGCATCTTTTCCTCAGTAATGTCTGTATGGAGAAAGTAGCTGAGGCCCAGAGAAGTGAAGTAACTTGCTCAAGGTTCCACAGCAAGTTTGTGGCAAGCAGAAGGTGGAATCTAAGTTTTTTGATAAATTTACCAGTCTCCTGACCCAGGTTTTGAAAAAAATCCCCAACAGTCCAATGTGGTAACAAGAAAACTGAAAATAAACTTCAACAGAGCTGGACAGAGGCAGCCTTTTCCTTGGAGGGCTAAGAGGAGGATAAAGGGAGAACAAGACCCAGAGAAGGCTGTGCTTGAACCAAGGACAGGGGCTCAAACCTCCTTCCCTTCACCTGCCCTCCTCAGGGAAGGGAGAAAGGGACTCACACGCTGTCTCCCCGGATGAACAACTCCGGCCGCTCTTTTAGCAAGTTCTTCTTGATCCAGACAAGGAGGTTCCGGATGTCCCCTGGAGAAGAAGGCACAAAACAAACTAATGTCAAATCCAAATGATTCCTGGCCCTCAGGGCCTTGCCTGGACCAGGAGGAAGTGAATATGGGGCTGAGAGGGCCTCTTTTAGACCGGGCTGTCATGGCCCCTGAACTAGTGGATTCCCAAGGTGAGGAAATGGACCTGGAGAGGTCTTCAGAGAAAAGTGGCATCTGGCACTGCTGAAAGCTTGAAGAAGAGGCAATGGGGATGCAAGGCAGACAGCAAGAGGAATGGTCACGTCTGAAAGGGTTGAGAGACAGACCTCCACCCACTAGCCCTTGAAGATGATCTGAAACCGCCATGGGTAGGCTTCTGGGAGAGCCCCTCCACCTTTATCTCCCCAGCCAGTCCCAGATGGGGAGCATTCGGCTTTGCTCTTCGAAGGTCTGCATATATTTCCCTTTGTCAGGGAAGAAAAACAATTGCTGAGCCGATAACATCATTTAATTTCCTCTGACAGAAGGAGAGAAGGATCCTTCACCAGCCGGAGACGCTGACAAATCACTGCCCCTCTACTCCCCCTTCACAGAGCCCTCCAGGGCAGGGGCGGCCACCCTGAAGAGGGAAGAGGTTCAGGGTCGAAAGGGCCTCTCCTGCTCAGCTGGACACTGCGATCTGCCTCTGTGGTTCTGGGACAGCCACCAAGCTCAGTACATCATCTGGAGGCTCAGAGCCACCTGTCTCCCAGGCCTTCTCTCCTTTTCTGGGAGCCAGGTCCCAGGCCACAGCACACTGAAACCCGGCTCTATCATCTACTCGAAGGCTATGGCTCTCAACAATCTACGGCTCAAACAGAGCATCCCTGAGGCTGCAGGAGTAGCCTTCTCAGAGACTAGCTGAGATGACAGCTAGTCTCTGAGAAGCCAGCAGAGGGCTGGAGGTTAGCCATCCCCATCCTGAGTCAACGTCTCAGAGGGGTCTCTGTCCTAGGTCCGTGCCTGAGACAAAGCTCAGGGACTAAGCTGGAGAAGGGTCCAAGCAGTGCCTTGGTTTCCCTAACTGGAGGTGGACTCCTGGCACGCAGGCGAGGGAAAGGCTGCCAATTAAGGAGAGGCCCAGCGCGTGTCACACACAGCACCAGCCTTGGGCAGGGTTTTAAGGCACTCAGGCAGGCTGCACCCTGGATGGACTGGTTCACTCTGCTCTGTGCCAGCTTCCCTGGATCGTACGCCAGTAGAGCACAGGGCCATGGGCAAAGTGTCCACAGACTGAGACTGCGCCTTTCAATTTTAACTCCTATTTTTAAACAAAGCAGATGGGAGTCTTCACGGTCCCTGCAGCGGGCAGGGGACAGGGAGTGTTGCCTCCAACTAGCTGCAGTCCATTTAGACTCCTGGCTGGGCTCCTCCCAGAGGCCTGGGTTTCAGAGGTTTCCCCTTGGCCTCCATCTTGGCACCGTCTGGTGGGCCGCCAGCCCATACATCTTGTGGCCGCTCGATAGAGCCGCCGGGGTCTGACATCCATCAACCAGCCCCGGCAGGCGGGGTTGTGCCTGTGTGCGCAGAGGCACTGAGGGACTGGGCAGTGCCTGGCCTGAGGGCCACCAGCTGCACCTCCACAGCCCCCACTGGCCTGTTCAGAACCAGGACCCAGTTGGGTGGCAGCCCTGGCTCCCTCCGAGAGGGGATTTCTGCTCCACTCTCGTAGGCTGGGGGTGGTGGGGAGGACTAATGGTCATGTCGGGGTCATCCAAGTGATGGCACCATCATGGAGGCCCCAAGGGGTGGGCCTGGGGGGAGTCTGCTGTGGGTGCTGGCTCATTTATCATGATGCTTCTCTTTGCTGAGGTCATTCCCTCCCTCCTCTGCGCCCCCCAGGCCTGCCCACATTCTTGATAGCCTGTTACCATGGTGAGGCCACCGCATCACCACCCGTATTGTTCCCCCATGCCTGGATTTGGGGGTGGGGAGAGGTGGAACTCCCGACTCCCTTCGCAGCCTGCAAGGGCCACTCTGCCTAGCCTGAAACACACCCCCAGGGACATCGTGCTAGGCTTGCCGAGGCCCAGACAATATGCAAATAGCCTCCAAGCCAGATGGTCAGCTTCCAAAGGCGCCCAGGGGAGGAGGAAGGGTTAAGCAGAGTCAGGGGCTGGTGGCTCGGGGATGGCTCTGGGGAATCTCACTTGCACCTTCCCCCTCTGTGTCCTCCTGCCTTCCCATTGCTACCGATGGTGGCTTCCCTCATGGGATCCCATGCAATCACTCACAAGACAAATATTTACTGAGCAGCTACTACATGCCAGGTGCCAGGGAGACGGCGGGGAGTAAGGCGGACACAGAGCCTACCCTCATGGAGCTAAGAGGCCAGCAGGGGAGACAGACATTACTTAATTAGTCGTGACAAACGCCCTCTCCTTTGTGTGGGATCAGGAAGGGCTCCCCTGAGGATATTAACACTGAAGCTGAGGCCTGAAGGATGAGAAGCGTGGGATGCGGGAGTGTGCCAGACAGAAGGAAGAACATATGGGAAGACCTGAGGCAGGTTGGAGTTGGCAGGTTCAAGGTAATAGAACAGAGAAGGCCAGAAGATCAGCCTGAGACAAGGCCAGAGAGGTAGCCAGGGCTGGATTATGCAGGGCATGTGTGGGCCTTGAGAAGGGGCTGCTTGGGAAGAGGCCTCTCCCTCCTCCGGAGCCCCAGGGGTATTTCCTGAGTGTGAGCCCCAGCATGCAGCAGGGAATCTCTCACACAAAACGCCCCCGAGACGTTTACTGAGCACACGGACAACTGTGGGCGGAGCGGGGGAGGAGGACTGGTTAAGAATGGGACTCAGCCCTGGGTCTGAGTTCGACTCCATCACTTCCTGGTTATATGACCTTGGGCAAGGAATTCTCTTGAGCTTCCTTCCTCGTCAAATGGGAACTGTAAGCATGCCTCATAGTGTTGCTGTGAGGCTCAAATAAGATGGTCCACATAAAGCTCTTGGCACTGTACCTGGCATAGCGATGCTGTAATTCTTCTACGAGCCAGAGGAAGAACCTGTACCCTTTAATCTCTCTTGCTGCCCTGAGCTTCCACATGCTCTGCCCAGGGGCCTGGCACCTCGAGGACATGCTTAGGAAGCTCTGGAGGGTGAGGTACAGTGAACTATTGAACAGACACTGCTGGGACTGGCTGGGGTTTTCTGTGGGATCCACTACCTTTCTATCAGACCTGGAGAGGGAATGAGAGAATGGGGGCATTGGGAGAGTGGCACTTTAGATTTTCAAACTCCTAAGATGCTCCCTGGACAACCCAGGTGGAAGGAATCACACTCTGAGGGCAGGCAGCCCAGGGCAGGGAGATGAGCACCCCAGTGTAAGGTTTCCAGTGCAGGAAGCCTTGGGACCTGGCCTGCCTACTGGGGGAAGAGCAAGTGATGGGAGCTACTGCTCCCATGGCAGAGGGGTTAAGAGCTCGGGTTCTGGAGCCGGAAGGCCCTGGGCCGTGCACTAGATGGCCCTGGGTGGGATATCACTTGACCTAAGTCTCAGGGTTATCCTCTAACAAATGGGGATAATAATCCAAACTCCTAATGCCAGCAGCAGGCCCAGCAGTGTCAAACAGACCAGACAAATGCACATTTGCCCGCAGTGACTCAGGATTGCTTATCCTGTGGGCTGCCAGAACCTTCTCCTAAAGGCTGCTGGGAAACGGGCACCACACATGCCCTTCTTAGCACCTACAAAGGGTCCCACCAGAATCCTGTGCCCCAGTGGATTTGTCCTTGTCTGGGGACAATAGCCACCCACTGTGGCAGGGCCCCCGTGGTGTCCTAGCTCTCTGGTCTCATCTGATATTGCATCCCGGCTGCGGTGGACCCTCACCCAGCCTCTTCTTGAAGGCCTCCGGGGAGAGCTTTTCTCCCAACCAGAAATCTGGCTTCCTGTCCCTCCCACCCACCGAGCCTGGCTAGTCCTGGGGACCACGCCAACAAATGTGGCTCCGCTTCCCCACACCATGCAGACTTGGGAGACACGGATCCCCTACGTCTTCTCTTCCACAGGTTAAGCCGCTCCTGTCCCCACCAAGTCCACCAGGCTCCAGGACAGGGCTCTTCTGGGAGCCCACCCCAGGCCTTAGTTGAAAGGGGAGAAGAAAGAGCTGGGATGGGGGGAGTAAAAGACAAGAGAGGGTAGAGGGAACATCAGAGGGTCCATTTACAAGTGAATGGGGGTAAGAATGGAGCAGTTTGTGGGCTAAACTGGCCTCAGAAGGAGGTTTACAGATGTGCGTGGGGACGCTCCTCATTGTTTAATTAAGCAGAAAGTGGATCTTTTCAAAAGCAATTTTGCACAGGGACTGAGAGTGGTTGGGGGGAGAGAAGGGTGGTGGGGAGGGGATCAGCAAACAGGCCCCAGAGCAGAGAAAGGAACAGCTGGCCCCAGAGAGGCTGTGAAATGCATGCTAAGCAGTTTAAAGCGCCTGGGAGCTCCCTAGCCGACCCTGCCTCCCGCGCCAGCCCCCCTTTAATACAATGGCAGGGCAGAGGGGCAGGGAAAGGTGAGGCAGACAAGTCTCTTCCTGGGGGCCAAGGCAGGTAATGCCCACACTGGGACGGCCGAGGTTTTGGGTTCGCTTCAGGCCACTGACCAACCATGGGCTGTGAGCCTTGTGTTGAAGGGATCCTTGAGGCATAAAAGCCAGCTCTCGGTGGCCAGTGCCCAAAGCTGGTGGGTGCCTCCCAACCCTGGCCACTCAAGGCCTATTCCATGGAGGTGGTGGTTAAGACCCACCCCGCTTTCCCCTGCACATGCAACTGCTCATTGGATCAGTGCACCCTGTTTCCCAGAACCATATACTTAGATCTGGAAGCAACTTTTCCAAACTGCAGATGTCAAACAGATAACCAGCTCACTCCAGACTAAATCCAGCCCAACTTCCCATTTTACAGGTGGAAAAAAAAGAGGCCTGCAGAAATAACTAATGTGCCATCACGCGCTGCCAGGGCTCCTCTCTTGCGATCTCACCCACTTTGGCCTTGCCCAGCCTCTTCTCCCAAGTTGGCTGGGTTGGAAGCTCTCCCCTGGCCCAGGACCCAGGGCCCTGTTTAGTCCCCTTGTTTGTGAGCCTTGTCACAATCCATGATCTTATGGCTGCTATTTTCTCTGCTGGAGTCTCCAAGACCTGCTTGGCCAAGTGGCAGCCCCTGGGCTGGGAAGGCTGCCAGATGGCAGATGTGGGCACGGGCTTGGGGGGAAGAGTGTTACTTTCCCAGTGGCACCAGGCCCCTGCCCTCCTGTTGGGCTCCGTGTGCCAGGGTGAGGCCTGGTAGCTGCCAACCAGCTCTGCGGCTGTGATGTGACTTACACCTCTGGGCACAGAAGGGCAAACATGGAAGCCAGAGGTAGAGATCCACAGCCAAGGGTCCAAAACTGAGCACATGGGCCATTTCCGCTTGCCTCTCCTGCTTCCTTTTCTTTATTCCAGAGTGGGAAGGATAGGCCCCCACCTGTCCCCTAAGCAGTAGACAGGGGACCCAAAACCTGGGTCTCAGCCCAGCCTCCCTACTTGAGTAACTCTGGACAGGTCACTCTCTTTCTCTCTCTCTGTGAGGTTTGGTTTCCTTGTCGATAGATAATATATACTGGGCTCATTATGAAAATTGAAATAAGTAGCTGTTGGAGGCATGAAAGAAAGTGTAAAAACTGGAAAATACACTGCGCGTTTGAGATGTTATGTGATTCAGGGAACCTCTTGGGATAAATGGTAATGGGTTGGGGCTTCCCTGGTGGCGCAGTGCTTGAGAGTCCACCTGCCGATGCAGGGGACACTGGTTCATGCCCCGGTCTGGGAAAATCCCACATGCCGCAGAGCGGCTGGGCCCGTGAGCCATGGCCGCTGAGCCTGCGCGTCCGGAGCCTATGCCCCGCAACGGGAGAGGCCACAACAGTGAGAGGCCCGCGTACTGCACAAAAAAAAAAAAAAAAAAAAAAAAAAAGGTAATGGGTTAGTGGTACCATGCAAGGACGGCGGCGACCCTGACATCTGCTTCTGAACCCCAGCTCTGCCATTTATATAACAGCATGACCTGGGGTAAGACTTTTTACATCTCTGGGTTTGGGTTTCCACTTTTTAAAATGGGAATAATAATGATAGCTACCACCTAAGAATTTGTGACAATTATTGGTACAACCAGCTGGGGCTTTGCCTACCATGCCACACTCAGCCTGTGCCCCTTACAACACTGGCCTTCCTTCAGGTCCTTGACCACCCCAAGGCCTTCTGCCCAGGGGCTTCACAAGTGCCGTCCTCTGTACTTGGAGTGGGCCCCCTGCATCTCTACTCTCCCTCCAATTTATTAGGGTGGCTTCTTTCCGTTCCTCAGGCCTTAGCCTCAAGGTCACCTCTGTAAAGAGGCCTTCCCTTACCACCCTGTTGTCTCATTCAAAGCACCCTTTTGTTCTCCTCATGCCAGTGATGACCACTTGTTCAGTTACGCGTTTGCGTGTTTACTTCTTCACTGCCTGGCTCCACTTCCATTACTCTGTAAGCTCCATTAGGGCAAGAACGATTATCTGTTTCGCTTACGACCAAATACCCAGCAACTAGTACAGTGCCTGGCACAAAGGAGACATTCAAAAACACGTGTGCCAATTACAGGAAAGAATAAAGTACTTACTTCCATGCCTGGCACTTGGTGCCAATGAATGAATGAAAGGGGCTGGAATGATTAAACTCGGGGACTTGCATGCCAAGCAAAAGCAGGGGGAAATAAATAATAACTTGTGATGTTTTAATAACTTCCCAGATAAGTCTTTATGGCTGAATCTTTGAGAGGCTTCTGAGAGCCCCTTGTTCTCTACCAAGGCTGCACAGCCATCTGTCAAACTAAGGAACCATTGCCTTTATCATCTTGGGTCTTCCCCCACCAGGGACACAATCCCACAGTCTTGACATTTAACCCCAGCCTAATGCCCACACCCAGCTCCAGGGGGCAGTGCCCTCTGTCCCTTAGTGAGTGTCCCCTGGCCTCTGAATGTGGCACACAAACCCGCCCTATGCCATTGCTCTCCAACCCAAGGGAGGGTCAGAAACAGCCTTGGTAGCCAGTGAATCTGGGCAGTAACTGTCTAACTCTTGGCAGATGCACATCCAGCCCCAGAAGACTCCTGTCAAACCTCACCTGATCATTTTCTACTGCTCACCTCCAGGAACCTCATTCCCCTGCCTCCTCATAGAACTGATTTCATCTTCTTCCCAGAAGTATCTCAGCCCTAGGTGAGACGGGCTCTTGTCTCTGAACATTCTGCTCTTGCTAGGATCCACTGCTAGGGCTGCAGAGCACCTCCGCAGTTGCAATGTCCAGCCCCTGCCTCTAGGTTACACTGCTATTTACCCAGCTGGACCTCTGGAAATCAACTCCTCACTCCCTCCCCCTGTCTGAAGGCAGGGTCTGTCTCCCCAGTGCCTGGTACATGGTCTGCAGCATGGGAGGTGCTCAGTGCACATTCGCTAAAGAAAGGTGAACACGTGTTTGAATGAACACATGGAAAAACCCCCGTCTCCCTTAGTCAACCTCCCTCCTCTAACCTCCTTTCTGGCTGGATGCTTTTCTTCTCATCCAAATCCTGTTCCCACCATGTAAGTCCGTCTGCATTGTTCCATTCTTGACGAAGGTTACCTCCTTCATGAGGACATCTCTCTGTTGCCGTCCAGTGCATGGTACAGCTGGCTGACACCTTCTGACCCTGAGAGGTAGGGATTACGATCCCCACTTCACAGATAAGAACACTAAAGCTCAGAAAAGTGAGGTGACTGGCCTAAAGGGCTAAGGGGATTCAAACTCAAGTCTGTCCAGGGAGTTCCCTGATGGCCTAGTGGTTAGGATTCCGGGTTTTCACTGCCATGGTCTGCATTCAATCGCTGGTTGGGGAACTGAGATCCCACAAGCTGCGTGGCTCGCCAAAAAAAACCAAACCAAAACAAACTCAAGTCTGTCTGAATAGAGAACCCGCGCTCGTAAGGACTAAGCTAGGCCATCTCCTCCCTACAAAGCTCGCTGATTGCAGAGAGGATGCGGAAACAACTTGGTGATCTCTCTTCCTTCCTCCTCACTGGCCAGGGAAATTCTACCCATTCTCACTTGAACAGGGCTGAGTGACCCTGTGGAGCAGCTCCTGCCCAGTGGCCCCCAGAGAGGGGCTCAGAAAGCCCATACTCACAGGGTTCCTCCTGTCCAGGCAAGGTGACCTGATGCTTCTTCACACCGTCAAACAGGAGCTCCGCACCGCCTCTGCAAAGGAGGGCCAGAGAAAGAGCTGGGTGAGCTCCTGCAAACGCCTCAGAGACTGAAAACTGAGGAGGAGGGTGGCTCCAGAGGCCCAAGAGATGCAGAGACCAAGGTTCAGGAACACCCTGGGTACCAGAGATCAAGTCTCAAATGTGGCTTCCTGATGTGGTAAAGCAGGAGAGAAACAATTTTTATTAGTATTTAAGTATCCAAATTTGCAGATTCTTGTTTTTATTCCTCTGCCTTAGTGCACAGGGGCAGAGCACAGGCTTTGGAGTTGTGGGCCCTGAGATGGAGACCAGGCTCTACCTGCACCTGACGGCGAGGCCCTGGGCACGTGACTTCATCTTCTGAAGCCTTAGTCTTTCCACCTGCAAAAATGCTGAGAAGCTACCACGTGGCACACTAGAGACCCTGCGTATCTAGAGGTTTCCTTTGGCTTGGCGATGCTTTTAAATTTCCCGGCCTGTGCCCCACGCCCACCCCCGCTGCTGGCCTGGTGGGCACACCACAGTGCTGGAGGGTAAGAGACCCCACTGGGCTTAGCAATAACCCTGCCATTTGCTACAACATTATTCCTCTCATTTCATCTTCAGGGAATCCAAGGGAAGGCGGGAGGGAGGCGGGTATTATTAACTCCAACCAGTGGAGAAGCAGACTGGGGCCAGCAGTGACTTGTCCAAGGCCAGACAGGCAGTGGCTGAACTAGGATTTGAATTCTAACTGGTTTCTCGCAGAAACAACCAAGACTCCCCCAAAGGTCAGGAAGCCCCTTGAGGGCAGAGTCTGGTTCACTTCTGTGTGCCAACACCTGGCCAAGGGAAGACTGGGACAGCAGAGATGCTCAAAGCCAAGTGCAGAAGCCAGGGCTCAGGATGTAGACACTTGGGCTCTTTCAGTGCCCCACACTGCTCCTCCCCCTGGGTCTCTCCATTCCCGTCTCAGACTTCACATGGATCTTAACTGAGAAGGCCTTAACAGACTTTTGACGAATGTGATGCCTCCCACCCCACCACCCTTCCCCAATTTCAGAGAACAGAGGTGTCCTGAGACAGTCCACTGGGAGGCAAAGGCAAGGCAAGCATTGTCATGGGGGAAACATGGGGCGACTGTCATCCAAACAAGGTCATGCTTTGTTGATGCAGAAATGTGGAGGGGGAGAGGAGGCCCATCTGTGGTCGTGCACAGGGCCATTTCAGCTGCAAGTCCGCACAGAGCGTCCATTTATCCCCTTCCAAGAGCCTCGTTCTCTCCTGGGTGGGGGCTGGCACATGGAGCAGCTGGGGTGGGGGAGGGTGACAGGCAAGGGGCGACAGGAGTTGGGGGTCAGAGGAGTGGGAACTGGAAGCACGGGGATCCAGGCAAACAACTCAGATTGGCCAAACCTGGTGGTGCCAGGCTCAGAGGCCAGGGCTGTTTTTCCCTTCACAAGCGGATAAAGAACCAGTCTGGCTCAGAGAGTGACCTGTCACTGCTGGGTTCACTAGCCCTCGAGGGAGGGGTTGACATTTTTGTTGTCAGCACATCTGGAGGGGAAGAAGGTGCATGCCCAGCCTCTAGAGTGATTCAGGGAGGCAGGAGGGGCCTGTTTTGGTCCCAGAAGAGAACCAAGGCCAGACTCTTATGTTCTAGAGGATTTGCTATTCAAACGCAATTAAGGCATTACAACCTAAGATACCTGTCTTTCCTCCGCTCCCCAGTTCTCGGTGGGAGGTGTCTGTTGGTACCAGTGACTGGTACAGACATTCCCAATATGGCCTTCACTTTTTCTAGTTTATCTTCATCTTTTTACCTTATATATTTTTATTTGTATTTATTTCCCCTCCACCTGCTGGCCTGGTACACAGCAGGCACTCAAGAAATATTTGATGAATGAATGAAAATGCCCATTTCCCTCACTTCTTCTCTGACCTCAATTGCATTCCCTCCCTTTGCCAATACCTCCCGGACTAAAGGAGGAGGAAAAGGGAGAAGAGGGCATCTCACATCTGTACTACATACTCTGCATCCTCTGTGACCTGAGAAAATGCTCTGTTCAGGAGGCAAGAGGAGGACGGCAGAACTGGCCAAGGACAAGAGGGAGAAAGGTGGGCGAGGCCTTCTAGTGTCTATCAGAGCTGGTGGGGCTGAGGGGACCATATCTGCTCAGGGGAAAGAGGCAAAGGCCTAACCCAGACTCTTCAAGGATTGGGGTGGCACTGAGGGACACAAGGGAGAGAATGATGGGCAAGGCAGCTTCTTTGCAAACCTACTTAGGTTCAGAATAAAGGATGAGGGAAGTCTGCTAAGAGACGTAGGAAATGAAAGAAAGGCCGGGGCAAAAACATGCATTGAGACAGAGACCAAGAGGGAAGGAATCTGGGCTTGGCATACATATTGGGCATTCTTGCTTCCCGAGAAGCTGCAGTTCTCAGGGGACACTGGGGTGCTGGGTGAAGGGAACGCTGTCTTGCCTTGCCAGGGTTCACTACTGCTCTTGGGGGTAAGGGAGGCTGAGAGATGCTCAAACCAGAAAACGGGTGCTCAAGCTAGTCTGTAAGCTCTGGAGGGCAAAGACCATATCTTCCTCATATGACTTCCCCACTGCTGCCAGCACAGAACCTAGCAAACGGAAGACATTTCTGAGGAACAAACACCATGTCTGACTCAGTGAGCATGACAGGTAAGCCGGCTGTAGATAAGCCTTAACACTGGCAATCTGCAGCTTCTCCCTCTTCAGCTCTGCTGAGGCCTGTCAAAGCAGCAGGGATCCTCCTAGAACCCCCAGGCTATGGGGGTGGGCATAGCCGGACAAAGTGTCAGAAAAGCAATATAGTCAGGAGGCCAGACAAACATAGTTCTAATTGGACCCGTGGGGCCAGACAATATCATCAATTAAAATGCAGTTAACATTCATGAGACTCTACCCCCTTGCAAGGGCCAGAATCGCTGAACGCTGGAGGGCACGGACAAAGTTCTATTTATCTTTGTATCCTCTGTGCCTGGCTCACCGCCTGGCACATGGTAGGCGCTCAATAAATGACTGGTGAATGGGCTACACAATGAAGGAGAAACATGAAAGAAACTGGGGGCATCCAATGGAAGGAAATGCATTTACGGGCAGACGTTTTAGATTCCCATCCCGGACTTTTCCTTTCACATAAGCCTTGTCTTGTTTATCTTCACACACAAAGACAAATCTAGTCCCAGCTTTTCCATGGGACTCTGGAAATTATATCACCCATCTCCTAGGGTCTCAGCTTCTTTGCCTTCTCTCTAACCTCTGCAGTTTCTCTCAGCTCCGAAATCAGATGAAAAACCTTCTGTTTATAGGAGGCAAGAGATAGTGGCTTGAGGAGACTTCCTCCCTCCTCCGTGTTTCTTCAGTTATTGGTGTGTGTGCCCCAATCCTGCACTTTCCATCCTGTGCATACTGTACTGTCATCAGGGTTAGTCTCCTCCACTGTGCTACTACCTTCCTTAGCCCCGCACCGCCACCTGACTCAGGAGCTGCAGGAGGCACTCAGTAATATGACTGGTGAGTAGCAAGTTTACTGAATGTACTGAAAGGGGTTCAGGTTTGTTCAACACCCCCAAATCTTGGGAAAGGGAAGAAAGGAATCTCGTCTTGGCCACACACCCCACGAGAAACAAGGCTCCAAGAACCGTGTAAACGGAAATTGCTGCCAGAAGAAAGAAATCAGGGGCTGGAGGTGCTCCTTCGCGAACCGAGGAACTCAGATACCAGACACACGAGCCTGCTCCAAAACGGGGTTTGCAAAGAAGGTAGAGAGGCCGCCCGCTAACCATCAAGCCTTTTGAGTCTGGCAGGGCTCAGGGTACGGAGAAGTGCCGAGACCGCACCTCCACGCCCCGGCGTGCGCCTCTATTCCCGGACATACGGCCTCGTGGCCCAGGCGGACCGAACCTCTCAAGCTCTCCGAGGCGGGTGCCGTAGCTCAAGGAAGTCGCCGGGAGCCTCGGCGATTCGGTCGTGACAGGCCCCAAGGCAGAGGGAGGGGAGTTCCGAGCCCGACGACTTCATTCCAACCCCACGGCGCCCCAGCTCTGTGACTCACCCGAACTCCACCTGCACTGACAAGGGCGCTGCCATGTTGAGGAAGCCGCGCTCACAGGAAACTCTCTTCAACTTCCGACGCTACTGCCTCGTTTCCGCTTGCTGCGGACGGAAGAGGCGGTGCCAGGGAAACGCTCCTGCTCAGCTATTGGAGGGAGGCCTGAAGCAGG
Source organism: Delphinapterus leucas (assembly GCF_059928025.1). Taxonomy (NCBI): domain Eukaryota; kingdom Metazoa; phylum Chordata; class Mammalia; order Artiodactyla; family Monodontidae; genus Delphinapterus; species Delphinapterus leucas. Next base: position 117,574,153 of record NC_143134.1, on the reverse strand, counting down.
GAGCTGAGCTTGGAGGATAGTGGGCCCGGTTGAGGGCGTTTGACTTGGTCCTTTTCCGCAGTTTAGGGATGGGCCTCAAACAACCAGGGCGGGCAGCGACTGGCATGAGCCACAGCTAAGCGGAGGAGAGCTTTGGCATCTTGGTGCTGAGACTGTGAGCCACGTTACAGTTTATCTTGCACTAGTTACCAGTTCTCTTCAGTCCGCACACCGCTTGGACGAGCCCGTCCACTCGTCTTGATTTATAAGTGACCCCCAAGTCTTTATTTCCGGCCCAGAAATCTCTCTCCTGAGCCATCGACTAGCAATCCAACCGCCCTGTCGATTTGGATCGCACTCATTCAACAGATATTTATTGCACGTCCTCCATGTGCCTGGCATTTTGGTTGGTGCTAATGGATGCGGGGTTGAACGGGATAGGCAAGGTTCCAGCCCTTAGGGCACTCACAGTCTAGTGGGGGAAACTAATCAAATAAACATACGAGTCATGCTAATAAATGTAAAATTTCAAACTGAAAAATGATCTGGAATTGTAAGAACTTCAAAATGAAAATGGACTGGACTGGACTTGGGCTGAGCGCTAAAGCCTGAGTTAGAGCTAACTAGGTGAATGTGAGGGGAGAAAAACCTCTGGGAGCATTCCAGCGAGAACAGACTGTGCAAAGACTCTGGGTGGGAGAACGTGCTGGAACACCAAGAGAAGGCGGAAATTGGGGAACAGAGGGCCTGGTAAGAGATGAGGCTAGAAAGGTGGGCAGGGGCCAAATCATGCCTTGCGAGCCAGGTAAGAATTTCAGTCTCTATTCTAAAAGCAATGGTAGACCTTGGAAGGATTTTGGGGTGGGGCGTGTGTGTGTGTGTGTGTGTGTGTGTGTGTGTGTGAGACATTATTAGAACTGTGTTTTAAAATATCCTTCCTGGGACTTCCCTAGTGGTCCAGTGGTTAAGACTCTGTGCTACCGCTACAGGGGGTGCGGTTTCAATCCCTGGTCGGGGAATTAAGATCCTGCATACTGTGAGGCGTGGCATATAAATAAATACATACAACATAAACATATTAAAAAATATCCGGGCTTCCCTGGTGGCGCAGTGGTTAAGAATCCGCCTGTCAACGCAGGGGACATGGGTTCGAGCACTGGTCTGAGATCCCACATGTGTCAGAGCAACTAAGCCCGTGCGCCACAACTACTGAGCCCACGCGCCACAACTACTGAAGCCTGTGCGCCTAGAGCCCATGCTCCGCAACAAGAGAAGCCACCGCAATGAGAAGCCCACGCACCGCAACGAACAGTAGCCCCCGCTCACCACAACTAGAGAAAGCCCGCTCACAGCAACGAAAGTAAATAAACAAACAAATAAATAAATTTATTTTAAAAAAAACCAAACTTTCCTGGCTGCAGTGTGGAGAACGTTTGGGGGGAACAGGGAAGGAGACAGGGAGACCACTGCAGCCTGTTACAAAAGCCCAGGGCACAAAACGGGTGAAGTGGATCTCCCAGGGCATCTAAACAACACTTGCAAAATAGAACCCAGCATTAGTAGAGAAGGTGGGGTAGCCTGGTGTTTAAGGGTGGATATAAGGATGTAGTCATCACTAAGAGCTGGGAGTTCAACTGCCGGCTTTACATCCAGGTCCCACCACTTCCTACTGTGTCTTTGGTTAAGTCCCTAACGTCTTTGTGTCTCAGTTTCCTCATCTGTAAAATGAAGACAGTAACAGCCCCCACAGGGTTGCAGTCAGAACTAAGTGAGTTCTTGGCACAGTGCCTCGCATCCTAAAACAGGCTCCCCGTGTTCCCCATCTCAAGGATACCACTGCCATCCACGGAAACACCCCAGCAAGACACCTTGGGCATTGTTCTTAATTCTCTTCCACACCCAGACAGTCACCACATTTGGACTCGTCTCCTTGCTAAGCTGATTTTGCAACCCCACGTTCTTCCGTTCTTCCACCACTGCCACCCCCATCACCTCTCACCTGCACCTGCTTCTCTGGCCTGCCTGCCTCCCACTCCCTCCCTCTGGCCTTGGCTTCCTTGTACAATTCGACTCCACAGACATCCCTGAGCGCCTTCAGTGTATCAGGCACGGTTCCAGGTCACTGGCAAAATGAGGGCAAATGAGACAGCCCTGGTCCTCGAAAAGCACAGAAGAATCCTGTGGTAAATGGAAAGGCCCCAGTGGAAACTGTGGAACTCAGTTTCCCCAATCTGTAAAGAAGGTTTTGGGGCCAAATGATCTCTTAAGGTCTTTTCAGCAAAAATATTCTAGGGAATTCCCTGGCGGTTCAGTGGTTAGGAGTCTGCACTTTCACTGCCAAGGGCCTGGGTTCGATCCCTGGTTGGGGAACTGAAATCCCACAAGCTGCACAGTGAGGCATTAAAAAAATACACACACACACACACACACACACACACACACACACACACACAAAGATATTTCCACCGGCTCCTCCAAGGGCTGAGCACTAGAAATCTTGCCTGATTCATCCTAGAGCCTTAGCTCATAATAAAGAGCTTCATACATTGTAGAGATCTGGTAGGTGCTTGCTGAATGAGTTAATGAATGAATGCATGAGCGAACACATATCAATCCCCTGCTCAAAGCCATTTAATGTCTTCTCTTTGCTGACAAGGTAAAGGCCTCTGACTTTAGCCCACCTTTATGAGTTGAATATCCTTTAACCCTGTGAACCGCTGCCTTCTGAGGCTGGAATGGGAAAGCTAAGGAGCTTTTGAAAAGCTTCATCCATTTGACAAACATTCATTGAGCACCTATTAAGTGCCAGGTCCAATGCTGGTGCTGGGAACACAATGGTGAACAAAACCAAGGGGTCCCTGCCTTCCTAGGGCTGATGTTTTGGAAAAGACACAGATGTGAAAATAGACGACACAGTGCAATCAGTAGCATGAAGGGGGAACACGGGGGCCTGTGGGAGCTGGAGGAGGGCCCTGTCCAGCCCTGGGGTTAGGCAAGCCTTCTCAGAGGAAGTCACATCGAAGCCCAAGTCCCAAGGAATTGTGGGAGGTGGAGGTGGGCAGGAGAGGGCATGTAGGGAGGCCAGAGGAGTGGGAACCCTTCCCACATTTCAACAGGCACGGGGGCCTCCAGCTTCTCCTGGCAAAGCCCCAGAGACTGGGAGCTCACTTCTCGGTAAGTCAGCCCACTCTGAATGCCTGGCTCTCATTCTTAGAAAGTCCTTTCTCCTGACCCCAAGCCTACCCTACTCAACCTCCTAATTAGTAACAATAACAGTTTAACATGTTATACTCATTCAGCGAGTACTGACCCCCACTCTGCCTCTGCCAGGAGCTTCGCATGCATGACCTGATTGATGCCTCACAGGGGCTGCTATTAGCACCATTTTTCAAATGTGAAAACTGAGGCTGAGAACCGGTGACTTGTTCACGGACCCCTACGTGTCAGGCCTCGACCCCAGGTTGTTGCGCCTTCAGGATCCCTGACCCTCGCTGCGTCCTGTTGGGCTTGGCTCACCCAAATGCCTTCCACTGGGATCCACGCAGAAGAGGGGCTTGGGCCCCAACCCTGTCCCTCCAGCAGGCCGGCTAGCCGGGTGTTGGCCTCCATCCCCTCTGAAGCTCCTAGGGAGACAATGGCGGGGTCTGCAGGGGAGACGAGGGCGCGGGGGCCCCCCTGCCCGCTGCCCTTTGTCTCCCCGCCTGCTCCCCTCGTGCGCCCCGGGAGGCTGGGAGGCGCCTCTTGCAGGCTTCCACCTCCCATTCTTGTGCTAATTGGGTGTCAAGCTGAGATCAGTGAGAAAGAAATCCTCCCCGGCTCGGGTTAAACTGCCGCCAAAGATGAGGGCTGAGCCCAGAATATCATTAGGCCGTGAGGAAGCAGGGCCCCCTCCTCCAGGGGAGGGGCTGGCCACGCATTCAGGCCCCTTTGAAAGTCACTCGGTCGCCCCTTCCCTTGCCGCCAGCGCCTCAATAGGCCCCTCAGAGGTATTTAACCTTCTTCCCAGGGATTGAAAGTGATACACCAAGCACTGGCCTGGGCAGCCACTCGCCTGTCTAAGGGTGGTAGGACCTCTGGGATGCTCGAGGCAGGCCCCTTCCAGCCTCCCCGGCCCAGCCTGCAGATGGGAACACCGAGGCTCTGGGAAGGGGGCTTGCGTCCCAGGACTGCTATTCACAGGCCCTGTGGTCTGTGGAGAGACTTAGCTTCTCTGAGCCTCAGAGTCCTCATCTGTGGAGTGCGGGTAAAAATTGTAGCTGCTCTGTGTGACGGATTTAATGAAATAACGCACGTCAAGTGCTTGGCCTCACGTCCTGCACATAGGAAGTGCTCCACACGTGGTGGCTGTCAGCAAGTCGAAGGCAATGGGTTTGGCCTCATACAAGGATTTCCTAGCTGAGCCCCCAGTCCTCAAGTGTGCAAGAAACGCCCACAAAGGATTCACTCTGCATACCTTGCCTCAACTCTCCCCCCAGTCCCACCGCTGCAGCCTCACTGCCCTTCTTTCATCTGCCCTGCTCGCCCTTCCCTGCCCTTCACCTCCAGGCCTTTATGTTTTGTGGCTCCTTCTGTCTGGGCCATTCTTCCCTCTCCTATTCTTGGATGACTCTTCCGTGAAAAGCCTCTGTGACCATGAAACGCGACTTCCTCACCTCCCCCACATGCTGACCAGGGCTCTGGGTTAGGGTGCAGCTAAGCACACACCCTTTGCTTCTTGACTGGCTAGGACCCTCTCCTCTGCCCCCAGATAGTGGGCTCCCTGAGGGCAGATCTGACCATGCCCCGCCCCCCTGCACAGAGTAGGGCTTTAGCATCTGCTCCATTGATGTACTTACACAGTGCTTTGTAAACTGTGAAGTGCTATGTAAATGTCAGGAAATGCCCAGTAAACAGTAGCTATCCTTAACTTCACAAGCAGGTATTGAGCACCGACTGCAGGCCCCGGGGCGGGGGGGGGGGGGGGGGGCGGGGATGACTCACACAGCCCTGGTTTGGGATGACCAAAGGCAGACAGGAGAGCTGCAAGGCCCAGGGGCCCACCAGCCCCGTCCCTTCATGGAGGGGCTGGGGGCGGGTGCTGGTGCAGAAGTGGGAAACGGGCCTAGTCTGCGGTCTTAACACCTCAACACTGCTCCTTTTTTCTTTCAACAACCACGTGCTGCTCAGCTATCAGCATCAGACCCCGAGCTGAGAGATTTCCAAGCACGACCTCATTACACGTTCACAATTGTCCCGAGGTAGGGATTCCTAAACCACCATTTATGGGAGAGGAAACTGAGGCCTAGCCTGGCAAATGGACTTGAACTCAGGCCTGACCGGCTCCTCAGCAGGAGCTTTTAACCACCACTCCTTACTGCCTCTGGGTGACTGTGTTCAACCAGGGGAAAGGAACAGGGACCACTGGGGGGCTCCTTCCCGTCGGAAAGCAGTCATTGCTGCGGGTTAAAGACACAAATCTTCACTGTCAACCAAGTCCAGCCCCTTGGGAGCCTGATCAAAGGCCCACCACAGAGTCCTCTGGGATGAGTACCGCTGGGGGTGAAGTGGGGACTTGCACTCCCTCCTTCCAGCTTCCCTTGGCTGAGCGCCAAAGGCTGGACTGGATTCTGCAGGACCTGTGCGCCCTCTGCTGGTCACACTAGGGCACTGCATCCATGCCTGCCACTCCCAAACCCCACCCGCATCAGCCTCGCTCTCCAGGGGCCAACTCCAGCGCTGCCTCCCTCTTCTCCCAAGAGTGGCACCAGACTCCACTATCTTTCAAAGGTCACTCCCCCAGGAGGCACCCCAGATTTCTCAACCTGGTCACCCACCACCCAGTCAGCTGCTGGCCTGGGGTGTGGCTCACAGTTGGCTCCACAAGCATGCGTGGAATGGAAGCTCATCTGGCTTTCCTGTTGCCTTCTGCACCAAGGAGCAGCGGGAAGGGCAAGGGGCTGGGGCTGGCATTCCAGTCCCCACTACTTGCTGTGTGACCTCAGTCAAGTGACAGACGGTGCTGAGGGTTAAATAGTGAAGATGACGCCCTGGGGCACACACGCTGCCTGCTGCCCTGGCTTGGGGTGGACCCCCTTTCCATTGGGCTACGCACATTTCCAGCCTGCGTGCGACTCCAGGGTTGGGCCCTAGGGGACAGCTGGCCCTCCGCTGGCACTGCTGACAGCTCTGCAAACACTGTTCCAGGAAGCTTTCCTAGACTCTACCCAGCTGGTTAGGCAGCCCTGCTCTGCCTTGCACAGCACCCCTGCCAAACCCCCTGGGAAAATGCACCCCTGGCAGAAGGAACAGCATGGGCAAGGGTCTGGAGATGGGACCCTGTGCTGGGTTAGGGTTTCCTCCCTCAACGGCTCTGAACAGCCCTTTCCTCATACTGGCTCCCTTTAGCTCTCTGAATCTTAACTGATCACCCTTGTCACAGAGACGACAAAGTCACTTGCCCAACGCGCAAGCTCGTGACACAGCTGGTTTAGACTCTCAAGATCATGCTGTTAAAACACCCTGCCAGGCTCAGGTGGGAACTGCCCCCCATCTAAGATAACCTGCTATATCCCTCAGTCCAAATGAACGAATGAATGGAGGAGTGAATGGGGCAGAAGCTGGGGCCTGAGCAGGCTGGGGTGAGCTCAGGTGGCATCACACGGGCAGGGGGAGGAAGGCAGAGTTTATTGGCCCCTGAGCGCCCCCCCACCCCTTCTCCCTTCATAGCCAGGCCAGGACGGAGACGGAGGAGGGGACAAGGACAGACCCACAAAGACAGAGAGGCCCTGCCTGAGGGACAGCCAGGCAGGCACCCAGAGAGAGGGGGATGAGACGGGTGCCCCCTCCAGGCTGCCTGCTACAGGTCCAGGCTGCCTGCTACAGGTCAGTCTCTCTCCTGCCCTCCTAGAGGCACCGGCAGGGCTGAGGACGCCTGAGTGGCTCCAGGGCCTGGATCCTATTCGGACACCTGATCAACGGCCACTGCTGCCCCCGCCCACTCTGCTGGCGTCCTGGGTCTGGGGGCTTCTGCCCTGGTCCCGTTTACAAGCTGCCTGTTCTCTGGAGAGTGCTTGGTGACCCTCCACCTCCCCTGTCCTGCCCTAAGACATCACCCTGAGGGGCCCAGTCTCAGTCTCAGCCTGGGGCCCAGAGGCCCCCTGAAGACACAACATGGAGATGAGGCTTTCACAGAAAGCCTCGGGGGGAGGGGGAGGCAGCAGTGAGTCCCTTGGCAGTTTTGAGGGGTGGGGGTCGGCACCTCGGGGTTGTGAGGCCAGGCCCTTCTTGCTTTGGTCTGGCTTTGCCCAGGAACCCTCTGGGGTGGGAGCTGGTGCTCTGGGTCCAGCATCCGGTGGCCCTCAGAGGGACTCGGGGCAAATCACAGCTTCTCCTCGCCTGCCTGGATGCGAGTGTAGGCCTCTTGGTCCAGAGGGACATAGCGGCCCTTCCGGACATCCAGGTAGAACAGTGGGTCTTTCACAACTGTTGGGTCAAAGCCCTCCTTCCGCAGGTCTGTCTTCTGTAGCTTGAAGGTCCCTGAGGGAGGGAGAAGACGGGGGAAGAAGGGTCAGAAGGGTGCAGGGCAGGGGCCTGAGCTCTCGGAACCCGCCCTCCCGCCAGGGTTGAGGAAGGGCAGAGGACACCGGAAAGGGGAGGAATGGGAGGAGGGGCACCGCCCTCTACAGTTTGCAAAGGCTCCATCCATTACATTACGTATCACTCCTCAGAGCAGCCCCGGCAAAGGGGAAGGGGCCGAGTTACCCACGCCTTTCTGCAGACAGGGAAACGGAGACCTGAAGAAGAGAAGCTATTCTTTCAGGGCCACATGCTGAGTGACAGCAGAGTGAGGACCAGACCGCAGGTCTTCCCTGATGGCTCCCTTTCATCTGAGCACCTCCCAGGTACAGAGGTGATCTCATGCAATCTGCACATCAACCCCAGGGGCAGGTGCACAACCATATTCTATGGATTCTAAGACGCACAAGATTTCAGATTTCAACATCTCTGAAGTAGCTCAGTTCGTGTGTCTTCCCCTTAATAGTATGTGATATAAATTATGCATCTTTCAATCAACGGTCTTAGCCCCTCTATATAGATGAGAAAACTGATGCTCAGAGGCACATATCTCAGCCAACGTCACACAGCCGCTCGGAGTCAGTGGAGCTGGGGTTTGAACCCAGGTGTGATAGAGATGCCAGAAATGGCTACAGCTTCTCCCCAGGTACCCCTCTGCCGCGTGGACTGGCCACTTCTCCCAGCAAGAGATGGAGTCTTTCTCAACGGCTGCTTGAATCCAGACTGGCCTTACAACTGGCTCTGACTCACAGAATGCGGAAGAGGCCATGTTGCGGGTGGTCTAGGCCTCAAGGGGCCTTGCAGCTTCCATCCCCACCCTCTCGGGGTGCCCTGAGACCAGTCTAGCCTCTGAAGGGGGAGAAACCACATGGAACAGAGCAGAACCACCCCAGGAAGGGCCGCTTAGACGGGCGCTAAGACTGGCCATATGTGGCTATGCAAATTTAATTAAAATGAAACGAAATTTAAAATTCAGTTTCCGCGTCACACTGGCCCCACTTCAAGCGCTCGGGGCTGGTAGCTGCCGTGTGGAGCGCGCAGAGCGCAGACAGAGCACACTGCCATCACCACCGTTCTGTGGACATCACTGCAGAGCCAACTAGACGGAAGCCCCACGTGAGGGTGGCCCTCTTACACCCGATGGCACTATTTGACCCTAGATGGGGCCAACAGAAGAACACGCAGCTGGACTTAACCCCAAACTGCTGACCCACAAATTGTGAGCAAATAAAATGGCTGTTCTGAGCCCTAAGTAAGTTTGGAGGCAGCCAGGACTGAGGAGAGTGGAGGGGAGGTCGGGGCATGAGCCTCAGAGCTTCCTGCCCAGAGAAGCTCCTGAGAGGACCGACAGACAGAAGGATGGCACCACCCCGCCGTGTGCCCGTGGACCCACCACTCGCCCCTCCTCCTGAGTCACCTGCAGCCTCCCCCAGCCTCCACACAGGACAGGAATCTGACCAGGTCACTACCTTGCTCAAACACTTCTGTGGCTCCCTACTGCCCCCGGTATAGTCCAAGCCCCCCTCCCCGGCCCACAAGGCCCCTGCTGCCCTTGCCATCCCACCTCACGCCGCTGCCCACCCCTCACTGCTCCAGCTTCAGGGGCGTCCTTTCATTCCTCTAGCAGCCAAGTGCCTCCCTGCCTCAGGGACTCCGCAGTGGCTGTTCCCAGAGCCCGGAAGGCCTCCCACCCCACGAAGTCCTCCCTCCCTCCCTCCCTCTCACTCTTGGGTCTCCGCTGAAACCGCACCTCCTCAGGGGAGCCTCCCAGTCACCCACAATCCCCTCATTCACTTTCCTGTTAGTTTGATCTGCATTCCATTCTTTATCTTTGGAATTCCTTATCCTGTGGCTGCCTCCCCTGCTGCTCTAGAAGCTCCCAGAAGGCACAGGTCCTGCCGGAATTTGTCACCTATACCCCCAGGGCCTAGCACAGTGCCTGGAGCAGACTACTCAGTCGTTATTTGTTCTCAGTTGTCCCACTGAGAATGGATGCACCCTCTCTCCCTGAAGCCTGGGTCTGCTCACAGGTAGGTCAGGTTACCAACCACTTGGCAAGGCTGTGGGTGAAGGGAAAATGACAGGCACCCCGGCCTCTCAGAAAGACCCAGGAAGGGGCCTTGGCCTGGCACCTGCGAGTTGGAGCTGGGGTCGGGGGTGGGGACAGACCTGTTTTGTGCAGCTCAGGCAGGAAGCGCAGGAAGATGGGGCGGGCGTACAGGGGCAGCTCCTTCTCCAGGAGCTGGGCTAAGCGCTCCAGGTCACAGCTGCCGGAGGGGTTGGCCACAGCGGCCATGCCGGCCCGGCCCTCGGTTCCTGGGGGTGGCAGAGCGGGCAGTGAGCGGCTGGCGATGGCCCCTGCGGCCCCTCCGCACACACGCCGGCACCTCCCGCTTCCCCGGGTACCTGGCACCTCGACGCCATACACGGCCACGTCGGCCATGGCCAGCAGGCGGCTGAGCGTGCCCTCCACCTCCGTGGTGGACACGTTCTCGCCTTTCCAGCGGAAGGTGTCCCCTGTGCGGTCCCGAAAGTACAGGTAGCCCAGCTCGTCCATCACCAGCACGTCGCCTAGAGGGGAGCTGGGTGAGCTGGGTCCCGGGGAGGTGCTCTCAGAGGGTGGCGAAAGGCCCCTTCCTCCCCCCCCACCCGAGGGGCGGGAAAGGCCTAGGGAGAGGTGCCCACCCACCGGTGAGGTAGGCCTGGTCCCCCTTCTTGAAGACATCCTTGGCGATCTTCTTGTTGTTGGCGCCCTGGTTGAGGTAGCCGTCGAAGCGCCGCAGGGGGTCCTGCTGGACGATGGCGCCCACCAGCTGGCCCGGCTCACCTGTGGGCAGGGGAGGCGGGGTCAGACCTGCCCTGGGGTCTCTTTCACACTGAGTGCACCCTGCGGCTGTCCACAGAAACGCCCACTTCTCCCCGCCCCACCCCGGGAGCCCCGAGGGCAGGGAGCTTCTCGGTAAAGTCTGGTCACTGAACAGATGGATGGAAAGTCGAACAAACAAATGACAGGGTGGTCAAGCCCTACACGGACGGCCTAACCAGAGCCGGCACTCCCAGGGCCCTGGCTCTGCTTAAAGAGCTTTACGTTCTGTATGACTGAATGGATGCACGGATGAAGAAATAAATGCCTGGAAGCCCTCAGAGAAGATGACTTCTGGCTGCTGACCAGGATGGGGCTCCCCACCCACCGGCCCCACCCCCCTCCTGAGTCAGCCCCTCCCACTCTCACCCCCAACTGCAACCCTAGGGTAGACCTGGCTGGCATGGAAGGCAAACGCCATCAGGCCCCCGGATCAGCTCCATGGTGTCCTCGTTGACACGAACCAGCCGGATGGGGTACACGAAAGACAGGATGCGGCTGTTGAATCCACAGGCCCCCACCTGCAAAGGCCGAGACTCGGGCCCAGCTGCTCCCACCATGGGCCTGAAACTGGACAGTCTGGGGGCTGCGGGGGGCCTCCAGCACCCACACTCCCACACTGGAACTCTGCTCTCCCCTCTGCCACCCGTGCCTTCCGTGGTCCATCCGCGTCCCCAACCTGGGCCGCACCTGGCTGTCGAAGTTACCCAGGCTGCAGTTGCACTCAGTGGCCCCATAAAACTCGGCCACCTGGGAAATGTGGAAGCGGCTACAAAAGTTGGTCCAGATGGACTGCCGGAGGCCGTTGCCGAGTGCCATGCGCACCCGGTGCCGGTTTTCCGCCTCCCGGGGTGGCTGGTTCAGGAGGTAGCGGCAGAGTTCGCCGATGTACTGCACGATCTGGGGATGGACTTGGCGTGAGTCTGGGGCCCTGAGGCTACTCTTACTTCACTGCCCCCCAACCCCCCAAGCCCCTACCCCTACTACCCCAGGGGCCGGCTGTGCAATCCCTTCCCTCTCTGGGCCTCAGCCTCCCCATCTGAACAATGGGAGTGTTGCCCCAAATAAATGGCTGGCTGCCCTCAGCTGTAAGACAGATGTCCCTGGGTAGACCTGGTGGGAGGGTCCCGAGGGGACGGGGATGCTCATCCCCTTCCCCTCTCACTCACTGTGCAGTTGTATTTGATACAATCGTCCCAGAAGCGGGAAGCTGAGAACTTCTTCCGGATCACCACCGTCATGCCATGGAGCAGGCATTGCCCGATTCCCACGATGTTTCCTGAAGGCAGAGGGGTGGGCCTCAGAGGTCAGGTAGACAGGAGACCCTTCCCTCCAGAGCCTCCTCTTGTACAGCCCAATCTCCTCAAAGGCTCTTTCCCTTTCTCTCTCCTGTCCTGTCCCTCCAACACTAACTGGTCATATCTCTCTCGCCAGTCAGACACCTTCCATGGCTCCCCAGTGCCTATAGGATTGAGTACGCAATCCTTAGACTGTCCTCTGAGGCCTCTGGAGCTGGCCCCAAGCTCCTGCTCCCATACCCGTAACGCTACCATTCAGCCAGGGGGCACTGAGCTAGCCAACCTAGCTTCTGCACCTCACATCTGCCTGCCTTGGGTGCACCTCCTCCAGGAAGCCTTCCAGGCCATCACTGGGCTCTTCCCTTGAACTGAGCTCCTGCTCCCTGCCTCTCCTCATACTCAATGCCATTTCTTGTATTAAGAGTCAGGGTAGGGTTCCATCATTCATCCTGCCCCAAACACACACAGCCAAACCCTAAGCACCTTGAGGGCAGGAATTACATTTATTCCATCTCTGTCTTTCTAAAACTCCTAAGACCAAGCAGCTCCTAAGACTGTGCATACCTGTGGAAGCGACCTGAATGGTCAGACCAGCCCAGGTGCCCTGCGGGACACAGCCACACACACCACTTTTGCTGGTGTGGCCACTTTCATTCAGAGATCAATGCCCATGTCTGTATTTGAACCCAGATTTGACTCCAAAGCTCAAATGTTTCTACTGCAACATGCTGCCTGCCAAGAAGGGTGGGGCTTCCAAGACTCTGGGGGTGCTGGAGGCTGAGTGGACAGGCCTGGAATACCTGCAGAGTGGTAGAGGGGGAGACAGTCGTAGACGATGTCGTCGGGCCGCATGCGGAAGCCGTAGTACACCAGGGCAGCCATGCGGTAATACCTGGGAGGGCAGAGGGCCAAGGGCTCTGTGGGCAGCTGGAAAGGCAGGAGGAGCGGCTCCGAGGCCCCACCATCCCCAGGCCTCCCCCCAGGGCACCTTCCCCTTACCTGCTGTGCACCACGATGGCAGCTTTGGGCAGCCCTGTGGTGCCTGACGTGTAGATGTAGAAGAGCTTATCTGAAGAAAACAGACACAGGAATAGCTGTGAGAGGGGGCAGCACAGGGCTGGGCACAGAGTCAGGCAGGCAGACATCTGTAGGTGTACGTCACTCAACACCCACTCCCACCACACCTCCTCCAGAAAGCCTACACTGATGGCCCCAGGCACCACCCTCTGCTCTAACGCCCGCACTGCTTCCTTCAACGAGCTTTTCCCGAGCCCTCGCTCTGTGCCAGGCCCGGGGAGACACCAGCGGCTAAGATGAGCACAGGCCTTGCCTGCGTGGAGGCGAGAGCCAGGTGGGACAGGAAGATGAGGACACGGGTATTTCCAATACTGAGCGCAAAGTGCTGGGAAGCACAGGGCCTGCCAAAGCCCAGCTGCAGCGCTTGACCCAGGCTCCAGGGAGGGGAGGTGGCACCAGGGAGGGCTTCTCGAAGGAGGTGATGCCTACTGCGTGGGGAGGGTTAGCTGCAGGAAGCCGGGTGCAGAGGTAGCTTTTGCACCACTGACCATTTCTGTATTCCCCCACTGCCAGGACCAGGGATTGTCATGTTATGGTTTCTGTGTGAGGTCAGCTCCACCAGGCTGGAGGTTCCAGGAGGTCAGGAATGCCTCTGCATGTTATATAGTAACTATCTCACGTTCTCAGGGCGCGTGCAGTATGTCAGCCCTAGGCTTGGCGCCAGGTTCAACCAGCCAGAGTCCCGCCCTCAAGGAGCTTACAAAAGTACCCAGCGGACCATATCCACACATGGCAGAGGTTAAACCGTAATGACGATGACGGCCAGTTACTGAGCACTTCCGGTCATACCCTAGCTTTCCACTGGACCTTTTCCAACCCCCAAACACAGGTTCTGTTGCCATCCCCAATTTTATGGCTCTGGGAACCGAGGCTCAAAGGGCAGCTCAGGTGTTCAGGGTCATACAAGGGAAGCAGTAGAGCTGGGATACGAACTTGGCCCAGGCTCTGAACCCCCAGGCGATGCAGCAAGCTGTGGGCTCTAGAAGGCAGGCTGGAGTGGGCAGGAAGAGAGGTGAGAGGGTCTGGAAGGCTGCCTAGAAGTCGGGGGGAGGCAGCCCAGAGCAGGGAGGGGATCACAGACCAACAGGGGCCTGCACTGAACAGGTGGTGGGTGACCATGCAAAGGGTCTCGCCCCTGGTCCAAGCGCAGCCCAAACTCAGGCGAGGCAGGCTCCTGGGTTCCACGTGATCCTGCGCATGTCAGGAGTCAACGAAGGCTGTTCAAGAACTGCGTTCTGTGTGCCTGGTGCTTTCACACACATCAGCTCATGCAGCCTTCGTAGCAAGCCCAGGATTACTGTCCTCATTTTCCCGGATGGAAAAGGGAGGTGACATGACTCACTCCAGGTCACGCAGCAAGTTTACAGAAGAACCCAGGCCTTGAGGCCACTGCTCTGTCCCTGGCCATCTTAGAACGCCCCTGTGGGGGTGAGGGGCCCACCTACGAAGCCCTTGTTGGGGCGGCTGGGCAGGTGCTTAGGGGCATCTTCTAGCAGGGGGTCCAGGTGCTCCGTGCCGGCAGGCACTGCGCTGGCCTCCCAGGGACCGGTGCAGAAGAGGCTGATGGAGGGGTCCAGGCTGGCACAGATCTCAAGGACAGCTGTGGGGGAAACAAGGCAGATCAGCAGGCAGGCCAGGACACCCCGTGTTCCCAGGACCTCTGCTTGTGCCGGGGCTGTGTCAGGGGAGGCTGGCTGGGTAGGGCAGAGAGATGGGTGAAGCACCTGGGACCTCGTCATAAGGAAGATGCTGAGAGGAGCAACGGCTCCCATTACCTGCTGGCTAACTACGCCATGGGCTCTTTACATGCATGCTCCTGCGCACACACCCCAGGAAACAGGTACCAATAACAGCCCATTTTACAGATGAGAAAATTGAGGCTGAGAATGGGAGGGATTCACTCACAGCTAGAATGTGCTGGAGCTGGGACTCAAAGCCAGCTCTATCTCACACCAAGGCTTACTATGGCCCTACCCACTGTACCATGCTAGTCTATGGGGGATTGGTTAGGAGGGAGGAGTGGGGGTTCAGAGGCCGGCAGCCCTCCAGCCTCTTCAGAGGGTGGGAACCTTCTCTCAGGCTCTCCTGTGCACTACACATGTCCAGATACTCACCCGCCCTGAGCGTAGGCCAGTCTGGCCCACACGGCCACAACTCCTCTGGCTTCCTCTTGACTTGTCCAACCCTCTCCCCTCTCCCTGCTGCATCTTTCCTCCTCCCCTTTCAGCATCTTAAGAACCTCTCCTGCCCATTATTCCACAGTCACAGCAGCACGGAGAGAGAGAACAGGGACACTGTGGTCAAAGCCCGAGATCAAACCCCGGTTCTGTCACTTAACAGCTGTGTGGCTCTGGGTGAGTGCCTCATGCCACTCTGAACCTCAGTCTCCTCATCTGTGAAGCCAAGATGACAATCTCTACCTCACCAGGCTTAGTGGAGATTAGAGCTGCTTTTGTAAAGCCCCAAACTCAGCATGTGGTCAGTGCCCAACGCGGCGGCCAATAAACATAAGCTCTGCAGGAGAGCGGGGAACAGATTCTTGTTCCCATTTTATAGATGAGGCCTAATTAGTCACAAGAACAGTTACCATTATGTCTGAGGGGTCACCTAGCATCGGCCACTGTGTTAATACTTCAGGTGAAGTGTCTCCCTGAAAACAGCAGGAGGCAGGTGCTATGGTGAGGAGACTGAAGCACAGGGTCTCACTCGGGTCTCCAGCCTACCAGGGGCACAGCCCAGGCCATCTGACTCCAGGGCTCGTGCCCCTAACCGGTGAGCCACACAGACTCTCCCAGGGCTGGAGGGGGGTTGTGGCGGTCCCGTGGGACTCCCTGCCTATCCCCTGCCCCTTCGGGGCTCACCTGGGGCCATCTCGCTGCCAAAGATGAGGGCCCGGGCCTGGGAGGAGGTCAGGCAGTGGCGCAGCGCGTCCCGCCGGAGGTTGGTGTTGATGAGCGCCGCCTCCACGCCCAGCTTGGCCATGCCCAGCCACAGGCCCACAAACTCATTGCAGTTCTCCATGAAGAGGGCGACCACGTCGCCCGAGGCCAGGCCCCGAGCCTGCAGGAAGTTGGCCACGCCGCTTGAGTAGTCATCCAGCTGGCAGAAGGTCCAGTGGGTGTCCGTGCCCTCGAAGATCAGGGCCGTCTTGTCCGGGTGGCGCTGGACCGTGGAGGCGAACAAGATGGGCACCGTGCGCCGCTCCCGCAGGTAGCGTCGGACCTTGGCCTTCACCTTCAGGAGCACTATGCCGCCGCTGGGTGTGGGGCGGGAGAGGGATGAGCAAGGGAGCTGTGACTGCTGGGCTTGGGAGTGGGGGTCCGGAGGCCCTGGTCTGATCACTTGTGACACCCCTTTCCCAGCACCTGTGTGCGGGGCAGCGATACATGCAGTGGCTCACTGATGCTGCATGATAACATCAGGGACCCGGGCGATTACTCCCTCCCCGGTACAGAGGAGGAAACCAGTGCCAGGGTTTGCCCTGGGCTTTACGGGTGGAACGTGGCAGCGCTGACATTTGAACCTCAGTCCTGTCCGGCTCCAGAGTTCAACTCCAAGTACACTCTAAGCTCTGCTCTGAGTCTGCTGCTCTGTTGGGGACTTCACGACTACAGGGCCCCAAGTCAAAGTCCAAACTCCTCCTCCTGGACCTCCCACACCCCCGTATTGTCCCTCTCCCCGTAACTGCCGCAGAGAAAAAGGACGAGTTTGCGATTTGTCCCGTCTCCCTCCCGGTGAGCCCAGCAAGGTCCGCCCTGTTCACCATCTTGCCCCCGGGCGCTGCTCAGTGCCAGGCACAGGGTAGGTGTTCAATAAGTGTTTGTGGAATCGCTTGGCAACATCCTCCTTTCCTGCCCCACCCGTGCCACCTCTGACCCCTGAACTCTCCTGGCCCCCCAGCCTCTGTGCCTTTGCTGATGCCGTGCCCTCTGGCTGGAATCCCCCGCTCCCACTTCCTTGAGGTGACTCTCAAGTACAACTGCTTTTCCTCCAGGAGGCCTCCTCTGATTCCCCAGGGCCCGGGCCTGAAGCCATCTCCCTTTGTTCACGCTCCCACAGCTCTCTGCTGTGACCACCCTTCCCGCAGTGGCCACTCGAAACCTCCTTTTGCAATCAACTCAGACTGGCAAATGCCGAGCCACCTGTTCTGGGTGTGGGTCGGGGTGCTGGGCACTGGGATACTACCGTGATTAAGACTGCCAGGGTCTCTGCCCACATGGCACTGCCAGTTTAGGGATTGACTGTGTCCCCTTCCGGTCTCCCTGACCAGTCTAAGCTTGGCCCAGGTCTGGGGCTGCCTCATTCCCCTCCCCACCCCAGGCCCCAGAGTCAGCTCAGCGCTTTTCACAGAGGAGGTAGCAGCAGGTGTTTCTGGTACAGGATATCCCCATGGACCATCTCTGACTTTCTCTGGGAAGCAGGTTCTCCCTGACATGATTCAGGGCCTGCTCTAGAATTCAGTGCCCTCTCAGACTCATGCCAGCTGGAGGACAGGGCCTCCTCCACAGGGTTCTTCTTCACCCTCTCACAAGTTATAGCATGTTCTTAGGACTCCTTACAGATGTCTCCTCAACACGCCCGGTGTTTGATGTATGTCCCAGGACCCCAAGTCTGCTCCAGGCTAAAGAGCACCAAGTTAAGTAGATTCCCTGGGAGGAGACTTTGACCTTGGCAATGGAGGTACCACATACTATTGCAAGGGGAAGGGTGTGGAACACAGACTGCTCCTTTGGGGCCTGGGTGCCCTGTGCTGGTAGAGACCATAGGGTCTGGCCTGGGGAGATTTGGGGGATTAGGAGCCCAGCATAGTGTAGGAAACCCAGGAAGGGTTGTACCAGGTACTCACAAGACATCACGCCTGATGGTCTTGACGAAGACTCGGACGAAGCGCCAGCCGCCAGACCCCAGGTAGAGGAACAGCAGGGAGAACCCTACTTGGGTCCAGGGCAGTTTCAGCACCAGCTTGGAGAACAGCAGCAGCCCCACCAGAGATGCCCCAAGCAGCATTGTGGCCTGTGGGCACAGGGCAGTCAGTGGACCCAAATGCCTGGATCCCCTACCTCCTGGCTCGGGCAACCAGGCCACTATCATCTCAAAGGGTTAACCTGTAGTGAGGCCATATTGAGTAGGGTAGCCGAGGACTGGGTCCCTTTCTGGGGCTGTCGGGAAGGGTCAGGCTAGAGGCATGGGACTTGAGGTGAGGAGTTCCAGGGCTGAGAGTCAGAGGCTGGGTTCTAGCCCCTAAGTCCCATCTCTGCCTATGACTCTCTGAATGACCTTGGGCAAGTCCCTTTCCCACTTCAGTCCTTAGTCTTCCCCTCTGTGCAATGGGTGTAATGAGAATTGCTCTTAGAGGCCCTTCCAACCAAAAGAAGACAGTCCACTCTCCTGACATCCAGGATCCCAACCAAAATGCCTTGAAGCGGGTATTGACTTGAGTGCCTCGGGCTCGACTCCCCACCCAGAGACCTACGGAGTTTCTGTGGATGATCAGGCCAAGCCACAACACCCAAAGGGGCAACTTCTTGAGAAGGGGTCCTGCTCAGTCCCTGCCCATAGGTCCAGGCAGTGCCATGCCTCTGTTGGCCCACAGAGGGCGATGGAGAAAACAGGTGAGAGCCTGGAGGTGCCTGAGAGGTGACCGCACAGAGGGGAAAGGTGATTGAGGGAGAGGAAGAGGGGCTTGAAGTCACCCCCACAAACACACTCAGCAAGCCACTCAGATGAATCTTAGGGGATTGGGGCTTAAGGGGAGAGGAACGGCTGGCAGGGCTGAGATTAGGACTCTTGGATTCTATTCCTGGTGCTTTACAGACTTGCTCAAGGGGCAGCAGATGGGACTGTTTTCCTTCAGGTTCTCCTGTTCCTGGGGAGGGGCTGAAGGTCACGTCTATGAGGTAGCCTGAGATTCTCCAAGCCAGGACGAAGACATGGTCTGGACCACAGGGAACCCTTACACCATCTCTCCCTCCTCCACACGAAAAGCAAAAGCCGGGAGGGGGACCGAACCAGCGCCTCCAACTCCAATGCCAAGGGTCTCCAAGGTCCTCAGACCTCTGGACTAACAGAGCCCGCCAGGGCAAAAGACAAGGACCCGTCCCGGAAGGCTGGGGGATGGGACGAGGAGGGAACGGGATGCCCAGATCTCCCGGGCCGCGAGCCCGGGTCACTGCGGACCGCCTTGACCCCCAGAAAAGCCAGGGTAGCAGAGCGCCCGGCAAGGAGACAGAGCAGCAGGGCGCGCCCCCCACCCCAGACCGGTACCGCCACCTTCCCCGGACTCGGCCGGGCACATTCTCCCGCCCGGGGACCCGTTGTCCTAGCCTGTGCTCACCTGGTGTCGGCCCCGCCGCGGAGCACGCAGTCCAGATGCGGCCCGGCTGCTGTAGCAGAGTGGGGAGCGCGGAGGAGCATCAGCCGCTCCTGGGCGCACAGAGCCGAGTCTCAGCAGCGTTTCCACGGCTCTGCGCCCTGCACGGCCCAGCAGCTCGGCCGGCCCCCCCCCGCCCGCGGCGCTCCTCCCCTGCCCGTCTCCCGCCCGCCTCCCGCCCGCCTCCCGCAATCCAAACCGGCTGCGCCGGCCGGCACCGCCGCCGGCCGCGCCTTGCCCAGGGTGAGCACGCCGCAGAGATGGCAACGCCGCGCAGCCTCCGCGAGCCCCACGCCGGCCGACCCAGCCCGTCCTACGCGCGCGACGGCTCCTGGCGGCGCCCCCGCGCGGCACGCTGGGAGTTGTAGTCCGCGCCGCGCAGCCCCGCCGGGCAGCAGAGGCCCCCGGGGCAGTTGAGGAGGCAGGCGGGCTCTGCCTGGACCCCGACCCCCAATCCCTGGGCGTCCGGACGTGGGGGAGAGCACCCCCACCGCACCGTTGGCGGAGAATCTGGAGTCCGCGCCCGGACCCGAGCAGAGTTCAGCAAAGGCCCGGCGCCACACCTAGAAGAACGCTAAAAAGGCTGTTTCAGGCAGAGGTGAGTCGGGTGGGAAGAATCTAACAACTGGCTCTGTGGCGCAATGGATAGCGCATTGGACTTCTAGCTGGCCTCGTGTGGTTATTCAAAGGTTGTGGGTTCGAGTCCCATCAGAGTCAAATTTTGACAGCTCCTCCTTCACTTCCATTCGGAAATTTTACGGCCTCCAAGGCCACAAGGTTCAGAAGACCCAAAGCCTCCTGCAGACCTCAGACGGGCACCTGTGCTTCTGGGACAGCAATAAACTTGGTGTAGGGATTGCTGCGTAGGAACCCTTTCCCATCCTTGGTATCTTGAAAGCAACCTGGCACACTTGGTGGTACAAAGGGCACGGATCTGGAGACCCGTACGTATCTTTGGCCTCTGAATGGTCTGGACCCTGAGGGCTGTGACCACGTTTGTCATGCCACCCAGTTCTGGGCCATCTGCCAACTTCCCACCCACTGTGTCATTCTGGACCTCTGAAAACTGGGTTCCTTGATAATCAAACATGTTGGGCATCCACAGTTGCCACTTGTCCTTAAATAGATTCCTTAATCCCTTAGTCCAGTCAAAGTCCTTAAAAGTGAGGAAGGACAGTTTTCAGGGTATGTTTATAGGAATTAAAAATGAAATTTTGGGGCTTCCCTGGTGGCGCAGTGGTTAAGAATCCGCCTGCCAGTTCAGGGGACATGGGTTCGAGCCCTGGTCCGGGAAGATCCCACATGCCGCGGAGCAACTAAGCCAGTGCACCACAACTGCTGAGCCTGCGCTCTAGAGCCCACAAGCCACAACTACTGAGCCCTCATGCTGCAACTACTGAAGCCCGCGCACCTAGAGTCCATGCTGTGCAACAAGAGAAGTCACTGCAGTGAGAAGCCCGCGCACCACAACGAAGAGTAGCCCCTGCTCGCCACAACTAGAGAAAGCCCGCGTGCAGCAACAAAGACCCAACGCAGCCAACAATAAATAAAATAAATATATTTATTTTTTTAAAAAAAAGAGGGCTTCCCTGGTGGCGCAGTGGTTAAGAATCCACCTACCAATACAGGGGACACAGGTTCAAGCTCTGGCTCGGGAAGATCCCACATGCCGCGGAGCAACTAAGCCCATGCACCACAACTACTGAGCCTGCGCTCTAGAGCCCGCGAGCCACAACTACTGAGCCCACGTGCCACAACTACTGAAGCCTGCGCACCTAGAGCCCGTGCTCCACAACAAGAAAAGCCACGACAGTAACAAGCCCGCGTACCGCAACAAAGAGTATCCCCCGCTCACCGCAACTAGAGAAAGCCCACGTGCAGCAACGAAGACCCAACACAGCCAAAAAAACCCACCATAAAACAGCTCCTGCTTGGGCCCTTTCTTTGGGCATCACCTCACACACCCCCACAGCAACCCTAGGAGGTGGGTGCTGTTTCATCCCCCTTTTACTTATGATTAAACAGGTCTAGAGAGGTGAAGGGACTTGCCCTAAGTCCCTCTACTAGAAAGCGGAGGAGGAGTGGGGAATTTGAATCCCAGTCTGCCCGACCTCAGACCAGACAAGGGACAAGCAGCGGAAGCTCAGGCTGGAGGGAACGTCTGCCCTCAGTGCTCGAAGGCCCAAGGCTGCCAGAGTCATGGGCAGCACAGGGCAAAGGCAGGAGAAGCAGACTCTTGACCTGATGGGAGCCTTTATTCAGACAGCAGAGACTCGCCTCTCCCCCTGCCTCCCTCTTCTCAGGCCTTCGGAGTTGGGTACAGCCCTCCCTCCTGCGAAGAGCCCCAGCCTGGCACCCAGAGAACCCTGGCTGGCAGGGAGGGGTTGGGTACAGGGGTTGTGGACCTGAGCCATCCGGGCATGATGAGCCTAGACAACTGATTCCTACGCACACGTGGTTCTGAAACCATGCACCTCAGATTGGAACTTCAACCCACGTGCCAGGACTCGAACCCGACCAAAACCCACAGTCTTCCAACTGAGATCACACACCTGGTTTCAGGACTTAATGAAGCTCAGGTTCTTGATGTTTCATTGCAGAAAGTATTCAATGAGACAAAGTGATAGGTAAGAGGTGGATTTAGTTAAAGAGAAACATACTCCACAGACAGAGCATGGGTCACCTCAGAAGGCGAGAAAGGCCCCAGGGTATGTGGGTTGTCAGTTTTTACAGGGGTGGGTAATTTCATAGGCTAATGAGTGAGTGTTCCAGCTATTTTTTAGGGGGGAAAGGGGCAGGGATTTCCAGGAATTGGGCCACAGCCCACTTTTTGATCGTTATGGATCCTTGGAACTGTCATGGCACCTGGGGGTGTGTCATTTAGCTTGATGACGTGCTGCAGTGAGCATATACTGAAGCTCAAGGACTAGTGGAAGTTGACTTGTCCGCCATCTTGGACCCATTTGGTTTTAATCAGTTTATGTCATGTCCTCAGGCTTTGTTGTTCTTTCAAAGGTTGTGCCCTGCCCCCTTCCCTCCTGTTTCAGTTCTCTTTGGGCAGCTCCTGGCTCCCCTAGGAGCTCCACCACGGCCTGCTCCCTCCCGAGTTGGCCCTCAAAGCCACTGAGCAGTGGTTATGATAAATTATGATTAGTGGCGTCCAAGGGTCAGTGTTCAAAGAAAAGGAACAAAGGTGATGGCAAAGGAGCGCTCCACCCCCAGGGGAAGCAGGGGTGGGGGGTTGGGAGCCAGGCCAGGCCCTCCGGCTCAGGGGCTCAGGGGCTCAGGACCTAGGCTGGGCCCTGGACGTGCATGGGGGGCTCTGTGATGCTCAGCTCCTGCCGTAGAGCCTTCAGGGGCTGCTCCCAGCGCCGCTCGTAGTACAGGTTGAGGACACATGGGGCTCTGCGCGCATTCTGAACTGCCCATGGGATCAGCTTCGAGACCAGCACTTGCAGGTTTCTGTAGGGCAGCAGAGGAAAAAGAAGACAAAAGACATAAGGTCCTGAGTGCTGGGCACACCACGTTCCCTGCAGTGGATGTGCATTTTCTCAGTTAATCCTCACACAGACCCAAGAAGGAGGTAGTTGCTATCCCCACTTTTCCGATGAGGAAACAGAAACTCAGTGAGGTAAAGCCCTGTGCCCAAAGCCACACATTTTGAACATGCCGAAGCCCAGCTTTAAATCGAGGGCTACCTCACTCCAGAAACGAATGCCAGCTTGCATCCCCTGGCCCCCTCAATTCCCTGACTCTACTGTTCTCACCCGATACTGAGGCCTGGCCCAAAAGACCCTAGAGTCCTATGAAACATCCAGGCTTCATTCATAGTCCTGGAGCCCCTGTGCCAGGCCAGTTTCACTTCTCTGCCCCATTCTTCCCATCCTGGATTCCTGAGAACCACTGGGGCTGCTCAGAAAGGCTGTGGGCTCTTCTCTATTTCCTGGAGCCCTGAGCCTTCCCCTGACCCCTCACCACTTGAGAACTTACCGGGCACTGAGCTGGATCGGTCCGAAGAGTGCACTCAGGATGCACATGGGCAGGCCGGTCTGGACAGCCTCAAACCACTTCACCACGATCTCCCCTGGCAGGCAGGGTGGGGAATGGGGTGGGAGGTGAGCAGGGGCCAGGAGGAGAGGCCAGTGATGCTGCCGCTCAGGGCAGGACACAGTGAGGTGTCTGCTCCGCTCCGAATCTCTACTAGGGGTCAGCAGTGCCCAGTCCCAGCCTGTGCTGGGCCCTGGGGCACTTGGCTTGGGGTTGGGGAGAGGGTGCAAGAAAGAGCAGAAGGAAATAAGGGCTGGAAAGGAAGCTTGGGGTCAGAATGCAGAGGACTCTGAAAGCCAGGCTGAGGACTCCAAGCCTTAGGGAATTGCTGAGGGCTTCAGAGCGCAGGGAGCTAACAACCGGAACAGGGCAGGGAGCCCTGGTGTTTGGATGCTGCTACATCAGTGTAGGAGCCGTAAGAGGCAGTGGGGATGGAGGATAGGGGATGCGCGGCACAGGTGCACCAAGATATTCGGGTAAAGCAAACAATGAGGCACTGGGCCAGCTGACTGGTGGGTGGCTGGACAGGTGTGCCCTGCCCTTGCCCTGAAGACAGACTTGGGAGATGCGCTGGCCGGAGCACCCTGCCCCACCCATGCCCCACGCCCACTCCGGATGCACTCAGCAGCTGGCTGGCTGGCACTCACCCAGGATGTTGGTGGGCATCCCCAGAAGCGTGTGGAGCATGTCGTGCACCTCCCGGTACCGCTGCATCACGTATGCCAGCTCCTCACTGTCCACGAATCGGGTGGGCGCTCTGGTGTCTGGGGAGACCCTCTGACAACCATGAACCTCCCCTAGACCCCTTCCTGATGGCTTCCAGGGTCCAATTTGCCAGCCTCTCCTTGACTCTCAACCACGCCCACCAAATTCAAACCCCACCAAAAATCTCTGGGGACTTTGTTTCTGTGCATAGCTGCTGACAGGGGAGTCCTCAGGCAGGGAATATGGTGGATTGGCGCCCCCTTTGCCTACCCCAACTCACACATAATGTACACACCCTGTTGGAATCTATGGCAAAGAAACCCCTGGGGGTGGGGTGGGGGGAAGCAGGAGTTGTTTGTTTAATGATATAGAGTTTCAGTTTTACAAGATGAAAAAGCTCTGGAGATTGGTTTCTCAACAATGTGACTATACTTAACACTGTTGAACTGCCCATTTAGAGGTGGTTAACACAGTAAATCTTAGGTTATTATTATTTTTTAAAACCACAATTAGAAATAAAATGGGGCGAAAAAAACAAGAAGCACCCAAAGTCCCGAATTCGTCAGATGAGCTGCTCCCAGCCTAGGATGCTCTTTCCCTCCCCCCTCACCTTCACCTTGACAATTCCTCCTATCTCATGGTCTCTTGTAGCAACCCGAACCTTTTTGTGGCATTCGACATGACTGTATCGTGACGTTTAGTGCGTGCGATTGTTAGTGTCTCTCGTCTAGACCTGCACCGTCCAGTACAGCAGCCAATCAAGGCAGCCACTGAGCCTTGAAACGTGACAAGTTCCAACTGAGATGTGCTGTACATGTAAAGCACACCCTGGATTTCGAGGACGGTATGAAGAGAATAATGTGAAATCTCAATAATTTTAAAATATTGATTACATGTTGAAGTGACATTTTAGTATGCTGGATTAAACAAAATACCTTATTGAAATTAATTCCACCTGTTTCTATTTGCTTTTATTTATCTGCTAGCAGCAGATTACCTATGGGGCTTACACACTATTGCTATGAAGGGTGTTGCAGCAGGCTGTCAGCAGCACAGGACAGGGGCTCACTGTTCTATCTCCAGGGCCTGGATGAATAAACATACCTTAAATGCAGGAGTAAAAGGCCAGCCCCAGGCACTTTTCTGACCTCAGGTAGGGATGGCAACTGTCCTCCTTTACCCACCCTCTGTGAGTCCTTGGCAGCACCCATGCACAGTAGGGACACCCTGGTCTTCCTAGTGCCAAAGCATGGCCTCAGGCTGTCCAGAGGCCAGCTTGGGGCTGCTGGCCCTGTGCCATGGTCTGTGTCTGTGACTTCATTGGGTCCCAGGTCCTAATTTCTTCTACAGAGTTCTAACTGCTGTGTGAAGCTGAAGGTGGTCAGTGACGGCCTACATTTATTGAGTACCTACTATGTGCCGGCACTGTATGAAGTCCTTTACACATATCGTCATTCTGCATCCCTGAGACCACCTGGGCGTAGATACTGTTATGAGCCTCAGATACAGATAAGAAAAATGAGGCTCAGAGATATAAAGTAGCTTGCCCAAGTTCACACAGCTGACTAATCAAGTGGCTGAGTCAGGATTGGAAACAAAGCCTGCTGGATTCCAAAGCCAGTCGCCTTAACGTCCATTATTAATCGGTCATATAAGTGCCTTGGAAGATAAACATGAGGTTTCCTCACCTCAGATAAGGAGTCTGAGGCTCAGAGGTCAAATGATTTGCCCAGGGCCTTAAAGCTAGGAAGAAAGGCAGACTTCTAACTCAGGCTACGCCAGAGCCCATGCCCCTAATCTTGATGCCACAAGGACAACCACCCACCCCTCTGAGTCAGCCTCAGGGAGGGTGGCCTCACCTTGAACTTTGATCTAAAGCTCTGCTGGGACAAAGGTGTTCTTTTACGGTGTGTGGGCTGCTGGTTTCCAGGCTCCAGGAGTGTCACAGTCTCTAGGGCTGTTACCACAACTAAGGCTGTGGCTGAACAAGGCGAACCCAGGGGGGCCTTGGCAGTCCCATACCCTCCACCACAATAGGACAAAAGGCTCTAGGAGAACTTCAGAAGATTCTCCATTCCTGGGTGGCACCTGAAGCAGGTCACCCTTGTGGGTTTCCCACTGATGAAATAAACTTGCATCTTGGTGAAATCTCCGGGTGATGGTATAAAATGGGGCAGAGGCAAGTGTTAGGAGAGTATGGGGAACAGATTATTTTCTCAGGGACAATAATCTCCTAAAGCAGGGGTTCTCAACTGTCCACCACGGGACATCTGCAATGTCTGAAGACATTTATGGTTGTCACAACTTGGGAGGGCGAATGCTACCGTCATCTAGTGTGTAGAGGCCAGGGATGCTGCTAAACATCCTACAATGCACAGGGCAGCCCTACAACAAAGAATTATCCAGCCCCCAAAGTCAACAGTGCCAAGGCTGAGAAACCCAGTTCTAGAGCAACCTTTGCTCACTCCTTCACCTCCTCCAGCCTGGCTGGCTCCTGCAGCTGGACTGGAGAGCCACTTGACAGAGGCGCTTTGATGGGAAGTATTTGTGTTGGGGCAGGGAGGGGAAGGGACAGGGAAGGTGCCCTGCTGTATCCTTGGGTCCTTCTATAGATCAGATCATGTTACTACCCTGCTCGAAACCTCGATGGCTTCCTATTGCTTCTATTACAAAATACAGACTCTGTCTCTAAACAGATAGGGTAGGGGATCCCTGGAGAAAAAGAATGAGGCATGGCATTCTTGACATTAGAGAAGCCATTTTGACCTAAGCCATTTTGTGACCTAAGCCTAGACATAATGCTTGCCCTTCAGCAGGTCTCAGTAATGAATGATCTTCAAGGAATAAAGGAATGCAGGAACAGAAGAAAAGCAGTCAAGAAACAATAGCTCAGGGACTTCCCTGGTGGTACAGTGGTTAAGAATCTGCCTGCCAATGGAGGGGACACGGGTTCGAGCCCTGGTCTGGGAAGACCCCACATGCCGTGGTGCAACTAAGCCTGTGCTTCACAACTACTGAGCCTGTGCTCTAGAGCCCGTGAGCCACAACTACTGAGCCCGTGTGCCACAACTACTGAAGCCTGTGTGCCTAGAGCCCGTGCTCCACAACAAGAGAAGCCACTGCGAAAAGAAGCCCGTGCACTGCAAGGAAGAGTAGCCCTCGCTCGCCCGCTGCAACTAGAGGAAGCCCGTGTGCAGCAAGGAAGACCCAATGCAGCCAAAAATAAATAAATAAATAATAAAATAAAAATAAAAATGAAAAAAAAAAACCCCAATAGTTCAGCAATAAAACAGTGTCCTCGTTCCTCCTCAAAGAATATACATAACAATCTGATGTGTATCTTTAAGCTTTTCTATAGGAACTAAGGCCCACACCCAGGTGGAGGATGGTAACTACATGCTAAGGTCCCGGACTAGTCAGTACCTAAGAAATGATGATGTTGACCTTTCCTGACCCTCCTGACTTCAATCAACTAAGACTTGGGCTCCGTTGACCTCTGCCCCAATTCTATGCTGAATTCTCCTCTGCTCAAGCCCCTTTATGAATACGCATATACCCTTAGCTTAAAACTTCCCCAGTTTTGCTGTTAACAGACACTGCTTTGGGAAAGCTCCCCAGCGTTCGCCATACTTGCTGCAAGTAATAAATCCTTCCTTCTCCCCATCTTTGGCTTGATTGTTTCTTTTGGCTCAGCACCCACCAAGAGGCAAACGCAGTTTTCCGGTAACACTTCCCGTGGCAGGCAGGGTCTGGCTGGGCCAGGCTGACCTCCCAGCCCATTGCCTGCTTCCCCCCAACTCACTCCTCTAAGGTCATATGGCCACATTGGACAGTTTTCCTTTTCCTAACCACACAGAGCCTTGCACTTGCCAGTTCCTCTGCTCGGAATGCGCTTCCCCATCTCTCCTCAGAACTGGCTCCTCCCCATCTTCCAAGTCTCCCCAGCAGGGCCTCCCATGACCACCCTGTTAGAAGTGGCCACCTGCCACCCCCACTCCGCCCCGTCCTCTATAATGTTGACTGCTGTCCTCACAGCACCACCTGCTAGAACAGTACTAAATAAATATTTTGCCTGAATTTTTATATGAAAATTTTCTTCTTTTACTGCTTTATAGTCTACCTCCCCAACTAGAATATTAGCTCCATGAGGGCAGGACATTGTCTGTCTAGTTTGCCACTGTATCCCCAGCACTTGGAACAATGGATGGCACATGACCGATTCTGAACAAATGAATGAGTTCCTTGATAGATGGGACTCTGCCCCCCGGTCCCTGTCCTCTCTGCCTGGGGTTGGAGAGTGCCACACTTGTCAAACCCAGGGAAGACACTGTCTCTAGAACAGGGGGACACAATGCAACAGTTAAGAACATAATCTGGGTTTGAATACTGCCTCCATTAATACTGGCTTGTGAAATCAGTAAGTTGTTTAACTGCTCTGGGCCTCAGTTTCCTCATCTATGAAAAGGAGATGGGGACTTCCCTGGTGGCTCACTGGTTAAGAATCTGCCTGCCAATGCAGGGGACACGGGTTCGAGCCCCGGTCCGGGAACATCCCACATGCCGCAGAGCAACTAAGCCCATGCACCACAACTACTGAAGCCCGCGCGCCACAACTACTGAAGCTCACGCGCCTGGAGCCCATGCTCTGCAACAATAGAAGCCACCGCAATGAGAAGCCCATGCACCTCAATGGACGGCAGCCCTTGCTCGCAGCAACTAGAGAAAGCCTGTGTGCAGCAACGAAGACCCAATGCAGCCAAAAAATATACATAAATTAGTAAATTTATAAAAAAATAAAAATAAAAGGAGATAATAATAGAACATACTTGGCAGGGTTGTTGGGAGGATTCAGTGAGATCATGTATGAGCCTGGCACCTGGCACGCAGTAAGAGGTTAATAAGTGCTGGCCAGTGTAATTGCTCGCAGCGATGTTCCCGGCCCATTTGCCTGTCCCATAGAGAATGACAAAGCCTTGGCGCAAGAGACTGCAAGGCACTCCTGCCCATGCGGGCAGCTCAGGCTCCTCCTTCCTCAGGACATTACTCCTGTACCATTCCTCTCCCCTTCCTGGTGACTACCAAATGCACAGAAGCTGGAAACTCACATTCACATCCAGGAAACGGAGATACTCGCGGCCAAGGGAGCCCTCAGGCAGACTCCGGAGCTTGCCCAGGTCAAGGGTGGACAGCGAGATCCGGGGACGCTCCCTGTGAGGCAGAAGGCAGGACTCAGGTATTGGGAGGGCACCAGCAAAGGCAGGTGAAAGGTCCAACTAGATCAAGGGTGTGAGAGGTGAAGGGGAAGAGCAGCAATGGGGCCACAAGTCCTAATGGAGCACTTACTACTGGCCAGGCCAGTGGCAGGGACTGAGAAGACTACCACAAGCTAAGGCTATGGTTCCTGCCTTAGGTAAACAGGCCTCAGATGTGATCAGGGTATTCACAAAGGGCACTGAGGGGTGGGGGTTATAGGCAGCATATGTTATGGGACCTTAGTGAAGGCACAAGAGCCCTGTTGCTGGAACTGGGCTGAGGCCACCATATTGCGCTACCCAGGGGTCATCACAGTGTCTATGTGAATGGCACCCACGGAGTTGGGCAGTGCCCAGCCTGTGCAATCATCCATGGCCAAGGTATCAAGAAGAGCTCTCTAGAGGAACACAACGTGATTCCAGAGAGATCAGAATCCCCAAAGAATGCCCTCAATCCCCCAGGCAAAGCTGGGACCTACTGCAGGATCTGGGCACCCTCTGGATCCCTCCTCATCTGGTCCCTGAGGACCTTCAGGGTACGGCATCCTGTGGTCTCCCCCAGAACTGCAACCATGTCTGAAAGGAAAGAAATGGGGACAAATGGAGAATATGATCTTAGGTAAGTTACCTGACCTGATCTGAGCCTTAATTTCCTACATGATAAAACAGAATATCTACCTCTTAGTTATGAAGATTCAACTTAAACACTTAGTGAATCACCTGGCACACAGTAAAAGCTCAATATATCTATAGTTACTACTATGGTTGTTAGTTTAATGGGGTTACTACTATGGTTGTTAGTTTAATGGGGTGAGGTGGCTCTGGTTAGCACAGTGCTCTAAAGAGTTCATAAATCACTTCCACATCCATCATCACGACAGAATACCATGTCTGCATGGATGGGTATAGGCTTTGGTATCAGAGAGTGCTGGGTTTGAGGGCTGGTGTGATCACTATCTAGGTGACCGTACGCAAACTGCTTCACATTTCCAAGCCTCAATGTCCTAATTTGTGAAGCGCAGGTGATACCTTTCATATAGGGTTAATGCGAAAAATCAATAACAACACTCATATAAAACAGCACACTGAGTAAGCAACACAAGGGCTCAGTGAGCAGTTAGCATTATCGTTTTTACTGGAAGGAGTAACAGTACTTTCCAGACTTAAGAATCCTGGAGGAGATGAGAAAAACACTGTAGGATCCCAGAACGTTCTATTAAAACATCCAGCAAACATTTATTGAGCATTTATTATGTGCCATGCACTATCTAAGATGCTAATGGGATGTTATAATTTGATGGGTCCTCATAAATCATCTAATCCAGAGGTTCTCAGTGTGGCTGGATGACAGAATCTCCCAGGAAGTTAAAAAAGTTTAAACTTTTTAAGTTTAAATAGGCAGAAGCTCAGATTCCACGCCCCTTCCTCCCTCCCCTCCCCTCCTCTCCCACTCCCGGCAGATTCGAATTAAGTTTAGGGTGGGACCCAGGCATCTGCATTTTTATGAATGTTACGGGTGATTATGAGGTGCAGCCAGGGTTGGGTACCCTGGCCTAGTCTAGTCTCCAGTTACCCAAAGCAAACGGAGGCTTTGACAGTGTCCAGGACCTCCCCGGGCTTTCAAGGCAAGACAAGGGCGCGCCCAGACCCCAAGCCGCCCCAAGGAAGCGCCGGCGTGGGCTGCCTTACCGTGGCGATACGGGTCATAGAGCGCCATTCCAGCAGAGCCCGCGGCCAGCAGCGCCTTCTGCAGCGGGGTGGTGGGGATGTGTTCGGGGTAGAGCAGGCCGGTGCCATGGCTCGTGGCTCGAAAGGGCACATCTGCGGGGAAAGAAAACAGCCGCGGTGAAAGGAGCGGGGGGGTGGGTGGGGGGGACAGCGGCGTGACGGGTCCCCAGCACTCCTTCCCGGCCCCACCACTTGCCTGCAGCGGGCCAGGGACGGCTTCGGAACGCGCGGAGGGGGCGCAGGACCCCGCGCAGCAGCGTCCTCATGGCAGCGGGCACTGTAGGACTTCCCAGGGAGGATGGGCGGGGCAAGGGCGACTCCTCAAGCTTCTCTGGCGACGATGCGCAGGAGAAGTCACAAGGACTCGATCCCTACCGCGCTGAGTAGGGCCTTTTATGCGGGAAAGATAGCACGGACAGGGAAGGTCTCTAAGTATGAGGAAACCCAGGCAACCTACTTCCACAGATATAAAATTCTCCCCGTTTCACCTAACCCCAAAAAGTGTCTCCAAGTAAGCTCCGCTAGCTTTGGGGGTTCAGCTCCGGACCCTACTCCCTTCTCGGAAGTACGTTTTCACCGAGGACAATAAGACAAGAACCTCTTCCGGCTGTGAAACATGGCGGCGCCCATTGGAAGGACCACATTTGGGAGCGGGACCATAAGGCACTTCCGTCCGGGTTCAGCTCTTCCGCGAGCCCGGGACACTGGCTTCAGGCATGGGGTTAGACGGCCTGGCGCGGCTGCATGGGCTCTTCGCCGCCTACAAGCCCCCGGGACTAAAGTGGAAGCATCTGCGCGATACCGTGGAGCTGCAGCTTTTGAAAGGTGAGTGCCTCTAGCGAGACCCACGATCCCGCTCCCATTTTCCCGGGAGGCCATCTACGCTTCTGATCCTTGCTGCAAAATAAAGTCATGTGACCTAGTCGTCTGGGCAGAGCGGTTTCCTAATCGACTGTTCTATACACTCCTCGCCTTCCCCTGTGTTCATATGGGTAAACAGACTCAGTATTGTCCGTTGTCATAAATAGTTAATAAGTAGTAAAGTCAGGATTTAAACCCAAGTCTGTTTCTTAACTTCTGCTTTCAGAAGTAGAGTACTCTAAAATCTCTAAAACCCCTTGGACAGAAGTAGTCAGTGAGTTTACAGTATAAGAACAATAACAGGTATAATGTGTTAAGGACCTACTCTGTACTAGGCGCTGTGTGGGCTTTCATCTGTCTTCTACATTTCCATACTTACCTGTCCCTCTATCCCCCACCCCCGGTGTTCAGACAGAATCGACAAGATGTTCTTTACTTGTGTGTGCTCAGGTCTCAATGCTGGGAAGTGTCCTGCCTCTGAACATCGTGTTCGCTTCCTACTGGGCCCCGTGGAAGGCAGTGAAGAGAAGGAGCTGACCCTCACAGCCACCAGTGTGCCCACCCTCATCGACCATCCGCTGGGTAAAGCACGTTCAAGAAGGGGCCTGGATGTCATTTCCCAGGAAATCCCTGCCCAGAGTCAGTGTCCTAGCCAGAGCTCAGACTCCTTCTGGCCCAAACCAGTGTAGGGCCACAGTGGGGATGAAGTATTTGACCAGGGATTGGCAAAATTTCCTGGAAAGGGCCAGATAATCAATATTTTAGGCTTTGCAGGCTCACCTCTGCCGTAGTGCGGAAGCAGCAGCTATAGACAGTATGTAGAGCAATGAGCCTGGCTGTGTTCCAATAAAATTTTACTGGTAGATGTTGATATTTGAATTTCATATAATTTTATGTGTCATGAAAATTATCCTCTTGATTTTTTTGAACCATTGAAAAATGTGAAAACCATTTTAATTTGTGGGCCATAAAAAAGAAACAGGCTTGAGGATTTGACTTGTGGACTATAGTTTGTTGACCTCTATTATTCTGGGACTCCAGGTAGGAATTGAGACCCTCAGGTAGAAGTCATAAGGAGGGAGTTTTGGGCGCCTGTGAAAGAGTGAAATTTTTTTTAAAATTTATTTTATTGAAGTACAGCTGATTTACAGTGTTGTGTTAATTTTTGCTGTACAGCAAAGTGATTCAGTTATACATATGTGTACATTCTTTTTCATATTCTTTTCCATTATGGTTTATTACAGGATATTGAATATAGTTCCCTGTGCTATACAGTAGAACCTTGTTGTTTACCCATTCTGTATATAATAGCTTGCATCTGCTAATCCCAAACTCCCAATCCATCCCTCCCCCACTCCCCCTCCCCCTTGGCAACCACAAGTCTGTACTCTATATCTGTGAACAGTGACTTACTATAGTCAACAAAGCTGCCCAACAGTGAAACTAGTTCTGACAATGAGCCCCTGTCATTAGACATGATTAAAGCATGTGTTGGGGAGGCTCTATAGGAGGGCTGAGGAGCTTGACCAGGAACCTCTAAAACCCCTTGGAGAGAAGTAATCAGTGAGTTTACAGTGTAACAACAACAAGTCTGATGTGTTGAGGACCTACTCTGTACGGGGTACTGTGTTAGGCTTTTCCCAAACACTACCGCACTGAATCCTGTGAGGTGGGTCCTAGTCCCATTTCACAAATGGGGAAACTGATGCTCAGTGCTGACTAATGTTAAGTCATGTAGCCTGGGTTCAGTAGGCTCTTAACCGCCCCATGCTGGTCTCCTAGGTTCCTCTTGATCTACAGAAGTGTAAAAGCATCTAGCTCATTCCTGCATTCATTCATTTTTTTTTTCCAGCTTTCTTGAGGTTTAGCTGATATACAAAAAAACTATACATACTTAATGTATATTTATTTGATGGGTCATTCATTCTTTCGGGAAATGGGTTATTTCCCGAGCAGTCAGTGAGTTCTGGGCTCTGGGGGCAGAACTGTGAACACACAGACCCAGACCCCTGCCTTAAGGAGCTCACAGCCTCCATTTTCTCCCTGGGAGAGTGGCCAGGACTCTCCTTCTACAGGAGCTGGATAGGGAACGCCCCCAGTCTTGATGCCAGTGTTCTGCCCAGTCCACTCAAAGTGTCTCACGGGGGGAATGGTGATGGACGGACTTAACAGGCCCCCTGGGTTGCCCTTTCTCTGGGCCCAAGAAACTGAAGAAGTGGTTTTGGGCCCCAAATTCCATGGTGAGGAAACCTGAAAGTCCAGCCTGATGCTGGTTTTGGACCTCATTCTAGGAATGAGGTCACCATGCAGCCCAGAGCCATCCTGGAGGCTGGATTCTTTGAGGAAAAGGACCTCGTTTGTTTCTTTCCAGTACGTGGACCAGCATTCACCAGCCTGAAGATTGGCATGGGGCACCGACTGGATGCCCAGGCGTCTGGGGTGCTTGGTAGGTGGTGTGGTGAGCCTGGGGTGCAATGATAGAGGCTTGGGAGAGGATCGGGGAGCTCCCAGGAGCGCAGCCCATTTCTAACCTGACAGCCATTTCCCGCTACTGCCTTGCTCTCCTGATTCCTGCCAAGTCTGATCCCCTGGAGAGGTGACTGGTGGGAAGGGGGAAGTCGTGATCACCCACGTTTATCAAGTGATTCCTGCCTGTGACGTGTGGTTTGAAACTCTTTGTGCACATGCATTCACCATAATAACTTCATTTGGTAGATACCATATGATTTTAGGAAGAAAGTAAGGCTCCAGGAGCATAGGTAACTCATCCTGGGTCATGTGGCTAGTGAATGTCCCTGGACCAGAGAGGGAAAACTGTCATCGCTTGCATGGGGTAGCCAAGTGTGTGACCCTGGCTCCACTGGCTGGATGTCGCTGGAGCTGGACACACAAAGCCCTGAGTCATGAGCCATCTGTGTCCCCAGGGTCAGGTGGCGGCCACGTCCTTCATATACAACAGTCACAGCAACTTGTCTTGCTTCCTGGGACACAGGCAGGCGGACGTGATCTCATGCCCCCCTCCCTCCAGGAGTGATGGATGGTCATTCTTTCCTTCAGCCAGAGGGAGACACAGACCGGAGGAAAGGCAGGGAGTGACCACAATGCCCCCATTTATTTGCCGGCTTCTTCCTTCGTGTGCATTGCCTCGATCATCACAACACCCACAGGGATCAGACAGTATTTTTATCCCCATTTTACTGATGGGGAGCCTGAGACCCAAGGAGGTTAAAGGACATGCTTAGAGCCACCCCAGATGTGAATGCAGGTCTGTGTGACTGGGCCAGTGGTCTCCTACTTCTGAGTGCGTCAGGACCCCAGGGAGCTTGCTAAGGATCCCTAGGCCCCCGCCCCAACACGAGTCAGAGTCAGTATATATGGGTGGGTCCCGGAAGTCTGCATTTTCATATATGCACAGAGGAGCTCACTTGTTCCCTGTAGAAGAAGCTCTTCTTGCCCCCTTGCTGGCTTCCACAGCCTTGGAAGTGGGAGTATTCTGCTGGAGGGGGTGAGGGTTGGAGGACCCAGGGGAACAGGAAGGGGGAGCCAGGTGTGAGATCAGGCTGGGTGCCTTTCAGTGCTCGGCGTGGGACGTGGACGAAGGCTCCTCACCGACATGTACAACGCTCACCTCACCAAGGTACGGGGGCTGGGGACGGCCTGCTTATCCCTTAGCCCTTTCCCTGGGGGTCACTGGTACGATTCTGAAGCAGAGATGATTCCATGGAGAATACCCAGGCCATCAGCAAGCATTTTGTTTTCGGGTCATGTACCAAGGGAGGCTGTAACATCATAATGACAGCTGGCATTATCGCATGCTGGCCACTCTGTGCTGAGCACTGTACGCGGACTCCCTTGTGGATGCCTTACAGCATCCCCGTAAAATGGGATCTATTGTTAACCCATTTTACAGATGAGAGAATGAGGCTCAGGAGACGACGCTTGCTCGGGGTCACACAGCCTTTAAGGGGCAGAGTTGGGATTTGAACCTGGTTCTGTCTGACATTGTCTGGGTGTCAGGAAGCGTGCATCCATGCTGGGCTGCGAGGTCTGGCATCATGATCAAGTGCAGAGACGCCACATTAGAAGGCCCGTGTTTTTAGTGGTTAAGAGCACAGATTCTGCAGCCAAGTTTTCGCTTCAAAACTCAGATTGTACCACTCTGCCGGTTCTGTCTCCTTGGGTGAATTACTTAACATGTCTGTGCCTCCGTTTCCTCATCTTTGAAATGGGAGTGATCGTCGTACCTCTTCTGTACGGTTGCTTTGAATATTTAATCAGTGACCATATGTAATGTGCTCAGCACAGCCACTGGCACGTGGTGGATGCTCAATCGATGTCACTGTTGTCGTCCTCTCTGTTATCGTCATTACTGTTATTGGACGCAGAGGCAGGTAGCTGCACAGATCATATTTGGAGGGGGGAGAGAAGCTGACAGAGCATCCTGGGAGGGGCCTGGCATTATGAGTTGTCAGGTTGGGCGGAAGTGGAGAGGCGTGGAGGCCCGGGGTTGTTGCAGGGTGGCTCGGGGCACCCTTCGCAGGCTTCTGATGCTTGCTGTCATAGGACAGGAAGTCGGGTGTCCTTCCCCAGGGGCAGCTGGGCAGGGGCTGAGCACCTGAACTCCCTGAGGGGAGACCAGAGGGCCCCCCAGCCTCAGTCTAGCACCTCGGGGGCCTGAGCTGCTGGGCCACACCTCCCTCCTTGCCATGGCGGCTTAGAGCCGAGGGGCTGATCATACCTCCCTCTCCCTGTCCTCGCAGGATTACACAGTACACGGCCTCCTGGGCAAAGCCACAGACGACTTCTGTGAGGACGGGCGGCTGGTGGAGAAGACGACGTATGGTGAGAGCCCAGGGGCGTCCAGGGCGGGCGGGAGGGGCGGGCGCGGCTGCCTCTTCATTTGCTTCCTTTGGCTCCTCACCCTGACGTGGGCCGTGAGGGCCCCCGCTCAGTTATTCTCAGACACACCAAGCCGGGGCTGGCTGTTGGCACGGACGTGTGATTCTGACTTCCAGGAATGCCCTGTGCTCCCCTGTGCTCTGCTTAAATGTTACCTCCTTAAATGGTTTCAGTGTACTGTCAGAAGAGTAATCAACTAATGGTTAGTGATTATTTAATATCTGTCTCCCCACCAGAATGTCAACCATGAGAGCAGGAACTGTGTAGTTCCACTCCTGTGGTCACACACAGCACAGCGCCTGGGACATGGGAGGTGCTGTACTGAGGGATGGATGGATGGATGGATGGATGGGTAGAGGGGTGGATGCATGGGTGGGTGGATGGATGGCTTATTCTTCATTTCTCACTCTCCCCATGTTCTTAGACGTCCTATATGATCTGTTGCATTTGCTTATTTGACGTTTTTTGAGCACCAACCACGTGCCAGGCACTGGGGGCGGGGGCCGGAGGCGTGTGATCAATCAGATGGGGTCCCCAATCTTAGGCCTCACAGTCTAGCAGGGAGAGCAGACACA
Source organism: Delphinapterus leucas (assembly GCF_059928025.1). Lineage (NCBI taxonomy): Eukaryota > Metazoa > Chordata > Mammalia > Artiodactyla > Monodontidae > Delphinapterus > Delphinapterus leucas. Next base: position 117,536,945 of record NC_143134.1, on the reverse strand, counting down.
CACCTCTGCGTCTCCTGGAGAAGATTAAAAACATGTGGCGAAGCAGTGCTGTCTATATATTTGTACTTGTATGTGTGTGTCAACATCCAAAAAATGTCTAAAGACAACTACCAAGTTGACACTTCTGAGAGGGAGGAAGCCAGAATTTGGAGGAAGGGAGATGTTTGTTGGTGTTGATCTAAATTTTTTGAAGAAGATTCTTGTATCAATTATATAATTAAAAATAGGACTTCCCTCGTTGTGCAGTGGTTAAGAATCCGCCTGCCAACGCAGGGGACACGGGTTCAAGCCCTGGTCCAGGAAGATCCCACATGCCGTGGAGCAACTAAGCCCATGCACCACAACTACTGAGCCTGCGCTCTAGAACCCGTGAGCCACAACTACTGCAGCCCGCACGCCTAGAGCCCGTGCTGTGCAACAAAGAGAAGCCACCGCAATGAGAAGCCCACGCACCACAACGAAGAGTAGCCCCTGCTCGCCGCACCTAGAGGAGGCCCGCGCACAGCAACAAAGACCCAACACAGCCAAAAATAAATAAATTTAAATAAATAAATACTATAGGGACTTCCCTGGCGGTCCAGTGGTTAGGACTGTGCGCTTTCACTGACGGGGCCTGGGTTCAGTCCCTGGTTGGCGGGGCCTGGGTCCAAAAAAAAAAAAAAATAATAATAATAATGACATAAACACTAAAGAAAACTAAGTGCTGGGAAAGAGACCCAGGTGCAGAAGGAAGAAGCCACGTGCTGTAAGAGGGGCTTCCTGGAGCAGGCGGCATTGAGCTGGGCTGTAAATGAGTGGGGAGGAGGCTGCAGCAGGCGCCTCCAGATAAGACAACAGCGTGAATGAGACCAGACAGAAGGGATGAGAGGCCCAGGTCCTTCCCAGCTGGCCAGGCCTTAGTCAGTCACCACACCTGCTCCCAGAGCTCTGGCCTGTGGAGTCAGAAGTTGGTGGCTGCCCCAGCTGGCCTGCCCCAGCTGGCCTGCAGGCTCGGCCTCCCCACAGTCCGTGGGCATCCCCAGGCTTTGCAGCTGCCTGCTCCACAGTCACTTGGTTAGACCAGCAGGCAGAGGAGCCACTCCCACTTCTTGCCACCCATTTCTGCATTTGGACAGATGGCACCCTCCCTCCTGGTGTCCCTGGCCTGAAAAACCCCAGACTGGGGCTCAGGGGACCGGGCTTACAGTATGGGGCAAGGGGCTTCCCTGGTGGTGCAGTGGTTGAGAATCCTCCTGCCAGTGCAGGGGATACAGGTTTGATCCTTGGTCCAGGAAGATCCCACATGCCGCAGAGCAACTAAGCCTGTGCGCCACAACTGCTGAGCCTGTGCTCTAGAGCCCGTGAGCCACAACTACTGAGCCTGTGCTCTAGAGCCCGTGAGCCACAACTACTGAAGCCTGCACGCCTAGAGCCTGTGCTCTGCAGCAAGAGAAGCCACCGCAATGAGAAGCCTGCACACTGCAACAAAGAGTAGCCCCCACTCACCGCAACTAAAGCCTGCGTGCAGCAACGAAGACCCAACACAGCCAAAAAGAAATAAAATAAATTTATTAAAAAAAAAAGAATATGGGGCAAATCACATTTCATCTTTGGAGCCTCATTTCCAGAAGGAAGTGTTCTTAACTTGGGGTGTGTGAGCCCCTTGAAAATGTCCTCAAAATGTTGAGTTCATGTGTATCTTTCTGAGAAGCGGGTCCACAGCCTTCATAAGATTCTCAAAGGACTCTCAACCCCCTAAATGGGAACCCTGGGACCAGAGGATGCTCTGGGACCCCATCTAGGTTCCAAGGACAGGGCTGGTTTGTGGGAAGGGAAATTGCCAGTTTTGCCTCCTCAGTGGGCACCTGTGTGCTGACCATCCCCTGGCTTTTCCAGACCACGTGACCAGAGAGAAGCTGGAGCGAATCCTGTCCCTGATCCAAGGTTCCCATCAGAAGGCTCTGGTGATGTAAGTGAGGCCCGACCCACACCTCTCTGAAAGGGGACCCTCAAGGAAGTGCTGGGAGGGCAAGAAGTTGCCCACAAGGCTCCCTGTAGGCTCCGCCTACTCTGGGGCAAATTCCAAAACCAGACACAAGCACCCATTCCTTTCACAGCCTGCAGAAGTGTTTCTTTGTGCTGGGTCTTGGGCCAGCCCCTGGGGAGACCAAGGGGAACAAGAGATCCCAGCTGGCCTCCTAGGGAGTATATGAGCTAAGGGAGAGGAGAGCTAGGGGTCCGCGCCATCACGGCACAGAACCAGGGGGTGGAAGTGGTCAACACAGGTATGACCGTTGAAGCCAAGGAGAGTGTGAGAGGGGGTCAGAGCCTGCAGTTAGGGATTGGAGGGGACAGAACAAGGCTGCTGCAAAGGTGGCTAGAGGGGCAGGGAAGGTGGAAAGCGAATGAAGAGCTTCAGGAAAGGGATGAATAGGGCAGGGCCAGGGGTAGGCAGTCAGCTGCCCACTCTGGTGCCTCCTGATCCCCAGGTACTCCAACGTTGACCTACAGACCCAGGAGGCCTATGAGATGGCCGTGAGCGGCGTGCTCCGGCCCATGAACAAGTCCCCAATGCTGGTAACTGGCATCCGATGCCTCCAGTTTGCGCCTCCAGAATTCCTCTTAGGTAAGTTGCTCCAGGAAGTTGGGAGCAGTGCCACCGGGCTCCTGGGTTTGGGGGGGGTCACTGTGGAAGGCCCTTGCAGAGGCCAGCACGTGTGAGCCCTAAGCTCCGCTGGCCAAGGCACCGGGGGCCGACTTCCTTCCTAGCCTAAGGCTGGTCTTGGCTGATCACACAGAACAAATGATGTCCTATCTCCTGCCAAGTCCCCCTTTGAAGCCAGACCTTAACAAGCAGAGATTATATTTAGTGGCTCGTTTCCAGAGCCGCCCAGTGTTTCAAGTCATTGTGCAGCATCAGATACCACTCTCCCCTCCCGGATCCCACCCAACTCAGCAACCCGACCACCGCTTCTTTCTTTCTTTATCGTATTAACAAGGGCTCCTTGCTCCTTTTCTTTTCTTTTTTTTTTAACAGCTTTATTACAGTATAATTGCTTTACAATGGTGTGTTAGTTTCTGCTTTATAACAAAGTGAATCAGCTGTACATATACATATATCCCCGTATCTCCTCCCTCTTGTGTCTCCCTCCCACCCTCCCTATCCCACCCCTGTAGGTGGTCACAAAGCACTGAGCTGATCTCTCTGTGCTATCTTGCTCCTTTTCTTGAGTGCTGACCAAGACTCTTCTGATGCGAAGTGCCTTATAGAAATTATCTCTTAGATTCCTCACAACCACTCATCTTACAGATGAGCAAACCAAGCCTTAGAGCAGCACTTTGCGAACTTTAACCTGCCCACAATCACCTGGGGTTCTTCTTTTTTTTTCCCCCCGGCCATGCCGCATGGCTTGCGGGATCTTACTTCCATGACCAGGGATTGAACCCAGGCCCCGGCAGTAAAAGCACTGAGTCCTAACTGGTGGACCGCCAGAGAACTCCCAACCTGGGATTCTTCTTAAAAGGCCAATTCTAGGAATTCCCTGGTGGTCCAGTGGTTAGGGCTTGGCACTTTCACTGCAGGGGGACATGGGTTCAATCCCTGGTTGGGGAATTAAGGTCCTACAAGCTGCGAGACCAAAAAAAAAAAAAAAAAAAGGCAAATTATGACTCAGCAGGTCTGGGTGGGGCCTGAGATTCTGCATGTCTAACAAACTTTCAGGACCGACCCTGGGCTACATTTTGAAGAACAAAGCCCTAGAGAAGTAAGTTGTCTTGCTAAGGTTATTACATAGCCAGGAGGTCTCAAGGGGTGTGGATCTAGATCAGCAGACACCAGAGGCTGTGCTTCTGACCACCACCTCTGTTGTGTGTCCCTCGCAGAGGTGCAGTGCATGCATGAGACGCAGAAGCAGCTGCGAAGGCTGGTGCACGAAATCGGCCTGGAACTGAAGAGCACCGCTGTCTGCACCCAGGTGCGGCGTACACGCGATGGTTTCTTCACCCTGGACGATGCCCTCCTAAGGACCCAATGGGACCTACCCAGCATCCAGGATGCCATCCAGTCTGCAGCACCCCGAGTGGCAGCAGAGCTGGAGAATAACTTGAGGCCGGGGCTGGGCACCCAGTAGCCCTTCAGTCCAGGCTGGCCCTGGGACTCCGAGGGGCCAAGCTCTGCCTTGGGGCTGGAGAGCCATGTGGGACATTGAAAGGCCAGGCTGCTGGTGGAGCAATGGGTGTATAAAGATAAGAATTGTTCATGAGCCAGAACTGATGACTGCAGAACGTGGGGGGTGGGCGGGAGCTTTTTAACATGTGACAGAAAACCAACAGGGACTTTCCTGGTGGTCCAGTGGTTAGGACTTGGTGCTTTCGCTGCCAGGACCCTGGGTTCAATCCCTGGTCAGGGAACTAAGATCCTGCAAGCTGCATGGCACGGCCAAAAGAAAAAAAAAAGATCAACAGACTTGGCTTAGTTAAAAAGAAAAAAACTTCTGTACAGTGGAAAAGATGCTAAACGAATGACAGACTGATAAAAATATTCGTTATATACTTAAGAACTAATATCTATAATATATAAAGAGCTCTTATAAAACAATAAGAAAAAGATGACAAGAAAATGGGTCAAATGACATGAATTGTGTGTTTATACAGCAAAAGAAATCCAAATGGCCAGTAAACCTGAAATGATGCTCAACCTCGCTAATAATGAAAGACATTCAGATGAAAATGAGATGACTTTTCCTTGCCTTTCAAATAAATTAAGAAAAGATAACACCCAGTATTGGGGAGGATGTGAGAAGATGGGCAATCTGTACTGTTGGTAGGAATATACAACTGTGTAACGTTTTAAGGAGTAATTTGGTAGTATGTATCAACATTTGAAATATTCCTGCCCCAGGAAATTCCCTGGTGGTCCAGTGGTTAGAATTCAGCACTTTCACTGCCGTGGCCCAGGTTCAATCCCTGGTCAGGGAACTAAGATCCCACAAGCCTCACAGCGTGGCCAAAATACAATAGAGTAAAATAAAATAAAATACTCCTGCCCTAACCAACAAGGACCTACTGTATAGCACAGGGAACTATACTCAATATTTTTAATAACCTATAAGGGAAAAGAATACAAAAAAGAATATATATAACAATCACCTTGCTGTACACCTGAAACTAACACCACATTGTAAATCAACTATACTTTAATAAACCAACAAACAAATACTCCTGCCCTATAACTTAGCGGGTACAGTTTCAGGAATCTGTCTTCTGCAGTAGGTTGCAGAATGTTTTAGGTACATAGGTGTTCATGGCTGCACTGTAATAGTAGCCAACAGGAAATGTAGGGACTTCCCTGGTGGTCCAGTGGCTAAGACTCCATGCTCCCAGTGCAGGGGGCCCAGATTTGATCCGTGGTCAGGGAACTAGATACCACATGCCACAACTAAGTTTGCGTGCCACAGCTAAAAAGATCTGGCACGTGGCAATGAAGATCCCGAGTGCTGCAACTAAGATCCGGCATAGCCAAACAAATATATATATATATATATATTTTTTTAAACAGGAAATGTGGGCTTCCCTGGTGGCGCAGTGGTTGAGAGTCCGCCTGCCAATGCAGGGGACACGGGTTCGTGCCCTGGTCTGGGAGGATCCCACATGCCGCGGAGCGGCTGGGCCCATGAGCCATGGCCGCTGAGCCTGCGCATCTGGAGCCTGTGCTCCGCAACGGGAGAGGCCACAACAGTGAGAGGCCTGCGTACCGCAAAAAAAAAAAAAAAGTATCATTCTCTTGGTTTTGGACACCTTGGCTTCATGTGTCTTTTTTTTTTTTTTTTTTTGGCTGCACGGCACGTGGGATCCTACTTCCCTGACCAGGGATCGAACCCACACTTCCTGCAGTGGGAGCGCGGAGTCTTAACCACTGGACCGCCAGGGAAATTCCTTGGCATGATTGTCTTTTAACCTCTTTCCATGTGGGTATTTCCCACTCAGAACACTTGGGCTAGAAGGAGCGAGTTAGCCTCTGGCCAGGGCTCTGATTTGGGCCCTGAAGGGGAGCACTGCATGTCTCTTGTCCCTGCTGTCCCCCTGGGAGAGGGGGCCCAGCCACTGAGGCTCCCTCACCTTCACTCGGGCAGCCTGCAGCTTGGAGAAGTGCCGAGATGATGAGGCCTCAAAAGCTCAGCCCCTCATGCAGAACAGAACAATGATTTCACCCACCTCATGAGGCTGTTGTGAGGACAAATGAAGTCATGGGCAGGTGCTTGTCCTGTAAGAACTGCTCTCTACGTCTGAGCTGTACCCTTGCTGTGGCTACTTTCTCCTGAATGGTGCCACCCAAGAGGGTGGTCACAGGGTTAGAGGCCTTCTATCACCTCTTGTTTCTCTGGCATAAAAATGAGTTGGGAGCTGGGTCAGTACTGCCTCAGCTAGATGATCAAGGTCAACAACAACAATGATAAGTCATGCTGCAAGTATGTGCTCTTGATAGGATGTGATGAAAATGGCCCTTCACCTCTAGTCTTCCTCCCAACACCCCATAACCACAATATAATCCTGAGAAGTACATCAGACAAATGCCGGTAGCGGGGCCTCCTACAAAATACCTGAGCCGTCCTCAGAACTGTCAAGGTCATCAGAAGCAGTGAAGTCTTAGAAACCACCATAGTCAAGAGGAGCCTGAAGAGACTTGACAACTGAATGTACTATGGGATCTTGGAACAGAAAAGAAGGACTATAGGTAAAAACAAAGGAAATCGAAATAATCTCTGGACACTAGTTAAGAATATATCAGTATTGGTTCATTAATTGTAACAAATGTATCACACTGATCTGTTAATAATACGATAATATGGGAAACTTCGTGCTGAGTATGTGAGAATTCTCTGTACTGTCATCTCAATTTTTCTGCAAACTACTCTAAAAAGACAGTCTACTGGGGAAAAGAAAAAAGATCACCTGGAGAGATCTTTGAGAATCCAGTTTCTAGTCCCAACCCTCAGATTCAGACTCAGTAAGTCTGGAGTGGGGCCCAGAAATCTGCATTTCAGCAAGTCCCCAAGGAATCTGATACCAGGGCTTTAAAAACCTGGGCCCTCCAGAGGCCAGTTAGGTGTTGTCATTCCCTTTGGGTCTTTTTTGTTTGTTTGTTTAAGATTTAATTTTTTTAAAATTTATTCTTGGCTGCATTTGGGTCTTCATTGCTCCATGTGGGCTTTCTCTAGTTGCAGTGAGCGGGGGCTACTCTTCGTTGTGGAACGCGGGCTTCTCATTGCGGTGGCTTCTCGTTGCGGAGCATGGGCTCTAGGCGTGTGGGCTTCAGTAGTTGTGGCACGCTGGCTCAGTAGTTATGGCTCTCGGGGGTCTAGAGCGCAGGCTCAGTAGTTGTGGCACACGGGCTTAGTTGCTCCACGGCATGTGGGATCTTCCTGGGGCGGGGCTTGAACCCATGTCCCCTGCATTGGCAGGCAGACTCTTAACCACTGTGCCACTAGGGAAGTCCTATGTGTTTTATCTAACCTCACAGGGTTAAGAGCTGGCACGACCAGTGTTTGTTCCTTCAAAGGGACCCCAACTCTGAGGGCCTTTCCTCTGGCATTTACACCAGTGACTTCTACAGAAGGTAAGAAGTGGCTGGTCACACTGTATTTCTTAAAGGCCGGACTGATGCCATCATTGTAAATTGTTTCCAGGGCCCAGGGCCCAGCCCAGGGCCTAGGCGGGTTTGGCAGTCAGCAGGCCAGGTGACCTGAAGGGACAATGATGATACTGATATTAATAATAGCAGCTATCGGGCTTCCCTGGTGGCGCAGTGGTTGGAAGTCCGCCTGCCGATGAAGGGGACGCGGGTTCGTGCCCCGGTCTGGGAGGATCCCACGTGCTGTGGAGCGGCTGGGCCCGTGAGCCATGGCCGCTGAGCCTGCGCGTCCGGAGCCTGTGCTCCGCAGCGGGAGAGGCCACAGCGGTGGGAGGCCTGCGTACTGCAAAAGAAAAATAATACAAAATAATAATAGCAGCTATCACTTACCGAGGGCTTCTGATGTGTGGTCTCTGTGCTAAGATCTTTACATGCACTATCTCACCTAGTATGGAAGTTATGATGATTATCTCCACTTTATGGGTGAGAAAAGCTGCTAGGGAGGGAGGGACATCCTGTCTAGCAGAGCATCTGTGTCTCAGTAGGACCCTGCCTCCACACCCCCATTTCTGAGCAGGTAGTTGCTCAAGACATCAGTTTAACCTGCATGCCTCCTGCGTCTCTATATTGTATTCCATGCAAATGGAAATCAAAAGAAAGCCAAAGTAGCAATACTTATATCAGACAAAATAGACTTTAAAATAAAGACTGTTACAAGAGACAGAGAAGGACACCACATAATGATTAAGGGATCAAAGGAAGAAGATATAACAATTGTAAATAAATATGCACCCAACATACGAGCACCTCAATATGTAAGACAAATATTAACAGACATAAAAGGAGAAATCAACAGTAACAGGATAATAGTAGGGGAACTTAACACCCCACTTACATCAATGGACAGATCATTGAGACAGAAAATCAATAAGGAAACACAGGCCTTAAATAACACATTAGACCAAATAGACTTAATTGATACATATAGAGGAGTCCATCCAAAAGCAGCAGAATATACATTCTTTTTGAGTACACATTCTCCAGGATAGATCACATGCTAGGCCACAAAACAAGCCTCAGCAAATTTAAGAAAATTGAAATCAAGTATCTTTTCTGACCATACTGGCATGAGACTAGAAATAAACTATAAGAAAAAAACTGCAAAAAACACAAACACATGGAGGCTAAACAATATTCTACTAAACAACCAATGGACCACTGAAGAAATCAAAGAGGAAATAAAAAAAAATACCTAGAGACAAATGAAAATAAAAACACAATGATCCAAAACCTATGGGACACAGGAAAAGTAGACCTAAGAGGGAAGTTGATAGTGATACAAGCTTACCTCAGGAAACAAGAAAAATCTCAAATAAACAACCTAATCTTACACCTAGAGGAACTAGAGAAAGAACAAGCAGAACACAAAGTTAGTAGAAGGAAAGAAATCATAAAGATCAGAGCAGAAATAAAAGAAATAGAGACTAAAAAAAAATATAGAAAAGATCAATAAAACTAAAAGCTGGTTCTTTAAAAAAATAAACAAAATCGACCAACCTTTAGCCAGCCTCATCCAGAGCCCCTGCTCTTGATCTCTTTTTAACCATGACCTCCCTATCTTGACCTTGGCCCAATTTAGGCTCAACCCAACTCTACCCTTGGTGTGTCTCAATTTGCCTATTGAGACCTAGGAACCAGGGGAGGTATGCATGATTCAATCCCATCTAAGAGGTGTGGTCCTGTTAGATAGGAAGCATATGGAAATACATATTTTTGCAAGTAGAAAAGTACAGGATATAATCAAGCAATAATTGGATCAGCTGGATCCAATTCAATGGTGAGGAAACGTGGGTGGAGCAGAGGGTGTTTGCAAATCTCGATTAGTTGGAGATATTAGGTAACTGGACCCAGGAAAAATGGGCCATCCCACCACCCCATTCGGATTTCCTACTGGCAAAGAGATTATAAAAGAGGACTCAGTGTGGTCTATCATGATCTTGGGATTTCAGGGAGCAGAGGAACCCTGAGTCATGGCCAAAATATTCAGTCAATATGCAGCCCCAGTCTGCCAGGTAAACCACCCCAAATCCCTTGTTTTCCCTGGTAGATGTCTTCAGCCCTAACAAGGAGAGTACTTAACAACAATTGTTAAATTGTACCAAGTGTATAAGCAACATGAGATTTGGAAATTGAGCTTTAAATTTTTTTTTTTTTTTTTGGCGGTACGCGGGCCTCTCACTGTTGTGGCCTCTCCTGTTGCAGAGCACAGGCTACGGATGCGCAGACTCAGCGGCCATGGCTCATGGGCCCAGCCACTCCGCGGCATGTGGGATCCTCCCGGACTGGAGCACGAACCCGTGTCCCCTGCATTGGCAGGCGGACTCTCAACCACTGCGCCACCAGGGAAGCCCTGAGATTTAAAATTTAAGTTAAACTATTGAGTTTCTTTTTTTTTTTTAATAATAATTTTATTTATTTATTTTTGGCTGCATTGGGTCTTCATCATTGGGTCTTTGTTGCTGCGCATGGGCTTTCTCTAGTTGCAGCCAGTGGGGGCTACTCTTCGTTGCGGTGAGTGGGCTTCTCATTGCGGTGGCTTCTCTTTTGCAGAGCTTGGGCTCTAGGCGTGCAGGCTTCAGTAGTTGTGGCTCGTGGGCTCTACAGCGCAGGCTCAGTAGTTGTGGCACATGGGCTTAGTTGCTCCACGGCATGTGGGATCTTCCTGGAGCAGGGATCGAACCCGTGTCCCCTGCATTGGCAGGCAGATTCTTATCCACGGTACCACCAGGGAAGTCCCTTGAGTTTCTTATTTCAAGAAATAGACTGTTTTTGAAGACAAAGAATGTGCAAAATAGTCCTTACTGTGCACAGAGTGGGCTCTCAAGAACGTCAACTTCATTGAGAAACCCACTGGCCTCCACACTGGCCAATCACCTGCTGGGGTAACATTGGGTGCCCCAGGGAGGAGGGGTGCAACCCCAGGCTTTGGTGGCGGAAGGGCCTGCGTGTAAACCCCAACTTGCCCTGTTTACCGACTGGGTGATTTGATCTCTGTGAGACCAGTCTACCTATCTGTAAAATGGGGATGAAAATGACACCCACATTCCCCAACTCAGCCCTCCCCTAGGTATTAATTGCGTTCTTCTGTGGGCCAGCCATTGCTCTGGCATGGGGAACTTCGTGTGGAAGTGATGCTGAAAACTTGGCCTCTGTGCACCGGTGCCAAATTGAATCTTGGAGACACAGTTTTGGGTGAAGTAGAAAAGAATATCTTTACTGCTTTGCCAGGCAAACGGGGACACAGCAGGCTTGTGCCCCTCAAAACTGCATATTCCAACCCGGGAGGATTTGGTGAGGAGTTTTATATCGGTGGTTCAAGGGTGGAGTTGCTAATAAGGGTGCGTGCAGGGCCTGCGCTCCTTTAATCCGGCCTCAGGTGGTCTCCTGATGAGCTTCTCTGGTTCCTTTAATATGGCTTAGGTGGTCTCCTCCCTTGTCTCTGCATCCCCTCCCTTCCCTGATTAGCAGCTATTCACATCTCTCTTTGGAACTCAGAGAAGGTCATGGAGGCTGGAGTCTATTCCCTACAAACAAGAAACAGGGGACACAGAAAGGCTTCTGTGCCCAGGAGCCCCTCAGGGTCCTGATCAGCTTCAGAAGGACAGATAAGGTCCTTGGTCTCATGGAGTGTACATTGTAGGAGGAGCAGGCAAGAAAATATTGGGAGAGACGATCCTTTGGAAGGAAATCAAACAGGGTAAGTGAAGTGGAGACAGGGGAGCTACTTTAGGCCAGGCATCCAGGAGGGCCTCTCTGAGGTGGTGACATATAAGCTGGGACCTGGAGGCCAGAGAAGCAACCGCTGCAGACATCTGGGGGCAGAGCTTTCTAGACAGAGGAACACAGATACTAAGCCCTAAGTGGGCAAAGGGGAGAAGGCTGAGGATGGAGAAGCGGGGAGGGCAGATACTCCGTGAGGCCGTGGGGCCCCAGTGAAGAGTTGGACCCTGGTTTTGAAACCACACAACTCAGATTGGGACTTGAACCCACGTGCCAGGACTCGAACCCAGCCAGAATTCAGATTGGGACTTGAACCAATAGTCTTTTAATTGAGATCACACACCTGGAATACTATTGATACTTTCAAGTTCACTGTTTTTGGCACCTAGTTCTAGACAAGTGCATGCAGTTGCCTAACCACGGCTACCACAATCAGGATACAGTCAGGTCCATCACCCCCAAAAGTCCCCCATGCTACCCCTTTGCCATTGACCCCTCCCCCCTCCCCAGCCCCTGGCAATGTCTGTTGTTCCTATCGTTTTTCATTTCCAGAATTTCATATGAATGGAATGAGACAGTATGTAAACTTTTGAGACTGGCTTCTTTCAGCATCGTGCATCTGAGACTCATCCACGTTGGATACCTCAGTAGTTCATTCCTTTTTGATCCTGTGTAGCGTTCCACTGCGTGGATATACCACACTTTGTTTACCCTTTTACTAGTTGAAGAGCTTCTTGGCTGTATTTAGATTGTGAATAAAGCTGGATAGCGCTTTCTTCTTTGATATATGTTGTTCCTCCTATTTTCACTGAGAATATCAAAGCAATTGGAAGAAGACTTGCATAAGCTCCCTCTACCACATCCTGGTCCATAAAATCTGTAACTAAGGATAAACTTGGGGCTGCTACCCACGGCCAAGCCTCCACTTGTACATGAGATCCCACCTTCTTTCCTGACCCAAGGTCATTACCCCAGCAATTCTCTCCTCTCTTTTGCTTCATCAATTTCCTCCTTTTTTTTTTTTTTTTTTTTTTTTGCGTTACGCGGGCCTCTCACTGTTGTGGCCTCTCCCGTCGTGGAGCACAGGCTCTGGATGCGCAGGCTCAGCGGCCATGGCTCATGGGCCCAGCCGCTCCGCGGCATGTGGGATCTTCCCGGACTGGGGCACGAACCCGTGTCCCCTGCATCGGCGGGCGGACTCTCAACCACTGCGCCACCAGGGAAGCCCAATTTCCTCCTTTTTATTTGATAATTTCCACCAGAATACAAACATGCTATTTAATCTCCTATCTTAAAAGCAAACAAACAGAAAACAGCATGGCAGGTCCTCAAAAAATTAAACATAGAATTACCATATGATGCAGCGATTCCACTTCTGGGTATATACCCAAAGGAACTGAAAGCAGACTCAAACAGATGTTTGTGTACCCATGTTCAGAGCAGCATTACTCACAGTTGCCAAAAGGTGGAAATAATCCAAGTGTCTATCGATAGATGAATGGATGAGCAAAATGTGGTCTATCCACACAACAGAATATTATTCAAACACTAAAAAGGGAGGAGCTCCTGACACCTACTACAACATGGGTGAACGTTAAAGACATTATGCTAAGTGAAATAAGCCGGTCACAGGAAGACTAATACTGTGTGATTCCATTTATATGAGGTACTTGGAGTAGCCAGATTCACTGGGACGGAAAACACAATGGTGGTCGCCAGGGGCTGGGGAGTGGGCAGTTAATGTTTAATGTGTACAGAGTTTCAGCTTTGCAAGGCAGAAAGAGATATAGAGATAGACAGTGGTGATGGTTGCACAGCAATGTGAATGTACTTAATGCCACCAAATTGTACACTTAATGATGCTTAAAATGGTAAATTTTATGTGTATTTTATGTATATTTTACCCTCAAAAAAGCTCCACACAGAAAAACAAGCATACTCTTTCTTAACCTTCCATCTCTCTCCAGTTACTGCATTTCTCTGCCTCCTTTAAAAGTAAAACTCCAGGCTTCCCTGGTTGCGCAGTGGTTGACAATCCATCTGCCAATGCAGGGGACATGGGTTCAAGTCCTGGTCCGCGAAGGTCCCACGTGCTGAGGAGCAGCTGAGCCCGTGTGCCACAACTACTGTGACCGCGCTCTAGAGCCCGTGAGCCACAACTACTGAGCCTGCGTGCTGCAGCTACTGAAGCCCACGTGCCTAGAGCCCGTGCTCCACAACAGGAGAGGCCACCACAGTGAGAAGCCTGCGCACCGCAACAAAGAGTGGCCCCCGCTCTCTGCCACTAGAGGAAGCCTGCACGCAGCAACGAAGACCCAACGCAGCCAAAATTAAATAAATAAATAAATTTATTTTTTAGAAAAAGAGTAAAGCTCCTGGAGAGATTGTCTCTAGTCGCTGCCCCCAGTTCTCACCACATGCTCCCTGGAACCCACTCTAATCAGACACTCACTCTCCACTGCTTTCCAGGAGCCGCTCCTGCCAAGGTCAAGGACGACCTCCGCCTCTTTAAATCCAGCGGCTCCTTCTCAGCAGGGTCTGACACAGCCGGTCACTGCCTTCTCCTGGAACAGCCTCCTCCTCCCTCCCTGGCTCCTTCTCAGCCTCTTTGCTGGAGCCCCTCCTCCCCTGCTCTCCTCCGTGGTGCCCACAAGCTCCGGGCAGCTCTACTCTCGGCCCTCACTCGCTCCTTGAGCATGTCAGTCTGAAATCACATGGCTTGAATCCCATCAATCTGTCATGCTGCTGGTGCCCACATTTATGTTACCTCTCACCGGACCTTTCCCATGAACTCCATTCCTGAATATCTGATCTTTAGCGTTTCCACTTCCATGTTGAGCTGGCATCTCAAACCTAACAGATCCCCAGACTGACTGCTTATCTTCCCCTGCACCCTGCTCTTCCCCAGAATTCCTCACTCCAGTAACTCACAGTTCCACCCTTCCACTCGCTCAGGCCAAAATCCTAAAAGCCCCCTTTTCCTCACACCCCATATTTAACCCATCAGCAAATCCTGCTGGCTCTACCGTCAAAAGACTGTTGTTTCCAGAATCTGACCCCTTCCTTCCTCCCTCCCTCCTTCTCTTTCTTTAGTTCCCCATCTGGGATGAACCAGTGCCCCCTGCAGTGGAAGCGTGGAGTCTCAACCACTGGACCTCCAGGGAAGTCCCAGAATCTGACCATTCACCTCCGTCCACCCTTTTACCCCCTCATTTTGCTGTACACCTGAAACATTGTAAATCAACTATACTTCAGTTTAAAAAATGCTATTTATAAAATTTAAAAAAATATATGTATTCGGCAGGGAGGGGAGGGAGGCCCAAATTTTATGAGCTTCAGGTCCCAACCCTTTTTGGCCTCGTGGCATGCAGGATCTTAGTTCCCCAACCAGGGATCAAACCCGTGCCCCCTGCCGTGGAAGCATGGAGTCTTAACCACCGGACCGCCGGGAAGTCCCTGGGTCCCAACCCTTTTTCATAAGTGCCGGCACTTACCACCATCTGAAGAATGATTTATTTTTTTATTTGCTTTTTTGTCTGTCTCCCCCACCTTAGATGAATGAATATCAATACCCAGATAACCGCAGTTTTCAAGGTAACGAATTTTCTCTTCTTACATTCCCCAGCTCACTCCCCTCACCCCACCCTATTGCACCAAGAATGTTAGCTCATTAAGGCCCCACTTTGAGCTGTAAGGACCTTGCATTCCCAGGGGAGCCAGGAATGTGCTTAGAGCGCCCAAATCTATCACCCTAGCAATGAGCTGACATTTGCCTATTTCGTTAGAGTCATTAATCCAGCTTTTATATCTATGATCATTTGTGAAGTGGCCACGGCAGGTATTATTTTACCTACTTTATAGATGAAGAAGCGGAGGTCTGGGGAGGTCCCGCCACTACCAGCCCAGCCTCCTGCATCTGTCTACACGTGGCATGGCCTGCTGAGCTTTAGCTCTGGCCATAGAATAAAAACAAACAAAACCCCGTTCCCACCGCCGCATCATCAGCTGATCTCTTCTGCAGTATCCAGTCAGACCCTGAAGTCAGACCCTGAAGTCAGACCCTGACTAACCCCCTCCTTCAAGCGCTTCAGCAGGAGGCGTGGGACTCATCTGGAGGTGCGCTGCGTAACCAGAGGGACAGACATTAGTTACTCCAAGAAGTTTCCCTCTTGGTGAGACCTGGATCGGGATGCTTTCGGGGCAGTGGACATTGACTAAGACAGACAAGCATCAGGTGGGTGGGTGGCCGGGTGTGATGGGTGGGGTGGTGGGCTGTCCCGGGGCCTTCCAGCCCCCTTGTGGTCTGCAAAGCAGCCTGTGGCCCCCTGCCCAGCAATCTTCTCCAAGTAGTCCCCGCCCCCAACCCTACAGGTACTTCCTGAGCCCCTAGTAAATCAGAAGCGAGAAGAGCCCTAAGATGGCAAAACAGGCCAATCTCCTTCCGGGCAAACCAGCTGGGCAGGTCTGCTGGTGCCAGGGTGGAGGTCGGAGGAACAGAGCTAGCAAATGCCTGGGCCTAGGAGAAGGCTCTGGGGAGAAGCCAGATACAATCTCACCTAGGTTTGATCCAGAGCTGGCTCTTAGGGTCTGGTGGCTCTGTAGATGGGTTTGAAGATGGCTGGTTTGGAGGCAGGATTTGATTGGATGTTATTCCTGGTGGTTAGAAGCAACCTGTCAACCATCCAGGAATGCTCACCGGAGAGGCCAGATATCAAAAACACCTGGGGAGCTTGTTACAAAAAATACAGGCCTGCCCCCCTACCAAAGCAGAATCCCTAGGGAGGAGTTAGGGACCCATATCTTTTTCTTTAAAAGCCCTCTCAGGTAATTGTGACACTCAAGAGGTTTGGAAATTATTACCTGGTCTTTAAAGAGAATGACTGTGGGGACTTCCCTGGTGGTCCAGTGGGTAAGACTCCACGCTCCCAATGCAGAGAGTCCGGGTTCAATCCCTGGTCGGGGAACTAGACCCCTCATGCATGCCGCAACTAAGACTCGGTGCAGCCAAAATAAATAAATAAATAAATATTAAAAAAAAAGAGAGAGAGAATGATTGTGGAACTTCAACCTTGGAGTTGGCCACTTAGCTTTGTTTCCTTGGGAAAGTGACTTAACCTCTCTGAGCTTCATTTGCCTCATCTGGAAAATGGGGCTAATGATGTACCTCTTAGGGCTGCCATTGGAAATACTTGTTGTAGTCATGCTGAGCTCTAGGCTTGGGGCCTGGCACAGAGTATGTGCTCCCAGTGTTGGCTGCTATGAGTATCATTGCCGCTGAGATCCTCTGGGATTCTGGAATGAACACGAGAGGCTGAGGGAGCTAAAGGCCAGGAGAGGATCTGCTCCTGTTAAGAGTTCCCAATGTTGGGGATGAGAGGCTCCCTGGGAAGGGAGCGAAGTCTCCTGCTCAGAGGAATTAGGAGAGAGGTGCCAAGGCCAAACTCAAGGTAGAGGCCTCTAGGTCAGGGCCTTGGGCAGGTACAACTTCGAAGAAGCACAGTGAAGATAAGAAGCACAGTGAAGCTAAGACCTTGGGCTTAAAGGCTCAGAGTTCTGGATTCAAGTTCTGACTTCTTTTATTAATGTATGACCTTGGGTGAGACTCAAGAGAGGCTGAGCCTTGGGCTTCCCTGGTGGCACAGTGGTTGAGAGTCCGCCTGCCGATGCGGGGGACACGGGTTCGTGCCCCGGTCCGGGAGGATCCCACATGCCGCGGAGCGGCTGGGCCCGTGAGCCATGGCCGCTGGGCCTGCGTGTCTGGAGCCTGTGCTCCGCAATGGGAGAGGCCACAACAGTGAGGGGGCCGCGTACCGCAAAACAAACAAACAAACAAAACAAAAAACATTAAAAAATCTCAAAATTTAAAAAAAAAAAAAAAGAGAGAGAGGTTGAGCCTCGGCTGGGAGGAAGACAGCTCACCATCAGCCAGGCTCTGGAGCCAGACGGGCTCAGCTGCTTCTTGGAACTGTGACCTTGAGCAAGTTACTCTGCCCCTCAGACCTCAGTTTGGAAATGGGGATACTCCACCTAACCACACTCTGGTTGGGAGGTGCCAGTGAGATACTGCCCATGAAGCACTCATCTCCCTGCTGACCCACAGGGTTTCAGAAATGTTAGTTATCTCCATCAACCCTTCTCTGGGGAAACCTTCAGCTTGTGACTGGTTTGAATGGTGGCCATCACCTTTCATCTGGTGACAACACCTGACTTGACAGTACCCAGAGCTTTCATCACAGAGCCTCCAGGCATCAAGGTTGCGGGCCCCTCAGGCACCACTCTTCCATAACAGACGCCCCCGATCTGGCCTTCCTCCCCTCTGCAAATTGTCCTCTGTTTCTGAGCAAAGCTAAAGTGGGGTGTTATTTGGTGACACTGCCTCGATGAGGTCAGGCTGCCCGGAAACGACCCCTTTCTGCCCTCAGGGATGAGAATACAGGCTGTATTTCATTAGTGTTTTGAACTCTAGTATGTACCAAATGATGAATGTTTTGGAGTAAGGTTTACACTGGATGTGATCAAACAATATTCCTGCACTCACAGTGTCAGTTGCCCTTGGTAGCCTGTTTCCTAGCACCATCAGGGCACGCCCTGACCAATGGCACGTGTCACTATGCACATCTCACCACCAGTTGGCTCCTTACTGCCCGGGGTGGCGGTTGGGGTCACTTCAGACTCTGGGAGAGGTGCTGCCATAGAGAACCCCCTCTTCTATGTGGGGCATTCTGAGGATCTTGTCTGTGGCCAGTGGCTTGGCAGGACCAGACCTTCCCAGGCAGAGCCCTCCCAGGGGCAGCTTCCCCAGCAGCTGGACGCATCTCTGAGCAGACACTGCCCCCTTGAGGCCTCTGCTTGCCATCACACCTGGGAGCGCTGACTTCACACAGAGGGAAGTGGACCCAGATGCTTTCCAAGCATCCTCCAGGGGTGCCTTAAAATTGGCCCCAAATGCAAAAGTCTTTGGAGCACTGGCAGTGTATTCATTCTCAATTTGAGAACCTGGAATCTACCTTAGTGCCTTTTGTTGCCTTCCAGAAGAATGCAACTCTGGGCGATCATCAGAAAACAAGCGCATACCCACAGGAGGTCTGTAATTTGTAAAGAGGCAGGGGGATCTCCCTGACGGTCCAGTGGTTACGGTCCAGGGGTAGGGCTCTGTGATCTCACTGCCGAGGGCCCGGGTTCGATCCCTGGTTGGGAAACTAGGATCCCACAAGCCGCGTGGCAAGGCGGAAAAAACGAAAAACCGTAAAGAGGCAGGGATTTTAGGGAACTAGTGAGAAGTGTCCTTGCTTTCTAGTAACATTTGGAATTACGGCTGGAATTAGGGTTGAGGATAAGGTTAGAGTTAAGCAAAATGACTAGTATAGAGTTAAAGAGGGAAAGATATCTTGCTATAAGTTTTTTTAAATATAAATTTACTTATTTATATTTATCTTCGGCTGCGTTGGGTCTTTGTTGCTGTGCACTGGCTTTCTCTAGCTGCGGCGAGCGGGGGCTACTCTTTGTTGCGGTGCGCAGGCTTCTCATTGTGGTGGCTTCTCTTGTTGTGGAGCATGAGCTCTAGGTGAGCAGGCTCAGTAGTTGTGGCACGTGGGCTCAGTAGTTGTGGCTCATGGGCTTTAGAGCACAGGCTCAGTAGTTGCGGCATGTGGGCTCTGCGGTGCGCAGGCTTCAGTAGTTGTGGCTCGTGGGCTCTAGAGTGCAGGCTCAGTAGTTGTGGTGCAGAGGCTTAGTTGCTCCACGGTACGTGGGATCTTCCCGGATCATGGAAGATGATCATGGATCGAACCTGTGTCCCCTGCATTGGCAGGCGGATTCTTAACCACTGTACCACCTGGGAAGCCCTCTTGCTATAAGATTTGAAATTAGCTACCAAAACGAGGTGGGAGAAATAAATAAAATAAAAGGAAGGATGAATTAATTACAGGAAGGTCAACATTAACTAGCTAGATTGAGAACTAAGAGAGTAAGAAGTGGTGGAGGTGTAGAGACGTGGTCCTACAACTGTGGTACTGACGACAGTATAATAACATTGCATGCTGTATAGGGAAGTGGGAAAAAAAGGGGAAAACCACCAATAATCCTACCATCTTAACTAAGCATTATTATGGTTCATTCCCTTTGTTTTTGCTTCCTACATATCTGCTTTTAAAGTCTTTATTGGATTTTTTTCAAATCATAAGAGTTAAATTATAGGGACTTCCCTGGTGACACAGTGGTCAAGAATCCGCCTGCCAATGCAGGGGACACGGGTTCGAACCCTGGTCCGGGAAGATCCCACAGGCCGCAGAGCAACTAAGCCCGTGCGCCACAACTACTGAGCCTGAGCTCTAGAGCCTGTGAGCCACAACTACTGAGCCCGCGTGCCACAACTACTGAAGCCCACGCGCCTAGAGCCCGTGCTCTGCAACAAGAGAAGCCACCGCAATGAGAAGCCCGCGCACTGCAACAAAGAGTAGCCCCCACTCACCGCAACTAGAGAAAGCCTGCGCGCAGCAACGAAGACCCAACGTAGCCATAAATAAATACAAATAAATTTATTTTTAAAAAGATTTAAATTATGAAACTTGTAAGTTGTGGAAAGTAAAAACCACACCCATCTCAAAAAAAAAACAAAACAAAGACTGGCCCAAAATGCAGAGTTGGGTTACAATTGTGTTTGGGAGAGGCTTCGTTCCTAATCACTCTGCAACCAGAGTCCCTTGGAGTCCTGGGTCCACTAAATTCTCGGCCTCTGGGCCTTTGTAAATAGTTTCCCCCCTGGAATACTACTCTCCCACGTTCTTGTCTGGCTGACTCCTTTTACTGCGCAGGCTTCGATGTCTCTTCTCCCAGCGTTTCCCCAATGTCCCGAATTGGTTGGTGCCGCTTAAATGTGCTCCTGTAACCCCATGACAACCTTTATCATGTTGCACTGTCATTGCTTCTTACTTACTGCTGGCAGAGAAGCACTGTGTGGCAGAGACCCAGACACCGTGACTCCCAGCTCCTCCTTCTGTGGACAGAGGCAGGATAAGCCAACTGTCTGCGATCTGCAACAGAACCAGATCATGGGCCTGGGTCACGCCGTCCCCTGAGCAGGACGGGTTGCTGTCCAGCATTAAAGGGGAGCTGGACTGACGTTCCCAGGTGCTGGGTCCCAGGAAGTTGCTCATCAAATCCCTGAAGCACTCTTTGGAGGTAGGTACTTGTGGCTGAGACAGCAGCTGGTCCCCATCAAATACCTGGGTGCTCACCCAGAGCAGTTCAGGCCACATGACTAGTTCTGGACCACTGTCTGTGAGCAGAAGTGACGTCTGCCCATTTGGGGGTGAGTCGGTTCAGAGCTGACGTGTCTTCTCCATCTCTTTCCCCCAACTGTGGGTTCCAGTGGTGAAGCTCCAAAATGTAGGAGGGCTACCAGATCCTCATCGGACTTTGTGAAACAAAGGCACCTTTACTGCATTCAGCCAAGGAGGTTTGGGGGTTGTTGAGGCAATTCATGCTAATTGCCCTGATGCATACGGCACTACTATCATTTCTACTTATCGAGGCCAAGACAGCTGCCCACGGTCACACAGCTTGTAAGTGGGCAGAGCTGGAACTCAAGCCCAGGCCTGACTTGCATGGCTGGTTTTTAGAAACTAAACGTACTTCACCTCATGAAAGCCTGTCCCCAAGCACTGCTATAACTTCTGAAATCTCATGAGAATGTCCAGCGGGAACAGTCAGAATACTTAGCGAGTTCGATGTGGACTCCTGCTATTCTGGATTGCACTCCGCAGTTGCAACACTCAAGCTGTACTTCTGCCAGTGATGGTTGTTCAGGATGAGCAACACGTGGTGAGGAAATGACAACAGCTCACCCATGCTTGGCAGAGAATTACAACTGGGGAGTGGAACCCTGATTCTATAGATCAGGGAAGAATTCCTCCCAATGTCACTATTATACTCTCAGCTCTTACCCACTTGTTTCCCAGCCCAGAAAGGCAGTGTTGCACACCAGAAGCTTCAGAGTTAAGACCTGGGCTCAAATCCCTGCTCTGCCACTTACTGGCTGTGTGACCTCAGGCAAGTCACTGTGCCTCTCTGAGCCTCAATTTCCTCATCTGTAAAACGGGGATAGTAATACTAATTCCTCATAGGATGGATTGAAGCATTAAGAGATAATGGATATAAGGCATTTAGTACAGTGCCTGGCACATGGAAGTTTCTTATAATCCAAGGCAGGCTCTCTTTTTCCAGGGTAGGATCAGGGGGCTATCAGAGGAGAGGGAATCAGCATACAGATTCGCACCAAAATCGCTCATATGTTTATTTACAAACAGGATACATATACATATACACAGGTATCACTGGAACATTTCAGGAACCTCAGAGCTGGGAACACCCCTTCCTGACTCGGCTTGGGCTCTCTAGAAAAGGGCTTCTGACACTTTCTCACTGGAAAGCCTGTAGGTGCTCTGGTTGGGCTTTCACTGCTTCTCATGTCCACATCGGCCTCTCCCAGTGGGCCGTGGACAAGGGGCTGTGAGCTCAGTCATTCATGTCCAGGTCAAATTCTGGATACAACTCTTTGGTGGTGACACCTCGGATCACAGCTGAAAGGAAGGAAGGAAGAAAGGAAGAATGTCCAGTGGGAGAAGTGGGAGGGAAAATGGCCAAAACCCTGGCCTACCCAGGACCCTCTCCAGCACTTTCTTCCTGCTCCCCTAGTTGGCCCAGATAACCCTCCTGCTACCCCTTCCAGGCTCCTCCACGGTGGGCCCTGTCTGGTCCCTCCAAACTAGACTCACTTAACCCCTCACCCACGTGAAGCAGCAGCAAGTCATGTGCTGAAAATGTAAGTGTACACTCACATTGCATCAGTGGCCAGCTGCAAACCCTGGCCCATGTGCATGCCCTTGCCATTTGGTGATGCCCTTCCTCATGCCTCCTCACAGACTCTTCTCTCCTCCCAAGGGAAGGGGTCTCCTCAGAGGCCTGCCCTGACCACCCTGTCTCATCCTCACCTGCTACCTTGTTCATACCTCAATATTTTCCATCTGTCTTTTGTCTCCTTCACTGCACTTAACACATTTTATAATTCATTTATTTGTGTTCCTTTACTTCTTGACCATTCCCCTCCCCCACCCCAACACCAAAACATAAGTCACATGAGAATGGAGACACTCAAGTGTCTGGTTCACCAAAACGTCCCCATACCCTGTTGAGTAGCACAGAGTAGGTGCTCAGGAAATACTCACTGAATGAATGAAAGAGGACACTCCGCCTGCTCCAGGTCCTATGACCTGGAAGGACAGGTCTCAAACTGGGTTCTGTCTAAACAAGAGCTTATTCCCCTTGGCCTCTAGGTGACAGTCCCCTCACATTCCTTTCTTCTTGGGCCCTGATCGTCCTCCACCCCCTTCTGTTTTCTCCCTCCCCTCCTTTGAGACCCATTCCCCACTGACACACGGAGAAGCCCTTCCTGCTGGGGAATCCTGGATGCTGATGGGCAATTCTGCGACAAGAGCTACAACTCAGGCAGCCAGCGGGCAGACAGCCCAGCTCTGGGCACTGTCCCAAATGGTCCCTGCTGGCTGAACATCAGAGTGCCCACCGATCCAAGCCAGGTGATGGAACCAAGGCCACCTACACATTTCCTCACCTCCAAGGTGGGCTGTCCCAGCCAGCTCAGACACACAGGTGCCTGTGTCTCGGCTCAGCCCTCTAGATAGTGAGACTGTGTTTGAGGAGGAACAAAATACCCCTTTAAGCCACAGAGTTCCCCTTGCACTTTCTGCCTCTGTAGCATGTCGGCCACCCGAGGCGAGGCTGGGGTCTCCATGGGTCTGAGTAGGCCCCGGAGGACTGGGAACCCTAGTCCTCAGGCAGGCGGGTGAGTCCAGACTCAAACCTGCCTACAGCTCCAAAGCAGGCTCTATACCCGAGGGAAAAGCCGCAGGCACTCAGGTAAGAGCTGTACAGTTGCTTCGCTAGGTGGCCAGGAAGGGGAGGGGCATTCAGGGAGCGTGGCAGCTGAGAATGGTAGGGGGGTTGGGTAAGTTTAGAAGACCCAGGAGCAAAATCCCACCACCCCTGGGGCATGGGGACTCCCTCACCTAGTTTGCCTAGCAGCATCTGGCCTACATCCTTGATGTCATTATACTCGTGGAGCTGGGAGATGTGGTCCTCCAGTTCATCTACACTGTAGCCTCTGGGGTGAGAAATGGAGAGAGAGAGGGAGAGAGAGAGAGAAAATATCGTTGAGAAAGCTGGTGAGGCTCCAAGGTTCAGAGAGTAACGAGGCATCTATTTAACAAATGTTCACTAAGGGCCTACTGGGTGCTTGGCATTGGGAACTAAGATAGTGATGCCAAGATAGACCCTGCCCTCAGGAAGCTTAAGGTAGGGCAGGAGATCTGCCCACTCCCTCACTCCTGGCAAATTCTCCCTGTACTCTTAGGGAGGCTTCCTCAGCCACGCTGGTAATCCTGGTCACAGCCAAGGGATTCACAGATGGGTACATGAGTGGTTAATCAGATCCCCTCAAGGGTGACATGCACGTTCAAAGGCTGCTCAGTCTGTGCCATGTGGCTGGAGCAAAGAGCATGGGAAAACCCAGGAGTTGTGGAAGAGCCAGCTTCCCCTGGGCACTGAAAACCCCACCTGCAGAGGGAGGACAGAGCCCATGTGCGGACAGAAGCAGAGGCAGAGACCGTGGGCCCCAGAAAACACTGGGAGAGCCGTGGCTTTCCAGTTCCTAGTTCCCCTTATTCTCCTGGGAATTCCTGGCACAGTCCTGTTTTTATGCTAAGCTAGGTTGCAGTTACTGGGCACTAGTTAAATGTTATCTAGAGATTCCCTGGCAGTCCAGTGGTTAGGACTCGGTGCTTTCACTGCCGTGGCCCAGGTTCAATCCCTGGTCAGGGAACTGAGACCCTGCAAGCTGCATGGCGTGGCATGGCCAAAAAAAAAAAAGTTATCTTAAGCACACTGAGGAACCCAAAGAGACTTACTCAGATATTAATTGGGAGATTTCCTTGTCCAGCATGTCCTTCTTCTCCTTCAGCTTCTGAACGTCAGGGTGCAGAGAATCCTCGCTGGCCCCATCAGCCTGGCCAGACTTGGGAGATGGCCGCTGCGTGGCACAAAGAGTCATAAGCCAGACTGACCAATTATCTACAATTCAGAACCTACACATTATCCCCCAATATCCACTCCCTGCTTCTGGTTGGTAATAGACACCCTCCACCCCAGAATAAGACTACGTTTCCCAGCTTCCCTTGGAATTAGATGTGGCCCTATAACTAAGTTCTGGCAAGTGGAACTTAACTAGAAATAGCATATGCGATGTCTGGGAACTGTCCTTCCAGGGAGAGGGCATGCCTTTCTCTAGCCTTCCTCTTTCCTACCAGCTGGAGGGATGCTGGAGTTGGTGTCTTGGATGATAGAGGTATGGGTCCCTGATGACTGTTGGTCCCTGAAGCCACCAGTATTTGGGGTTTTCTTTCACTCCCAGCCAAACCCAACTTTAACTAAAGGGCCCATCCTGGTTCCCAATCTGACCCCAGAGAATCTTGGATTCTCCTGTCAAGTCTATGATGTCACTGGCTTTATAATTGCATTGGGTAGCAAAACCCATCCCTGGGGCTACAGTTCATCTTTGTCCTTTCTGCGTCTACAAGCTGTGAAGGGCGGTGCCTGGTACACTGCTAATTTTCAGGAAATGTTTGTTGGAGCAACTGTAATACAAGAGACCGAGGAAGACGTGGTTCCCATTCTTAGGACAGGGGATTTTAACCAGTCAGTCAACACATCGTGAGTAAACACGAGCTGCCATGGCAAAGGCTCCAGGGGTTCAGCAATGGATAAGACATCAAGCCCGGCCCCCTGCCTTCATGGAACGTATAGCCTAGTCCCAGACACAGGACCTCCGACAGTCATGCTCTTCCTCCAGAAATTTCCGTTTAAAGCTCTGCTCACAGCTCACATGTCATCAGAAAGTCCTTTCCTGACCACCCCCATTTAAATGGCCACACCTCAATCACTATCCTTTTGTCCTGATGTTTTCTAACATCTATCACCACCTGACATATTGTATATTTCATTAATATTATTTTCACTGACGGCCTTATACCACTGGAGTGTAAACACCATGACGGCAGGGACTCTGTTTTATTCACTGCTGATTGCCCTGTGTCTACAACAGTACCTGGCACATAGTGAGCACTATTTCGAATGAATTCGTCAAATTGAATGAGTGAATGACAAATAACCAATCAACTAACTACCAGTCTGAAAAGCGCTTTGAAGTTGAAGTACAGTGTTCTCGGGGAGTGGCTAACAAAGCTATTGGCCTGAGCCCGAAGTGGGCCTAAGACTTCTCTGAGGAAGCTCAACTTTAAAGGATGAGTAGGCATCAGTTTGGCAAAAAGCTGGAAGAAAAAGTATTCCAGACAGTGTATAGAAATGCCCTAAGGCAGGAGAGAGTACATGCATTTGCGGAAAAGGGAGTGGTTTCCGTGTGGGTGGAATGGGTGAGGGAGGGATAGTGGTGTGAAAAGAACAAAACCAACCAGCCACTTGTGGTGCTGTCAGGAAGGATGAGAGACAAAGCCCATTTGGAGAGCCTGGGGGTACCACTGACAAAGTACAGGACGCTGTTTCTTCTTTGAAGCTTGGTGGGCAGGAAGAAAAGATGGGGAAGGACTGAGGGATGACCTAGAGTTTCTCAGCAGAATGAGGTCAGCTGGGGGAAGACCTTGAAGAGGACTGGGGGTGGGTCAGCTGCTGCTGGGGACGGAGAGGAGGGCTGGGAGCAGCAGTGGGGTGCAGGGTGGAGGGCAAGGAAGGGGGCACAAGCATACTCACAGGGGATCGGAAAGCCCCGCGGCAACTTTTGGAAAGTCCTGCTTGAGTCCTGTAGAGGAATCCGAGGGAAAAAGGCTGATTGGACCTAGAGGCCGCTTTGGGAGGAAAGGGGTATACTGTGAGGGTGTGAGAGGAGGAACTGCTGTGAAGTACAGAGACCGGGACTGGATCCGGTTGGGAAGAGGGTAGATAATGCTCCCGGGATCGGGGTAGGGATCCTGGAGAAAGGAGAGATTCTGATGTGGAGCAGGGGAAGGGGGGGTGGTCTCTGGAGGCGATCTCTGGGGAGAGAAAAGTCTGGGGCAGAGCTTCGGGGAGTCAGGAAAAGTGACTGGGAAGAGATGTGCTTTCGCCCTGCTGTCCGCTCCTCGCCCACCTCCTCAGCCCTGGGGTCCGGGGCCCCTGACTCGGGGAGCTCTGCAGTGCCGGAGGGTCCAGGGCGGGTGCGGAGAAGCGGCCCCTCAGGTCCGCCCGGTATTCGCAGTTCTCTGACGCACACCGAAGCTCCACAGAGCTATAGCTACGTAAGCACGCTGCGAGATCCGGCCCCGCCCTTCCCCGCCGTTCGTCGACAAGGTGGACAAGGAGAGCGGCTGCGCACGCAGTCTTTATCAGGCCTTCCCCCGTCCCTCCTGGTAAACTGTGGTTTAGCCACGCCTCTTTCCCTTTCAACTTTCTCATCGACTAATAGGATTAGGGATTTGAGGCTATGCTCAAACCACTGCGGCCTAGTAACGCCCTGGTCCCTCCTCTTTTGGCTTCGTCTCACAGCGGCGCTGTGGCTGCCGGAAGCAGTTCCGCAGTGCTTGCCGGGATCGTGCTGATGTGGCCCCCCCGCCTTCCCCCGCCCCGTCCCGGGATGTCGGAAGAAACCCGACAGAGCAAATTGGCTGCGGCCAAGAAAAAGGTAAAACGTGCGGGGTCGCGGCTCCCTGACCCAGCCCGAGACCCCTCCGACGGCCGGGCCATGGCCAGAGTCTGTGCTGCCTTCGAGGCGCACGGGGCGAGCCTCTCGGCGCCCCTTGGCGTCCCCCTCCAAAAGTATTCTCAGCCAGTCCCGCCCCCCGGCAGCCCAGCCCCCGCCCTCGCTCGTCACCCCGGGGTGACTTTGGGCCGGTGACCCAGGGGGCTTCCCGCACCAGGCTCGGCCCTCGCCTCCTGCCGCCCAGAACCGGACCTCCTGAGTTCCCTGGGCTCCCTAGGCTCCCGGTCTCAAGGACCTCGGTCCTGGCCTTGCGTTCCCCTCCCCCACCGCTGAACGGCGACTCGGGCATCGGTAGGGAGGAGTGGAAAGTAGTCAAGTCATAATCCCCCTCTGAACTGTCATTACCGCCATGAGCCCGGTGTTTGATCTTACTACCCAGTCCCCCTGTGTTTTCACATTCTTTCCGGATTCTCTGGTCGCAGCACAAATTTCTAGCTTGAAGGGGACTTGGGACTGTGGGACCTAGGTCCCACCTGGGTTTCAGGCTCCCTCACTCTAGACTGTACCCCATCCTTTGGTGTCGATAGCGTAAAAAGCCAGTGATCTCGAAACATTGACAATATCTCTGGGTGGCAGTGGGGAGAATGTGCTTTGTTTAGTTTGGTTTTTTCCCAGGTTTCTATCCAGAGAGACTTTCACAGTTTTAATCTGAATCTTCTACCTTACATTCTAATTCGCTATGATTCTGAGACCAGAGTGCCCGTCATTCAGTGCTCCTTTGGAGTGAGATCTGCTTATCCTCTGTGGAACAGATCGCGTGAAACTGAACTTCACAGCTGGGACTCTTTCCCAAATCATCATCTCAACATGGGTTGCCCTGAGTGCCACAGGATAAACATGGGACTGGAGCATCAGTTTTGCTTGATTCTCTTGAGAGAGAAAAAGCCTTTTATATTAATGTGCTTAGGGATGACGTTTGCATAGATTTGTAAGATTATAATAGACTTCTCTCTGAAATGGTGTTTGGGTTGTCCTCTTTCTGTTACGTTCCCAGATTCACTAGGGGTGTGTGCCTTCACTGCCTTCTGCCATTAGGGTACACTGATGTAAAAGTTTGAGAAGTAGTGGTGTGCAGCTCTAAAAGAGGTGTAAGAAAGGACCCTGATGTCTGATTAAATGTTTACTTTTCCACCTCTGCTTCCTGTAAACTGTAAAGTAGGATGTGAATATAGGGGGCTT
This sequence comes from Delphinapterus leucas, assembly GCF_059928025.1. NCBI lineage: Eukaryota > Metazoa > Chordata > Mammalia > Artiodactyla > Monodontidae > Delphinapterus > Delphinapterus leucas. The sequence continues at coordinate 117,508,557 of NC_143134.1, read as the reverse complement.
ATAGGTCTCATGAGCCTCACTGCTTTTCCTTTTTGCAGTTAAGGGAGTATCAGCAGAAGAACAGCCCTGGTGTTCCTGCAGGAGCTAAGAAAAAAAGAAAGATCAAGAATGGCAGTAGCCCGGAGAAAACCACTTCTGGTGGTTGTCCCTCACCTGAGGATGTGAGTCTTGCCACCTTCCGGGGATGGGGTGCTCAAGGGACAGCAGGAGAGGGTAGTGGTTAAGATTGTGGAAGAAATGTCAGATATTGGCTAAGAAGCTTGGGTTTGAATTCTGCCTCTCCCTCTGTTGGGGATATGGTTTTGGGCAAATTGTTTAAGCTCGTTGGGTCTCTGGTTCCACATTGGTAAAACTGGGGTAATACTGTCTTACACTTATGAAGTTTAAATGAGATTGTTGTTGTTTTTATAACAATCCCCTGATACAGGGCCTGGTGCAGAGTAAACATTCAGTAAAGAGGAGTTGCTATTTGACTTACTGCTCTGGTGATCTTCCTCAGCCCCGTCCTCAGTGGGAAGCCAGGCAGTGAGGACAGCCTCTTGTCCTCAGGCTCTCCATTTAGAGGCACCAACAGAACCCCAGGGTGTGGTGAGGAGAGTCCCTAGTCCCTTGGATTAGGAGATCATCTGAGTTTCAAGGCCATCTTTGCCACCAGCTTGCTGGGTGACTTCAAGAAGATCACTTCTTCCCCTGGGCCTCAGTTTCCTCATCTGTAAGATGACACTGTTGGATCAGATCCTTGTCTTTCAGACTTATTTTTTAGCTGTAGCCCGCTTTGTTCAAGCGGACCCTTGTTCTGAAGTCTGGTTTTTAAAAGTCTGGGCCTGAGGGTCTAAGAAGCTATTAAGAGCTGCACTGTTCGCCTAAGGAGCTATGTGACTGCATTGTTCCGGGGACTTTTCCATCTGTTTACCTTGATTTCTGCCTCTGGCAAGGCAGCAAGTGGCTGTTTGGATAATGGCACAGGCTGTGGTATTGATCCCTTTCTGTCTTCTCCAGCATTCCATTGCCCTGAACCCATCTCTTCTTCCTTCCCTGACTCTCTTGCCTCTCTAAGCCACTTTTCTCTTTCTCTCCCTGCCCTTATTTTTCCCTTTTCGCCTCCTATAGATTCAGGACATTCTGAAGGTGCTGGTGTCCGACCTTAACCGCTCCAATGGGGTAGCGATCCCCCCATTGGACAAGTGGAAGGTGAGGCAGTGCCGAGACCCCCTCTCTGGCTTGCTCCCTCCCAGCTCTGCATGCCCTGAGGCTTCTCTGGTTTGGGGGATACTTGGCCTCTGGCTTATTTTATGTTGCTGTCATTAACCCTGGGCCTGTTCATGTCTGCTTTTTCACCTGCTTGGTTGATTGGGTTCCCCCCCGACCCCCCCCCCCATCTTTTATCGTCTTGGAGAAGGTGAGATGCTCCTTGGAGGTTAAAGGTAACTTGGGAATAGCTTCCAGAGCAGGTGTGTGGGATTTGGGCTCTTTGAGCCTCCAGTTTGAATGTCCGTGGTGCTATCAAACTAGGAGAGGTTAAATAAAACCAAACCTTCAAGTCTTGGCCCCTGGGCATCTGACCCCAAAAGACCAATAGACCACAAAGTAGTTTGTGATTTTTTTTTTTGAGTTGATCAGTTCATTTTGGTTTGGCAGTAGGGAATGTAGGGTTAAGAGAAAAGGAGTTTGCATTATAGTTACAAGGATTGAGGTTATTTTTTTCAGTGGAGCTATCTGTAAGGGATGTGAGGTTAACCAAACACATGAGTGGTCAGGACATTCTGCCCCTATTCTCTTTTAAAAATTAACTGGACATTTAACCATATTCAGTGGGCCCTTGAGAGCAGAGGCATGTTGCTAGGGGCTGTAGAAAACAGATGAAAGAAACATTTGGAATATGGCAACATTCCAAATGCTCGACAAGGCAGAGAGGTTGGTTCTAAATGGACTCGAGGCTGGAGGGGGTGGCATTTGAGGCCAGTTTGAAGATTAGAGGTGGGTAGCAGTCATCTACATTGAGAGTAGGGGAAATGGGAGTCCCAGGCAGAGGGTATAATACAGGTAACAGCCAGGATTATGAGCTCGCAGAGTACTTTCCAGAAAGGCGAGGAGCCTGGGGTGCCCCTGGACTAGGAGATGACCTCCTCCGGACATGATGTTGTCACTTCCTCCTTAATTAACTTCCTCGGCGGACATCTGCCAGGCTAGAGGAGTAGGGCTGGAAGGGGGCCAGGTCCTGCTGGAGATGGGCACGGGGAGAGGGGCTGGGACAGGGAACTGTTGGCTGGGGTTAGAGAGTCTTTCAATCATCAGGACTGCTCATGCCCAGTCGGTCGGGTCTGTCCAGGTGCTGTGACTCACCTTGTTGGCTCAGAGGAGATGCTGGGTGGCACGGGGAGGGGAGCGCAGGCCTACAGGAGTCCCGAAGCTGTGCATCTGTACTCTTGTTCTAAGGCCCTGGGCCCGCATCCTTCTGCTGTCCTGGAAATGAAGACCCAGATCCCCATATTCCCTTCTTGTTGTTTTAAAATCCTCTCTATATCAATAATTGTTTCTCACTTAAGTTTTCTGCTCTAGTAGTGCAGGCCTGTGATTGCAGTATCCTGGGCAGAGCTGATGACATTTCCAGAACTGAGGACTAGTGGATAGAAAAAAAAGGTTTTTTTTTTAATGGAATGGGACATTGGAGGGGAGTGGACAATGTTTTTTAAAATTCCATACTTAGCTATATGACTCAAAATTATGAAATAACTTGGTTGCTCACAAAATTGTCATATTAAGTATATTTAAGTCCTCAGAAAAAGACTTTTCCCCTTCTCAGCTTTCTTGTTTCTAATGCTAGGGATCTGTGGGCACCCAAGAGGCCAGGAGGGACCCAGGGCTCGCCAGGGCCCGTGGCTAAGAGTGTGCTCCCCTCCCCCAAAGTCTCATGCCTAGCCAGCTGCTGAACCCCTGCTCTTACCTATTAGATTCAGTAGTCCAGGTTGACAAGGCAACACCAGGTTCTGGCGTCAAAGGTCACAGCGTGGACAGTCACCAAGCAAACAGCTTGATTCATCTTCAGCTCCCCAGGCTCTGTGCTGCTTGCTCTAAGGAGGGCAGTAGATTTGGGTTTTCAGAGGCCAGGGCTGAGGCTCCAGAGAGCAGGCAGCCCTTTCCCCCAAGAGAGGTGCAGCCTCTTCCTTCCAGACTCAGCTTCGTTGGCCAGGCCTTGGCTCCCCGGTGCTCTTCCCTCGTCAAGCTTTGGCTTATCAGCCCTCTTCCCCATCTCACCTATTGAACATTAGATCCCTCGAGCCAGAGGCTTGGACTAAGTGTCAGGCCTGAGCCTGGAGAGAGGCCGAGTGGGGCTCTGGTCAAGCAAGTGGATCCATTTGGGCCAAGAGAGAACTTCTCCATGGCTCCTGGCCCTCAATCCCACGTTTGTTCTACAGGATGACAGGAGTCAAAGGGTAGACGTCTTACCTCTGGTTTCTCAGCTGTTTCTTGGTTGGGTAGGTGTTTTGGAGCCAGGAGGTTGGGATGGGTAGTGGCCATGGTTTTCTTTTTACCTGTAAGAGCAGGGAGAGCCTTCTCGTTGGGCAGCTTCTTTCCCAGAAAAGGCCTGAGTCATGGAGACACTCCAGTAGTTGCAGGAAGGAGGGAAGGAAGGAAGGGAGAACAAGAAGAAAGAGGCAGATCGCTCTGCTCCTTCATCACTGCCACCCTCTGCCCAGCGTGGGGCCCCGGGTGAGGGGCCCTCTGGGCACAGACTGGTTTTCTGGAAGAGCAGGGCCTTGCTTCTCCCTGACTTGGCACACCTTCCTTCCACCTGCTGTAGCTGCCGTAGGTCAGCCAGGGAGCTGAGCTCCAGGGAGAACAAGGCCCTCGTGTTCTCGAAGGAGGCTGTGCAGTCCCGGAAGGCTGCAGACTGGCCCGAGGTCTGGGCAAGCCGTAGCCACCCCCAAGAGTGGCTCCCAGCATGTGTGACTGTCACTCTGACTGCAGCAACACCTGTCCTACCCGCTCTGCACCCCCCCATTCATGGCAGTGAGGCGACTTTTGCCCTGCGTGGCCCCCTAACCCCCTGCTCTGTTCTGTGACAGGCGCCCAAAGACCGCGCCGCTCCTGTTACACCGTCTGCTGATGACACCGTGTCACCCGGCGGTGTCCCTTCCCCCTGTGCTAGTCCCCCCCGTGTCACTAGCATGGCATCAGCTCAGGTTCGTGCTTCTTCCCCCTTGGCCTGCTGCCCCACTGTGTACTCACCCCCTCCTCCTTCCTGGAGGACCGGACCTACCGTGGAGCCCTTTCCCTTCCTTCAGGTAGCTTGGCTCCTAGAGCGAGGCGCCCTTCCTGAGGACTGGGGTGGGGGAGGCCAAGAGCAGGTTCTCCTTGAGGTGCGGGCGGACGGAAAGCGGTTGGAATGAGCTTGGCGCCGTGGGTGGTTCTTACTGGAAACTGAATGACCGATTCATACGTTTCTTTCCAAACAGAACCGTGATGCTGACAATGATCCTAGTCCCGTTGACGAAAGCACGTGAGTGTCTCCCGCGGGGCCAGCAATCCCTAGGCCACTGCCCGTGACCCCCTCTTTCCCATCGAGCCTCCTGCACCCCTGACTGCTGTGTTCATCCTCAGATCTTTCTCATCCACTGAGAGCCTGCGACAGCTATCTCAGCAGCTCAACGGTCTTGTGTCCGAGGTACCACCCCCAAAATTGGAGCCCGGAGTGGGCTAGAGAGGGAAGGAAAATATGACGGAAAGAAACCGAGACAGAGGTTCCCAAGAGGAAGGGAAGGTCCTGGGACCAGGCAGCTTGGCTGGATAATGTTTAGCTAGTCATTACTTCTCTGAGTCTCCTCTTTTTTTTTTTTTTTTTTTTATAAATTTATTTATTTATTTGTTTGTTTGTGGCTGCATTGGGTCTTTGTTGCTGCACACAGGCTTTCTCTAGTTGTGGCGAGCGGGGGCCACTCTTCGTTGTGGTGCGCAGGCTTCTCATTGCGCTGTCTTCTTGTTGCAGAGCACGGGCACTAGGCGTGCGGGCCTCAGTAGCTGTGGCTCGCGGGCTCCAGAGTGCAGGCTCAGTAGTTGTGGCGCACGGGCTTAGCTGCTCCGCGGCATGTGGGATCCTCCCAGACCAGGGCTCGAACCCGTGTCCCCTGCATTAGCAGGTGGATTCTTAACCACTGTGCCACCAGGGAAGCCCTGAGTCTCCTCTTTGACGCTGTCCAAATGAAGGGGTTGGACCATGAGATTGGTTACATCATTTTATCCTGCAGATGAGAGCTGCTTGGGAGGGGGGGACAAGGGGGAATTAAGAACGAGGAGAAATTGGCACAGGAAGGGGTTAAGGGGGGGGGTGGCAAGTTAGGCAGAAAAGGAAATGTTGCCAGTTGATGGGGAAGATGTTGGAGGGCTTAGGCCTTGAGGGGGATAGATCACGTTTCCATGTGAACCCTTTCATCTCTCCTAGTCCCCATCTTACATCAACGGGGAGGGTCTAGCATCCTGTACTGACATAAAGAATCTGGAGGTAAGGGGGCCTGCACCGTGGCCCAGTGACCCTGCAGGCCAGCCCCCACCTGCCCCCACCTCCCTCCTCCCACAGCGGGGGCTGGGTGCCCCACTACCAGCTGACACAGCCCAGACACCCCCCAACCCTAGTGATCGCTCTCTCTGCCTCCCCTGCCCCTCCTCCAAGTCCTCCTCTTCCTCTCTGCATGCGCCTCAGAGCCGGTACCAAGAACTATCAGTAGCCATGGACTCCAGCAATCTAACAAACAAACAACTCAGTAGCAAGATAGAGCAATTGGTAAGAGTCCAGCGTCGTCCCCGGATTCCACGCTGCCAGTCTGGGGCCCCAGTCTCACCTTGGGGCTCTGAAGAAAGGGGCTGGGGACCCCGGTGCCAAGGGAGAATGGGGTGCCGGGGGGCCTAGGTCTCAGCTGGAGGGACCCCGGAGCACGGCACGCAGCATGGCTCTCTCTCTGGCTGCCCTCTTTGCCTACTCTGTTCTCCAGAGACCCCCGCTTGAGTCCTCCCCACGCTTGCCCTGGGGCTGTTGCCTGTAGGGGGAGCACTAGCTTGACTGGTGTGTCCCAGCCCTGACTCAGCCCCTGATTTGTTCCGACTTGGACCTTGGACAAGTCAGCTGTCCTCTCTGGGCTTTAGTTTCCTGAGGAGGTAGGATTAGAGGGTGTCCAAGGTCCCTTTAAGCTCAAAAAATCAGAGATTTAAAGGTCATTTTCGTTCCCATATCTTTGCTCTTAAGAACAGAACCTGGCCTGCAGTGTGTGCTCAGGAAACATTCCTTGAGTGAATGAATGCCCCCTTCCAGATTGTGAGCTGGCAGAGGGTGGTCTGACCTTCTCAGACTCCATTTCTAGAGGTTTATGTCATTGTCCCTTCAAGGGAATCAGATCCAGACTCTCACTACTGTGGCCGTGAGCAAAACTTCCCAAGACCCAAAGTCTCTTAGCTTGAGAAGCGTTCATCCATTTATGTCCCCATGAACTCTCCCTTTTTAACCCATTCCTGGCCCCTGCCCATCCCTCCTCCTTGGTCTGAGGATCGTGAGAAAGGGGGACAATCTCAGTCACCTTCCTATGACTCTCCCCACAGAAACAAGAGAAACAGGAAACTTTGGATCAACTGGAAAAAGTAATGCGATTTCTTTGTCTGCTTCTCCCGTGGCTGATGGGTTTGGGGGAGGATTCAGATGTAGAGGCCCATTCTCCTCTTGCTTGCTGGCAGCCTGGAGAAAGAGGGGGCCTACCCCCTGCCCCTCCCCGCCCATCCCCTACTCCCGGGGTGGCCAATTATCTGTTCTCATCGGTGGGCCTGTCCTGGGCCAGTGATGACATTCTGGGGGCTATATCCTTGGCTGTTTCACCTCTGCCTACCAGTAAGAGCTGTTTCTTCTCTTTTCCTGCAGGAGAAGAAGGAATTTGAGAAGAAGCTCGTGAAGGAACAAGGGGCTCTGAGAGAACAGCTGCAGGTGAGTGGGCTGAACCAGGGTCCCTCACGGCCCCCAGGAAACATCGCTTTTCTGCTTTTAGCACTTGTTTGCCCTTTCTCCCAAAGGTCCACATCCAGACCATAGGGATTCTGGTGTCTGAGAAGACGGAATTACAGACAGCTCTGGCTCACACCCAACAGGCAGCCAGGCAGAAAGCAGGTGGGAATCTAGGCACCCTTTGACCCCTCGGCCTGAGGGGTGCACTGGCTGGCCTTCAGCGGGATTCCTTCTTTGGGCTTCCCTTGTCATGCTGTCATTTCAGAAGAGTTGGAGGACCTTGCTAATTGCCTGCGGTCATCCAGGCAGCGTGTGGGAGAGCTGGAACGGACGCTGTCTGCCGTCTCCACGCAGCAGAAGCAGGCCGATAGGGTGAGCCCAGCAGTCTGCCCATCCGCGGGAGGTGGTACGTGGGTGGGGTGAGCCTAGAGGTCCCTTCGGCAGCACGGAGTGACTTGCTGCCCAGAAGGCAGCACTGGCCCTGTGTTGCTGCTTTAAAGTTGTGTGATTGTGAGAAGCAACCCGGGCGCGAGTTGGTTGCTGTGGCGAGTTGTTGGGGGAGGGGGGAGTGCTGTCTAGAGCGAGCGCTGGATGCAGAGCCCAGAGCCAGAGCGCCAGCTTTGCCCTTTACTGGCTGCGGGCTCTGGCCCAAGTGCTAGGTGTTCGGGCTGTGAAGGTTCAGAACAGTATTTTTATCCGTTACCGCGCTGAGAAAGAGAGAAGTACGTGTGTGAAATATGTATAAGACAGGTCGGAAAGGATTCATAAAAGCCCAGGGGAGAGGAGCAGGATGGCTGAGAGATGTGGCACTTTGGTACCTTCTGAGTTAGGGGCTGTGTGAGTGTATCATCCATTCAAAAAATGAACAAGAGATTACAATACAATTTAATCCCCCCATCATATCTGTGCTCCCACCCCGGGGAGAGAACATGGTTCAAGAGTTCCAGCTCTAAGTGATGTTAGGCGAGCCACTTAACCTCTAACGCTCCGTGTCGTTCACCCGTAAAATGGAGATAGTAATAGTAACTGCCTCCCAGGGTGATTGTGAGTTTGAAATGGGAATGTTGGCTGAGAGAGTGTTCAGGAAAGGTTCAGACGTGGGGCTGATAACAGGGAGAATGATGGCAGTGTTACCTGCTGTCCCTGGGCCTGTGAGCCCGCCGTGAGTTAGAGCTCTCCACCTGCCTTTTCCACCCTTCCCGAGTTCTTATTAAAACCAAATGAGAACATGAGCTTGGAAGTGCTTTGAAAAAATATAAAGCCTGACACCAGGTGAGGACGTGTTGCTGGGAGTCCTCCTGTTGCTGCTGTTAGTCTGCATCTTCCACCTCCCTTCTCCTGACCTCGCCTCTCTGTGTTTGCAGTACAACAAAGAATTAACCAAAGAGCGAGATGCCCTCAGGCTGGACTTATACAAGAACAAGTAGGATAGGGATAGTGGGGGAGGGCTGGGAAGTGGGGAGGAGCCGAGGGAGCGGGTGAGGAGCTGGTACAGCTTCGCATGCGTGCAGAGCCAGGCTCTGCTGTCCCAGCTGTGCCACCGACTCCTGCTGTGGCCTCAGGCAACTCATGTCCTCTCTGTGGCCTGCCACTTGTGACTCTTGATCCTGGGGTCCCTTCCAAAGCAACTGTTCTGTGGTTCTGTGGCAAAGGTAGTGGGTTGGTCACCGGAGTGACCCTTTCTGTTCTTTACTCACGCCTCCCTCCACTGCCGCCTGTCACAGCAAAAGCAACGAGGACCTGAAGCAGCAGACCTCGGAGCTGGAGGAGAAGCTGCGGGTCATGGCGAAAGAGAAGGCGGCCATGCAGCTGGGGATGGAGGAGCTGCAGAAGAAGGTGGAGATGTCCGAGCTGCTGCTGCGGCAGGTGGGCCTGGAGCCCCAGGGAGTGCGGGCCCCACCTGGCGGGGCCCGGGCCTCTTAGGGTCACTGTGGGTGGCCTCCGGCCAGGAACCAGAACATTTGGATCCTCGTTCTGGTCCTGCCATAGACTCCTCTAGAGATAGGAGAAAAACTGGGGCCTTGCCCAGACCTCTGGAATCAGAAGCTCAGGGATAGGCGTTTTTTAGTTTTATTTTTAAAGCATCCTGTTTGAAAACCATTGTTTTATGGATGACAGTTACAAGGCTAGCCCGAGAGTCCGCTCCCTTCCTCTCGGGGCCAAGCCTCCGGGTAGACAGGGCGCTCAGGTCTGAGAGAGCCTCCTCTTTAGTTTTCCTGCATGCACAGTGATTCTCTGCCTTCCTGCCCTCAGTAAGGTTACGGTTAAAGTATGCCATGTTCATTTATTGGACTACTATGTAACCATTACAGAAATTAAGTATATCTTGTTTGCAGCAAAGTGAAATTAAGGTGCAGAACCATATATGATACTACCCCGTGACAGCACAGCTGCACTGTGCGTTAATTAAACGTGTTTGCGTGTGTATGGAGAAGGGTCGAGAAGGATACACTCTGGATTGGGGTGGTTGGGGAGCCATGAGTATTTAGTAAAAATAAAGCCTGTGGACCTGGTTCTAATAACACGAGGACAACCCTGAGTTGTACGTTGACCTTTTGCGGGGCATTGCGTGGGGCAGCCTGGGCTTCCCAGATCCAACCTCATTTTTCACCATCCAGTTTTCTAGTCAACCTACCGCTGACAGCAGCCAGCAGTTACAGCAGGCCCTGAACGAGCAGGCACAGCTGGAGACCCACGTGGAGCGGGTGAGATTGTGCAGGGAGAGGGGTGCGGGAGGACGCTGACCCCAGGTGACCGGGAGCAGGTGAGGCCCCAGACAGCCCGTGGTAACTTCTGTGCCCGCTCCCGCAGCTGAAGGATTCTCTGGCGCAGCTGCAGGCAGAGAGGGACCGGTATGTGGTGAATATGAGAGAAGAGAGCGCCGTTTGGCAGCAGAAGACGCAGCAGCTGCTGGAGCAGGTGAGAGGGGACCTTCCCCCCTCCTTAGACGGGCCACCTGGGCATCTGTGAAACAGGAGTCACGACGCTTGCTGTGTGCAGCCAGAGGTGGAAGTGTGTACCTAGAGGGTGGGGGTGGAGAGGGACGTGGTCGCCCGGCCTTGACCCCCTCCTGTGCTCTCCCCCCACCCCCCCACCCATGCTTTGGGCAGATGGGCAAGTTGAGGGAAGAAAAGGAGTGCAGCATGAGTCAGGTGCAGGAGCTGGAGACCAGTTTGGCCAAACTGAGGACCGAGATCGGTAAGCCAGGGCCAGGGGGATCCGGGAGCAGGGTTGTGTTGGCGCTGGTGAGGGTGGCTGAGAATGGAGGTGAGTGGGTGGAAGGGCACCGTGGCCAAGGGAAAGAGGTCTGTCCCAGGAGTTGGCAAGTCTTGCAGTTTCCCTGCGCCTCAGGGTCCCCATCTGCAAAAAAGGGGTGAAGTGCCCACTGTGGTCTTGAGCATAAAGATGTGAGGAACTCTGTCTGAACGTGTCTTGAAAGATTGAGCCAGGAAGCCAAGATTTGGGGCAAGGAGGCTGAATCAGGAGCTGTGGACCAAGAAGAGGGTGTTTTGGAGGGACTTCCCTGGCGGTCCAGTGGTTGAGGCTCTGTGCTTCTGCTGCATGGGGGCACGGGTTCGATCCCTGGTTGGGGAAATAAGATCCCTCATGTCGCACTGGTGCGGCCAAAAAAAAAACCAAAACAAAACCGGTTTTTGGAGACTGCAGAGGCGAGAGGCCCTGACGGTGTGCTCCCTTTCTCAGCTGTGCCTCCGCCTCAGGAGCCCCCAGCCGGGCCCTCGGAGGTAGAACAACGGCTGCAGGCGGAGGCCGAACAGCTACAGAAGGAACTGCAGAGCCTGGCACGGCAGCTGCAGGCTCAGGTGAAGGACAACGAAAGTCTGAGTCGCCTGAATCAGGAACAGGAGCAACGGCTGCTGGAGCTGGAGCGGGCGGCCGAGTGCTGGGGGCAGCAGGCCGAGGAGCGCAGGCAGATTCTAGAGAGCATGCAGAGCGACCGCACCACCATCAGCCGCGCGCTGTTCCAGAACCGCGAGCTCAAGGAGCAGCTGGCTGAACTGCAGAATGGATTCGTCAGGCTGGTGCGCAGCCCTTCGCGGCCAGCCTGCCCTCCTCCCTGGCCAAGTCCTCTGGGGGCGGGGCGAGGCACTTAACCTGTCTGGGGCCTTGGTTTTCCCACCTGTAAAATGGGTGATATGGACCTTTTGTGAAATGGTGCCCACGAAGGCACGCTGTGAGTCGGAGAGCCCTGCTCGGAGGGTTATGGGGGGAAGGGGCAGACTTTCCTACCTGCCTCCACCCTTCCCTGAGCTGTGGGAGGCAGACACCAAGTTCTGGGGTCTCCAGCTGCATTGGGTGGCTGCTGATTGCTTCTCTCTGTGCAGTCCAACGAGAACATGGAGATAGCCAGTGCGCTGCATTCGGAGCAGCACATCAAGAAGGAGCTGGCCAAGGAGCTAGACCAGCTGCAGGGGAGGCTAGGAGAGCTGAAGGAGACGGTAAGCCCTGCCCCAGCGGGAGGGCCAGGAGATAGGCACCAGCCTCTGGGGAGCCAGGGACCTGGGGCCAGGACAGGTGACCCCAGAGTCCTTCAGAGCCTGTGACTGCTTTTTGCCCCCTGGCCTCTGATTTTCAGAGTTGAGTAGCCCTGGGCCATAGGTCATTGTCCCCGCTAGAGGCATCGAGCCCCTAATTAGAGGGGAAGAGAGGGTGTACGGTGGCCAGCTCCTTGGGTTCAGCCCTGGATTCAGCCCTCGCATCTCTAAGCCTCAGTTTCCTTATCTTAAAAGGTTAGCGGGACTTCCCTGGCGGTCCAGTGGTTGAGACTCCACTGCAGGTGGTGCGGGTTTGATCCCTGGTCGGGGAACTAAGATCCTGCATGGTGGTGTGGAGCTACCAAAAAAATAGAAAAGAAAAAAAAAAAGGAGGTTATCATTTTCCTCCTAGAGGTGTTGGAGATTAGAGAATCATGCATGTAAAGCCTTAGGCGTTCAGTGTGCACCTCACAGATGTCGGCTGGAGCTCTGCTTCTCCACCCGTCTGCGGCCTCAAGTTAAGATAGAAAGAAGCTTGCTATGAGGGCTGGGTGAAGGCGGCATGGGGCTCCGGGCAGCCAGCAGAGCCTCGCGGTGCCTGCCTCAGGCAGAGGGGTCTGTGCCCAACCTCCCCAGTCTATGGGCTCCGACTGCGGAAGCGAGCCACAGCCTGTCCTCACCCCCAGGGTCTTCCCGCAGGTGGAGGTGAAGAGCCAGGAGGCTCAGGATCTGCAGCAGCAGCGGGACCAGTACCTGAGCCACCTGCAGCGGTATGTGGCTGCCTATCAGCAGCTGGCCTCTGAGAAGGCGGGGCTGCAAAAGCAGGCGCTGCTGCAGACGCAGCTCGTGGACCAGCTGCAGCACGAGGAAGTCCAGGGCAAGGTGGCGGTCCAGATGGCCCACCAGGAGTTACAGGAGACCCAGGTGAGGGCGTCGGAGTGCTGGGCCCCTGACGGGAAAGCCTGCAACCTGTGTCCCTCCTCACTTTCTTTCCTGGCCTCTTAGGAGCGCCTGGAAACAGCCAACCAGCAGAACCGGCAGCTACAAGCCCAGCTGAACCTCCTGGCTGTGCCTGGGGAAGGTGAGTAGGACGGCCCGCAGGGAGAACACCCAGCCTGAGGAGCAGGGGGACTTTTAGCAGCGTGGAATTGAGTTAGAAGAGACCTTTAGGACAGAGAATCCTCTTCCTGCAGCGAGTGAGGTGAGGGGCAGAGCTGGGCGGCACGCTCTCTTCCCGGCCTGCTCGCCCTGCCTTGTCGGGTTGTCTGAGGCCCCTCCATGTGTCCCCAGCAGGAGGTGGACCGGACGGTGAGGAGAAGGATGAGGAGGCCCCCCGGCCGAAGCTGAGCGTGCCGGAGGAGCTCGACAGCCGAGAGCTGCTGGTGAGCTGACCTGCTCCTTGCCTGTCTTACTTTCTACCTCCCCCTGTGCTTCCTCTCAGACACCCTTTGTGGTTTCCCTCCCTCTGACTTCTCTGGACCCCCAAGCTCCCCTGGGAGCCATAGTCAGATGCCATGTCATCCTTGAACCACAGGCATGCCCACAAAGACCCCGAGACGGGGAGCATCCCTCCACCCGCCACCCCTCGCTGGTCCTCAGTATCCCCCACAAAAGCATGCGCACACCTCTTGCCCGCAGGTGGCATTTTTTAACTCGGCCTTAGCCAGTGCTGAGGAAGAGCAGGCCCGGCTGCGCGGGCAGCTGAAGGAGGAAAAGCTGCGCTGCCAGCGCCTGGCTCACCTGGCAGCCCCGGCCCAGGACGGGGCGGAGAAGGAGGCCCCAGCCTCCGGGACCCGGGGGGACAGCGTGCCTGCGGAGACCCACCAGGCCCTCCAGGTGGCCATGGACAAGCTGCAGGTGAGTGGGTCGCCCCCAGTGGGGTCCAGGAAGGGTGGGGGCCTGCGGTCAGATCGCTGCCGAGCCCTGACCTGCTGTTGTGGCTTCAGGGCCGTTTCACAGCGCTCATGCAGGAGAAAGTGGATCTGAAGGAGCGGGTAGAGGAGCTGGAGCATCGCTGTATCCAGCTGTCCGGAGAGACAGACACTATTGGTGAGTGGAGAGGCGGGGGCCTGGGGTGGGGGGCCGAGGGCTGGATCGGGGCAGCCCTGCACCTGAGCCCTGTTCGCCCTCCCCGCTCCCCGCAGGAGAGTACATCGCCCTTTATCAGAGTCAGAGGGCGGTGCTGAAGGCGCGGCACCAGGAGAAGGAGGAGTACATCAGCCGCCTGGCTCAGGACAAGGAGGAAATGAAGGTATAGGGGTCCTTGTGACCGTCTCTGTGGGCGGGGGTGGGGTGGGGTGCGGGTGCTGAGCGCCTGTCCCTCCAGGTGAAGCTGCTGGAGCTCCGGGAACTGGTATTACGCCTGGTGGGCGAGCGAAATGAATGGTATGGCAAGTTCTTGGCTGCCCAGAACCCTGTTGGTGGGCCCACTACAGCGCCCCCAGCCCCGCAGGAGCCTGGTGCTGCCGACGACGGTGGTGAGTAGCGCCCTCCGGGAGGACCGGCGGGCGGGCAGGGGAGAGCTGGCACACCACTCCGAGCCCTGCCTCTCTCTCTCTCTCTCTCTCTCTCTCTACAAAGGTCTCCGTGAGGTGAGCCTCAAGGACAACGTGGACCCCACCCAGGGGGAAGCCCTGCGGGGCCAGACGACCCCTGAGAACCGCACTGCGCACCAGATCATGCAGCTGCTGCGCGAGATCCAGAACCCCCGGGAGTGCCCGGTCTTGGGTAGCAGCACCTGCATCCCCTTCTTCTACGAGACTGACGACAGCGATGAAGTGAAGATCTTGGTGGTCTAACTGCCTGACCCTACGGGCAAAGACCGGAGACCTGGGGCCGGGGCGCTCTGCCCCTGCCCGTACCTGCTGCCCCGTCCCTCCTTCCTGGCACCCTTCATCCCTAAAGCGCCCCCTGTCTAATGGGGGGAGACAAATAGGTGCAGACCCCTTGCCATCTTGGCCAGGGCTGTGCCTTGATCTCTGGGCTATTAATAGTTCCAGAAAAACAAAGAGCCGGAGGCTCAGTCAAGGTAGTTTATTTAAGAGGCTGCCATTCTTGGGGAGCAGGGGCTCCCTGCTGGTCTCCTCACCCCCACCAAGCAGTCCTCCATTCAGAGGCACTTTGGGGCACAAGTGCCCCCCCTCCCCCTTGCCCAGCCAGACAACTGGGCAGCACTCTCACAGGCCTTGGGAAGGTTGGGCAAACCGAGGCCAGGCAAGGACATAAGCTGGTGCCGGGGTGGGCCCCCTCCCCAGTGTTTATACTGTAACTGTGTAACATTTTGTATATTCTGGAGGTAGGGAAGCCCCCTGTATCACATTGGAGGTTGGCGCTGGTAAATGGGGAGGACCTTCTATTAAACATTTGGGGCTGGGGAAAATTATTTATTGATAGTGTAGGTCGGAGAGAGAAGGTGGAGGCGGGGACGGGTTTGTGCCCGGGTGATTCGACTCCTGTTTCACTTTTTATTTCAGAATAAATGAATTTAGCCATACTGCTTGTTCTTGCGTGTTCCTTTTTCTTCTGTCGCTGGGTCCTGTGCCGTGAGCACTGAACAGGGAGTGGGTCCTGCCAGCAGAGGGCAAGCTTCTGGTTGTGCTGGTCCCCAGTGTGTCTGAGCACATCCAACCGGGCTGTTAAGAGATCTTCCAAGGCCTGTCACCTGCATGCTGCCTGGTGAAGACTGGGGGTTCCCAGGGGACCGCCGTGGGGCTCTCCGGGCAGTCCTGCCTTAATGGCGGAGAGACTCAGAAGTCAGATCTAATCCCAGGGAGGGAAAGCAGGGTGCCACAGCACCCTGAGTGCTGACTTGTGGTCCAGGTGTTTTCCATTCCATCGCCCTGCTCCTCTGGTGGCCTGTTCTGCCTGTCCTTCCACAGTGCCTGCCTGGCCAGCACCTCACGGTCCTCCCTCCGAGCCCCCTAGTGGCCAGAGCAGGTTTCACAGGACGAGGATCAGCCGACGCCAGGTGCTTTCCCAGTAGGCCTCGGAGAGGATGGGGCTTTTTTCTCCACATCCTATAGCACCCTAGCAATAGCTGGGCCCTTCCCCATCCCTCACCCCAATGTTTAAACCTTTACCTCTCCCTGAGCGCCACAGAGAACACAGGCCACGGAGGACACGCTGTTCCCCATCATCCAGAAATGGGTTTTATTCTCAGCCAAGAGACAGCAAGAGCAGTAGTGGTCAGAGAACCGCACAGCTGCCAGTACAGCACCCCCGTGTTCGAGGCGGGGTAGGGACGGGAGGGCGGCAGAGGGGGGCTGGCTGTCCACAGGCTGGGTACGACGGGGGCTCATCGGAGGTGGCACGCTTTGGAGGGGGATGTCAGGGTGACAGCGTTCCCTTGTAGCTGGGCCACAAGACTCCTCAAGGACAGCATGGTGATTGATTCCCGACACTAGAGGTGAGGCTTGGCCATATATGTGTGTGTGTGTGTGTGTGTGTGTGTGTGTGTGTATATATATATATATATATATATATATATATATGAGTATTTATAGATATTTATAGAACTGGGCAGGAGCAAGACCACAGAGGGGCACAAGTTTCACCAACGTCACGCCTGGATGTGTCAGCTCACCACTACAACAGACTAAGTCACAGATGAAGGGGAAGCTCTGGGGCTGGGTAGCCACTGTCAAGTCACAGAACAGCCGTCCAGGCAGGCTTGGAAAGGGAGGTCTCCGAGGAATAGGAGGGATCTGGTTAGAGGTCGAAGGGGGGCCTGGGGCTCTCAGGTCGGGATGGACTTGCCTGACCCGATCGGCTGGCAGTTGGAGAGAAAGCAAAGAGAGAACGGGAGAGAGAAAAGGGGGAGAGAGCTGGTAAGGCAAGGGCAGCCTAGCTTGGCAGTCAGGGGAGAGGAGGGGAGGGGCAGAAGACCCAGGTGTGGGCAAGGGTTCTGGAATAGAGAAGCGAGACGAGAAAGGGAAGGTAGAAGGGCAGGAGATGGGCAGGGGCCAGAGCCTCACGGGGGTCTGGGGTAAAGGCTGGGGCAGCGCCCACCCCTCCACACACACTAGTCTCTCACACACCAGCAGGCAGTGCACCCACAGCTCCAGACACGTGCTCGGCCCCCTCTGGCTTCCCTCTTCTCTGGCCCCCTGTCTTTCAACCCACTGGCGCAGGGCCATCCCTAGCCTCAGGGAGTATGGGGCCGTGAGCCCCACGTGACAGCCACCAGGCCTGATGGAGAAACACACGAGAAAGAACACTGTTTGAACCAGGAGGGCAAAGCTAACAGAATGGCTGGAGGGAGTGCTAGAGGCCCCTCTGGGTGGGCAGAAAGCCCACGAGTCCTCTAAAGGGACCCTGGGGAGGCAGGGAGGGCAGGCGGCCGGATGCCAGTGGCCACAGGCTTATAAGTCTAAGAGGGGAGCCTCAGCTGGTCGGGGGGCCGCAGGTCGCGTAGGTGAGGCTGGGCCCTTCCTGCTGGGGAAAAGCAGAAGAGCAAGAGTCAGCGCAGGCGCGGAGTGGCAGGCAGGCTCGCTGGGCGAGTTTGGGGCCCAGCTGGGGCGGAACTCAGAGAAGCTGGCTTGCCCAGGTCCGCAGACACCGTCATCCCCTTAGCGGAAAAGTGGAGGTCACCCCTAGGAGCAACAGGCCCAGGTGGATGAGCCTGCGGGCTGGCTATGGTGCTCCACCTGGGGCTGAGGACGCTGCCTTCAGTCCTGCACCAGCAGGAGTGACAGTACCGCGGAGGCAGGGGAAGGGGCGGTGTGACCTGCCTAGCCTGTGAGCTGTGCTCTGGGCTGATGGTGGGGGGGACACTCAGGCTTTCCCAAATCATCAAATAACCAGAGCCTTCACCCCCAGCTGCTGCTCGCTTGCTGGCTCGATAAAGGAGGTGGGACTTTGACTTCCTCTGCCCTATCGTGGATTCGGTTTCCAGAGCTCCCAGGCTGGGAGCTGGCTGCCCTGCCCCCGCAGCAGGGCTCAGATCGGGGAATGAGTGTGGCACCCCAGGGTGAGACGCCAAGGCCTCTGGATGCCTGAGTCCAGCCAAGCTCCCTGCCCCTAACACCACGAACCATGAGCTCTGCGCTCTTTCTGACGCCTCCAGAGAGCACCCAGCTTTGCCTGCTTGGGTGCGGAGCCTGTCCCAAGACCTCCCCAGGCTCAGCCATGGAGGTCTTGGGCAGTGGCACTGAGTCCCGAGGCTCGCTGAGAAGGGAGGTGAGAGAGCCAGCTGGCAGCGAGGACAGAAAGAGGAAAGAATAAGTCTGGAGCTGCAGAAGGGAGAGGGAGGGGGCCTGCCTCTGAGGTCCCAGGTTCGCCCTGCAGTGTGGAGCTGGTGCGGCAGGGGGCAGACACACCGGTTCATGCAGCAGGCGGAGAGGCCTGTACCTACCGTGGCTGACGCTCCTCAGGGGTCACTGATAGTGATTCTGAAAGACAGCACGAAATCAACGTGGCAGTTCACGCTCACAGACGGGTCAGGCCTGGGGGTGGGGGGACACGCACACGCACACGCCCGGGCGTGCACACACATGCGGTGAGGCCCCACGGCCCCGCATGCACACGCTGACACACATGCCCACAAACAACACGCACACACCCCACCCCCCAACGCCCAGCAACCTCGCTGGCCGGCACGTGCAGCATGGATCTGGGGCATGCAGCCACTTGGCACACTGAAGCACACGCGGGGGCGGAGTCACAACACAGAAGCTCGCCCCCACACAGGAGGCATTTGCACCAGCTCCCTGCACACTCATGCCTGGCGTGCTCCGAGGGCCACCTGCATTGCTCCAGAAGGGACAGGTCTTGCTTTCTTAGGGTCCAGCTGTCATGTCTCCACCCAAGAGCCTTCCATGGCTCCCTGCTGCTCACAGCACTGAGTCCCAAGTCAACCTCTTCTGTGGACTTTGAAGGTTCTCCTACCTGCCCCACCTTACCCAGGGCAAACTTGTTTTTCTTTTTTTTTGGCCGTGCTGCGCGCCATGCAGGATCTTAGCTCCCTGACTAGGGATCGAACCCGTGCCCCCGGCAGTGGAAGTGCAGGATCTTAACCACTGGAACCTCCAGGGAAGTCCCCAGGGCAACCTCTTCTTATTCTTCCTCATTCTACCTGCACTCTGCTCTGGCCAGCAGCTCTCAACGCATTCCACACTCAACCTTTGCCCACCTGCTGCTCCTTACCCAAACGCCCTCCTGACTCCTCACCACCTGAGCCTTATCTCCATCAGCCCTGGGATCTCACCGAAGTCAAGCTGCCTTGAAGCTCCCCAGACTGCTCTCTCCTCTGAGGCTGTGACTTCCCATGTGTCAGCCAGACTAGAACGGAGCAGGTACCAGATCTTACAGTTCTCATGTCACACCTCAGCACAGGCCTGGGCATGTCAAATACCCTTAAGAATCTGAACTCACATTGGAAGTTAGCAAATAGTTCCTATAGCCACTTTTGCAGTTAATGTGGCATCCCTATAGCCACTGTCTCCCCTGATCCCCACACCAACCCTGGGAGAAAGGCAGAATGTTAAATATCATTTGGTAGAAGGGAAACTGAGGCCCTGGAAGGGAAAGTGACTCGCCTAAAGGCCCACTCCAGTCCAGTGCCCCTGACCGACACCACGCTGCCTGCGTTACCCCATCTGCCTTGGCCGTCAGGTCACCATAGAGCAAGCCCCATCTCTGCTTCACTGTAGGTTCATGGAGGTTAGACCCATGGCCCTACCCTCCAGCCATCTGGAAACATAAATGGATATTATTGGTCTGATGTGTTCTTCCTCAGACAACATGGCCAGTGGAAACAGGGCAGACTGAGTTAAATATCAGAGTGAGCTTCCTTGAAAGAAGGTCGTGGATCAAGAAGGCAAAGGCAAGGGATGAAGTAGAACCCTTTTCCCTGGAGATTTCTGGGAATGGGGCAGCCTCCACTCCTGCCCGCACACCCACCACGTTGGTCCAGGCCAGCTAGGGCCGGAGGCAAGGGGAAGGAAGGAAGCCTTCAGGCTGTCCCATGGCTCCCAGGCCCCTTTCCCAGCTGCTCCACGTCCTACTGCATGCCTGGGTGCCATTCTTACACTCTCACATCCGTGTGCACGCCCACACACACATCACACACCTTGCTGGTCACACAGTCACAACCCTCGGGGACAGGTCCAAAGAGTCAGGACTGGGAAGTGCGGGCACCAGGGTAGCCCTGAGTGTAAGTGAATAAAATCTACCCATCCAGAGAGGATTTGGGTTCCGATCCTCAGACCTGAGGTAGGCTCACTAGGAGCTGGGAGACAGAAGTAGAGGACGGAATGGAGAACGGAGGAGAGCGGCTAGAAGGGGAAAGGAGAAGGGAGGCAACGCGTGGGAGAGAGAGAGAGTGAAAAAGGAAGGAAGCGCCATGCAAGTGCTGGAAAGAAGAGGGCAGGTGGGATGAGCCCCACGGCCCCCTCCCCAGAAACGACCACCTGCGGAACTCAGCGCTCCCTGGGGGCAGGCTCCGCCAGCCCTCGGCCACACCCCCGGTGGCTCTGGCACCCACGGTCCGAGTGACCTGGACAGAGAGGGCCGGCTCTGGCGACCTGGGCCGATGCTCCGGAATCCGGCCCCACCTCCCTCCCGACCACGCCCGCCCGGCGGTCTCTGCCGCCGCTTTCAGCCCCTACTCACCTGGGGACCCCGGGCGGGGCGCGGTTGGGGCGCGAGGGCACCTGGGGGGGAGGACCGAAGGGGTCAGGGGAAGCCCCCGGCCTGGAGGGCACGGGGGGCGCCCCCCCTAGGGCGGACCCAGCAGGCGGAGGCCCAGGAGCAGGGCCCCGCGACCCGGGCCGGGCTGGGGGCACCGCGGGGGCTCGGCGCTGCGGTGTGGGGCTGGACGTGGGTGACCTGCGGGCGACAGGGAGCGAAGGACAAGGAGGGGAGAGAGATGAGCGGCTCCGCCCCACCGTGAGGCCCCGCCCCCAGCTGGGTGCCGGTCACGCCCATGCGCACAAGCTCCGCCCCTCCGCGCCTTAGGTTTTCGCCGGCGTTTAAGCCCGCCCCCAGAGGCTCCAATGTTCCAGCTCCACCCCTCCCGGCAGCCAGCTCTCCACGGCAAGCCCCGCCCCGCTATAAGCCCCGCCCCGCTATAAGCCCCGCCCCTCGCTCCAGGTGGGAGCTATCCCGGTGACGCCGGCGCGTCACTGCCCGGTCTCGGCCCTCCTCCAGCGGGCCCCGGGCTGGGGGGCTTTGGGGCCGTGGGAGCCGGCCCTGGTACCTGCGTCCAGCCGGTACGCTCTGCACCTGCAGCCAGGAGTCGTCCACGGGCGGGGGCATGGGCGTGCTGACAGTGGTCGTGTTGATGTCGCCGATGATGCTGAGCGCCTCTTTCAGTGCGTGGTACATGCGCAGCATCTCGTCGCGCCGCTGCGCCTGCTCGGCCGACTCCTCCATCAGTGTGTTCTGGTCCCCGCACGAGTACAGGTTGGCCAGCAGCTCCGAGAAGATGAATTCCTTGGTCTGCGGGCGGGCAAAGAGAGGAAAGGGCTGGGACCTGACGCCTGTACCAATTTGCCCTCCCCGCCGGGCCCTACTAGCTCGGGGATGGGGCTCTGCCACTGCCTAAACTCAGAGATCTCCCTTGCTTCCCCGCCTCCCCGCTTGCCCTTTTTCTCAGATGGTCCAGAGAAGAAAAGTGAACTGTTCAAGGTCATAGATCTAGGAGAACACTCAGGACCTATTATGCACCAGGACACCTGGTTACTCAGCTTATTTCAGCCTCAGCTTCCTCATCTGTAAAATGGGGTAGTTACACCCTTTCCAAAGACTTGTATGCTCCACTGGACCAAAATAAGGAAGACGACAGTTTAAAATTTTCCGAGCCCTTGAGTAGCAGGTGTGAATGTGTGCCTGGATCGGGTGAAATGTGAGTGTCTGTGTGTAGGGCATGGGTTAATGTTCTCCTTAAAAATTCCCAGATGTTACCTGGGCCAGGCTCTGGAACATTTGTGGAGAGATGCTGAGGTTTTTTATGCCGTAGGCCTGTGTCTCATTTATTCGTTATCTAAATTTATGTTGAGCACCTACTACATGCCAGGCACTGTGTTGTTATGCACTTTATATTCATTTAATCCTCAACTCTATCCATATTTTACATATAAGAAAACAGAGGCTCAGCGAGGGTAGTTCGTTTGCTCAAAGTCACACAGGGAATTTGAGGCAAAGCCAGGATTCCAACACAGTCCTAATTCCCTTCAGGCCATGCTTTTTCACTAAGCCATGGGTGGAAGTGGTTCCGTGGGGTGTGTATCTCAAAACATGGTGTGGGAGATCTCAAAACATGGTCTGGGAGTTCTCAAAAGATGCATATTCCTAGCCCCTCCTGGAAAGCATTTAAGCATGCTTGGAACAACTTGGTTATGTGAATCTACAAAATAATATATGAAGCTCACATTACATTTCTATTGGATACCTCTGGCGTGGACCCATGCCTCCCTCCCCAGACTTGGTCCCACATGACTAGCCCGTGCCTACTCCAGGCCAACCTGGCCACCTGCCTCCCTGGTCCCACGAGAGCACCCGCCCCCCACGCGGTGGTGCACCCACATTGTTGATCATGAGGTGCATGATGGTCTTAGGCATGAGGTCCCGGACGGTCTTGTTAACGATGGCCATGTATGAGTCCACCAAGTTCCGGATGGTCTCCACCTGCCGCTCCAGCTGTGGGTCCATGGAGTGCATGAAGTTGTCTGAGCCATTCTCCTCCGTCTCACTGGCCTGCCATTGAGGACAGGGCATCAGGATGGCTAGGCCCTCAAAGCCAGGTTCCAGGCATCCCCAGGGTCCCAGCCCCTTCAAGGATGCCTGGAACGCTAAGATACAGAGAGAAGCAACTGGCCTGTACACAAAGACACCAGCTCCCCCATAGCTCTGGGTCTCTGGGCTCTGTCCACCCCAGTGCCTCTCAGGACCCCAGACCCTCATTCAGCCTTATCTTGGCTCTGACTCTAGTACCTAGAATTTGCCTTACTTTCCCAGTCCATAAATTAGGAAAGGACATCTCCAAGGACACTTCCTGATTCTAAAGGCCTGGCCAGATCTGTCGCCAGGCTAGGGATGCCTGGCAGAAGATGAGAGAGGGACACACTCACTTTCTCTTTGTCCTGGGAGGCCCACACCAAAGCCATAGAGGTCACCACACCAGCATTGCCATCATCGCCGCCGCCACCAGCAAGCACAGCCGTAGCAGACACACACAGGAAAAGAGGAGGGACTGAGTAAACCCAGGGCACTGCACCCCAACTGTAAGGCAACTCTAGACATTGTCACAGTGAAAGAGGGTAGAAAAGTGAAGGCAGTCAGAAGAAAGCATGATCATACGAAAGGGATGTCGGAAATGCCATCTGTGTCAGAGAAAGAGTCATGTAAAACTGCATTGGAGAAGGATGGGAGGAAGGGTTAACTCTGATCCCACCCCAGAGCAGGTAGGGGGAGGATCCCTGCTATTTCTGAGCCCAATAAGAGCCGGAAAATATGGAATGGCTTGGCATCACTGTGGATGGCTTCCCCTGGAGCCCCTTATTTTAAGCAGCTTGCCCCTCCCCTACCTCCCCTGCCACTCACCCCAACACGCTCGGGGTACACGCCAGCTCTCAGGAAGGAGGCCTTCCAGCTATCCACCTCCTCCTGTGTCTCGCAGGCCAGTTCCAGCTGCCGATAATCCTTGTAGACGTTCCTGCAAGATGGGGCAGGTGGTGAGGGGAGATGGGGGGCAAGGCCCATTCACCTTGGTGGTTAAGGGCGTGCGTGGACTGGGGTCATCGTGCCTGTGGGCCAATCCTGGCTTTTTACTTGCCAGCTGTGGCAAGTCCCTTCTCTCCCAGCCTTAGTTTTCTCATCCGGAACATGGGTTAATAATAACAATTCCTGCCTTTTAGGGTCATTGAGAGGATTTAGTGAAATGAGCAGTAAAATACTCTATTAGAAAGGGACTGAGCTCTCATGAAAGGGGCACCCATGACAGTGCAGCCCCTGGCTTAGATCTCAACCCCCATTGGCCCCCTCCCAGGCTTTCCCCTCTTGGCAGCTGTATTGAACCCTCACCTCTGAGTAGGAGAAAGTCCACTAGAGTCAGCCCTGGGTTGGGAGGGGAGAGGCCTGGTACTGCCAGTATCTCATGCAGGGCAGGTACTAACCAAGTGATTGCAGAAGGACAGGAGGGGAGGAAGGAGGGAGGGAGGGAGAGAGAGAGACGGAGAGGGAGGGAGGAAAGGCAGGAAGGAGAAAGGAAGGGGTGGCGGGAGGGAGGCCAGGAACGAGATCTGGACATGAGTGTAGCACAGATTAGAAACTCAATCAAATATTTGTCAAGTGAATGACTTGCTGGGGAGCCCGGGCAGATCTCTCTGTCTTCTGGATCCGTGGGCCCGTCTTTACTCCCCAGGGCCCCGTGGGAGCAGGCAGGCACCTCTGCTCCGTGTTGAAGAGGGCAAAGACGTGCTTGCTGGACATGAAGCCCTTCTCCACGTCCCGCAGCTTCAGGTTGTCCACGGACAGCATGTATTTCTTCTCTTTCTCCTGGGGGAGAGGAAGGAGTGATGGGTGAGGTTGGTGCTGTCTCTGCTACGCCTCACTCCCTAAGGATGCTCCATGTTGCGGCGCGGGGGGATCTGGGGCTGTAGACCACCAGCCCCCTTGCACCGCGTGGGCGCTGTCTGATGAAAGCCTGGCCACGGAGCCCCGGGTCTGCTGGGCACCTCGGCTCCCCACGGCGTTCAAGCCCTTCCCACCGCCTCCACATCCATGCCAGAGCTCAAGAGCCTGGGGTGGCGAGGCTGAGCTTGGCTCCCACATCCCGCCCCAAGCAAGCCCTGGACGCAAGCCAGGCCAGCCCCAGCCAGGGACCCCCGCACTCGGCCTCTCTTGCCGCCAGCCTGGCCGATGGGGCCTGCTCTGGATAAGCCTCTGACTTCATTTCCTGACTGGAGAGACGGGGAAGGGGGGCGGCCACCAGGCCTGGCAGCTTCAAAGGGCTGGCTCAGCCCACTCCCCACAGCTGCCCATGTGTTAGCGATCAGGCACACAGCACAAGCCTGGAGATGGTGAGTGTGTGTGTGCAATGTGTGTGGTTGTATGTCTGTGCAAACATGTGCATGTCTGAGCACGTGTCCTCTCACCACTGTGCGTGTGCCCATGTGTCCCTGTGTGTGCACGAGGGTGCCTGAGGAGGTGCCAGCCCGGCTGTGTGTGTGTACGTGTGCACAGTTCCGTAGGTGTGGCAACTGTAAATGTCCATGTGTCTGCATGAATGTACCTGCGGGACATGCACTGTGGGTGCACGTACTCACGTGCATAGAGTTTTCGTAATGGGCTGAATCTGTGTGGTTTATCTGTATCGTCTGGGAGGAGTTACGCTTATCTGTGGATGGCATGTGGGTGCCAGGCCTGTGTGCACATGTGTGTACATCTGGTGGGGGCTGACATGTGACTGTAGGCTCCTCTGTCCTATAGACAGAGGGGAGGAGCTCAGGGATCTTCGGAGGAGGTACCCCAGGATGGGGCTCTGGGAGGAGGGGAGGGGTTTCTGCTGCCTGTACCCCACTAGTCAACCCAACACCACAGGGCCCACGCCCGGGGGCCCGGGGGGGGGTGACTGTGTGGGTTTGGAGGACTCGGGGCTTGGGCATGAGCCTCGCCACGTATCTCGGGTCGGGGGCTGGGTTTCAGGGGACCCTGCTCCACGTCCTGGCGTCATCCTGCCCACCTCTCTCTGCCCCCCGCACCCCCCTGGCCCATCCAGCCACATAAAGCCCTCTTTATGCCAGGCGGGTGGCCGGGAGCCCCAGAGGGCGGCTGGGGGAGGAGAGGAGGAAGTTGCACACGCGGCCAGGGAACATCTGGAAGCATTCGAGGGAGGCCCCGCCGCCACCCGCCCTGCGCTCTGCTCTGGGGTTGGACACTAGGTAGGAGCAGCCCCCTCCTTCCCGCAGGCCGGCCCGTCCCCAGGCCCCTCCTCCCCAGCCAGAGCTCCCGCTCACCCCTGCCACGTCAAAGGAGGCAGAAGGGGAGTCAGAGCAGAGAGGGGACCCCGGGCTGGCTGGGCTGGGCTGGGGACCTTGCATCTCCAGGACATGGGGCCGAAGCTCTCACCCGACGGACAGACACTGCAGCCTGGATGGATCAGAGGACACCTCCACTCCGTCTACCCAGTGTTTAGACTATCTGTTCAGGACTTCCAAATTGTACAGTAGTCTGCACATTGGTTAGGCTGGGCTGGGTTAGACCCTCGGCACCGCCGCTGGAGAGCTGGAGCGGCCCCCACGCGCCATCCCAGAACCGGAGCCTGGAGCCGGGGCAGGGGGCTTGGGGGGCACAGGGTGGGCTGGGAGGAGGCAACAGGGATGGGGGCGCCACCATGCTGTGGGACGGGGTGGGGCTGCTGATGGGTGGCGGAGGAAGAGTGAGAAGATGGGGGGTCAGTGAGGGCTGGGGATGTGGGCGGCCGCCTGTCTGCCCAGAGGATCACCCAAGTCCCAAAGACCAGACGGTTGGTGGCTGGGGGAGAAGGGGGACAGATCACCCTCCGCCCAGCCCGGACCACCTCCCTGTCCCCAGCTGTTTTAGGGCAAAAAGATCCA
Organism: Delphinapterus leucas; assembly: GCF_059928025.1. Taxonomy (NCBI): domain Eukaryota; kingdom Metazoa; phylum Chordata; class Mammalia; order Artiodactyla; family Monodontidae; genus Delphinapterus; species Delphinapterus leucas. Next base: position 117,482,527 of record NC_143134.1, on the reverse strand, counting down.
CTCACAACCCAACACACACACGCAACCTTACCTCGGCACGAACACACCTACAACTCGGAAACATACATTCCCACACTCGAATTTTAAATCACACATCCGTGTCCCAAGCACACACAAGTGCATGCACACACATGCGCACACAGACGCACACACCCGCTCACAATGGAACACCAGCCCTCTCCCATCCTTACATCCCCAACACATACAATACATATCCTCAAACGTGCCACACGCACGCCCTCCCTCCTCAAGTCCACTCTCCACACATACACACAGATGCTTACACACCGGGCACGGGCACACACGCCTCGGGCACACATGGTCTGCCCCCACACACACATGCAAACCCGCAAACACCGAACACGCCCCGACGCTTATACCCCAGACACTCTCCTGTCAAACACCCACACCCCACGTCCACAAGCCTCACATACACCCTCACCTCCCAGCACTCACTGCCCAGCCCTCCCCCACGCACACGTACACTCAACGCCGGGGTCACACTCGACTCAACTCAAATGTACACACGAAGTTCCACAGAGACCAGCCCCCCGATACACACACACACACACACACACAGACACACACACAAGGACGGGGGCCCTGCTCAGATATACTCCCTCCTCCCCCCAGTGTAGCCCATCTCTAGCCCCCAGCCCCAGGTCACACTGTCCCCTGGCCCTGTGCAAGGAACCTCAACACAGGAGCCCAAGGAGTGGTGGGGCACGGGCACGTCTAGGAAGGCTGCCCAGGCGGTAGAGCAGGAAGCGGTCCCCACACCCGTGCCCCGCACAGCCTCACGCTCCACCCTTCGAGGGGCCCCATGCTCTGAGAGAGGCCAGGGTTGGGGTAATGAGGTCCAGATGGCTTGGCGCCCCCGCCGGTGACGACAGAGGGCCCCGCCCAAAGTGAGGAGGGGGGCCCTGCCTGGGGAGACTTGGAGGGGGCAAGGATCAAGGAGGGGGGCTTGGAGAGCGAAATCAGAGGCCACCGCCCCAGGCTCTGCTCCCCCATGGAGAGCACCTTCACCTTCAACAGACCCCTCAGGAAGAAGGGGGTCCCTCCCCCCACTCCTTGGCCAGCTGGAGTTCATTACCACAAGCCCCCTCCCCCCCAGCCCTCCCTGCTCTCTCTGGTCACCTCTGGAATCCAGATGTGGAAGCCAAAGGGACTCGTTCTTAAAGGAGACCAGCAGCAGGGAAGGGGGGTGGCTGGGCTTCTCTGTGCCCAGTGGGCAGGGAGGGGTTTGGGGTGGTGCCTCTGTGGGGCCCCATCGCTCCTCGCCCCTCCAGCTGGAGGCACCCTGGGCATCCCCCTCGGACTGCTGGGGGCTGGGGGGCTGGGGTGCAGGGGTTAACAGCGTGTCTGGCAGCTGGACTCGTGTGTGTCATGGGCCTGTGGAGGCCACGGAGTAGGAGGCACGCCCTGGAGCAAGAAAACAGGAAGGCTGCCGGGCTGGTGGGGTCAGGGAGGGATGCCCAGCACCCCTGCCCACCCCAGGGCGCTGAGCCCCAAGCTCCCCAGTCCTGCCAAGCCCTCTTCTCCATCCAGCCTGGATAAGCCCCCAGGATTGCCTGCCTCTGGTCCTGACCTCCCACCTCCACCCAGAGGTCTTTGATGAGAGTTTTAAATCCCCCTTTTGGGTGGTTCAGTCCACTCCAAGCCTGTGGTAGGGTCTCAGCCTGCCTCTGGCCACCAGCCAGACCCCTTGATGACCAGCGGCCCTTGACTTACCTCGTCATCCTTGTACCAGGACAGATTCTCGGCGGTCAGCACAAACCAATACTCCTTGGAGCCCCCCTTCATGATACCGATGTTGTTGATGGTCAGCCAGCCCTTCCGGATGACCTGGAGGGTCGGGGGGGGGCAGGAAGTCAGTGGACAGAGGCCAGGATTCCCCATGGAGGATGGGGTGGGCAAAGAGAGACCCTCAAAAGCTCACCCCTCCCCCAGCTCTTCAAGGCCTGGCTGGTCAGAGAGGGTGGGGGCCAGACCTGCCCTGGTTTGAACCACAAGTGAACAGAGAGGAAGACAGAGGAAGTCAGAGGTCAGCTCAGGATAAAGAGCCTTCTGACAGAGCCATCTGAGTAGGGGACTGGTGGCCTTGGTAGGGGACAAGCTCCCCACTGCTAAAAAGTGTGCAAGCAGAGTTTAGGTGGCTGATTGGGCAAGATAACTCTGAGTATCTTTCCAGGTTAACAGTCAGTTTATTCAAAGACTTTTTCTGACCTCAGGGACTTTGCACGTGCTTCTGTTGACTCTGCCTAGAAAGCACTTCCTCCTGTTGGCCTGGCAAATCCTACTCATCCTCTGGGTATGAGCTCAGAAGTCACATTCTCAGGCAGACTCTCCCCGGCCCCCCATATAAGTCAGGACCCCTATTATAATCTCTCATCGCTCCCTTAAGCTTTCTTCTATGACAATGACTGGAGTTTTGAATTTGCATGCGTGTGTGTGATTATCTGTTGATGTCAGTCTGTCTTGCTAAATTGTGAACTCTCTCCCTCACTGGTGTGTCCCAGCACTTGGCAGAGGGCTAGGCAAACAGCAAGTTATCAATAAATATTTGTGGCATGAATACATGAATGCTGTGATAGTAGGGTTCTAAGAGTCTTTGCCTCCAAGCCCCAGGACAGGGGTGCGGTGGTAGAGCACAGATGTGGCAGGGAGGAGCTGAGCACAAATTGTCCAGACTCCTCTTCCCCGGAGAAGCCCAGAGTAACAGGCAAAGGTCTCTTTTCACAGCAGGAAGCAGCTGTCTCTGGGACTGTCCTGAGCGACTGACACAGATTAGGGCCTGTGGATTCTGCTCCAAGGGCAGGGACACTGACCAGACCCTGGTGGTGGGACGGACTGAGGGGACAAGGGAGCTACTTCTGCTCCCTCCCCCAGCCCTGGCCTCCCTGGCTTCTCCCCTGAGCATCCGGAGAAGACTGAGCAGCCTGGGGCTGGCAGGAAAGCCCTCTGGGGTCAAGCCTGCTTCTAAGGCCCTCAAAGCAACCCCCCCCGCCCCCCGCCCCCACTCCCAGCCCTCCTTAAACCTCTCTGGCTTCCCTGAGAACCTTGCGGAGAACCCAAGTCACACAGCGGATCACAGCTAGTAGCTGCCTTAGTCATTAACAGTGATGTGGTAGCCAAGTGCCTCATGACCACCCTCCCACCCTGTCCCGGTCTGGAGAGGATCCCCTCAGCATCTTGTCACTGTCTTTGGAATTGAGTCTGAATGCCACTCCCTGGCCCTCCATCTCCCCAATCTGACCAACAGACCTCTCCACCCTGCTCCCGCCCTGACTCCTGTCCTCCCTCGGCCACCCCCAGCTCTGCCCTCCTCCCTGCTCACCCAAACCCCCCTTCCAGAGCCCCAGCACCAGGGGCCTCCTGTTCCCCCCACTCCCACCCTGCCTGGGGCCTGACTACAAGCCCAGGCTTCCAAGGGGCAGGGCCAGAGTCTGACTCCTGTCCAGGGGCCAGCACAGTACAGGCACCAGTGAGTGTTTGCTGAACCGAATTGCCCTGGGATATTGCATTCATTAGCTCCTTCATTCTATTTAGCACCTACTGTGTGCCAGGCACTGCACTGGGGGCTGAGGATTTACTGGTGAACAGGACAGACCCAGCCCTTCCCCTTATAGGGTTCAAGAGGGAAATGATATGATGCCAGTAATCACACAAACACCTAGATTATCACAAAGAAACTACAGCCTCTGGAAGAGCTCAAACTCTATGGCTGGTGGTACAACTGGGGCTGAGAAGTGATGTTTCAGCAGAGATCTGAAGGGCAGAATAGGTAAGGAGGCACTGGTCTCTTGACATTTCATTCACTCTTTACAACTCTCTGGTAGAGATGCCAGCTTAAAAACATTCTCTCTCATCCATCCGTCCATCTATCCATCCATCCATCCATCCAACCGATATTTAAAGAGCCCCTACTCAGTGCCAGGCCCTTGCCAGGCATTTTCACCCACCCCAGCCCACATGGTCTACCTCTGGCTGAAGTACATGCTTAGTTCATGCGCAGTGATGGACAGATTGGTGGGACTCTGTGTGTGGCTAGACCCTGCCTCTGGCCTGAGCGCATATGTGGACACCCATGGGCTGGTGTGTGCAAACCAAAGGGTGCCCTCTTGACCCCTGCACATCCCCACTACAAATGGGTCCCCTCCTCCCCCTCACTACACAAACCAAGAGCCCCAGTCCTGGTACTCACCAGAATCTCATCCTGCAAAGAGGTAACCATAGCAACCACGAGAAGCACCGGGAGAGAGGAGAGAGGGTTACTGATGCAGAGTGGGAGGCTTGTGGCTGGCATCTGACAGGCGCTCTGGCCCCTGTGGGACCCTTCCCCTCGGGGGAGGGGGATCTCAGAGCTTGGCGTCCATCCGGCACCCTCCATCCCTTCGGCTGGGGCACTGGAGTTCACTCACCTGGTTCCCTGAAGCCTTCTTCTTGTTCATCTGGTTGCTCCTCTGCTGAGCACTAATGAGGAGAGAAAGAAGAGTCCCAGAAACTTCTCTCAAGAGGCCCGGCTTCATTGCTACTGCTCAGTGGGCACCAGACCCAGAGGCTTAACCCAACAGGCCTGGGTCCTACACACACATACACACACAGTCACACGAGGTGTCACCTTCTCTGACCAGGGAGCACTCACTTGGCAAAGCCTATGAAGTCCTCATGGTTGGTATTCATGTAAGCCAGTTCAATATCGATGAGGAGCATGACCTTCAAGGATACACAGGTCAGCAGTAAAGTGGAAAAGATACCACAGAGTTTTAAAATGCATGAAAAGCTGGGAGAAGCATACTTGCAGCATGTATAGAGTCCATAATAAATCAATGTATAAGCCACAATAAATAAATGTATCCATAATAGTATCCATAATGAACAAAGAATTCCTATAAATCAATAAGTGGAAGACAAGAAACACAAATCAAAATAGTCCAAGAACATGAATGGGTAACCCATAGAAGAAATGCATACAACCAATAAGGATATGTAAAAAATGCTCCCTCTCACTGATAAAGAAATGTAAGTTAAAGTGAGACCCCTTTTTAACCTATCAAATTAATAATAAATATTGATAATGACCAGTGTGGGCACAACTGTGGGAAGACAGATTCTCTCACATACCATTGGTGGAACTGTAAATTAGTATCACCTTCTTGGAGGGCAGTTTGGCAATATTTGACAATATTAAAATGCATATATTCACTTCTAGAACTATATCTCACAGATAAGCTCCTTGAGTGAGCAAAGATACATGTACCAGGGTGTTCAGTCTGGTGTGGTTTGTTGCAGAGAAAAACTGGGAACAAGCCAATGGCTATCAGAAGGTGAAATAGATTATGGTATCCTCTAAACTAAAAGGCACTCTACAGCTGTTCAGAAGAATGAGGATAACTTCCAGATTCTGGCATGGGAAAATCCCCTTTGCAAATAATTAAGAGTGATGGGATTTGTGACCAAATTGTGATGGGGGTGACATTCCTGATGCTCACTGCCGGGTTCAGACCCAGGCCCTGCTGCTTCCTGTGAGTTTGTCCTCACCGAGCTTCAAATTCCACAAATGAAGGGTTTCAGCCTCACAGGAGTGGTGAAGACACAGTGAGAGGAGGAAGGTCATGGGTCTGACCTGTAATAGGTGCTCAACAGATGTTAGCTACAATTATCTTCAGAGAAAAAAAGGCAAGACACACTGCAGGATTGTGATTCTTTAGGAGTAAGAGGAAATCTGGAATCTGTATGTGCCTAGGGAAAATGTCTGAAAGGAGACACACCACACTTTTAATAATGGTTCTTTTATGGGAGACTGGGGGCGGGGAAGCGTGAATGGAGGAACACTTACTCGTAATTTAATGACTTCTATACTGATTGAATATTTTATTGAGTATTTATCATTTTGTCATTAAAAAGAGACCAGTGAGGATTTAGAAACACAACATTGGCAACAAAAATGTGAGTGATTAGGGACAGCACCATTGTGGAGAAGGGGCGTATGAGGATGGAAGCTGGGAACTGGGAGCCAGAGGTGGGTATAGATAGAAGATGACAGGGAGATGGCCAAGGAAAAAGGACTAGCCTGTGAGCCATGAGGGAGCCTGCTCACCTCTGCCCCTCCCAGCTCAGAGGAGCATTCAGGGAGTATGCTTCTTATTGAATGAACGAATGAATGAATGAATGAAAGAATATTTGATAAATGACTACATAAAAGGAAGGGAGGGCGCCTATGAGGGGTGTATGGTGACCCAGAGAAACAGCAAAGAGAGAGAGGCCCAAAGTGAGATGACCAGAGTATAGATAGTTGAGAAGCAGATGGTGGGATTGTAAAATGGAGCAGCTTCTCTAGAAAACTGTATGGCAGGTCCTCAAAAAGTTAAACATAGAATTACCATATGATCCAGCAATTCCATTTCTGGAAATATACCCTAAAGATTTAAAAGCAAGCTCTCAAAGAGATATTTTGCACCTGTGTTCATAGCAGCATTATTCACAATAGCCAAAAAGTGGAAAAAAATGGATAAACAAAATGTGGTCTATTCATACAATGGAATATTATTCAGCCTTAAAAAGGAAAGATATTCTGACACGTGCTACAACGTGGATGAAGCTTGCGAACATTATGTTAAGTGAAGTTAGCCGGAAACAGAAGGACAAATGTATGCTTCCACTTATATGAGGTACCTAGAGTCATCAACTTCATAGAAACAGAAAGGAGAATGGTGGTTGCCAGGGGCTGGGAGGAAGGGGGAATGGGTGTCATTTTTTTGGTTTGTTTTTGGCTGCACTGTGGGGCATGTGGGATCTTTGTTCCCCAACCAGGATTGAACCCGCACCCCCTGCATTGGGAGCGTGGAGTCTTAACCACTGGACCACCAGGGAAGTCCCTAGGAGTTACTGTTTAAGGGGGACAGAGTTTCATTTTAGGAAGATGAAAAGTTCTGAAGATGGTTGGTGGTGATGGTTGCACAGCAATCTGAATGGACTTAATACCACTGAACTGCACAATTTAAAGCGGTTAAAATAGTAAAATTTATGTTATGTATATATTTTCTCACAACAAAAAAGAGAGCAAGAGAGAAGCAGAAAGTTAATACAAGGAGAGAAAGTATAAGAGAGACTGAGACAGAAGAGACAAAGTGGGAAGAAGGAGGTGAGCCCAAGGGCAGGAGTGAAAGGTGAGGGAAGAGGGGGCGGTGCGTGGGCTCACCTGCTCCTTGGTGCGACCCTCGCGCTCCCGGATGTGGGTGGTCACAATGCGCTCCATCTCCTCCCGCAGCCGGGGGTACTGCTGGAGCTGGGGAGGGGGGGGCAGGGGAGAGAGCCACGTACACTGGGGGCACGGGTAGGGGGCACCCAAACCCCACCAGAATCCAGGGCCGTGGGGTGGGAGGGACACACAGAATGCCCCACACCTGGGGGCCCAGGAAGCTGATGGCACCAAGCCACAGCCACCCCTTTCCCCTAATTGTGGGTTCCAAATGGCAAGTCAAGGGTCTTTCCAGTCCCGGGCCCTCTTCACTAGCCTACCTGGGCAACTTCACAGGGGCCGGCAGTTCCCATGAGCACAAATGCCTTGGGAATCAGCCTTTTCCTCGGCCGCCATCTTGGTGGCAGCCATCTTGGAAACACACCTATTCGATTGAGGCCTCTGTTTGGGGCGCTATTAGCGCCCCAAACTTTCACTGATCCTCAGGGCTACCCCTTGCCTCCTCAAAGGCTTGGAGGCACAGTCAGGTGGGGAATCAGGCCGGTAACAGCCCACAGATTACGATCCAGGGAGAATCTGCGGAGGGCAGGGCCCGAGGTGCCAGGTGGCCTCCTGAGTCAGGCTGGGGACAGGCAATGCTCCTTGTCAGAGCTGGGGGAGGGGAGCAGGGGAAGACCAGCAGCTACACAAAGGACATGCAGGAGGCACAGGCATGCGAGGGCATTGCGGGTGGGGTGGGCATGCGGAGTGGGAGTGCCAGCAGCATGAGCAGTACCCTGCGGGGGCCCTCTTGGTCGAATCCACCCGGCTTTGCCTCCCTTTGCATGCCCTGTCCCGGCACCGCTAACCCGACACATCTGCCTGGCTCAGAGCTGTTCGGCCAGCCTGTCTCCACCCCACTCCTCTGGGGGTAGAAGCTCAGCAGCACCCTTCTACCCACCCCCCACCCCCCGCAGTTTTTATCAACTGAGGTCAAAGGGGAAGTTGCTCCAAACCCTTCCCCCCTGCCTGTGGACTCTGCCTTCAGCTCAACCAGGCTCTGGACAAAACCCGGGTTGACTCCTCCTTCAGGACTCTGTTGAATATCGTGTCTTCCAGAGAGCCTACTGTGACCACCTCCATGTGCCCCATCCCTCTCCACCCCACTTCCCTCCCCAAACTGGACTGTAATTGCCCTGAAGGTAGGGCCCAGGGTTGGGCACACTGCCATGCCCAAAGAGGGCACGTTGAAAGAATGAGGGAATGAATGAAGGATGGAAGTCTTTGCCCTCCTTGCCAGGGTGAGCAGACATGGGCTCCTCTGCCCTCTGGCTCATGAACCGGCAGCTCCTTGGAGAGGGGGACTCGCTGAGCTGCTGATGGTGGGAGTCTACCCAAGGGGACCTCTTCCTCTGCCATGGAGGGGCCCAGGCTGGGCAAAGCTAGACCCACACCTTGTCCCTCTTCCTATCCTGGGTCAGGCCCCGCAGGTGGATCCCCCTATGTGGGAAGAGAGCTGGAGGTTAGCGTGCCTGGGTCACAGGTAGTGATTCTGAGGGCAAGATGGAGGCCAAGGGGATGGGGTGGGGGAGGGGTGGGGGGCATCAGGAAAGGCAGGAGGATGGGGGAGAGAGCAGCGCCCTGGATGTCAGCCCAGGAGAGGCAGACTTGAGAGATGCCACATCCTCCCCACTCCCCCCTGACTGTTCCGTGGCTCTGCCAAGGGTGTGGCTCATGTGGCCAAGCTCAGGGGACCTGGAAGAGAGGCAGCCTGAGAGCCGGGGCTTAAAAACAGCACTGGCTGGAGGGACCCAGTGGACCCTTCTGCACCGAGAGGCTCAGAGATAGGCCATCACTCCTTCTCACAATCCCCGAGTTGGGGTAGATTTGGGACCGAGTCACGGCCACCAGCAAAGCCTCCTCTGAGATGGTCCCAAGTGCTCCCTCCCTGGGTGGCGTCGCGGGAGGGGCAAGGAGGGAGGAGGAGGGAGCAATTTGCCAAAGAGCATGACCAGTTCTCCCACTAACGGCCTGGATATTACATTTGTCAAGTTTTCCATGTGTCACAAATGACAGGGCAGCCTCAGCCCCTTTGAGAAGTTCTGTTCCCTTTGAGCATCTTTTTCCATTCTGGCTGCCTCTGAGCATTTCCAGAACTTTCAGCCAGTTTTTAAAACGGAACTTTTCTCTCTCAGGTCTTGGCTAAGTGGGGCAGTCAGCCTGGAGCCCACTGTTTAGTGGTCAGGAATGCAGGCCCTGGAGCCACCATGGCTCTGGGTTCAAAGCCAGCCCCCTACCCTGCTGACCTTCCTTGGAAAAGTGCTTGGACCCCTCTGAGCCTCAGTTTCTCCATGTGTGAAATGAGGTAATAATGGTACCTTCCCTCTTAGGGCTGTTGAGAAGACTGAGAAGCACACCCTGTGCTGGACATTAAACTCCAGATTTCATCCAGAGATGAAACTCTAATCCCAGCAGGGCTAGGAGAAATCAGTAGGAGTGGCTTGCTAAATTTAGAAGATTTGGGGAGGGAAAAAAAAAGAGGAAGATGGGTGAATTTTGCTATGTAAGCAAAAAACTACTATGCATTAAATCAATTAAAAGGCAATTTTTTAAAGAAATAATTTATAAGCTTTCCTTTCTAAAGTTTTTGTTGATCAATTTTTCTCCTTACAAAAATTTACCGACTCACTGTAAGAAATCTGAATATGACAAAAGTTTGTGAAGTAGAAATGAAAAAATTCCTGTGTTCTTTGCCTTCTTAAAATAATGGTTAGTAACTATGCCTTTGGAACTTTATCACTTATGTAGATTATTATATTATATATATTTATCATTTATATATATTTCTTCCCCCCCCAAATTCTATACATTTGTCTCCGAAACCTGCTTTTCCCCCCACAGTACATTGTGGAAGGACACGTGAATGGAAATAAATATCCCTTGCCCTTTTAACAACTATAGTCTTTCATTGTCTGTGCGATACCATAGTCAATCCCCTCTTGATGGACATCTGGGTTGTTTCCAAAATATTACCATTTACCCTAATTAGTGCTTTTTTGGAAGGCAATTCAGCAAAGTGTTCCACAGTTTTTAAATGTTTATATCTAGTAATCAGTCTTCTAGGAATCTATCCTAAGGAAATAATCCTAGAGAAAGAAAAATAAAATTTTTTATACACAAAGATGTTCATTGCCAGGGTATTTATAATATTGAAAAACTAGAGACTGTTTCAGTGTTCACCAATAGGAAAATGGTTAAGTAAACCGTGATAAATCTATTCAATAGAATATTATGCAATCATTAAAAATGTTCACATAGGGACTTCCCTGGTGGGCCAGTGGTTAAGAATCCACCTGCCAATGCAGGGGACACGGGTTCGAGCCCTGGTCCCGGAAGATCCCACATGCCGCGGAGCAACTAAGCCCATGTGCCACAACTACTGAGCCTGTGCTCTAGAGCCGGTGAGCCACAACTACTGAGCCCATGCACTGCAGCTACTGAAGGGTGCGCGCCTAGAACCCGTGATCCGCAACAAGAGAAGCCACTGCAATGAGAAGCCCGCGCACTGCAACGGAGAGTAGCCTCTGCTCGCCGCAACTAGAGAAAGCCTGCACGCAGCAACGAAGACCCAACGCAGCCAAAAATTAAATAAATAAATAAATAAATAAATTTATTTTAAAAAATGTTCACATAGACTATGTAATAACACCCACCAAAATGTATGTTATTAAGAGAAAAAGCAGGATACTAATATATTCACAGTGTAAATACCTAACAAAGTAAATAAGCCTATGTATAGAAAAAAGAGTTTGGAGGAATAAATTGGTGAAAACTCTTTGGAGAGCAAATCTTGCAGAAGTTACCAAAACTGTGAGTGCTCACATCCATTGACTAGGCAATTCTATGCTAGAAATTTGCTCTAAAGAAATGACAGGATAAGTACTACAAATATATTTATAAGGCTATTCACTGCAGCACTGTTTGTAAAAGAAAAAAAAAGTGGAAACAACCTAAATGTCTGTCAATAGGATATTGAATACATAAATCATGTCATATTTCTACAGTGGAATACAATTCAGCTGTTCAAGGGCATGATCTTTACGTAGCTACTACAAGGATGCCACTCCACATTGCTCAGTAAAAAAGAAGAGTTCACTAGCAGTGTGGTCACTGTGATCCCTTTTAGGTTAAAACCAGTGTATATTTGTAAATAGTTAGGAAGGGTGTGCTGCTAGCAGTCTTTATCTCTAGGGCTGTGAGCTTATAGGGACTTTTGCTTTCTCTGTGCAGTTTGAATATTTTGATAACAATCATGTATGATCAGAACAAAATCAATACCGATAATTTCATTTTTTTAAAAAAGGAGTGTATTTGCAGGAAATGTACAAAAATCTCAGTGTGGCTCTTGGAAAGGGAGTGTTGTTGCCTCCTTTTCACTCTTGGGCATTTTCCAAATTTTCTCTAATTGAGAATGTGTTCCTTTCAAAATGAAAACCCCAAATTTAAAAAAATTTAGATATATTTTGTGTTCTTTTGTAAAGAGATTTGAGGCAGCTTAAAATAAACTTGGTATTTTTTAGTTTAACAAAAGTTAAGATTGCGTTGCTTAGTATTCATGATGCAGTGGGACCATGATTTAGATATCATGATATATACTATGCAAGGGAGAGTCCAGCCCAGATTTGATTCCACCTGGATCAGGCACTGAGTGGATGCTAATTTGCTTAATCTATCCCCATTTGGCAAAAGTGAGATAGGATTGTGTAAGGGGCGCACAGGACTAATTATATATGAGCCACAAAAACTGTGATACTTATTTAAAACATGAAGTTAAGGCAGATGTTCCCCCACCTCCCAGTGTAGGGAGCTTTTGCAAATACAAGTGAGGCTGGGCTCATGCAGGCCCCTGGGAAGAACTGCTTTAGATGATCTGGCGAAAAGTCCCCAAAATGCCCCAAAATAGACAAATAGGAAAAAGCCATCTAAAAGGTCACGGACGACTCAAAAGAGGCTGACCCTGTCAAACATGTATGGATTACAGTAAAGTGAGTAACCCAATATGCTTTTAGGCAAGTTGGTTTTGAGGGGCTGGGATAGCTCCCCTGCCCCAGGAGGCCCTGATCCCAGATCTCTTCCCTCAGTCTCCCTAAATCTGAATCCCACTGTGCTATTCTTTTCTGAGACTCAGTTTTGTCATCTGTAAAATGGGGATAAGACTACTCACTGCTTAGGGTTGTTAAAAGGATTAAGTTAGATGACAAGGGCAGGCACTTAGCCTAGTGCTTGGCACACAGTAGGTGCTCAATAAACAGCGGCCATCTCCTTATCATCATCACCATCAAAGCGGCCATTGAGGATGCTTGGGTTAGAGCAAAGTCTTCTGGGAGAGGTGGGGGCCTGAAGGAATCATGAGTACAGTAGACCCAGGGTTAGAAGCTGGCATGAGACCTTGGGGCCAGGAATCAGCCGGGCCGGCCTGGGCGTCTGGGTCCACCTGGGTGGCTGAGAGGCTGCCGGGCTTGCTCAGCAGTTGGTTCTTGCCCACGGGAGGCCCTGGCCATGAGGAAGGGGTGGCCAGGCCCAGCCCCTCCCGGGCGGCCATCATACCTTTTCGCTACACTTTCTGATGGTGGCTGTGAGCTCACTGACTACCATATCCACACACTTGATACTGGGCTCTTTAAGCTTCTGCACCTGCTTTTTCACTGTGGCTTCAAAAGCGAGGTCAGGTGTGAAGAGGCCTGTCCTGCACCCGGGGAGGAGGAGGGGAACAGGGGAGGAGCAGCCGGGGTGGGCGGGCGAGGAGAAGGAGGGCAGTGAAAGCCAAGCAGAGCCAGGGGCCGGGGTGGAGGATGGCACGGACACGAGGGAAGAGAGAGACACCGACACAGAGAAAGAGAGACAGAAGAGAAGACAATGTGAGCGTGGGACCTGGCCCTCCTGCCCACCTGGATCGGCACCTCCCAGATGCTGCCAAGCAACCCCCAGGGCTCTGAGGCTGTGGGAGGGGTCTGAGGGACCGAGCCCCTGCCCCATCCAAGGGCACTTACTGAGTTCATATTCTCTCCCCAGGGCTTGCCTCCCTCCTCTCCCCCGCTCGTCAGCTACACCGAGCCTGCCCTCTCTCTCTTTGTCCTTTTCCTATGCCATCCTGCTGAGGAACTGACCCAGGCCAGGACCCCACTCACCCACATTCTGTTCAATTCTAGGTTTCCCAGAACCTCCTGTATTCGCTTCATCCCGACTCCAAAGCCCAGCACCATTCCCTATTCTCCACCAAGGTTGTTGCATTCAGCTGCCCAGGCTGTGCACTGCACAACTCCAGGGGGCTCCACTTCCATAGACTACGGGGCAGATGATGCCTCCTGGAGTTGCTGTGTAGCCGCCTGATCGCCATTCTCCAGCTCCCTGCTCTACTCCTGCCCTTCCCTTTCTCCTCAAGGGGCATCCTTTGCCTCTCCTCCTAAGGAGTCTGGAGGAGCTCAGTTTGGAAAGACAGAGAGAGAGAAGAGGAAAGACAGAAAGAGTGGAGATGGTGATAGAGAGGGGCCAGGGCAGCAGTGGGGAGGGGAAAGGAAGGGAGTCTGGGGCACTGGACTTGGAGTCCAAAGCCTTGGCTCCAAGTAACAGCTCTGCCACCTCCTAGCTCATATGAACTCGGGCAAGTCACTTGATCTCCCGAGCCTCAGTTTTCCTGCTGTGAAGTGGGTGCCATCCTCCCTGCCCTGCCGTGCCCTCCTTGAGTGGTTCTGTGAGGCTCAAATGACATAGCAGAGGGGGCTCTGTCCCTGGTAGGCTGGATGTGGATGGAAGGGGCGGGGAAGGTCCTGAGTGAGGGTCCTGAGTGAGGATGGCGTGAGATGGGGAAGATGAAGGACAGTGGGGAGTCAGGGTACCTGCTTGACCTGGGTCCTCTGAATCCCTCTGGTGTTCCAGGCCCCTAGGGCAGCACCCAAGAAGGTCCTGTACTTCATCTGTCTCCAGGGACAAGACTTCCCCAAGACCCCTCCCTGGAGCCCCCAAAGATGACCCCACCTCTGAGACCAGGGAGGGGGCTCAGGGTCCCCTCTTCTCCCTGAGCTGGGGCAGCTCTTGGTGGGCTCTCAGGGCAAATTACCACCATCATACCTGTCTTTCCAATGTCTAATCCCTTGGTTCCCCTGGTCTGGGGGCCGGGGCTGGGTGAGGCCCCCTCAGAGAATCCCCCTCTCCTGAACTGTGGTGGCCTGCCTCCCCCACCCCGCTGAGGTCTGTACATGCTACCAGGAGGCACTGGGGGAGGTGGGGAAGGAGCGCCTGGCAGCAGAGCAGGGCGGGGCAGAGGCAGGGGCTGGCCGGGCAGCTGGTTACCTTCTTGGTGCACTGTCTAACGGTGCTGATTAGCTCCGAGATAACCATGTCCACACACTTGAGACACGGTTCTCGGATCTTCTTCACCTGCTTTTTCACAATGGTCTCAAAGGCCATGTCTGGGGTAAAGAGCCCCGTTCTGAACGCCCGGAGCGGAAGAAGGGCACGGTGTCACAGACCGGCTCCTGCCAGGAGCACCAGGCCAGGGCCCCGCCCCGCCCCCCTGAGCTCTGCCCTCGGGGTCCTCCCACTACCCCTGTCTGGACTTCAGTGTCCCCATCTGTAAAATGGGCAGGAGGGATTCTGGTGAAGGCCTTTCAGTCGAAGCTTTTTAGGGCAAGACAAGGTCTGCTTATAACTGTTGCATTTGTCCTGCTTTGTCTTCAGATTCTGCTCATACAAAATGTTCTATGGCTAGAAATGGTTTGAAAACTGTCAAACTGGGTTTTCTTTAAGAGCCTTTCTGGGAATAAAGCATTTTATTTTAAGACTAGGAAAGAGATTTTTTTTCTTCTCTGTGCCTTAGCCAATGCAGTCTGTAAATTCCATGCCAAACCTTGGAACTGAACCTGCATGAAAGCAGTGACATTTCAGTCTTGTTCACTGCCTGGCACATAGCAGGTGCTTTAAGTTTTCTTGTTGAATGGACAGTGTAGATCTGGGTCCCTGGAGCGGGGCTAAGCTTTTTAGGAACAGTCTATTTTCCAGCCTTTGTCCCGGCTCCACAGGCCTTGGGGCTGGCTAGCAGGAGGGAAGTGGGGTGGAATGGGGCCAACTTCAGGCTAATGGGACTGTGGCAGGGTCTGGAGGGTTGAGAGGCCTCATCCCATCATAAAAGGTTCACAGACTAACACCTGATGCACCAGCCCAGGCCCTACCCCAGTGGTTTGGGCAGCTCTGTGCTGGATAGCACTGGGGGGAGCTGTCCTACCCTGGGAATGGGCAGGGGGCCCAAGCCCGAAGGGTGCTTCCCCAGCCACCTGTGTCTCGGGCTCTACCCCACTGTTCTAGCCTCCGGGCCGCTCCCAGGGACAAGCAAAGGAGGGTAGCAGGCTGCAGGTAGGGGGATGGCCTGGGTCTCCCATCCACCTCCCCTATCCAGAGCCTGTCCAAGCTGGGAGCCAGAAAGTCAGGGTTGAGGAGATTGGGGACTAGGTAGGGCTCTTGGTCCTTCCTCAGGGAGGCTCACTCCATCACTCCCTCTGTCTCTGCACTAGACCCCTCCTGCCTTGCAGGGTTCAGCTCCCCTCCCCGGTCCCAATACGTGCCTAATGCCATGTATATTCTTGATGGCATAGCTGATCTCCCTTCGGAGTTCCTTCTCGTCAAACTCCATCTGTGTAGGAGACAAAGAGATGGCTGGTCAGGGCCTGTTCTGCTACCTGGGAGGTCAAACAGGGTCCACCTCACTCCCAGAGCTGGGCATCAGGGCCTCTAGTGGGGTCAGCACACGTACGCATGAGAGAGTCTTAGGTAGGTGGGTGGGAGGGTAGTCCTGAGCCCTCCTGCCCCTGGGGGGTCTGCCTACCTTGACCAGTTCAAAGGGGAAGCGCTCATGGAAGATCCGGTTGATGCGGGCTCCCCCCGACAGTTCATAGGTATCGATCTGGTCCCCTGAGCCCTCAATGCGCTTCTCAAAGTCTACAGCAAATTGCTGGACCATCCTGGGGAGAGAGTGGTATGACCTGAGGGGGCAGCAGCCACCCAGGGCAGGGAGTCCTGGGAGAGCCCTGTGCTGAGAGGCTGCGGGGAGGGGAAGCCCCATGATGGGGAGTCAGGAGTTGGGGAGGGCCTCACTGCAGCAGAGCCTTGGTCTTGCGCGCTGGGTCATCAGGGCGGAAGTTCTTGTACTCCTCCACCTCCTTCTCAATGGACAGCAGCTGGCTCTGAAGCTTGTTCCGCAGCCCTGGCAGTGTGTCCCGGATGTGGTTTGTCAGTTGCTGGCGGTGGGGGCGAGGAAAGGGTTAAGGCCATGGTCACAGACCCAGAATGCCAACAGGATCAAGCAGGGGCCAGGATGTCTGGGGCTCATGTGGATGTGGTGAGGTGCAGAGCCACAGCCCTGCCCACTGCTGTCCTGCACACCAGAATGAAAGCTGCCTGAGGGCAGGGACTGGCACACAGTAGGTGCTCACAGAGGTGTATTAATTGAATGAATGAGTCAATAACTCCATTTTCAGTAGAAGCCAGAAATCTAGATTTTTATCTGAAATTGCCTGATCTTGACTAATTTAATAGTTTTAGACACCACAAGAGCCAGATGAAATGAATCAGGGGCAGTGATGGCTGGAAGACTGCCCCCTTGTGCCCTTTGGGTTTAAGGCCTCCCTTAAGGTAATTCTCAAGTTCTGAGGCTCACTCTGGTTAGGTCTCCACACGCAGTATCTCCCTGAACTGCAGAATGACCCTAAGAAACAGGTCTCATCACCATTATCACCATTTTACAGATGCAGAAATAGAGGCTCAGAGACCTGGAGAGTCTTGGTGGGTGAGTGACAAAGCTGAGACTAGAACCCAGGTATGTGGCCTCCAGAGACCCCAGTTTTGTCCCATGCCACACTGCCTTCCTACTGTCAATACACATACACACACACACACCCCTCAGTAATTCTGGAAGCCCCATTCCAGATGGAGAAACATCCTAGGGAAGCCCCTGGGATCACCTCCTCCACAGATCAGCCTCTCCCCATTTCAGAAGGAGCAAAGGTCTTTAGCCAACCATACTCCCATCCTAGCCCCCAAGCCCAAGCCCTTGTCAATGCCACCGTCCACACAAGGTCTTGGACTTCTCTCCATTCTGGGGCGTTCCTAGTGCTCCCCTTCCTGGCCCCGGACAGGGAACGGTCAGCAAAGCTCTGGTGCTACCTCACTGTGGGACAGTGGGCAATCCTCACAAAATACGCTTAAATGATTCTGTTACGCAGGCTTCCCCAGGCCTCATCCTGGCCT
Organism: Delphinapterus leucas; assembly: GCF_059928025.1. Classification (NCBI taxonomy): domain Eukaryota; kingdom Metazoa; phylum Chordata; class Mammalia; order Artiodactyla; family Monodontidae; genus Delphinapterus; species Delphinapterus leucas. Next base: position 117,465,045 of record NC_143134.1, on the reverse strand, counting down.
GAGCCCCTACCTGGTTAAGGACCTTCTGCAGGTAGGGCGTGCCCATGCGGTCAGCCAAGTGGCGGTAGGAAGGGTGGGAGAGGAAGAACTTGCGTTCAGCAGCCAAGGCAGCCGTGATATCCTTCTTACCATCGATGTCCTTCTGGCTCCGGTTCACCACTCCAATGTAGCCTGTGGATGGGGTGGGGGTCAGGGGCAACCAGCCTTGCGGGGGGTGGGGGGGCAGTGTTACGAGGAGGGGCAGTGGGGGTGGGTCAGGTGTGTGGCCTGCCGACCTCTGCGCAGCGGGAGCAGCTTGTTCTCCAGAACATCACGGGCATCTGTGCCCTCGTCCATCAGGTCCAGCTTAGTGATGACCCCGATGGTGCGCTGACCTGGGGGTGGCAGGAGAGGGTTGTCTACATCTGCACTTGCCCTCACACAGGCGACCCCAGGCACTCCCAATCCCACCCCATTCCCCCATCTCCCAGCCCACTCCCTCCCTTGCCCACTGCCTGCCTCTGCTCTCCCCACCTCATGCATTCTCCACAGTAGCCAAAATGATTTTTAAAGGCATAAATCTGATCCCACTCCTATTCGCTTAGACCCTCCAGTGGCTCCCCCTTACGCTGTGAATAGACCCCCAGGGCCTTGCGCATTGGCTACCTGTGAAAACCTACCCTGGGGGTCCACCTCCTTGGCGACCTTGAGGGCATCAGAGTTGGCCAGGTCGGAGTTGGCTGGGGACACGGCCAAGATGAGGCAATTCTCCTTGGTGACGAACTGCATAAGCATGTCGCGGATCTGGAACTCGATGTCGGGAGGTTGGTCCCCCACTGGGACCTTGGTCATTCCGGGCAGGTCCACTAAGGTCAGGTTCAGCACTGGACAGGGCGGCGAGAAGGCGCGCTCAAGGCGAGGGGCGTGGCCGGGGGCGGGCGGATTAAGGAACAGGGCCGGGCTTAAAGAGGATCTGTTTGGGAGCGTGGCCGTAGGTGGGTGGGGTTAGGGAAAAGCGAAGGGCTAAACGGAGGCCCGTTAGAGGCGCTGCCAGGGCTGGGCGGAGCCGTGGCAGTGTGGGACTGGGGTAGGACGCGCAGAGGAGGAGTCGCTGTGGGGGCGGAGTCTACAGGAGGAGTGAAGCCCTTGACGAGGTGCCAGCTAAGGGGCGGGGCCAATAAGATGGTTCCCAAGGGGCGGGGCTCAGAGACGGAGCCAAGAGGCTGGGGGCGGGGCCAGGGCCTGGTCTCCTCACCGTGCGGCGAGTAGACGCGGAGGTTGATGGGCACCGGAGAGATGCCCTTGTTAGTGCCAGTCACCCGGTCGGTCTCAGCCTCAATCTCCAGGCGCACCTCCTCGAAGTCGGTGAATTTCTTCCCCTTGCAGTGCAGGAACTCGGCATATTCTGCCCCAGAAGGAGGGGGGCAAGGGCGAGTAAGCATCATAATAGCCGGCACCCACCTGGGTCCCATCTTCCGCTGGGAAAAGACCCCCGCACACACAAACACACAAAACGTTGCCTTCTTATCCCTCCCCCCACGCAAAGCCACCTCTCTGTTACGCATTTTTATCCCCGCTGTTCGGATGGGGAATGAGGCCCAAAGAGGGGAAGCCCATACCTGTGGTAGCATTGACCAGCTGCAGGACCAGGGGGCGTCGGGTGACAATGCCAGATCCTCGGGGCAGGAAGTCCCTGCAGTGAGTTGGGGGTGAGAAGAGGGGCAAGGTCTGAGGAGACTCCCTCTGTCCCAGGGGCACTTGTCCTGCCACTGGGAGCCCCAAAGCTTGCCCAAAGTTCCCTGCCACACCTTAGCCTAAGGGCTTCACTATGGGAAGAGGGCAGCTGAGAAAGGTGTAACAGATCACCCCCAAATCCTCTGGGTCACAGAATTTGTGCTTCTGAACTGGCTCCCAGACCTCTCTCAGGTCTGCCCTGTGTTAATTCTGAGCCAACAGGAAGTCCCTGCCCCAACCCGGCCACTGCCATTCAACTCAGGAGAAACTGAGGCATGGGGAGCCCCACCCCACGTGCCCAAGCGTCCAGTGGCCACAGAGTGGATGCCAAGGAAACGGAGTTGCACCTCCTCCCCCCCTTCCGCTGTGGGGAAAGGCAGCATCTCACTTCCCCTTCCCTGGCCCCATCTGGTTGGGGTTGAGGATGAGGGGGATGGGGGAAAGGAGGAGGCAAGGAAAAGAACTCATGCTCTTTAAGTACCTACTGCATGCCAGGCTCTTCGTGGGCAATATCTCCTGGGAGACACTGTTATTATCCCCATTTTACAGACAAGGAAACTGAGGCTCAGAGACATTCAGGTTGCCCAGCCAGTATCTACCAGACCCTGAGCACAGATCTGTTTGACTCTCTGGTGAAAGCTTTCTGCCCTTCAACTCCCTGAAGACCCAGCTCCCTTTTTTTTTTTTTTTTTTTGCGGTACGCAGGCCTCTCACTGTTGTGGCCTCTCCCGTTGCGGAGCACAGGCTCCGGACGCGCAGACTCAGTGGCCATGGCTCACGGGCCCAGGCGCTCCGCGGCATGTGGGATCTTCCCGGACCGGGGCACGAACCCGCGTCCCCTGCATCGGCAGGCGGACTCTCAACCACTGCGCCACCAGGGAAGCCCCCCAGCTCCCTTTGAAGGACTGGACTGAGGCATCCTCAATTCACCTCATGCCCCTAGACCTGATGTCTATTCCTCAGGCATCTGCTGTGTCAACTTCAGCAGTCCTTTCAGCTAACTCTTGAGGGTGACACTTCTCTCTGTCCTGTCAGCTCTTCTCATCTCCCCACCCACACAACCACGGCCCCACCCAGGCCAGCACAAGAAGGAGGGTGGAGGCCTCTCCAAGGATCAGGCTCTTCGGATCACAGTTATGGGATTCCCAGGACTCAGGAAAGGGGGGAGGAGGCCAGAGCTTGAGGGACCACAGAGATCTGGCCAGTCACCTCATTCATGGAGAGGCACATGGAGGCCCAGGGAGGGGAAAGGATACACTCAAGATCCTATAAGGGGGACTTCCCTGGTGGCGCAGTGGTTAAGAATCCGCCTGCCAATGCAGGGGACACGGGTCTGAGCCCTGGTCTGGGAAGATCTCACATGCCACGGAGCCACTAAGCCCATGTGCCACAACTGCTGAGCCTGTGCTCTAGAGCCCGCGAGCCACAACTACTGAAGCCCGTGCACCTAGAGACCGTGCTCCACAACAAGAGAAGCCACTGCAATGAGAAGCCCGCGCGCCACAACAAAGAGTAGCCCCCGCTCGCTGCAACTAGAGAAAGCCCGCGTGCAGCAACGAAGACCAAACACAGCCAAAAATAAATAAATAAAATTTTTTTTTAAAAAAGATCCTATAGGGCTGGGACACAGCCAGATCATGAACATGGATCCCCTGCCCCCAGCCCAGAGCCTGACCCGGACTCACAAAGCAGGTTTGGGGCAGAGGGTTTGGGGACAACAGAGTAGGCCCAGGTTTCTGGGTTCAAGGCCTCATCTGGGGGCCCTGGGGAGGCCTCTTTCATCCCCTGTTCTCACCTTGCCCCACCTCTGGGGAGAGCAGAGGTTAATGGGGAGGAGTCAGCCACCTTATGGGGAAGGAGAATGATAAATCCTGCATTTATCCATCATTTCTAGGTGCCAGGCAAATGCTTTTCATTTGTGCAAGACTCTGAGCTTCAGAAGGGTGGGCTTGCATCTTTCCGTCTATCGCTGTATCCCATGGCTCAGCACAAGGCTTAGTACACAAGACGTCCTTAATAAATGGGCACTGAATTCCCAAGTCCTCAAAAAGTGCTCTCATATGGAAATGATCATTTTACAGATGAGGCAACTGAGGCTCAGAAAGGTGAAGTGACTTGGCCAAGTTCACCCAATGAGGAATGGCAGAGCTGGGATTCAATCCTGGTGCTGTTGGACTCCAGAGCCTGCAAACTTTCCCATCAAACTCTGCTGCCCTCTAAACCTGAGGAGCCAGACTTGGCTTTTTATGTAATTCAATTAAATTCAGTCTAGAATATATTTGGGAGCAGCTGCTCTGTGCCAGGCTCTGTGCTGGGCCCTGGGGATGGGAGGAGATGAGTCAGACAGTTCCCACCCCGAGGAGCTCACAGCATGGTGGGAGAGACAGAAGTAAACAGATAATGCAATGCAATGTGACATGTGCTGGAATGGAGGTGCACCAGGCAGCACAGAGAGGGAGGTGATTAACCGGGGGCAGGGGGAAGCGAGCAGGGTGGGAGCTTCCTGTCTCTGTCTCTCCCATCCTTTATTCGCTGATGCCTTTGCAGGGGTGACCCCCTAGTACTTGGGATCCCTCAGGGCTGTGGAGGTAGGACATCTATTCTCACAGAGGCTGGGGTGGGCCTGGGGGTCTGGGGTCTACCTTCTTCCCCAACAGCTCCTCACCCAGCAGTACCATGGCAACAGTAGTTGCCATGGAAACTGCAGGAGGGTTTGGGAAGGATGGGACTCCACACAGAGAGCCCCCTCCCCATGCAGAGACATGAACCTTCCCTGGAGCTCTTCCCTGAGAGCACCCCTCCGCCCCCCACACCAATGGGCCCACTTGGCCCTGGCAGGCCAGAGGGGTGGAGGTCCCTGAGGTGCCACATAGAGGGTGTGGGGAGCCCAGGGCCCAGCTGGAGGGGTGGTCAAGGGTCTGCGCCAGCCTGCTCCGAGTTGCTGCCTCCCAGGGCTACTTAAAGGACAAGCAGCTTATGGGAAGCTGAGATTAGAGCACAGGGCCATGTGTGGGAGAAGAGCGCCTCCTCAGACCAGGATCTCCCAGGGCCGGGGTGGGGATGGGGTGCCCAGGTGGGGAGGGGCCCCATCTTGGCCCTGGCCCAGGTTCTCAAAGGGAGGCCCTCACACAGTCTGTGTCAGAGTTCCCCAGGCAGCCTGTTCAAATGCACATTCCTCAGACAGGCTGGGTTAGAATCTTGGGGTGGGGGGGGTGGGGGGGTGGGGCAGGGGAGGGGAGGAGGGAATCTGGATTTTAAACACGATCCCCATATGATTTTCATGTTCCTGTCAAGTTTAAGGATCACTGGCTCAGTGGTGAGGAGCCAGTGCCAGGCAGAGGCCCTGGGTTCGAATCCTGCCTTGGCCATTCCCCGGGGCAAGGTGCCCCCGGGGCAAGTTGCTTCATGCTCTGGGCCTCAGGGTCCTCAGCTGTAAACTACATGATCTAAACTGGGCATCATATACTACCACACATGGCTGCGGGAGGATCCTTGGAACCCTTTCACCAAAAGAGCTTAGCCCATGCCTCGTACATAGTAGGCGCTCAGCAGTTGGAGGGGCCTGTCAAGGAGGTCCTCCTGTCCTCGGTCTCTTCCCTCGGAGGCTCCCCAAATTTCAGCAAGGAATCCAAGATCCTGAAGAGCCCTCTGCCTCACCTCCTTCGGGCACTGAATTGGATCTTGGGATTCTGACCACAGAATGTTGGGTGGAAACAATGGACATCAAGGAGGTGCAGTTTTCAGAGAACATCTCACTCCCCTGTCATTATCCAGAGGGTGGAACAGAGGCCCACAGAAGGGCAGGGAGCTGTGAGGCCACACAGCAATGGGAGAGGTAGGAGAGGTGGCCGAGATGGGACCAGGACCGGGAGGCCGGCTCTCCAGCCCCACATGCCTGGACAGGCAGTGACAAGCACCGGCTGGTTCCCATGTCCAGACTGAGCGCCTTGCTCCCTGTTGGATTCCCACGCTGGGCACAGGCTGGGCTACAGCAGGGGCTCAGGCAACACTGGTAGGAGCGAGCACGGCTGAGCGGCTCCACAGCTCCTGCCTTTCAACCGGAAAGGCTGCCCCACGCCCTCTGTTAAAGTGTACCTTGGTGCCTCCCCACTGGGGATTCAGGCCTGATCTGGCTTCCAGCCAGAGCCCCCCCTGCACCTCCCACCCAGCTCCTGGTTAGCCTGAGGGAGGACAGAACAGGTGCCCAGAGAAAAGTGTGCCGGACCCACCAGCCTCGAGTGACATGTGGGAGGGGTGGATGGTGACAGGCCAGCCCCTCCCGCTCATCCTGGACAGATGGTGGTTTCCCGGGGAGGCCTTGCCTTGCCATCTGCAGAAGTACCTTCAAACCTGAAGCACAGGGAGGATGAAATAAAAACGTCTCACGACCTCCAGGCACTACATACTCCCCCCGTCTGAATTGGCACTGTCACCCCAGAGGGGCCTGGAGAAATTACATCAAAGGGCCGAAGTGACCCCACCCCTACTCTGGTGTCCGAGATCCGGGACTATTGCTCTGGAACCCTGGTTTCTGGGTCCTGCTGAATGTAAACAACAGCAGAAAGTAGCATGCTTGGTCTGGCGTGTACCCAGCGGCAGTCATCCTTATAAGTCTCTTGTTTCCTGGGCTCTGATGTCAGACGGGCCAGGCGTTGGATGTCAGAGCTGCCACTTAGGAGCTGTGTGGCTATGGACAAATGACCAGGCCTCTCTGAGCCTCAGTTTCCTTATCAGTAAAATGGGTTTCTGTGAAGCTTATATAAATTAATGCCTGAATAAATGGTAGCATTGATTATAAATATAACTTGTTGAGCAATCTGAGAACACAGGCTGGGCTCCCACAACCATGTCACCAACTGATGCAGCAGGGAGGGAGTTGGAAGGTGGATCTCCTGGGGGCTGGCCGGAAGAGTGGACGGAGGCTAGGATATTTCCTGCCAAACCTTGCCTTGGAAGTGGAAGGCAAGCGGGCCAGGCAGGCTGTGAGATGCCCTCTGAAGCAGGGATCCAGGGTGGATGTGAGGGAGTGGATGGGCCAAGAAACACAGTGGGGAGGAGGTGAGGCCAGGCAACAAGTCCTGCTCTGTTCCTGCTGCCCCAGGAGGTCCCAGGCCGGCCCACTTCGTTGCACAGCCCATGAATTTCCAGCTGAGGTTTGAACATTTTAGGGCAGCCCTGGCCTTAGCTTCCCCTGATATTCTGATGTCCAGTAAACAGGGTTGGTCCTGTTTACCGCCGTATTCCCAGCACCCAGCTCAGAGCCTGGCACTGAGCGGGCACTCGGGACACCCCTGTCGACCGAAAGAATGATTTGATGAAGCTCCTACAGTTTTCCCACCATCGCCCTCATTGCACAGATGTGGAAATTGAGGCATAAAAAGGGGAAGAGTGTTGCCCAAGTTCACAGTGCAAGTTGGCGACAGGGTAGGACTGGTGCCCAGGGCTCTGGACTCCAAGCCCGGTGCTCTCTCCACAACATCCATTTTCTCTATTAAAGAAAATCTGTGGGGTTTCCCTGGTGGCGCAGTGGTTAAGAATCCGCCTGCCAATGCAGGGGACACGGGTTCGAGCCCTGGTCCAGTAAGATCCTACATGCCGTGGAGCAACTAAACCCATGCGCCACAACTACTGAGCCTGTGCTCCAGAGCCCGTGAGCCACAACTCCTGAAGCCCGGGCACCTAGAGCCCATGCTCTGCAACAAGAGGCCACTGCAATGAGAAGCCCGTGCACCACAACGAACAGTAGCCCCCGCTCACCGCAACTAGAGAAAGCCCGAGCGCAGCAACAAAGACCCAACGCAGCCTAAATAAATAAGTAAAATAAATTTTTTAAAAATGTTAAAAATAAATAAATTAATTAATTTTAAAAATAGAAAATCTGTGATCTTTCCTTCCACCTTATCCTTCCATCCTTCCTACATTTCTTCTTTGCCTCTTTCCTTCCTGCCTCCCTCCCTTCTTTCCTCTTTCCTTTCCTTCAAGTGTTGATGACTTTATACTCTCAAAATGAAAATCAATTTCTCTTTTGCCTGTACCTTAAAAAATCATATGTTCTCCCTTTAAAAAAACTTTCGACTACTATATATAAAATAGATAACTAATAAGAACCTACTGTATAGCACAGGGAACTTTACTCAGTACTCTGTAATGACCTATATGGGAATAGAATCTAAAAAAAGAATGGATACATGTATATGTATAACTAACTCACTTTGCTGTACGGCAGAAACTAACACAACATTGTAAATCAACTATACTCCAATAAAAATAAATTTAAAAAATAAAAAATTAAAATAAAATTGAAAATTTTTTTCCCACAAAATAAAATGTTGAGATGGCCAAGAAGCACATGAAAAGCTGCTGAACATCACTAATTATTAGAGAAATGCAAATCAAAACTACAATGAGGTATCACCTCACAACAATTAGAATGGGCATCATCGAAAAATCTACAAACAATAAATGCTGGAGAGGGTGTGGAGAAAAGGGAACCCTCTTGCACTGTTGGTGGGAATGTAAATTGATACAGCCACTATGGAGAACAGTATGGAGGTTCCTTAAAAAACTAAAAATAGAACTACCATACGACCCAGCAATCCCACTACTGGGCATATACCCAGAGAAAACCATAATTCAAAAAGACACATGCACCCCAATGTTCATTGCAGCATTATTTACAATAGCCAGGTCATGGAAGCAACCTAAATGCCCATCAACAGACGAATGGATAAAGAAGATGTGGCACATATATACAGTGGAATATTACTCAGCCATAAAAAGGAACAAAATTGGGTCACTTGTAGAGACGTGGATGGATCTAGAGACTGTCATACAAGTGAAGTAAGTCAGAAAGAGAAAAACAAATATCATATATTAACACATATATGTGGAACCTAGAAAAATGGTATAGATGAACCGGTTTGCAGGGCAGAAATAGAGACACAGATGTAGAGAACAAACATATGGACACCAAGTGGGGAAAGCGGCGGGGGTGGGTGGTGGTAGTGGTGGGATGAATTGGAAGATTGGGATTGACATATATACACTAATATGCATAAAATGGATAACTAATAAGAACCTGCTGTGTAAAAAATAAATAAAATAAAATTCAAAAATTCAAAAAAAAAAAGAAATTGCTGTTTCCAGCTATTGAGTCAGAAAAATAAATAAATAAATAAAATGTTGAAAAAATAAAAAGCAACCAACACCGCAACACCTGGGGCTCACCATTGTAAACATTTTATCATTTATAATAATAGTCATGGCAAACACTGATGCATTGTTGACTGCTGGCCAAGGACTCTGCTGGGGGCTTTAAAATCTGCATCATCACGAGGTTTCTTTTGGGGGTGATGGAAGTGTTCTAAAATTAGATTGTGATGATGGTTGCACAAGTCTGTAAATATGCTAAAAATCATTGAAGTGTGCACTAAAAATGGGTGAATTTTACGGCATGTAAATTATACCTTGATAAAGCTGTTTAAGAAATCTGCATCCTCTCGTTTGATTCTCGAATGGCTGTGTGAGGTTGGCATGTCCAGTTTCCCCAACTTAAAGGGGAAGAAACTGAGGCTCAGAGAGATGAAGTCAGGTGCCCCTCACGTGCCCACTTGTGCCCGGGGCTCTGAGCCACACTTGGGTAGTGGCTCTGCTTGCCTAACAGCTCAGCACAAACTTTTCCCAAGTCGCTCAATACAGAGCTACATCTGGATCCTTATTTCTTATCACCAGCAGCTTGCTGTGAAGGAATCTCAGCTCCACCACTAAATTATTTCCCTGCTCCTAACCTCAGTTTCCTCATCAGTGAAATGGGACACAATCCAGCAGCTCCCTCCTAGGGTTGTTGAGGGGATGCCTTGAGATCCTGGCTGTAGAAGGATCTAACAGATCTAACAGAGTGCCCATTGGTGATGCCATGAGCCACCTGAGTGCCCATCATGTGCTAGGTGCCTGTGTGTGCTAGAGAGCATTGCATTCACTTCACCTGCTGAGATGTTTCTCCCCGTCCTGGCTGGTGGCCTTGTTTCCCTGTGCTAAGACCAGTGATAAAAGAGTGACGCAGTAATGAACAGGTAAAATGTTCATAGTAACCCTGGTTGGAACTCGCTCTCAGCCCAAGGCCTTGGGCCTCTTTCTCCCTCTATGGTCCCTCATTCTGGAAAAACTGAGCCCTACCATACACACGGAGGTCATGGGCTGGAGGGTGATCAGGGAAGGCATCCTGGAGGAGGTGTTGGCTGATGTGAGCCTTGGAGGTTGAGCCAGTGAAGGAAGAAGACAGAGGTGTGGTGAAGAGCCTTCCCGGAAGAGAACAGCACACGCAACGGCACTCAGGAGAGTGAGAGGGATGGCCCATTTCCCCATGAACTGCGAGATACCTAGGTGGCCCAGGAGGGAGCGGCTGGAGGGGAATCCAGGCTGGGTAAGGCAGGCCTCAGGGTCCCAACTCAGGAGCTAGGGCTCTGGTTGGAGGGCAGGGGGGCTAAGGAGGGCTTCAAGCAGAGGGGATCAGATTGGGAAGCCATAGGGAGTTCTGTGCTGTCAGATGGAGAATGGCAAGAGAGGCAGATGCCCCAGGTGCTAAGACAAAGGTGGTGGTGGCCAAGGTAGAGAGAGGGGGGTGGACTGGGGCAGAATACACAGGGCTTGTAGACTGAATGGATGGAGAGGATGAGAGAGGAGGGGGGAGCTGATCCCGGGGCCTCTGGCCAGGGCACTGGGAAGATGCCATTTCAGTGACTGTCTCAAACACCTTCCAAGGCCAATATTCCTCTTCTTCCTGTTGCCTGTAGTAATTCCAAGTTGCTAGAGCTGACTGCTGCAAACAGTTCATATTCCCTAGCCAGATTTCAGTCCAGGGAGGGGGTAGGAGTGCCCGAGAGACAACCAGAGAGAGCAGAGGAGGAGAAGCTGAGGTGTATGGAGATGTAGGCACATGGGTTGGGGTGAAGATGGTGGACATTCACATGGAGGCAGGAGACCTGTGCTGGTTCCTGTCCTGCCTCTGATTCCACCGCTGTGTGACTTCAGGCAGGTCCCCTACCCTCTCTGTGCCATTTCACCACCTGAAAAATTGGGATGATGCTCCTCCTACTGACAGGTTGTTGGTTCCAAGAAGACAATAATCAGAGCTGCCCTTGGACCTGGGGAATCGGGGCCCTGACCTTGCACCCCATCCCAGTTGAGATCTCCGGCCTCACCATCCCCATGAAGCATGGGGTTCCCAAGGACCAAGGGAAGGTGCCCAACTGGAGCCTGTGCACCCCTCCTAGGGGTCTCAAGCCTACCTCTAGCTTCTGTCCCCACTGGGGGCGGCCCTCGCTTCGGGGAGGCAACCCTGGGGGGCTAAGGGGGATCCTTTCTGGGGACGGGGATGGAGCTGGAATATGAGGGCGGCCTGGAGAGAGACGCTTCCCATCCCATCACAGAGCTCGGAGGAGTCTGAAATTCGATATTCAACACCAGCCTGCCAGGTTGCGTTGAAGGTGTGTTTGTCAAGGTGGGAGGGCAGAATGTATTGTATTTAGCAATTCCTTAGCTTGATTTATAACAGGAGTATTTAGACCTACGGCACGTGGGCTCCACTTCTGCTCTTGTTCCGGGGCTGATAACACCACGTCCGTGAACGGCTGCCTCCGCTCCCGCCCCGCCCCTCCTCACCCGCCCGCCAGGTTCCGACCCTCCGACCCCAGCCAAGGCCTGGGAAACTCGATTCTCCTGGCGCCGGGATCAGCTGCCGTCTGCCAGAGTCACCTTTCATTCCCAGCTCCTTGAGGCCACTGGGTGGGGCGGGGGTTTGGGGAAGACGTCCTCTGGCGGGGCTGAGCACGCGGGTCTGGCTGTGGGCGCGTGGCAGGTGCGCGCTCTGAGCAGGGAGATGGGGAGGAGAGTGTGGCTGCCCGGCAGCATCGCGGGCTCTCTGGGTGGGGATGGCTGAAGGGCCGGCAGCGCCTCCCCGACCCTCCTGGTCTCGCTGTGACCTCTGCTCCTCACTGCCCTTCGTCCGGGTTCTCAGACCCACTGGGCTCCCTCCCACCTGGGGCCTTTGCTCAGGTGGGACCCTGCACCTGGAGTGTGTGTTCACTCCTTTGCCTGACCAAGTCCTATTTTTACTCAGGCCCAGACTTAAATGCTCAAATGCCTTCCCGGGCCCCCTGACGACTCCCCTCCCTTCAAAATCGAGGCTCCTGGTACCCTTTTTCCAACACACAACAAAAGAGCTCTTTGTGTGATGTAGCGTCTGTCTGTCCTGCTCAGCTGTGAGCCCCCTCCCCCGCAGCCCCCCCCCCTCCAGAATAGGGGTGGGTCTGGCTTCTTCAGAGCTGTATCCTTAGGGCCTGGCACGCTGCAAGTGCCAAGGAGATGTCAGTTCTCTCTGCCCCCTCCAGTCAGTGACTTTCTACTTTTGATGTCTCAATTATCCCCTAATCTTCTTTGGCCTCAGTCTCCAAACCTGGGAAATGGGGCCACTAAGATGTAGCCCGACGTGTTCAGAGGAAGCGACAGATCTTAGTAGTGGGGGGACCACTAAGATGTAGCCCGACGTGTTCAGAGGAAGCGACAGATCTTAGTAGTGGGGGGACCACTAAGATGTAGCCCGAAGTGTTCAGAGGAAGCGACAGATCTTAGTAGTGGGGGGACCACTAAGATGTAGCCCGAAGTGTTCAGAGGAAGCGACAGATCTTAGTAGTGGGGGGACCACTAAGATGTAGCCCGAAGTGTTCAGAGGAAGCGACAGATCTTAGTAGTGGGGAGTGGGCTGTCCCCCATGGCAGGAGCTGGGGCTGACCAAGAGAGGGGCTCTCTGAGGCCAGAGACCAGCACAAGTCTGTGCTGGGATGCGAATGCAGAGAAAGGGGCAAGGGGATTGGTAGGAGGCAGGGAGCCTGAGCAGGGGTAGGCAGAGTCACCAGGGAAACCCAAAACACTACCCCCAGGCTGCCCCGTGGGCTCTGGGCAGAGGCTCACTCCCCAGCCTCCCTTCGCTATCCTGGCTAGAGGAGATTCTCCCACCTCCACCCTCACCCTGGCCCTCCTCCCAGCTGGTACCTATGCCCAGGCAGGAACAGAATGGGTGCATCCTCTGTGCCAGACCTTACCCCGAGTACTTCACGGGTATGACGTCAACACTCGCCACAATCCCATGAGGGAGGTGCTATTATTATCCCTATTTTACAGATGAGGAAATAGCAGCCAAGCAGGGTTTAAGAAACATGCCCAATGTTGCCCAGCTTGTAAGTGGCAGAGGTAAGCTACAAACCCAGGTCTGATTCCAGAGCCTGAGCGCTCAGCCCCTCTACCACACTCCCACTGGCCTTGGCCTCCCCAGGGGCCAAACGGGAGGGAAGGTGGGCACTGCCCAAATGTCAGCATGCCTGGGCACCAAAGTGAGTAAGGCCAGGGGCGTCAGAGGCTGGAAGCCTATCCCAGGACACCAGACTTGACGCTGGATGGGTATTGCGGGGAGGGGGCACGCAACTGGGGGCAGACAAAGGGAAACCTAGGGCACCAGACATCTGCTCACAAAATGCTGGGGTGTCCTGGGGCCCACACATACTCCTCTGTCTGCACTTACCCCCAAGATGATCTCATCTATGCTCACGGGTTTACATCCCATCTCTTCCAAATTTATATTTCCAGCCAGCCTTCCCCCTGAGCTTCCGACTTGCATCACCACACTGCCCACCTGACATGTCAGACTCAAAGAGTTCAAAACCAAACTCCTGATCTTACCCCCAGCCCCCCAACTGGCTCCTCCCGTACTCTGTTAATGGCGCCAACACCCACCTGCGGTCAAAGGTGCGGAAGTCATCTTGGATTTTTCTTTCCTCACCTTCCACATCCCATCCACCAGCAGGTTTTGTGGGACTTTCCTCCAAAATACATCCTGAACCCCACAGGTCTCCCCCTCTCTCTGCTAAAGCCCTGGTCCAGGCCCTGTCACCTTTGCCCACCGCAGCAGCCTCCTCATGGGTCTCCTGCCCCCCTTCCCAAGTCACATACTTGCTGAATCAGCTCAAGTCACTCCATTACTTAAAAGCTTCTGATAATAATGAAAACAAACGCAGCTCCTCAGCATAATCTGAGGGCCTTGTAGATCTAGCCCCAGCCTACTCCCTGATGCTGTGTCCGCTTTGCTCACAAAACACCAGCCCCAGTGCTTCCTTTCTGTTCTTCAAACACACCAAATTCATTACTGCCCCAGGACCTTTGCATTTGCTGTTCCTTCCACCTAGAATGCTCTCCCCAGATAGTCACGTGGCTTCTCATCCCTCAGTTCTCCTCTCAGATGCCGCCACCTCCTAGAGACCTTCTCTGACCTCCCTGTGGAAAGTGGCCCTTTTCCCTCCCAGCATTGACCCCATTCCCCAGTTTTCTTCTTCATATATCTGCTGAATGACTCAATGAATTAGCCTCAGTTTTCCCTTCTGTAAAAGGGGGACAAAGAAATAGCATAGACCCAGACCAGTCCTAGCGGGGTCCTGGGCAGCTGGTTGGGTCACCTCCATTGCAGAGCTGACAACAGGGTCCTCCTTGTTGCCCGGGAGCCCGGGCTGGCCTGGAGCAATCTTTGCTTCCTCTGTTGTATTTTCCACTTCCTCTCAATGGGGGGTTGACTCCCGGGAAGCCCCAGGAGGCAGAGCCACTGTTACCATGCTTATGCGTCTGGGGACCTAGTCCTAGGTAGAGAGGCTGGGACCCATGACAGACCAGGCAGGGCTGGCTGGGGGCCCCGGTGAACTTCAGTTTCCCGACTGCACTCCAACACCGGCCTCCTCACTAGCTTTCATGAGGATCATGTAATGCTTCCCTGCTCACTCCTCCGCCTCAGGCCCAGTGACCCCTGCTCTGCCCCTGGCCTGTGTCTGTACACCCCGTGCATCCTCCTGCAGGGCCACAGTCAAACGGTATTGGGTTGTGAGAGGGCCCAGGCCTCCTGGGGCAGAATCCACATCTCACTCCACCACTCAACAAGCAAACAGTTGCCCAAGTCAGCTGTGACCAGGCTGGCCTGCTGTGCTCTCTACTTACTGGCACCTCTCTCTGCTGGACAGTGAACTCCAGAAGGGCAGGGGCCTGGTCTGTACTGGCACATGAAGGCCCCAAACCTAACTGACAATCAACACCTCCCTCCCACGTGTTTACAAAAGGGGGCTTTTACACCCATGAACTCACTGGAGCCCCACGGCCACTGTCTCAGGAAGGCAAGGCAGCAGCTGTCAGTCTGCGCATCACTCAGATGGGGAATATGGGGACCCACACCCCTGCACGTCCCTTTGCTCAGTGCAGAGCTGGGCTCTTAGAGGCTGTGCAGGCTCCAGATTGGAGTCTAATAGATGCTGTCCTTCCTGGCCCTGTGACCTTGGACATAGCCTCTAACCTCAGTGTCTCAGTTTCCTCACCTGCAGGATGGGCATCATGGTACCTGCCTCATGGGGGTGTTGCGACCCATCCCATATTGCATGGCATGGGGCACATGGGAAGGGCCCAGCAGGTGGGAGCTGAGGTCACCTTCCCCTCTGTGCCCCCTGCCCAGAGCACGCAGCAGGCACAGAGCAGGCGTTCAGCAGATGTCCAGTGGATGAAAGGCAGGCCTATGGCTTGTACACTGGAAAGTTCTGGATGTCCACGAGTGCTATATAAAGCACGAAGACCCTGGGGCTTTATTGTCTCCAGGGTCCTCCCACCCCCTCACTCTGACAGCCAGGCGTAGGGACGGGGACCATCTGTGTGTCTCTTGCCTGTGCCTCTGCTGCTCTGGGGGGTCACGTGACTAGGAGGGAGATTCTTTGGGAGCCCGTCCCTGGGAGACAGACGGCGTCCCCCTCTGCTGACCAGATGGGTCTGGCCGCCCCCCCAGATTCATAGCTCCAGGCAGGATCCTTCCCTCTCATCCCTGGGGTTGACACTGGGCTTCCCAGGTCATTTGTGGGGCAGGAACAACCACCTGGTCCAACTGTCCATATTAGAGATGGGGAAACTGAGGCTCTGAGAGGGCAGTGACTCGCCTGAGGTTTCACAGCAGAAGCTGGCTTGGACCCAGGATGTCTGGCCTGGAACTGCTGTCCCTCTGAGGGCGAAAGCCTCTACCTGCCTCCCTCTCCCACATGTCGTTCGCTTCTTTAGCCATGAAGGTCATTGGCACAAAGCTAGGGTTTCTGAAGAAGGCGAGGGAGGGAGATGACACAGTGGGCCGGTCAGTGTCAATTCTCCCGCACCCCCCTCAGTCTGCCCAGCCCCCACTCGGTCTCCAGCACCGGGCCGAGAGCGTCATCCTCTCTCTCTCCTGCTCAGCACCCGAAAAAGCCGCCTCCGCCTCCCCTTTCTTGGGGGACCCTGGGTGGGGGTCACGACCCTGCCTGCCTCCCTAAACCCAGGACACCCTTTGTCTTTATGGTTGCCCCCGACTCCTTGCCACCCGGCCCTCCCAGCGCCTTGTGGGATCAGAGACAGGAGGGGGATTAGGTTGTGCAAATGGCTCCCCCCTCCCCGCCATCCTGCCTCCCTGTCTTAGTCATCTCTGCCCTCCGCCGCCTTCTCCCTCCATTACAATCCCTCTGCCAGGCCAAGGGGAGAACGACATTGACAGGTGCTCCCACCCAGGGGCGGCGGCGGCGGGGCAAGGGGCCGGCTGCTCAGTAAAGGATCAGAAGCGGTTTCTCCCCCACCCCGTCCTCTTCCTCATCCTGCAACCCGCGCCGCCCCCCTCTTCCGCGCTGCGCACGGATGGCGGCTGGAGCCGCAGAGGTGTGTGTGTGACGGGGGGGGGGGGGGAGGCTGCGTCTGCTCCCCGATGCCCACGGGGCTATCTCCTCTCCCAGGGGCTATGGGGGGGGGGTCCCCTGCCACGGGCCGGGAATTCCCATGAGAGGAGGGAGCTGTCCCCCGTAGGGCCTGGGGTTGGGGGCACTGCCCCAGGGATGCTGCCCGCCTCAAGAGACCCCCAGAGCCGAAGGGAGGAGCTGAGTAATGCAGGCCCCTCAGTACCCAAGGGGGGTTGGGGGCACAGCCCTTTGCCAGGGTCTCGCTGTCTTCCCCAAAGGATGGGGCGGAGGAGGGGGGCGTGATCCCGCTGCCGCTGGCTTGACGTTTGCGGACAAGCCGGGGGCGCTGCGCCCCTGAGGGGCTCTCGTGGCAGGGGTGGGCCGCCTCCTTCTGGCTGGAGGCGGGGGGCGCGCCTTCCACGGTGCAGCGCCAGGGGCTGCCGTCGGGGCCGGGTAGCGAGGCCCGGAGGACCCGGGCGGGGGGAGTCCGAGTTCAGGGGCGCGCCGCTCCTACCTGCCTACGAAATTCTCGAGCACTGAGCTCTTGCCGGCGCTCTGGCCGCCCACCACGGCGATCTGTGGCAGGTCGAGGTCCGCGTTCTGGCCGATGGCGGAGAAGGCATCCTGCAGCCGGTTGACCAGCGGGATTAGATCCTCCATGCCACGGTTGCCCATGGTTGCGGCTGGCCCCACGGGCTGCGATCCGGCGGCCGCTTGGGCTCCCGGCTTTGGCTCTGCCGCTGCAGCGCGCGCTCTGACTGCCTGCGCCGCGGGCCCCCGCCCCTCGGGGATCGGAGCGGAGCGCTGTGCCAGAGTGCCGCTAGAGGGCGTCCGCAGCCCTCCGGGCCGGCAGTCATGCGCAGGCGCCGCCCGTGGCACTATGGGGACTGTAGTTTTCTCCTTCTGCGGCTTTTGGGGCGCTCGAGCCATGTCTGGGGGAAGCGCGGATGCTGCACCGCAGATATCATTCCTGGAAATGGTCAAGGTCTCCTAGGTACTAGGTACCGTTAGTACCAGGCCCCTCGGATAGTGGTCATGACTGCCTCACTCCATCGTACAGGTGTGGAAACTGAGGCTTGGAGACATGGGCCTCCTCCAAGGTCATAGTCTCCTGACCTTCAGTTCCACTTGCCCTCACTGCCTTCTACTCTAGGTTGTGACTAATTTATCTCCGGCATTTCCCTCCCCGACTTTGGGCCTCAGTTTCCCTGTTTCTAGAAGGAGAAGATATAGAACACTAATTCAACAAATATTTACTGAGCACCTACTATAAGCCACACCCTGTTCTAGGCGCTGGAGATACAACAATAAACAAGACAGACAGTTGGAGATACAACAGTAAACAAGAACAAGAATAAGATCTTCCCTCATAGATCTTACAGTGGAGACAGACAGTAAACGAATAAACAGATAAATGAAACAGTAAAAGTGAAAATAGTTTATACTAATAGTGATGGGAGAAATAAACATGGGGTGTAAAGAGAAGTACCTGTGTGGGTGCAGAGTCCTCTTTAGCCTGGGAGGTTAGGGGGGGTTCTCTGAGGAGGTGACATTTGAGAAGAGACCTAAATGTTGAGAAGGAGCCAGCCAGGCCAAATGAATGGCAAGTACAAAGGCCTGACACTTGGAAGGACCTTCATGGGACAGTTGGGACTTCTTGTCCTGGAGAGTGACAGTCTTCTCCCCAAACCATCAGGGTGGTGGTAAAACAGTGGGATTTGAATGCAGGACTTCTACAACCCTACCCTGTTTATCATTTTCACATGGAGAGACCATGGGGCCCCAGGCCTAGGCATCCACGTCTGCATTTAAGGAACCTAGTTTGGACTCCCCACAAGGCTGGAAAGGAAGGCCAGCCTACCCTGTGCTACTGGGGATCAGCAGGTTACTCTGTCTGTGAACAGAGTGGGGACACTGCTGGGAGATCAGCGGCCTGTGAATTGGAGACTGTTGTGCATTCACCCATTTAATGCATATTTATTAAGCCAGGAACTATGCTAGACCCCAGTGATAAAGCAATGAGCAAAATGGATAAAGCCCTTACCCACATGTGGCTTATAGTCTAGTGGAAAAAGAAGGACAAAGCACAAATAAGCCAATAAATATGACTGTCAGATGGTGATGAGTGCTTTGGAAAGCAAGGAAGCTGGGGAAGTTGGAGGAGGGGGTAGTGCTGCTATTTTGTATAGAGTGGTCAGAGGAGGACTCTGGTAAGGTAAAAATTTGAGCAGAGACCTGAAGGAAGTGAGGGAGCAGCTCATGTGGACATCTAGGGGAGGAATTTTCCAGGCAGGCAGAGGGGAATAAGCGGATCCCATCCCAGGAGCCGGGCCTGGGTCTCAGACGAGCTGTGTGATCCAGGTCCCTGCAGATCTTTGAGCCGCAGTTATCCAGTGTGGGAATGACTGCGAAGGGCATGGCCCTGGCCTGGCACTTAGGAGACCCTTATTAAACTGCTGCTGCTGATCACAGCCTTCCAGATAGCTGGAGCATCAGTCACACACAACACACATCCCGTGCAGCTGCTCCAAGCCAGCCCATTATTATGCTCTGAGAGCCAGAGAGGGCAGAGATGAAGCCTGAATTGGAGCCATTAATTTGGAAAGAGGGTGCAGGTTACAGATGTCTGCCTAGAAGAGCACCACCATGGCTGGGTTGTTTTTCCTAATTACAATAGGGAAACTTATTGTAAAAATCAGACTTTACACAGTGTTTGAAAGCTTCTGGTCATTCTCCCACCCAGAAATAACCACTACTTATAGCTTAGAGTTTATTCTCTGGCTTATCCCATATATATTCATTTTGTTTCATTTTGTTTTTATAGAAATGGGATCATACTATAAATCCTGTACTGCTGTATCACCCATGCCAGACCAGCAGCCTGGGCATCACCCCGAGTTTGTCAGAAATGCAGACTCTCAGGCTTCACTCATGACCTGCTGGATCACAACCTGCATTCAACAAGAACCAAGGGCCCCTGGAGATTCCGGTGCACATCAGAGTTGGAGCTCTAATACATATTATCATATGCAACTTGCTTTTTTAGCAACAGTATGTCTTTGACGTCTTTCAGCGTAAGAACAGTTTGGTCACATTCCTTGTTCACGGCTGCATAGTTTCCCACTGTTTGGCAGTGCTCTGGTTCTGTTCCCTGGTCTGCTAAAAATGACTGTGCTGGGCTTGAAGAACGGATGGATAAAATGCCACTTGGAGGGGAGTGTGAATAGAGAAGTGCTGATGTTCTGGGCAGAGGAATCAGCATAAGCAAAGGAATGGAAGCAGAAAGGAAACAAACCTGAAGTCTACCCTGTCCTTGTTCCCACAGGGCTTGGTGAGGACCGAAGGAGGGATACTGTAGGTGGTTCTCCCGGGTGCTGAGAAGTTGGGGATCCAGAAGGCCAATGAGTTAAATGAGAGTCTTAGAAATGGCTTTGACCCTCTACTTGGAGCACTGACGAGGGAGAATTCTCTCTGGAGCCCCTGAAGCTGTAACCACCACCTATGCTTGCAGATCAGTAGCAGGAACACTCACTGTGCATTTCTTCCTGGGCCAGGTTACTGTGCTAAGAGATTCAACCCTCAGGAGGGAGAAGTTCTTATTAGTTCCCCTTGACAGATGAGGCAACTGAGGCACAAAGAGGAATGTGGCTAAGGTCACAAAGCCAGAAAGTGATGGAGTGAAGATGTGAATTGGAGGTAGGTGAGACCCAGGGCTTCTATGTTTATATCCTATACTGCACCAGCCCTTGCAACCTATACACTTCTAGTGCACATGAAATAAAACACTAGTCCCTTCTGATGGGGTTTTTCTTGGGCATACAGCAGGTGCTTAATAAATGCTGATTGCATTAAATTGTGCGGTGGCCTTATTGCGCAGCCTTGACCCTATAGCTCCTAGATCAAGCCATTATATTTAGTCACTAAGTCTGCTCAGGGTCTGGCCCTTTGGATTTATTCATTCGTTTATTCTTCAGCAGGTATTAATCAGTGGCTACTTCATGCCAGGCCTCAAGCAAGACATAGGGGGATGAAGAGGTTAATAAGATGCAGGACTTGTCCTGCTAGAATGCGGATCCACTGTGAGAAGAAGACAAGCTAAGCAGACCAGGTGCATGAAGCCAAGACACCTGGCTGTGTCTGGGGCAAGGTCACTGCTGAAGAAGCATCTGGGCCAGGCTGGAGCACACATAGTGCCCTCCTCTGTGTGGCTGGGGGATGGGCACCAAGATTTCCCAGGGGCTTTGGGGCACCAATGGTCCAGGCATCTTTGCTTTGAATTCCCCATCTTACAATGAGGAGCTCCCCATAAGCCTGGAACAACAGCATAAGCCTAGATCCCTTGTATGCTGAGGATCAAGGGCGCAGCTCCAAAGCTAGGTTGCCTGCTGTTCAAATCCCACCCCTACCACTGTCTAACCCAGTGACCTTGGGCAAGTCAGTTCACCTCCCTGGCCCTCAGTTTCTGCATCTGTAAAAGGGGATAAGACTATTACCTAACTCATAGGGTTGTGTGAGGGGGATTCAGTGATGTAATAATTCAGGTAAAACATGAAAACAATGCCTAAAACAGTGAATCATTAGAGCTACGATTAGTATAATTATAATCATCGTTACCGTTGTACTGTCTGAAGAAACTTCAGCCTCATGAAGGTAGCAAAGCATGTCACCTCTTGGTGGGAAGGATAAGGGATCATAAACGTGCCAGGATTTGTGGGGGAGACACAGAGCTAGGTCTGGAGGTGTGGATTGGGGGCCAAATGAATGAATGAATCCAAAGGGCCAGACCCTGAGCAGACTTAGTGACTAAATATAACGGCCCTGGATGGCTCAGCTTGTGGAAATCCCAGACCCCAGGGGACCCCAGATTACCCAATTATTCCCCATGTGGACAGAGGCCTTTGAAGGTATATCTGGCAATCAGGAAAGGCCTCCTGAAGAGGCGATGTTTGAATTGAGCTGGGAAGACTGGACAGGGATCGGCCTGGTGACGAGTGAGAGGAAGGGGGAGGATTGTAAGGGAAATTTAGTTCCTTTGGGGACGTAAGGCAGCCGCTGTGGCTGAACCTGGTAAGCGGTGGGGAGACCCTATTACACATAAGCCAGTCCTGTCCAGCAGAGATGGCCAAACTCAGATCCTAAGTTGGGAGGGGTCCTGCCCCAGGTCTCTCTGGAAGGTAGGGGCAGCAACAAGGCTGTGCCCACCGTGCCACTCCCACCTCTGTTCTCTGTTCCCCTCACCCTGCTTAATAATAGGTAAAGGCGCAGGTGATGACAGATACTGATACATGATAACCGTATGGCCTTATATTTTTCTCTGCTCTAGTCTGGCCGGGAGCTGTCGCTAAGCACGGACTATTCCTGGGGTTTCTGAGCTGGGCGTCTGGTTGTGGGCATACTCTGTGAGCCTGCGTTGGTGTGCTGTGCTGGGTGCCTTGATGGGACTTGCCGCTGTGCGGTGATGGACATAGATGTCAAGAAGGGAAGAGCTGCTGTGATGAACACCAGCCCGAGGATGGAAGGAGGAAACTGCATCCTGGAGTCATTCGTTCATTCGTTTGCTCATTAATCAACCTTCCCCAAGCAACCATGATGTACAGGGCTCTGAGCTGGTGTCCCAAGGACATGGGGACAACTCAGCAGCTGCTTTCTACTGTCAAAGGGCACATGACATTACTGAGGGCAGAAATAAGAGGAGGAAGTAGCAGGTTACAGGATAAGGACACCGTCATCAATAGCTGGTTAGAAAGCGTACTGGGAAAATAGCGACAATAGCCACTATAGAAACTGCGCAGATGGCAGATCAAGAAGCCTGCAAAACCATAACATAACGCAGTGCTTGAATAGATGGAGATGTTTACCTCATTCTTAAACTGAAAAACTTGGGATAAATTTGGCTGTGTTTCTCCAACTTAAACACATTTCATGCAACACCAGTCGAAATTCTGATGGGATTTTGGCATGGGTGGGGAAGGGAGAAGGTTTGACAAAAATCATTCTGTAACTTACCCCCCAAAACTTACATGATTGGGAATTGGCAAATTTTAAAAAAACATAACAGTATCAGGGGCTTGTGTGGTTAGGCATTAAAATATATTCCAAAACTATAACAATCACACTATGTGATATCATCGCGGGAAGAGACAAGTAGATTCCTGGAGCAAATGGGTCTGGACGTAGAGCCACATGAGTATGAGTCTACTTCGTGATAAAGGTGCATCTCAAAGTGGAGGCAGGAGTGAGGCCTCCAGGTGATGCTGCGTCGTCAGACTTCATTTGGGATGCAGAGAGATGGGGCCTTTCTTCTCCCTCTGAACATACTTCATTGGGGGGCTTTGCCTGTAAGGGACTGATTAAAAGCAATCAACGTGAGTCTAGCTCCAAACAGTGTCCCCAGAGTGTTTCCATCCACAATCTAGTCTGGTCTTCAAGGAGGCAGCACAAGGTCATATACATTAAAAAAAAAAAATGTTCACTCCCTCCCCATGATAAAGTCATCCAACTGGTCACAGCAAATTAGTAAAAAAGGAGAGAAAGTGAATCTCCCCCAGCCCCCCACCCATGAGCCCACTACATACATTTATTCTTTCCAAAACTGGGGTCATAATGTGTATGCACTTTTGTAACCTACTGAGTTCAGTTCATATCATATCATGAGTGTTTAAATATCCTTTGAAGACATAGTTTCTGAAGGCTGTGTGCTATTCCTTAAGAGGCAGACACAATGATTTATTTAGCTGTTCTCCAAGTTGATTATTTTCCAGACAGCTATTATAAATAATGTTTCTGTGAGCGACCTGCTGGCTTTTTAAAAAAAGTATACTTTAATTTTATTGGAGTATAGTTGATTTATAATGTGTTAGTTTCAGGTATAGAGCAAAGTGATTCAGTAATACATATACTCATTCTTTTCTAGATGCTTTTCTCATATAGGTTATCACAGAAACCTGCTGTCTTTTTAAAAAATAAATTTATTTAATTAATTTATTTTTGGCTGCATTAGGTCTTTGTTACTGCGCGTGGGCTTTCTCTACCTGAGGCAAGCAGGGGCTTTTCTTTGTTGCGGTGCGCGGGCTCTTCATTGCAGTGGCTTCTCTTGTCGCGGAGCACGGGCTCTAGGTGTGCAGGCTCGGTAGTTGTGGCTCGTGGGCTCTAGAGCACAGGCTCAGTAGTTGTGGCACATGGGCTTAGTTGTTTCGTGGCATGTGATATCTTCCCGGACCAGGGCTCGACCCTGTGTCCCCTGTATTGGCAGGTGGGTTCTTAACCACTGTGCCACCAGGGAAGCCCAAAACCTGCTGTCTTTTTTTTTTTTTTTTTTTTTTTGCGGTACGCGGGGCTCTCACTGTTGTGGCCTCTCCCATTGTGGGGCACAAGCTCCGGACGCGCAGGCTCAGCGGCCATGGCTCACGGGCCCAGCCGCTCCGCGGCATGTGGGATCTTCCCGGACCGGGGCACGAACCCGCGTCCCCTACATCGGCAGGCGGACTCTCAACCACTGCGCCACCAGGGAAGCCCCCTGCTGTCTTTTAAAAGGCTTGTTTCTGATTATTTTCTTGGGCTAGATTCCTACAAGTGGGGACCCGGTCAAGGGTCAGAACACGTTCAAGAGTCTTGACAGAGAATTTTCAGATTGCTTTCCAGAAAGATGAATTAACACAGGAAGCCACCGCTGCCTTCTCTACCTTCACCAGCATGAGCATTATTTTATTTTTTTTTACTTTGGCAATTTGCTAAGCTCCCCAGTGCTAAACATTATGTAATATCATACACAGACACACACACACAGACACACACACAAAAAATCCCCGGCAGGGGGTACTCATTTTACAGACGAAGAAACAGGCTCAGAGAGGACTCCTGCATCAGCCAGGGTCGCCTAGCCAGAAGGCAGTGGAGCCCCAATTCAACACCGGACCTCTCCAAGGCTAGCACCCAGATCTATTGGTTGCAAGGCTAGGCGATCTTGACTCAACCCACCCCTCCTTCCCCATTGCCTCCGTCTTGGTTCTCACCAGAGCCGAGTGATCTAATCTGGGCGGATATGATGCTGTCACACTCTTCCCTAGCACTCCCTGCCCCTCAGGGGTAAAGCCCAACTCTTCAGGCCCGCCTTCAAAGCCCGCATAGTCCGGGCTTCCCTTCCACCCAAAGGCGCAAAGTCCCCTGAGCCCGACCCCGCCCCGCCCTCCGGCCACGCCAAGCCGCGTTCGCGCCTCTAAGTCCAGGCAGAGTTAGGCACCTGTGCTGCCGCCCGGGGCTGTAGTAGAGCCGGTCCCTAGCTTTAGGGCAGCGCTAAAGTCACATGACTGCAGTCACATGACTGCAGTAACTGGTTGATACTCGGGTCTCCGCTGGGCCGACCTTAAGTCTGCGCGTCCCTAGCGCCACCGTGCGCCGCGTGGCAGACAGTCGGCGCTTAATGCAAAGTGAGCGCATTGCCTAGGGCTGTTACAGCTCTGGTAGGCTCTGAGCAACAGAAAAAGCAAAGGGAATTGTTCTTACTAACTGCGGATTGTTTGCCTCAGTGCTTGTGGAGGGACCGAGGAGAGGCGCACCGGGACGCGGGACAGAGTCGAAATTAAAGGGTCCTTGCGGGCAGGACCGTTCAGGGGCAGGA
This sequence comes from Delphinapterus leucas, assembly GCF_059928025.1. Lineage (NCBI taxonomy): Eukaryota > Metazoa > Chordata > Mammalia > Artiodactyla > Monodontidae > Delphinapterus > Delphinapterus leucas. Next base: position 117,439,950 of record NC_143134.1, on the reverse strand, counting down.
TGAGCGCCGTTTTTACCATTAAACTCTGCCCTCCTCACCCGCTCCCCAGCCAACCCGGAGAAACAAACAAACAAACAAAAAAACACTTTCAAACCGATCTCCCCACCCCTTCCAAGGCTAATTCTTCTGCCCCGTTGTGCCGGTCGTCCTCTCGCTGGGTTTCGATCCCCGAATGTACAGCCGGCGGCTGCACGCCCCCTCCCACCCCAGCCCCGCGCGGGGTCTCCGGATCGCGGGACAGTGGCGGCCGCGGCAAGGTCCGCTGGGGATGGTCCCCCTCAAAGTCGCCCGCGATGTCCCTGCCAGACGAGAGACCCTTCTGGGCGACAGACGGACCTGGGGCTCAGAGCCGCCCCTTACCGATGCGGAGGACGCGGGGCAGAGGGTCTGCGCTGCCCAGGGTCCCCTAGCAGCTCGGAACCACTCCCAGCGCCGCCCAGCAGCTGGGCGAGCAGGTGCCGCCCCTGCAGCGTGAAGGGTGCACGGGGCGGGATCTCGCGGCGCGGCCGTGGGCACCCGGGCCTCCCGTCCTCCAGAGGGCGCTGCCCTGCCCTGGCCTGCAGACTGGCCTTCGGAGCGGACAGGCCGTGGCGGAGCAGCGGGGACCCCGGGAGCTGCGGGGACCGTTGGAGCCGCGATCCGGAGCTCGCGGCCCACCCCCCACGGTGGGGGCTGCGCGACTGAGGAGTGGGTTCGGGGAGGAGGCTGTGTGGTTCCCGAGGCCAAAGCCGCGCTGGGAGGCGAAGTGCGCGGGCCGAGCGCGGCTGGGGGGACGCCGGAAGCCTTAGGGGCCACTTGAATGGAGGCCGAGGGCTTCGTTGACAGGTGGGGACACCGGTTTTGACGTGTAGTGCTGGCTCTGTCTATAGAGGAAGGGGTTCAGCGGAATGGGGGGGATTAGGGTGGAGGGAAGCCTTCCTCCTACTTTGTTCGTGGAAGAAAGGGAAAGGTGGGGGTGGGGCGGCGCTGATGTTATTGACAGAACATGTGCGCAAGGGACAGGGTGGGAGTATCAGAGGGGTGTGAGTGGACAGGGGCTGGCTTCGCTACGTGATTGGCGCAGAGAAAGGCTGAAGGGTGGGGTGGAAGGTGTATTTCTGTCGGACGCTCGTCCTGGAGCTGCGGAGCGGAGGGAGTCGGAGGGATGGAGGGTGCGGTTGGGCGTTTGGAGGAGGGACTATTGGGAAGATATGGGGGAAATTGGCGGGAGGGTGGTTGAACTCTGCTGCTGGTGGAATTGGAGGTGTATGGAAAGGATGGGGCGCACGCGTGGCACGCTCTGGGCAGGACCGGGAGGGTAGCCGTGAAGCTCGGTCGGCAGCGTGTGAGGGCCGCGGGCTGGGGGTGGGCGACAGGGACCCGGCCTGACTCCTTCCCTTCCCGCAGCCGCCATGTTCAGCCAGCAGCAGCAGCAGCAGCTCCAGCAGCTCCAGCAGCAGCATTTGCTGCAGCTCCAGCAGCTGCTCCAGCAGTCCCCACCGCAGGCCCCACTGCCCATGGCCGTCAGCAGGTAAGCTCCCCACTGGAGGGGTGCGCGGCTCTAGACCTGCCCCTCTGACCCATGCCTTGGAGACCTCCTCCCAGCCCTTTCTCTCAGGAGCATCCCTGTCTGAGTCCTGGAGGTCATCAGTTCCCACCCAAAGGGGATGCTCTGTCTGCAGTAGAGGGGGGCAGAGAATGGAGGTGAGGGGTCTCAGGGAAGAGGGAGGGTTTGACTCTCCCCAGAGCCCTCTGACACTGCTCTCAACACACAGGGGGCTCCCCCAGCAGCAGCCACAGCAGCAGCTCCTGAATCTCCAGGGCACCAACTCAGCCTCCCTCCTCAACGGCTCTGTGCTGCAGAGAGCTTTGCTTCTGCAGCAGTTACAAGGTATGACTGCGGGCCCTGTCTCGCTCCATCTTAGCGGGAGATCCCCAGCAGCCCCACGGCACTGAATCTCATCAAATCCACACAGTAACCCTGAGAGGGAGCTGTGTCAGCGTCCTGGTTTACAGATGAGGACACTGAGGCTCCAGGAGGTGGAAGTCCCTAAGTTGCTCAGCTGAATGCAGGTCTCTCTGATCACAGAGGTGTACCCTTGGCCATGGTGTTAGCTCTGTGGGTGCTACTCAGCACAGTTTGCTGACATTCAGATTAGATGATATGATGGATGGCAAGATCTGTTTTGACCACCCTCCTTTGCATCCTATTTGACAGATGAGGATGCCGAGGTCCAGAGAAGGGAAGTCATTTGCCCTGAGTCACATAGCATCAGCAGTGGCTGAGCTAGACAGAGGCCTGGGCCTCCTGACCCCCTGGGTCTCTGAGTGGGTGTCTCTAGCCCTCTGCGTTAAGCCTATGTCCTTACCTGAGTTTCCCCACGTGGAGAGCAGTCTTTCATCTCTTCCTTACAAGAAGCTGCTCCCGATACCTTAGCCCCTGCAGGAGTAATCCAGGGGTCCAGAGACATGGGGCCAGCTCATCTTCAGACCCAGCCTCTCCCGCACGGTAGCTGTGGCTTGCTGGCTGGTTCCTCAGGGCTGGGCACTGTGCTGAGGCCCTGACAAACCCAATTCCTTGACTCTGCTGACAACCCTAAGGGGAGATACACTCATGATCCCATTTTACAGATGAAGAAACTGAGGCCCAGGTGTTGATTAGTGGTCTTACTACAGAGCTATGTTCTGAGACACCAGGCTATCCTGCCTCCCAGCAGGGTATGCAGTCAGGTCAGAAGATGTGATGGTCATCACTCTTCAGCCCTCCTGGGGCCACATGGGTGTGGATGGTCCTGAGAGCTGGCTTATAAATGATAGATGATGAGTAGAGAGATAAAACCACACACAGGGACCCACAATGTATATATATTTTTTCACTTTTTCTTACTCATTTTAAAAGTCATACTCTTCGGGCTTCCCTGGTGGCGCAGTGGTTGAGAGTCCGCCTGCCGATGCAGGGGACGCGGGTTCTTGCTCCGGTCCGGGAAGATCCCACATGCCGCGGAGCGGCTGGGCCCGTGAGCCATGGCCGCTGAGCCTGCGAGTCCGGAGCCTGTGCTCCGCGATGGGAGAGGCCACAACAGTGAGAGGCCCGTGTATCGCAAAAAGAAACAAACAAACAAAAAAACAGAAACAAAATAAAAAGTCATACTCTTCAAAGAAGAGTGAAAGAAATATTTTAAAAAGAGTATAAGAAAACCCAAATTGTCATATGCAGATTCACTCCTAAAGAAAAAACCACCCTTTAAAGTGTTGGTGTATTTCCTCCCTTTTTTTTCTAGGCACAAACTTGGGGACTTGTATATGATTGTGGTTATTGATATAAGTGAAAGGCTGTATCTTGTTTCTTTTTCACTGAATATAGTGGCATGATCATTTACCAAATGATTTGAAAGTCTCTGTAAAGATTGTTTTTGAACAGCTGTTTAATATTCTGCTGGAGGTGTGTGCCCTTGTGTCCCTAAACTTTCTCAGCTGTTTTCTTCTACTTCTTTTCTTTTGCTTTAAATAATGGAATGAATATCATGTTTCAGAATTTTCTCTTAGAATGGATTCCCAAAAGTAGAATGACTGGGTCAGGGGGGATGGGTATTTTATGGCTCTTGATAAGTATTGCCAAATTGCTTTCCCAAAGGACTGGACCAGTTTGCAATGCCACCAGCCACATATGACAGTGCCGGTCTCACCATGCCCACGGCAACATTGGGTATTATACTCTTGATATATATATATATGTATATATACATCTAATCTACTAATTTGCTTGGCAAAAGCTATATCATTAATGTTTTAGTTTACATTTCTTGGAGTGCTAGTGCGGTTGAATATTTTATATTTGTCTGTTAAACATTTGTAATTCCTTTTGTGACTTGTCCATGTGCTTTGTCTATTTTTCTTTTAGAGTGTGCCACCTTTTATCTTACTGTTTTTAAGAGCTCGTTAGCATTCTCTCTGCACATATGTGTATATGTATTTGTTTTAAGTTAATGTTAATTAAACCCTTAGTAAATACCAGGCACACTTGTATATCTCATTGAATCCTCATAAAACATTGTGAGTCAAGCACTATTACTATCCGCATTTTACAGATGAGGGAACTGAGGCTAAGAAGGGGAAACTGATTTGCTCAAGGTCACAGGTCTTGTACTGTGGAGTCTGCATTTGAATCAGTTCTCCCAGCACATCTGACCCATGCACGCCCTTAACCCCTGTGCCTCCCATCCCAGCACTGGGTCAGGGATTTAAACTGTCCTTTATTGGGTCACACAATTCCCAGTGCTGGATCTCTGAGTCAGATGAGGTACCTGCCCTTAAGGGGTTCGCAGGGTGGTTAGATGGTGGGCAATGGGAAGCAGACAAGGAAATTGTGCAGGTGGTCCTAGAACAGGGAAGCTGGGGCCTCTGGGGATACAGAGAGGGTCTGGGAAGGCCTCCCAAAGGAGAATCACCTAAAGGGAGGAATGAAGGATGATTGGGATGTAGAACAGTCCAGACAGAAGAAACAGCATGTGCAAAGGCCCAGAGGCAGGCAGAGACCAGGCTTGTTTGAGGGATGCATGGGAGCATGTAGCTGGAATAAAGTGGGCACGTGTGTGGGGAGAATTGCGAGAAAGGAGGTCAGGGAGGAACGCAGGACTGGGCCTTGCACGGTGAAGAATGGGCTTCGTTCCTGAGTATCAGGGAGCTATGGAAGGGTTTAGGCAGGGGGAGGGGCGAAGTCAGAATGTGATTTTTGAAAGATCACTGTTTGCTGCTATCCAGTGTGAAAACTGTGTCTGAAATTCACACAGGGGATGAAGTGGCTTTGGAGGAAGGGGGGTGGTAGGAGTGGAGATTTGAAGAGGGGTCAGGCTAGACTGAGGAGAGGAGTAGGAGTCAGTGTTAATAGAATCTGGTGTTGGCTTGGATGGGGGAGGGTGAAGAGAGGGAGGAGTCAGGAAGACGCCCAGAATCCTCTCCGGTAGCCAGCTGTGGACAGCAGTGCTGCTCCCAGAGACCCTGGACAAGCCACTCCTTCGCTTTGTGTCTCTATTTTGTCATCAGTAGAGAGGATAATGCTTACTCTGATGGTGGCTGGGCGGGGTGACTGAGGCCATGCATAGAAAGTGCTTAGCAAGTGCCTGCTTCCCAGGAAACTTTTGATGAAGGGTAGCTGCTATTGGTAGGAGAGTGTCTTATTATTCCAGGGACCAGTCTTCTTGCTGGTTCTCCCTTTGGGTCCTGTGCTGAATCTTTCACATACCTTAAGGTGTACACTAAAGCATGCTTGAGGGTGAGCAGAGTTGCTGGGGGTGCTTGAGCCACTGACCAGGGAGGCATTTGGGGTGGGAAAAGGCCCCCTTCTCTCCCCAGCTGGAGCAGAAAACGCTAGCCCCTAAAGCCCCCTCTCCACCAGTGGTCCAGGTGGGACTGCGTCTTCGGCTCTCATCTCTTCCCTCTGGCTGCCCTTGGGTGGGGAGGGTCCCCTTGGAAGTTAACTGTGATGATGCTTTGGGGGACTGACCCCTGACTCTAGCCTCTACCACCCAACCACAGTTGTAATCCCTTTTCTCCCCTCTTTTCTCACACAGGTAACCTCCGTGGCTACAACCTGGCAACCCCAAACCTGACAGCTCCCAGCCTCACACCCCCGCAGCTGGCCACCCCAAATCTACAGCAGTTCTTTCCCCAGGCCACTCGGCAGTCCCTGCTGGGCCCTCCTCCTGTTGGGGTCCCCATAAACCCCTCCCAGCTCAACCTTTCAGGGCGGAACACCCAGAAACAGGCCCGGACCTCCTCTACAACCCCCAGTCGCAAGGTGAGTGGTATCTGGACTGGAGAAGGCGAGGATGGGAATGGGAGAGGGTGTATCTGGGGATCAGCCCAGCTCTGCCCTCTCTGGCTCACATTGGCCTTTGGGCAGGTCATACCCCTCTTTGTACGTCAGTTTCCTCATCTGTAAAATGGGGAAGGGGGCAGGAGTTAGACTCGCTTAGTGTTTCCCAAACTTTAAATATTCCTGAACCCCGATGTGATTTTTGCTATATCCAAACACCACCAGTACTATTATTTATTCCTTTTTTAATTACTATTTATATTATTTACTAATATTACTAATAGTATTTACTAATATTTCTCTCTTTTTGAAAAAACTGATACGTAACTGACATATAACATTGTATTCATTTTAGGTGTATTCTACCAATTTTCTTTAAATCAGCTCTGCCCAGTGGAAATAAAGTGTGAGCCATACATGTAATTTAAAATTTTCTAGTAATCACAGTAACAAAGTAAAAAGAAAGAGGTGAAATTAATTTTACTCGCATATTCTATTCAACTTAATATATTTAAAAACTTATTTCAACCTGTAATCAATATAAAAAATGAACACGGCATTTTACATTCCGTTTTTTTTTTTTTTTTTTTGTAGCAAGTCTTTAAATTCCGGTGTATATTTTATGCTTATGTCTCAATTCGGCTTCCAACATTTCCAGGGCTCAAAAACCAGGTACATGTGACTAGTAGCTACCGTCTGGGATAGCACAGCTTTAAATGAAGTAGCTGCTTCTCTGCTACATTTAGTTAAAAAGGAAACATTATATCACTGTCTGAAATTTAAAAAAAAAAAAGCTCAATTAATTGCCATACATAGAAGTAAAAGAAAAGTGACTGGGGGTAAAACAATGTTCTAAAATCCTAAACTCTACACTGTTGCCAGCCGAAGGTTCTGAGCCTCTACAGGCCTTTCCCTGACAAAAGCAGGAAGCCTCAGAGAGATTTTCAAAGGGAATAATATCCTCCCTGAGGCTGTCCTGTCCCTGAACATCCTGGCAGCTCCTCACACACACCACACTCCTGAGAGCATCTGGCGGTGGAGGGGTGGAACACCCTCCTTTTCTGGCTGCTCTGGCGCCAGCCCACATCTGGAGGGGAGGCATTTCCCTCCAGAGGGGGGTCCAGGCGGCCTCTGACTTTACGGTCGGGCTTGTCCTAACACAGTCTGGCCTAGTGTTTACCTCCTTGCCCCCATTTTACATATGGGAAAACCGAGGCAGTGGGGTGGAGGTTGCCCTGGACTGCACAGCTGTCACGACAGACCCAGAGTCCAGCCCTCCTGACTCACAGGCCAGTGCCCATGTCGTGCAGGGTGAGAGCTGGGTAGTTTCTTAAGGGTGTGGAGTCCTGATGTGGTGCATGTTTGCACTCAGCCCTGGTTCCTGGGGCTTAGTAGGAGGGAGGGAAGCTGCATGTGGATTCCTGAGGCTTCCTGGGGTGCCCTGGAACCATGTGGAGCTGTGTGTTCATTTCACAAATGTCTGTTAAGTCCTGCGGAGGACTCACTGGTGCAGAGAAGGCATCTGGAGATGCTCTCCTGGAGATCTTGGGCTGGGGAGGGGGTGGTGGTAGTGGTGAGACCTTAATGCAAATAATGCTCCAGCCAATGAATTATGACTATGAAAAATGCCACAGAAAGGAAGCCTGGGGCCCCTGGGGGCCTGTACTATGGGTTAGGAAGGCTTCCTGCAAGAAGTGCCTTTGAGGCTCTGGGAGAAGGCCTGGGGCTTTGGGGAAACAGAGAGAAGGCCAGTGTGGACATAGAGAGAGGGAGGGGGAGCGTGGGGAGAGCTGAGGCTGGAGGGGTGGGCATGGGGTACGGGCCAGATTGTGCAGGTGGGTGGGGCGGGTGGGTAGTTTCAGGCTTGGGGTAAGGAAGGAGTCATCCAGGGCTACGGGAAATCACGGGAGGGTTGCAGCCTGACAGAGATGAGAGACATGATCAGGTTTGAGAAGGGTCCCTCAGGAATTCCCTGGTGGTCCAGTGGTTAGGACTCTGCGCTTTCACTGCCGTGGCCTGGGTTCCATCCCTGGTCCGGGAGCTAAGATCCCGCAAGCCAAGCGGCATGACCAACAAAAAAAAAAGAGAGAGAGAGAGAAGGATCCTTCTGGCTGCTTTGTGGAGAACAGGGTGGGGAATCAGGAGGCAGCACCGTGGACAACGTGAAGGCATTGCATCCCCCAAACCTGCATTTACTTAACCGGCAGGCAGCTAGATGGAACCCCCGGACAGAATTCCTGGGGTGTTTAGGATCTTCTCTGGGGCCAGGCCCCGTCATCCCCTGGGGGACGTGTTGCAGCTGCTCTTGGGCAAGGGAGTATTTACTGGGGTGGGTGGCAGGTATCATAAATGGTTTCTGAAAGGAAGCAGGATTCTTCTTCTCAGACGATGCCTGTGGAGGACAAGTCGGACCCCCCAGAGGGGTCTGAGGAAGCCGCAGAGCCCCGAACAGACACACCTGAAGGTGAGGGAGGGAGGTTGCTGGCCCTTCAGAGGGGACGTGGGTTAGGGCAGTGGGGTGCAGGGGTGGTCAGGGAGGCAGGGATCTTGCAGGGTGGGTGGGGGGGTGAGCCCAGGCCCCATCTCCTGGATCTCGTACGTGCTATATCCAGCACGGCAGTCATTCACCTGCCCTCCATTTCAGACCAAGAATCTCCCCACTGCCCAGATGGCATCACTAAGGAGAAACGCACTGCAGCACCTGAGCCTGAGTCTTGTGTGGCGTCTGAGCCACCAGCTAAAAAGTCAAAGAGGTAACTGATGCTGAAAACCTGCCTGGGGCCCAGGTACCCTGTACCCTGATTCCTGCAAAGGCAGAGGGTAGGGGGTTGGTGGGGTGAGATCCTTCAAGGAAAGGGCCTTGGTTTCTGGCTTGGAGGAATGTCAAACCTAATTCTTCACCTTACCTGGGAAGGCCCTCAGCCAGACGGACTCTGGCATCTTCACTGTGACTGAACCACCTGGAGACAGGTGAGGTGGCCAGCTTGGAGGGATGAAGATGTGAACCTGGAACCTCAGAGAGTGGGCAGAGGGTGGGCAGGCTTACAGGACCTCGGATACATATTAGCAAGCTGTGGGAGGTGGGAGCAAGTGATCCAATTTATTTAGGTGAAACTGGGACCCAGAGAGCCGAGGGGGCTCATCCAAATCCCTAGCTTTGTACGTGGCATAGCTAGGACTGGAGCTTAGGTCATGGCCTTTCTTGGGAGCCCCTGGGGCCAATTGAATTTGATCTTCTTTTGATCCTTCCTAGCTCAGAGGAGCCCACAGAGAAGGGGACCCCAGGGCAGCTGCAGGCAAAGGTCCAGCCGCAGGCCCGGTTGATGGCACCAAAGCAGACACAGACAACCGAGCTGCTGCTTGAGCCACTGGAAGCTCGAGTGCTGCCACGATTTCAGCCACGAGTTCTGCAGATCCAAGCCCAGGTGCAGCCACAGATTCAGCCAGAGACTCAGCCACAGATGCTACCATTGAAGGCCCAGGTGCAGCCAAAGCTGCAGAAGCAGGCACAGACACAGACCTCTCCAGAGCACTTAGTACCACAACAGGAGCGTCTGCAGCTGCAGAAGGAGGCAGAGCCACAGAAACAGTTGCAGCCACAGGCACATTCACAGTCCCCAAGGCAGGTGCAGCCACTGCTGCAGAAGCAGGCACAGACGCAGACGTATCCACAGGTCCAGACAGAAGCGCAGCCGAGGGTCCAGCCGCTGGAGCTGCCACTGGAGCAACCTCCAGTGCAGTTGCCAGTGCAGCCACTGGAGCCAAACCAGAGACAGCCTCAGACTCAGCCACAGGTGTCAGTGCCGGCACTGGAGAAAGCCCCAGTTCCGGTTCACTCTGCAGTGCTGGAGACGCCGCCCGATACAGTGGAAACTGGAGCAGGTAAGTGAGCAGTGGCTCCCAGCCGGCCTGGTGATGGGACAGCTCTGCCTGAACCCTTCAGTCCTACCCTGGCACTGTCCAACCCTGACTGGGTGCTGCCTGGGACTGAGGGTTGGGCCTGGATCTAGGGTTCGGGGCCGTCTGCACTGGAGGCTTCAAGGTCCTGGATGTGGGCAGAGAAGGTGGCTCTTGGGCCTGGGTCCCTCAGGGCCCAGGTGGGAGATGGACCCTGGGGAAGCAGAGCACATCTGTCATTTCAGGCCTGGAGGAGGCCTCGCCGGAGCCAGTGGGCACCCAGGTTGGCCTGGAGGAGAGCCAGGAAGAGTTGACCAGTGGCCTGGATGTGGGAGAATGTGAAGAAAGAGCAAGAGAGATGCTGGGGGTGGGTAGAGATGCTGATGAGGACCACATGGTGCACCCCCTCAGTGCCCCCTCGGGTTTCCCCTCCTGTGAAATGTGACAGCAGCCCTCCACCTGGGTTCTTGGGCAGATCAGACTGGATTTGGCAGTGGTTCAGTGACAGTGGTTCAGCCTTCACATGCCTTTGCTCTGATGATCTGGAGGTACTTTTAGTGATAAGGGTCCCTTCCAGCCGGCTCACCCCGAAACTAGAGCCCCCAGAGCCCCCCACAGGTAACGTTGCTCCAGCGGAGGTAGCGCAGCTGGAAGCCTGTGCCTGGGGCTCAGGGCCCAGCCCTGCCTCCTGGCTAAACCCCCTCCCTTCTTCATGCGTCTCCATCTGTCATGTGGGGGGTGGGGTGGGTAGACTTTAGAGTGAGGCGGACCTGGGTTTGAATCCTGACTGTGGTGCTTCCTGGCTGAGCGAGCTTGGGCAATCACCTGACAACTCAGAGCCTCAGTTTCCCCACTTGTAAAGTGGGCTGTCAGGAGGGCTCCTAGATGTTTAGCATGGGGCTGGCCCACTGTAAGCGCCCAGCTGGTGGTAGCTCTGCTCCTGCTTCCGGTGTAGGTGTGGGGTGCCGGGGGCTCCCTGAAGGTCACGATCCTGCAGAGCAGTGACAGCCGGGCCTTTAGCACCGTACCCCTCACACCTGGGCCCTGGTCCGGCGACTCTATCTCTGCCACCCCTGCGGCGGCCAGCACGCCCTCTAAGCAGGCCCTTCAGTTCTTCTGCTACATCTGCAAGGCCGGCTGCAGCAGCCAGCAGGTACCGCCCCCAGCGGGTGGGTGGGGAGGTCACGTGGGCGGGCGGAGGGTTTGGGGTCTGTATGTGATGCCTAGCCTGCCCTTCCCACGGCTGCCTCTGTGGCCACATGGGCCCTCAAGCCCCACCCCCAGCAGCTGTACATTTGCTCACAAAACATTTCCTGACCAGCCAAGCGGGCAGGATTTTAGAGTTGGGTGGACCTGGTTCAAATCAGCCCTGACTGGCCGTGTGGGTTTCGGAAGGTGAATTCCACCCTTTGTGCCTCGGTTTCCGCATGTGTCAGAGGAGGAAACATTTAGAACCCGCCTCTAGAAAAAAAAAATAGAACCCACCTCACTGGCAAGTTCTGGGGATTCAGCGACTTGACACTGAAGTCATAAGCCCCAGGCCCGGCCCAGAGCGAGTGCAGCATTAATAACAGCATCATACTGGTATGATGATTACTATCGCTATTGTTACCTTCGTCCCTCTGTGCCTCCCCTGAGCAGAGCCATGGGGACCTGGAATTTGATCAGACTGCTCCTCGCCTTGGAGGCGCTCAGTCTCCAGGGGGAGCGGAGGCTCTGGCTGGCGTGTACGCACTCCGTGCCTCCCTTCACCATCCTTCTCCGGCCACACAGGGTTGTAAGAGAAACGGCCTCCCAGCGGAGGTGGGGTGAGCACGGAGCTAAGGTTGGAGGCCTCTTCCCCGGGCCGCACTCTTGCCCACCGTTCTGGGGCTCACTCCTCATGCCCCTTCCTTCCTCTCGCCTGCTGCAGGAGTTCCAGGACCACATGTCGGGGGCCCAGCACCAGCAGCGGCTCGGAGAGATCCAGCACATGAGCCAAGCCTGCCTCCTGTCCCTGCTGCCTGTGCCCCGGGATGTCCTGGAGCGAGAGGACCAGTGAGTGGGGGATCTCAGAGCCGCTGTAGGGGGGGTAGGCGGTCTCGCAAGCCAGCCCCGGCAGAGAGGGACCCTGAATCTACCATCCACAAGGTCTGCTTTTGGGTTAAGCATTGCCCTCCCTGAGACACCTCGTCACACCACTAACTGTGTGGCCTTGGACCTCAGTTTTCCCTATCTGTAAAATGGCCTCACGAGGGGTGTAATGCAGGAACTCATGAGCTAGACAGTCTCTTAAGGTTACATCCAGGCAGGAACAGTGTGACCATGTATGTGGGAGGGAAGTGGGTTGTGGGACACCCTGCTCCCCTGGCATATATGCTGACCCCAACCACGGGGGCCTGAAGGTCAGGATCTGCTCATCTTGTGGCTTGAGGTTAGAGCTTCCCTGGGTCACCCCCTTTCTTTGTCGTGGGGACTTGGCCCATCAGAAATGTCAGCCCTCCCAGAGTCTGGGACTGGCTCTTGGGGTGCTCTGTGGGCAATCACTGAGGCCTGCAGGGGCTGGGAGGCATCATCAGTGAAAGAAACAGGATGGTGCTGGCTCGGGACACCCTGCAGGATATGGGCTGTGTCTCAGAGGACAGCTGCCACTCAGCTCCAGACCTCCTGGTTTTTCAGAGGCATCTAGAAACCTAGATTTGTATGTGAATCTCCCAATTTCAAAATGTTAACAGCTAGTTCAGAATTAAAACAAGATGAAACAAGTCCTGTGGAGGCAAAATCAGACCCTTTCAGAGGCTAGATAGGCCTTGGGTCAATGGTCGGGGACTGTGCCTTGAGCATTTATAGAGGGTCACAGCTTGAAGCTCCCTGCATGGGGTGAGGGGACAGGAAGGGCCCTCGGGTAGCTTCAGCTTGCATCTCCTGCGTGACGGGAAGCACTCTCTCCAAAGGCTTCTGTGTCTCTGTTAGGCAGTTCTCACTGAGAGAAGAGCTTCCCTGTGGCTTTGTAGGATGTTCTCCAGCCTTAAGGCTCCCTTTGCTTGCTGACCTAGGAGTTATACTTAGGCCAAATCATCATAAAGACAGGAGAAAGGTGACTCACAGAGTTGCTCCTTGCAGAGTTAATGCAATGGTGAAAAAATTTAGTTGGAAATGACCTATTCAAAACTAGAGGATTAGTCAGATCAGTTTAAGTCTTATCCACTTGGTGGTAGAACTAATTCTAGGGAATTAGTTCTTGGTGGTAGAACTAATTCTAGGGAATTTCTGATAATGTGGAAACATATGTGTGATGCAGCGTCAAGTTAGAACAGGATCCAAAATAGCGTTTGCAGAATGCGTTTGATTATATTCAATATAAAAATAGATCTTGGGCTTCCCTGGTAGTGCAGTGGTTAAGAATCTGCCTGCCAATGCAAGGAACACAGGTTTGAGCCCTGGCCTGGGAAGATCCCACGTGCCACAGAGCAACTAAGCCCGTGCGCCACAACTACTGAGCCCACGTGCCACAGCTACTGAAGCCTGCGTGCCTAGAGCCCATGCTTCGCAACGAGAGAAGCCACCGCAATGAGAAGCCCGAGCACTGCAACGAAGAGCAGCCTCCGCTCGCCACAACTAGAGAAAGCCCGCATGCAGCAACGGAGACCCAACACAGCCAAAAAAATTAAAGAAACAAACTAATTAATTAATTTAAAAAAAGATCTTGTGACGGAAGAAAACTGCAGGGCTGTAGCCCAAGCTATAAACAAGCTTCAGGTGGAGGGGATTCCGATTACATTGTCTTCTGATGACGTCTGCCCTTGAATCTGGACTTGGCCCTGTGCAGGATGTGGCAGTCCTTCCGATAGGCTGTGTGTCCTTCTGACACAGTCAGAAACTCTGGGCTGATCCCATGCCAGGCCCCGGGGATGCTGGGGTGCTGTCCTGGCTTCCCAGAGCTTGCAGTCCAGTGAGGGCAGAGAAGGGATCAGGTCCTCCCGATCCATCGTGGAAAATGCTGTAGCAGTGGCACTTTGGGGTCCCAGAGGGGGGCCTGGCTACCTGGGATTGGGACAGGTCCAGAAATGGGGAGAGGTGGAAGAACAGCTCTGGGAAAGGGAGGTTTTATCTAAACTGAAGGATAAGAGGAGATCTCCAGGACAGATATCCTCAGTTCTGTCACTGTCTTGGTGGCCTCCTGGTATCCCAGATGCTTCTAAATCTCATTTCTCCCCCCAAGTTTTCTCTCTTATTCCTATTTAAGTATTCTTCCAGATGAGCCTCAGGACCGTTTTGTTAAGTTTCCAAAAAAACGATTCTGTTGGAATTGCATTCCGTTTATGGAGCGTCTGGAAGAGCTGCTGTCTTTCCAGCAAGAATGCGGTGTCACACTGTACTTGTTTTGATTGTCATCATTTAGAGAGCCTCCACCCAGGCGCTGGTGCAACACCTGCCAGCTCTACTACATGGGGGACCTGATCCAGCACCGGAGGACGCAGGACCACAAGGTATGAGGGCCCACCTGCTGTGAAGGCGCCCAAGCCCAGGGCTGGGGAGGAGGGAGCCCAGGTTGGGAGCAGAAAGCAAACATCAGCCTTTGTCACTGCGTGGCCGTAACTCATGACGAGTCAGTCACGTTTTTCCTCTTTGGGCTTCAGTTTCCCCATCTGTCCAGCGTGGGCAAGGCACCATCTCACCCTGCATTCGGCCTCGGGGCTCGTGGGGTCCTCAGGTGCCTGCCCTCTCTCCCTGTCTTCCGACGGCCCTGTCTCTGTTGCCATCTGCCGTCCTTCCTTATAGCACAGGGACGGGATGTGTTTGCCTGTGTCCTGTGCAGCACAGCCGGCTGACTACAGGAGTGGCGGGCCTGCAAGTGGGAGGCGAGGTCTCGCTGGGCCCTGCCTGGCTGCGCCTGGGGATGCTGCCCGCCGCCCACTTGGCCTGCCTTCCTGTCCCCAGATCGCCAAACAATCCCTGCGGCCTTTCTGCACTGTTTGCAACCGCTACTTCAAGACCCCCCGCAAGTTTGTGGAACATGTGAAGTCCCAGGGGCATAAGGACAAAGCCAAGGAGGTAACCCCAGCTCCCTCAGAGGACATGGGCCCAGGGAAGTAGAGACTTGGCCAAGGCCACACAGCAAGTTGAGGTGTATTCCAGTCCAAATTCATAGCAGGTCCGGGGGAACTGGAGTTCTCTGGGGTGTGGGGAGGATGAGGTGTCGCACCCTGGCTGCCCAGAGCTGACTTGAGCCTTCACCCACTCCCTGGGAAGCTGAAGATGCTCGAGAAGGAGATTGCCAGCCAAGATGAGGACCACTTCATCACGGTGGACGCCGTGGGCTGCTTTGAGGGCGATGAAGAAGAGGAGGACGACGATGATGAAGAAGAGATCGAGGTTGAGGAGGAATTCTGCAAGCAGGTGCTTGGGGGGAGGTGGTGTGGAACGGAGGCTGGAGGCTGGACTCCCAGCCCAGGAGAGACCTCACCCCGCCTCCCAAGGGCCAGGAGGCACTGTGCTGGCATCTTTGGGCACTAAGGCCTGCCACGATTTAGTATCAATAGGAGCTCTATTCAGTATGACGATATGTAAATATACATCATGACACCTATAGGGTAGCAGGTGAAATATGCAAGGTCTTCAAAGCCTGGCTGCTGTTTTTACTTGTGGAAGAGAAAGGGCATCCTAGGGCAAGAGAACAGCATCATAAAGGCATGGAGAGGGCTTCCCTGGTGGCGCAGTGGTTGAGAGTCCGCCTGCCGATACAGGGGACACGGGTTCGTGCCCCAGTCTGGGAGGATCCCACATGCCGCGGAGCGGCTGGGCCTGTGAGCCATGGCCGCTGAGCCTGCGCGTCTGGAGCCTGTGCTCCACAATGGGAGAGCCACAGCGGTGAGAGGCCCGTGTACCACAAAAAAAAAAAAAAAAGGCATGGAGAGGGGAGCTATGTGGTGCATACAGGAAAAGTCAGTGAAAGGTGATGAGGATGGTGGCGAGAGCAGTGAACATTTTTTGAGCACTTACTATATGCCACGCGTGTACCAAGCACTTTCCTGGCAGAATCTCACCCACTTGGATGCCAGGAGGCGAGACTGCAGAGCCCGTGCTCAAAAATACCCCAGCTCTGCTGCTTCCCATGAGCGAGGAGCTGGAGGAGCTTTGCAGTTTAACAAGTGTTTCCAGAGCATCTGTCTGGGCCAGGCCCTGGTGCTGGATACCAGGGGTACTTGGGGTTGAAGTTCTGGCCCCTGTCCTCACAGAACTTGTCTGTTACAGTCCAGGGTGGTGAGGGGGCAGCCACAGGGGGCGGTGCATAACGGGGCTGTGGATGGAAGGTTGCGTGGGTGGCCTCCAGCCCTAAGCAGGTTGGGGGAGATGCCAGCTTTGCTACTCAGCGGTCAGCAGTGGCATGACCCTGGGCAAGCCCCTTGGCCTCTATAAGCCTGTTCCTCTGCTTAGAATAGTCCCAACTCAGACTGTAAGGAAGGGTCACAGCCCAGGGGGTGGTCGTTATTCTTAAAAGCCAGATTTGTTTGCAAGGCACTGCTAGGCGTGGCCTTGTGTGGAAGGGGCTCATGTCCAGCCAGTGAGACAAGGGATCTTTGATCACTTGAAACCTACCCCCTAAGACCGTGGTTGCTGCAGCATTAGGGAGCTGGCGGGGGGCTCATGGCAGAGTGTAACCAGGGCTGGGGGCTCACCAGGGCTCACTACCCTGCACCTCCATAAACCCGCTGTATGACCCTGGGCAAGTGAGTTAATGTGCCTGGGACTCAGTTTCCTCTTATGTAAAATGGGCAAACCATAGAAAGTTGTTATGAGGATTCAGCGAAATGACACGTGTGATGTGTTGGGCATACCTGGCATGGATTATGGCCAGTGTGGGAGCAGGAGGGCTTCCTGGAGGAGGGGACTGATTGAGCTGAACCTGGAAAGTATAGATTGGGAAAGGCACTCGGGGGGCAGGATCAGCATGTGCAGAGGCTCAGAGCATGCCACCCACAACCTCCTGGAAATCAAGGCGGGGTTCCTTGATTGAAGAGCATGGGTGGGTTCCAGTCCCCGCCTGCGTTTAGGAGGCTAGGGGAAGCCAGAACCAATGGAGGCCCACACCTGTGTGTGTTTCCAGGTGAGATCCAGAGATATATCCATAGAGGAGTGGAAAGGCTCGGAGACATACAGCCCCGACACGGCATATGGTAAGACCCCAGCCCTGACCCCACCTGCAGGAGCTGCGGCCCTCAGGTTGCCTCCAGGCGACCCCCCAGATCCCAGCCACAGCATCCTGGCCAGGCATCCTGTCCCCTCGTCCTCTTTTCTTTTCCCATCTGGAGGGTGGGGAGGGGTAGCAAATGGGCCCCTAGAGAAGGGGGGACACCTGGCTGGTGAGGCATGTGAGTGCACAGACCCTGCTGTCCCACAGGTGTGGACTTCCTGGTGCCCGTGATGGGCTACATCTGCCGCATCTGCCACAAATTCTACCACAGCAACTCAGGGGCGCAGCTCTCCCACTGCAAGTCCCTGGCCCACTTTGAGAACCTGCAGGTGAGTCAGGCCCCCTTCCCGGCTCTGCCCTGCCCAGGGAGTCAAGACTGTGTCCTAGCTGATGGGGACAGCCAGTGGCCACCTCCCTCCTGTGTTTGGCCTCAGCCCCTGGGTACAGCCCCCAGTGAGAGGCTCTGCCCACAAAGGGAATCAGAGCCACGTTGGGGCCAATGTCTCTCTGCAGTTGTTCTGGTGGGTGCTGAGGGCTGGGCTGTTAGCTCTAGAGCTCTGGCCCAGAGAGGCTGAGCACATCACACAGGGTCACACAGCATGTCTGACGCTGTCTCAACTGGGCTGGGGAAGCAGCCTCTGGCCAGGAGCACACCAGGTGGGGAGGAAGCCTGGCCTCACCTGCACTCTCTGTGTCCAGAAATATAAGAAGGCCAAGAAGCCCAGCCCCACCACCAGGCCCGTGAGCCGCCGGTGTGCAATCAACGCCCGAAACGCCCTGACTGCTCTGTTCACCTCCGGCGGCCGCACACCCACGCAGCCCAGCACCCAGGACACAGCCAAAACCCCCAGCAAGGTGACAGCCCAACCCGCTCAGCACCCACTACCCCGGCGCTCAAGCCGCCTCAAAACCTGATGGAGGGAGCGGCCCACAGCTGCCCCGTCTGGGTCTAGATCTGCTACGCTTTTTAGGAGTCTGTGTGGAGACTGTGACATGGTTGGTGTTTTTACTCAAAATCCAATAAAAGAAGGTAGTTTGGCTGTATAGTCCCCACCAGCACTTCCGTCTGGGTGGACAGGGAAAGGGGGCCCCCAGCTAGCTCTCAGTCAGCACCCAGCCCCTGCGGGTAGTGTGGTGGCAGAACTGGAAAGCTGAAGACAGGCTCCCTAACCAGGGACTCTGGGATTATGGGGTGTTTCACCTCCTGAGCCTCAGTTTCCCTCTTAATAATGTACCCAGGCTAGGAAAGTACTACCTTCAAGTAAGATCTCATTTAATCTTCACAGTGTCCCTAGGAGGTAGGTCTTGTTATCCCCAAATTATCCCATTATCCCAGATGAAGAAACTGAGGCCTAGCAAGGTCAAGTGCCGGCTGAAGGTCATATATCTGGTGAGTGGCCAGGACTTGACCCCGAGCCTGAACTCTGGACCCCCCTGTCCTGGCCTCTCCCAGCTGGACCCTACGGAAGCTGAAGGGCAGGACTGGGGGCCCTCACTGCTCAGGCCCTCTGGTTCCAAGTTCATGTTCATTAGCGGGGACCCCACCCTTCTTGTCAGGAGACCTTATGATGAATCATTAGTGAGTGGGGCCCAGGCTGAGCTGGCTCTTTAGTTCCACTTCCCCATTTGGAAAGACCCTTAGAGACAAGATAACCAGACCAGCCCTATTATTGGCCAGCTGGAGAGACTGAGGCCAGGAGAAAGAGGGTGGAACCCAAGGTTGCGCAGCATGTCTTTATTTTTTTTGAATTTTATTTACTTTTACACAGCAGGTTCTTATCTATTTTATACATATTGCACAGCATGTCCTGGTGTTGGTTGTCTTAGTGAAAGGCCCTAGAACCCAGAGAAGCTGAGCACATCACACAGGGTCACACAGCATGGCTGATGCTGTCTCAGCTGGGCTGGGGAAGCAGCCGCTGGCCAGGAGCACACCAGGTGGGGAGGAAGCCCTGACCTCACCTGCACCTCTGTGTCCAGAAATACAAGAAGGCCAAAGAGCCCGGCCCCACCACCATGCCTATGAGCCAGTGTGTGATCTATGCCTGGGATGCCTCCACTGGCCTGTTTACCTCTGGCGGCCACTGGGGTCCTCATCCCGGGATACAGAGGAGAGAGGAGGCGCAGTGGTGTTGGAGAACAGTTTAATGTGGACGCTCAAGGCCTGGGCAGCGTGGGGAGCGTCCAGGAGTTGGGCAGACAGGCAAGGTGGGTGGGTCGCTGGCCCACACCTGGCCAGCAGTGGGGAGGAAGCCCTGAGGAGGGGGTGCCGGGAGGTGGGGTGGGCCTAGGTACGCCAAGTGAAGTACCAGAAGAGTGGCCTAGGCCGGCAGACACCGCCTCCCCCTGCCCCGGAAAACCTGTAGGCCAGCCCTTGAGAAGGTATCTAAGCCAGGTAGTGAGTGCTCAGGCCAGAGCCTGGCCAGGGGCTCCCAGAGCCTAGGGGCTGGCATCGCTGGGGGCCTCCCCGAGCTGCTGCTGGAACTCAAGGCGCGTCTGCCGGTTGGATTCAAGCAGCTCCTGGAGGCGGGCATGGAGGTGGTCATTCTTCTCCTCCAGGTGGTCCAGACAGGAGTTGATCTGGTCCAACATGGAGTTGATAGCAGCGTATTCTGGGAGGAAGGGGAAAGAGAGTCAAGGTCCCATATCTCCTCAGGGATCACAGGCAC
Organism: Delphinapterus leucas; assembly: GCF_059928025.1. NCBI lineage: Eukaryota > Metazoa > Chordata > Mammalia > Artiodactyla > Monodontidae > Delphinapterus > Delphinapterus leucas. The sequence goes on along the minus strand of NC_143134.1, from coordinate 117,420,416 downwards.
ACACCCCGCCCCCGCCCCCCCCCCCCCGCCACTGTCCCCCAGCCTGCCTCTAAAGAGCTTTGGGCAAGTCCCTACTCCTTCCTGAGGCTCACTGTCACCAACTGGAAAATGGCTGGATATCAAAGGAGGAAAGGCTTTGGAGAAATACCTTAGTGTACCTACAGCTTTTTCTAGGGTTAGGTTGGTCACAGGGAGGTTAGCCAGACAGTGTCCTGCCCGGGAATTCCTGCCAGGTGCCAGGTCTCCTCTCTACTTCCTGCATCAGCTGCCTAGAGGCCAGAGCCCATGCTCCTGAGCCAGGCAGTCACGGCCTCTGTCCCCAGGCAGGCCCTCCTCTCCAGCCCTTCTGGCTCCCCTGCCCTAGCTCCTAGCAGACTCCAAGGCCCTGCCCCCTTCTCTAGCCCCACCTCCCCTGCCTTTTCCTTTCCTCTCTCACACCTGCCTTTGCCCACCTCAGGCCCCTTGAACATGCTGTGGCCTCCGCCTGGAATGTGCTGTGTCCTCCTTCTGTCTTCCTTCCCTCCTCTCCTCCTGGATGAGCCCCACTCATCCTTCAGGTGTCAGCGTGGATGTTGCCACAGGGAGCCCTCCCATGCTCCAGCCTGATCGGGCCTCTATTCCTGATCCCCTTGCCCTCTCACACCTCCACGGCCCCCACCTCCGGCTCGGCTGCTGTGACTGTGTGCTAGTCTGTCTCCCCCACCAGACTACAGTGAGCGCTGTGCGAGAGGTGGAGTGTTCACTGTGCTCACTTGTGCTCACTGCTGTTTCCCCAGTGCCCTCAGTGTCACACAGTAAGCATCTGTTGAATGAATGGATGGATGAATGAATGAAGCCTGACTCTGCAGGCTTTCTGCCTTTCCTTAACTGCCCCTGCCATCCAGAATGCCTCAGCCGCTCAAGGACCAGCTCCAAATGCCTTCTCTTCCAAGAATCCTTCCCTGGTCTCCACCAGAAACCATCACTCCCTCCTCCACAGACACTCCTGACCTGCCTCTCTCAGCCACACAATGTCCGCTAGGACCCAAGGTCTGGGCCTGTGCCCACTGCGGGACCCAGTTGTGAGCCAGCGCATGACTCGGATACACTCAGCTGCCAGCTTGGGACAAAGGGGAAGCGGCTGGTGGTGTGTGGGAACGACCAAGGCTAGAGGAGAGTGTCTGGGATAAGGGTGCAAATGTGTCTGCATTCTGGGGGAAGGGTACCCATTGCCCAGAGTTGTCCTAACTCACAGAGGACAGAGTCCTGGAAAGCCTCTGCTGGATCCTGGAGTCCAACTCCCTTGTGGTACAAATGGGGAAACCGAGGCCCAAGAAGGAAGAGACCTGCCTGGGGTCCTCCAGCTGGTTGGTGGCAGAGCCAAGATTCAGACTTGGGGAGCAGGGGCACTTGGGTTTCAGTCCCAGCTCTGCCCCATCCCAGCAAGTTACTACGGCTTTCTGGAAAAAGGGAATGAGAACTGGGCTACTGTGAAGATTCAAATACATATATCAAGAGCTCAGGGTCTGGCCACAGCAAGCACTTAGTAGATGGTCGCGATTATCAACATTTCACATTCCGGCCAAGAGACACAAGTGGGGAGAAAGACGGGGGAGGCAGCTCTCTCCGCTACTGGGGCTAGGCTTTGTCTGTGTCAAGTGTCACGGGTACCTCCCGGTTCCAAGTTTTTGCCTTCCATCAGGGACACCCTCCTCCCCAATGCCCTAAGTCCTGTGAATCTGCCAACTTCCACTCAGTGTGACTCCTGGGAGACCCTTCCAGATGCCCCCAGCACAGCTGCCAGCGTGATTACCACACCTGGCCTTTGTTCACCAGCAGGGCCCCAGGCAAACCGGGCAGCCCACCACTTACCCCACTTACTCTACCTCTTTATTAAATGCAGACCTTGAGTGATGAGGTGCTTTAAAACACTTGTGGTGACGGTTGCACAACTCTGTGAATATCCTAAAACCCACTGCATCGCACAGTTTCAATGCGTAAATTGGACAGTGTGTGAATTATAGCTCAACAAAGCTGTTACCCAAAACGAAACCAAAAGCAGACTCCAAACTTACCCCACATTTACTAAGTCCTGCCCTCTAAGTTAAACTAAATTTGATTACACTAAAGGGAATAATAACCACTTACAGAACACTTGCATGCAGAACACTTGCATGCCTGAAGTCTACTATTTTCTATTCACTTTCTCATTTAATCCTGATACATCTCAATGCGGGAGACACTAACCATTATTGTTATTTTACAGATGGGGAAACTGAGGCTGCAGAAGGGGAGAAGGGAGCTGATGGTTCTCTCTCCTTCCCCCCTACCCCCACCCCCTGCAGTGCTGTGTAGGCAAGAGGCCGCTTTGTAAGCAAGTCACATTCGCCAGGGCTCCAGGCCACACCAGCAAAGGTGCCTGGGGTTGCTGACTCAGCAGGGCGGCACGCCCACCCAGATAGCCCCTCCTGCCAAGCCAAGACGGTCCACTCCCGGCCCCGGCCCCTTAGGAGTCTCCATCTCCACATGGGCTGAAAGAAGTGTCTGGAGCAAATCCCAATCCCAAAGGGCGAGTGACCTGAAGCGGCCTCAGTTTCCCCATCTGTAAAACGGGGCCTGTCGCCCACAGTTCTCGAAGGCTGCGGTTTCCAGGGACCCGCTCGCAGGTGCTCGTCCCAAACCCCCGGAGGGCGCTTGCTGCTCCGGAACCACCCTGGGGCGGGGGAATGGGAGGGCTCTGCGGTTCCTTCCCGGTCCCTATCCCGGCCCCGATTCCCCTTCCCAGGAGGGCACCCCAGAGAAAGCAAAGTCGTTTCAGCAGCCCCCCTGGGTCACCTGCTTCCTCGAAGCCGTCGTCCTCGCCTTCCGCGCCCGCCTCCACCGGCATGCCCAGGTCCCCGTTGGGGCCCGACATTGTGGGCTCGGGAGCCGCAAGGGCAGCGCGACGACTGATCGCGGCAACAGTCGCGCCGACAACCGGCGCGGGGCGGAAGAGGGAGGCGGTGGATGGAACTCGGGGCCGGAAGGGCGGAACGCCGCGGCAGAACGCGCCCAGTAGGCCGGGACCCCGCCCCCAAGGCGGAGCTCGGCAGCCAGAGCTCCGCCCTGCCCCGCCGCCAGAACCCCGTCCCCTCCCATCCGTGAGACTCCGCCCCCACACTCGAGCCCCGCCCACACCCTGCCTCACAGTCGAGCTCCGCCCACTTCCGCCGGTTCCCCGGGCCCGCCCCTCTCCCGGCGGCCGGGTTGGACCACCCCGTGAGAATCTTAGGGTTGGACCACCCCATGAGAATCTTAGGCGGCGGGGGCTCGGCCCTCAGGTCGAGCAACCCGGCACAAGGGCAGGGCAGCCTGGGCCCCCCCCGCTCTGCCCCATCCTGCTGCTGGGGACCTGTGGGTAAGCTAGCCGGCGCCTCTGCATGGGAGAAATCTGAGACGAGTTGTTTCTGAGGCCCCCAGTGTGTAGGGAAGATATCCGTTCACAGCCTACTTGAGAGTCACGGTCAGCAGAGTGCAGCTTGTGGCTGTCAGTCAAGGAAGGCTTCGGGATAGTCTGCCCAGCTGCCGTCATACCCCATCCTTTTTACCAGCTGGGGAAGGGGGCCCTGCCCAAAGTTACACAGCCGGAAAGTGTCGCTCCTGAGCTGGAACCAGAGGTGTGATCTTGGCCAGGGATACCGCTGAGTGAGGCCCATATCCAGGGGAGAGGGGCTCACTTACTGGGACTCCTGTAGCTGGGCCTCCTGGAGGAGGCCACATGGCTGCTGCAGCCTGGTACTGGTCTCACACTGGTAGTTCCTGAGAGCAGGCCATCCCTGGGTGGCGGTCAGACCGAGCCATGTTCCCCGATGATGACAATGGGAAGGGATCCTCTCTGTCCCAGGAGCTGCCTTACCGTTTCACTGAGGAACGTGAGACACCACTGACTTGGATAACGGCAGCCCCACCTTCTCTTTGAAGCAGGTTGAGTGGAGGCGAGGCCCACGCTGAACCAGTGCAGGAAGGATTGCAGTGAAAACCCCTCACCCAGGTCAGCTGACCCTCCTTGACTATAATGGGTGGGTACCCTTCCTCCCATCCCCCCAGCTGCCCTCCTCCAGCCAGGCATCCACTTACTTCCCACCACCTGGGGCAACCACAATATTTCTATTATTTCTTCCCACTACCTGGAACTGGACACATTGGCCAAATAAAGTTGAAATTTTCTGCCAAAAAAAAAAAAAAAAGGTACTAGGCCCATGGATGGAACAGGTGGCAGACAGCACCTGGGCCATTCCTGGAAAGGGATGAGTCTTTGGCTTCGGGAGGGTGATGGGAGTGCGCCCGGGGGTAGCCAGGCGCTCTGATGGGTGGACACGTGCATCAGGCATCCCCACGCAGGCTGCGTGCATGAGCGCTCGCATCCAACTGCTATGTCTGTGTGGTGTGTATCTGTACGTGCCTCGGCATGTTTCTGAGAACCTGTATGTCTCTCTGAGGGTCTGTTGCCCGTCCCTGTGTGCCTGGGAGTCTTTGTGTTTCTCCCCTCGTCTGTGGGGTCCTGTGATCTCAGGTGTGATTTCATAACTGGGAGAAAACATGTACCTGTGCTTTTCTTTGGGTGTCCTATGCTTGTAGGGATAAATGTGTTTGGATTGTGTCAGCATGTCCACATATGTGACCTGTGTTTCTGCCGTGTCTCTGCGCAATTGTGTGCTACACAGACACAGGTGTTTCTGCTTCCATCAGAGGACACAGGGCTCTTCTGTCTTAGTGAAATGCCAGGGTCTCAGGGAGGGCCTCTCACTGATCAGCCAGCCCTCCTTTCTCAGCCCTGCTCACAGCTATGCCAAGTGTTGACCCCGCTCAGCTCCTGTCTTTCTCAAGGAGACAAGGCAGCCCCAAAGAGTACCCCCTCCCCGACCCCGAGGTGCCTGTCCCATTGTGGGGACCAGGCAGGAGAGTCACTTAGCTTATCCTGTTGAAAGTCAGACTCCACGGAGAACTGGGCAGGGTCCGCAGGACGCTGCACAGCCCCCCAGCAGGACCCCACCATAGCATTCAAGGAGTGGCCTTTCTCCTGGGCCTGAGCGTGTGCCCAGGCCCTGGGGCTAGCGGTGTGGGCAGAGGGAGGCAGGCGGGAGGAGAAGAGAGGAGAGCCCAGCCAAAGCCTCATCCCCCAAGTGGCTGAGTGAGGGTGGGAGGATGGAGAGCTGGGTGGCACAGGTGGTGAGGCCCCTACCTGGCTGGCCCCTTCTCTGCTCCCAGAAGCCAAAGCGAACCTGGACTCTGCCCACCCCACTCCTGTGGTCAAGGTCCACATAGCAGACCACAGGACAAAACAGCTACTACCCCAGCCAGCCCTGATGGGGGGAGGGGGCGTGCTTTGGTGCTGCCCCGCCTCTGGCATCGCTGTTCGCCTCTCACCCCTCATCTCACAAGTGATGGTGATGGTGAGGTGCCATCACCCCCTCTGCAAGCCCCGTGTGGAAGGCTGAATAACAGTCCCCGAAGATATCTGGGTCCTGGTGCTTGGAACCAGTGAATGGTGCCTTATTTGGGAAAGGGGCCTTTGCAGACTTGCTTACATTGAGACTCTGAGATAGAGAGATTATCCAGGATTATCACAGCTCCAATATCTCCTCTTCCCCCAGCCGAGGGTGAAGGGGTAGGTGTGCAAGTTTGTGGGTGGAGAAGCCTGGGTTTCTTCAGAACCCCACCCTCTCTGACCTCTAACCTTGCAACGGAAGAAGAGGCCAGGGAGGGGGTTCCTGTGTGTGGTGCAGACAGGGAGGAGCTCCAGCTGCGGCCTGTGGGTGAACAAGGGCTTGCTGGGCCCAGCCAAGCGGAGGGTACAGGTCTGGAGCCCTCGAGTCTCCTGGAATCTGAATTCCTGGTAGCGTATTCCCCTCCCTGCCACCCCCGGCTCTGCCCCTGGTGGTCTGGAGGTCATCATAGAGGAGAGGTGTGGGTGAGGACGAGATGCTGAATGGGGTCAGCATGGACACTGCCACCCCCTAGGGGCAGGGGACCACCCCTGGCGACCCTCAAGCTGGGCATGCCTCTGCCCCACCCACTGTGCACCCCTCCTGCCCTGGCTGCTGTCTTCCAGCATCCACAGGAGTCCTGGTGAGTTGGGGGTGACAGCACCTCAGCCCTCGCAGCCCCCATCCGGCTCCCCGGCCCTGGCTGGGCCTCTGCTGTGGCACCCACTGCAGGTGATCGAGTGTGGGAATGAGGTGTGGCCCCATCAGTGTTTCTGTTGGACCAGGCATCCCTCAAAGGCAGGGATGGGCCTGGGAGTGGGGTGGGGGTGGGTGGAGAGCTAGGAAGTGTCCAGTCATAGCTGGCCATGGGTTCTGTGGCCGCCATCACTTGCTGAGGACCACAGGGGGATCCAGGAGTGATGCTAATGTGAGCCCATCCTTTGCCTGTCCTCCTCGCAGGTGGCCCAGGGGTCAAGGAGCACAGATTGGGGACCGGAGCATGTGTTTATTTAGCAGGCAAGGTGGGGCTTCGGAGAGCAGCTGGTGGGCAGTGACATGAGAAGGGTCTCTGGACTCTCTCCTGTCACCGGTGTCTGGGCTGGTGGGGACAGCTGGGCACCAAGCCGGGCAAAGGCTGACAGGAGGGCGATGGGAGCAGAGAGACAGGAGGCACCTGAGAGGGAGACGGGGAAGTAGAGACAACAGCAGTCCTGGGCGGGGGTGGGGGGGGGCAAAGGCAGGCCTGCACCCTGGCTCCCATCAGCCCCCTCCCCAGCCATACTCACTGCACCCTCACTGGTCATCGATGCACTTGTCTGTGGGGGAGAGAGTCTGTCAGAATGGGCAGGTGTGTGTGTGTATGACCCCTGCCCACTGGGACCCCTGCACTGCCCCTGGGCACCCCAGGCCCCAGCCTGGCCCAGCAAAGGCGTATCTGGGGGTTCCCTTCAGGGCTGGGGGGCTGGGGCAGGGGATTGGGAGAAGGGCCTGAGGACGAGCAGACCTGGGGGACTCCCGTTCTGCAGAGGAGGCAGGTGAGGCCCAGCCACACATCTGCTCGGGCACCCAGGCCTCCTGCCTGTTTACCTGCTGACCCTGGCAGCCCTTCAGCTTTGGGGAGCCAGTGGCTCCCTGAGTGGCCTAGCTGGAGCCCCCTGCCCAGTCCAGGCCACCTGAAGACAAGGGCACTTTTCAAGTCAGTGGTGAGCCGGCCTCAAGGCGAGGGGGAAGGTGGCCCCGGACGAGGGGGTGTGAGGAGGAAGTGGTCTAGGACGGTAGGGCCTGGGGTGTCGAGGAAGTGGCCTGGAGAAGGGAGGCTGGGGGAATTTGGGCCTGGGCCTGAAATTCTCATCTGTCAGGGAGGAACCCTTGGGGCCCAGATCCCCGGGTGCCCCACGGATCCTTGGGTGGGGCAGGGTCTTCCCGAACCCAAAGTGGCTCCCAGGGGCTCCAGTGACTGAGTAGAAGACCGAGCCCCTCCTCCCCCCTTTCCCTGGTGGGGCAGCATCGGGCTTGGGTGGTCCCCACATCCCCTCTTCCTCTCCCCAGCTGGTCATTACCGATCGGAACAGGGAAGAGGATGTACTCATCAGTGAGGCCCAGGGATTTGGCGAAGCGGATGAAGTTCTCCTTCAGTTGAGGGGTCAGCTCCTTGGTCCTCCCTGTGGCCAGATGGCCAGTGAGTGGCCGGCAAATACTCCATAAATATCGTTGAATGCGTGAACAAGGCCTCTGATCCCTTCCTCATGGAGGGTCTGCAGAAGGACCTCCCTCCCTGGCCGCCCACAGGGACTGCAAGCTGACACTGCAGAGGACCTTGGGGGGCTGGGTTGGCGTGGGCCTCTCCCCTGACGGTGTGACCAGGAGCCGGGTCCCCGAGGCAGTGGGGAAGACCCACCGTAGAGGGTGGTCTTGAAGTACTCCTGGTTCTTGTAAACCTTCTTGAAGTACACTATGGCAAACTGGTTGTAGTTGGTAGTCGCCACTCGCACGGTATAGCTCTGCACCCCGGGGAAGCCTGTGGGGAGGACGGCGAGGGGTCAGCCTGCCCAGGCTGGGAGGAGGGAGCCGTTCCTTTCTCCCCGGCCCATCTGCAGGGGCTTCTCCCACAGAACAGCATCTGTGTGGACGGGCAGGGAGGTCTGCGCCCCTTCCTGGAGGACCCTGCCCCCCCCGAAGCCCAACCCCAGGGCCCGCCTCATTCAGAACTCACCCTTAATATTGCCCAGGGTGAACTGGCCGGGCCGGGAACTTGGGACAAAAGTTCTGATCCAGTGGTCACAGCGCTCGTCCCTGTGGGAGGGAGAGATGGGTGAGTGAGACCGGAGTGGACACAGGCTTGGACTCCTTGGGCTGGACGAGGTGGGGGCCAGGGCTGTAGCTGGAGGGGGTGGGACTCTGATGCCCCTGGCCTGGCCCAGCCCAAGACAGTCCATCCCCACCACAGCAGGCGGTCCCTACCCCACCCAGCTGAGATGGGCCTGGGTCTTCCCCTCTAAGCCTACCCCTGTCTGTCACTGCCTGGTCTGCCCTGGGACATCTGACCCTGCTCAGACCCTCCCTCCAGCACCCACTGTCCTTTCCTCTTTAGGGCTGT